>NC_135497.1:209979186-210625874 GCF_052857255.1 Amblyomma americanum | reverse complement strand
GGCTTGTATGTAGCGTCAAGGCGCACTCTGTAAGGTGCCACGAGACAGAAAACTAGAGGCAGTGGAAGAAGCTATGGCTATTTATAGACCGGGGAAATTTTTTTAAAAATTGGCTCTGCCTGTTCGCCTCTTTTTTTCCGTGCCGAGAGCCGAGAGCAGCGCACGCACTACTGAAGTTAACTATCTTCTAGCCTATGCTATGCGTTGTGCAGTATTGAATAAAGGATACACTGTCCAACTCCCCCCCCCCCTCCCCCCCCCCCCCCACCTTTCTTTGACTGTTAGGCAGACCACGCAACACTCGAAGTTTGTAATGCCGCTGTACCTAGCCGTACAAAGGTATCCATTTTTGTTAATCGGGGCTCCATTATCCTCAAGCCATAACTGCAGTCAGGCATCATTCATGACCTCAGTAATTTATTTTACCTGAAATCATTATCTCCTTCTCCAATCTGTAAGCTCACTGCTGCGTTCGGCAGCTGTTTTACCCTTGTGTAATTTGCTTCTTATACCTCCTCATGCTGATTTGATATGAGTTCAAGAACTGCGCCACTGCCGCCGGTAGTTTTTCATGCCTGTTCATTAGTTTTCAGGGAATATATTCTTGCTCAACACTTTCAACATGTCACCTTGATTCTATTTAATTTGCACACTCAATCATCTGAGGAACTACAGCTCCCATCCCTTCGATACGCACATTGGCAAATTGAGAAAGCGGATGAAACGCGCCTTACAGACTCTCCAGTTTCGCTTTCACTCGCATTTCATCAGGGGGGGGGGGGGGGGGGGGGGTGCTTTCTTAAACGCGTCATTTCTGATTGTGCTATTCACTATTAACTTTAGAGAAACGGAGAAATTAGTGGACCAGGCTAAAAGGGACTGAACAATCTTGATGTACTTTAGATCTTAACGTGAGGCAGCACTTATCACCGTGTCTCTTGAACCGCCGTTATCAGTGGTGTTTGATGTAACCTTCTTGAACAGCGCCTAGAAGAAAACTTGAGGAACCGAATAATAAAAAAAAAACTAATCCATGCCAGTATCACTGTCATCTACGTTAGTTTTCTCCATTTGGTTTGAGTGCTGAAAAGTCCAGCGTACCAAAAACAGAGAAGAACTTCTTCGGACAATGAATATAGATAGCAGGCACTGGATTTAAAATTTAATGGGAACCCAATGCCCTCTTTTCTATGATGGCTGAAATTTTACTTTTTCTTTGCACCCTTTCCCTAACCAAACCGAACCGCATGAGGTTTGAAGATTGTGCAATGTGCCGTCCGTCGTAAAAAGAATAAATTTCATAACCAAAAATTCATGCCAGATTCATTACTTTTCAGAGCTTTGCATGTCAGCCAATGCGGACTAGGATGCGCATCGCAATGAAAGACTTCACATTAATTTCTATTGTCTTCAGTCGTTTTACCTGAACCTGTCCACGTATGGCTGTTTTTGGCGCTTCGTCTGCATAGAAATCCGATCAATGTGTCCGGGATCTAACCCGCAGAAACTCCTGCTCAAATAGTGCACTGAATCAGTTCTTACAAATTTGACGACAAAAAACATGTAGGCCCCTAAGTTACTGTCTTTGTCGCACTCCTACGCCGCCTCATCAGGCAAGCGGGTTGCGGTCGGAAGCTACACCCTGCACTTTCGCGTTCCCCGGACATTGTCGTCGAATCACCTGTTCGGGCTGTCAGGCTCGTGGAGGGGCGCCGTAAATAGAGTGAAGCATACACGTTCATCAAGAGCCCGGGCGGTGACAGCCCGTCCCAGGAAATGCGATATTCCCAGCCCCGGGCGATCGCGCTGTCGCAGCTAAGAAAGAACCAGCGTCCAGTCGGATGAAGGCGATATTGGGTCTTGTCGCCGACGCGCGCGCCGCGCGAGATGCCAGCACCCCCGGCCGCAAAGGAGACACGCGCCAGTCATCGGCGTATCATTTGCATGCGGCCCTTTTCTCAGGTTGCTGCCCCGCGGTGCCCATCTGGCGGCGGCGGCGCCAACGGCGCCCGGGGGACGCGCGGCAGCAGCGGCTCGGCGGCGATCAATCACTGCCGGCCGGCACCCGCGGCGAGTGACGGCTACGCGGCGTTTTCACTCCAGATCGATGTGGCCGTCCGAGGTGGCTGCCGCGTGAAAGCCCGCTCGGTTCCCCTCCCACCGGTCGACGAGGTAAACACGGCCGTCCCCGCGTGTCTCGCCCTCTTTTCACAGTGCGAAGAAGACAGCGCGAAGGCGACGTCGCCGCCTGTCGCTACACGTGCGCAACGCCGCCCTGAGTGCACCGTACCACCCTCGCGGCGTTCGCCCCCGGGCTCTTAGAACGAGAAAGGACAGAATCACCGCAGAGTCCACGCATCTTTTTCGTTTGCGTCTCGCCCAGAGAAAACAAGGCGAAAGAGCCACGGCGTTAATGCAAGCGCCGCGCTGCGGGCATCGGCAACTGGACCGGCCTCTTGCGTAGGAGCCCTTTGCGGCCGGGTAAGCGCCCTGGCCAGCTCTCGAGCGCGGTGCGCTTTAGACCGCAACGGTGCGAGGGAAGGCGAGAGGTGGGGAGCGCACAGATCTCAATCAGGAGAGATCAATGAAGACAGCCAAGCTGGCCGCGGTGATACGGGGCCCACGGGCGGACCCGGGAGGCACAGACGGCGGGGCCAAGCTCCCTCTCGTCGTGGGCCCCCGGGGCTTAGCAACGGCCGCCTTAACTAGCGTCATTGTCTTGGTGCCGTGACTCGTTAGCCTTTTATTGATCGTTTTCCCTGGCCGCTCCTTTCGTGAAAGGCGGATGTTGTAAGGTGCTGGCGGCATGATGAAACTAGTATCACGGCAACACGCTTATTGCACCAGGACGAGACGCCTGGCAAGTGACACCTTATACGTTCCGAGAGAATGGCTCCTCTGGCGCCGCCTTGCTGCTTCTCGTAGGCGACACCTCTCCTTACACGTCGCCGGTGTCGCGACAACTTCGTTAACTGGCGTTGGCGCCGGTGAATGGAGCTGCAAACTTTAGCGGTACGCTTCGGGCTTGGTGTTGCAATCCTTTTCGTGAGGTACACGGTTTTAATAAACAAGTCAGGCGTTATACTCGCAGTTATCGGTGCGAAGACTGAGTCCTTTTCGATCCGCCTGCTCATGCGCGGTGGATATGTTGAGGGATCAAGAGAGAGATTGACACAGAGAGAAGTTTCAATGGGAGGATGTGGTTAAAGATGTTAGAGGAGCTGGTTGTAGCTTTTTTATCCGTCGATTTCTCTTTGAGAAACACTGGAATTCAGACTAGGAAGATTGAATATGGAATGCAGTATATGCTAATGCAGGCTGATCTACCCAGCCAAACATGCGTCTGCTTGAATTGTATTGGCCAATTCGTGCGAAATATGCAAATACTATGAGGGCGATAGGAAACGAGTTTTTTATGGGTTTTAACATCTTAAAGCTACTCAGAGAGATAGAGAGAGAGAGAGAGAGAGAGAAATGAACGGAAAGGCAGGGATGTTAACTAGGCAGCGCCCGGTATGCTACCCTACACGTGGGAAGGGGAACGAAGGGAGAGATAGAAAGGGCAGAGAGGAACGGGAGATCACTTTTCCACGTGTCCGTTGGCCATTACGTGCAGGGTACACAGGGCACACGCTGATAGGTCACAACTTTGCACTCAGTCCTGAGACCTTTAAGAACTTGAAAAGTACTTTCAAAGCTGTCCTCTGCGATGAAGGCTTACTCCAAAAACACGGAATCTTGGCTTCAGTAAGGGGCCTAGGATCTATGCGGCGGAGTGTTGCAGCCAGGAGGGCACGCTCACGCTGAAACCGGGGGCAGTTACAAAGTAGGTGTTCTATTGTTTCGTCGCACCCACAGATCTCATACGCAGGAAAATCTGCCATTGCGATTAAGTGCGAGTAGGCATTTGTAAACGCCGCTCCCAGCCACAGGCGACACAACAGCGTCGCATCGCAGCGGGAGAGGCCGGACGGAGGACTGAGTTGAAGTAAGGGGTCTAGGCGGCGCAGATGGCATGCGGAGTTTCCAAGAGAAGGCCATGACGCTAAGATCTCATTTCGGCCAAGCATTCGCAGATGTCTTGCTGTGTCGGCTCTTGTCAACGGTATATGGACATTGTTGGCACTGCCGTGAGCCAATCGAGCTGCAGCGTCAGCTGCGTCGTTTCCGACAATGCCACAATGTCCCCGTATCCATTGGAAGACGATGTCGTGACCCTCTTCCTGCGCCTTGTGTTGAAGATGTCTTAATTCAGCTACGAGTTAATCGTGATCGCCATGGCGTAAAGCAGAATTAAGACAATGTAGGGCTGCTTTTGAGTCGCAGAACACAGCCCATTTGTGGGGTGTTTGTGCACCGATGTACTGCACAGCCGCACGAAGAGCGGCCAATTCTGACCAGGTGGAGGTTGTCCGATGCGAAGTTTGCTGGATAATACTGGTCTGTCTCGCAGGAATGACCACCGCGTAGGTTGAACTTGTACCTGAGACCGAACTATCTGCATAAACATCAGTGCGGTCACTATATGCGACGTGGAGTAGGCAGTGTCAACTGTTTAATGGCCGGTGTCGATAAGTTAGATTTTTTCGTTATGCCCGGAATTGTAAGGCGCACGCATGGCTCCCGTCGACACCACAGCGCGGAGGAAGGCCGTGCTGCCGGGGTGAACTGTGATGGGATGGACGACTGGTGGGCTGCTATAACCTTTGAAAACGCTGCTACTCAGAATATGAGAGACGCAGTAGGGGATGGCCCCGGATAATTTCAACCACCTGGGGTTCTTTAGCGTGCATTGACATCGCACAGTACACGGGCCTCAAGCATTTCGTCTCCATCAAAATGGGACCGCCGCAACCGGGATAGAACTAATGTCGGGTGAGCAGCCACGCAACACAACCACTGAGCCGGCCACCGCGGCGGCTATAGAAATTTTTAGTACCTGCAGGAGACTGAAATGCACTTCTGCATCTGCGCTTGCATCGTGTTGCAACACGCAGCAACAGCAAAAAAGGCGAAAAAAACGCCTTTATCATATACTGGCCCCTCGTCTTGCATCTCTCAACAAAGTTCTCGAAAATGAGATTAAATCTCAATTCTTCCTGAAAACGCGCCTTCTATACAACCTAGTTTACCCGTTCACAAATCTGAAGACACCTCACGAAAACTAGCGGATGTCATGCGCTTATGAAGGCGAAGGGGAACACCGACCAAAGAAGAAAAGTTATGGACGCTACCGAAAGAGCGTTTTAAGTTAACTCATGATTTTTAACCTGCTTTGAGGATTGTTATTCAAGGCGGGTCGTATATTGAGGATAAGCCCGATAGTATCTTTAGGGATCCATAGGCCAAAACAACAGCACTGACCGGGAGTCGTATTGGCGTCTTTGTGCCTTTAATACGGTCGCAGTGATGGAAATATTGTTTTGGCAATACACAGGGCTTGCACGGACACGGAATATCTGCTCACGAAGTGGTGATGAACGCGACAAAATAATTTAAATGAATGAGAAAATAAAAATATGCGATTTATTAAACAGTTTATTAGTGTTCCTGTTATTTCCGCGTTGTTTACTAAAATAATGATCAAAAAATAGGAAATTTTATGTCCCGCACGAAAACGAGCGCTAATGTTGAAATGGCTTTTGGGCAAAAGATGGGCACAAAAAACGCGAATTATAGTACTTTTTGCTGAATAGCCTGATACTTACCCCAATTTGAGCTCAAGAAACTATCGCGCTATTTTTACCCCTCGAATTCCGGCAAAAATAACGCGCAAAAACGAAGGATCCTGTACATATACAGTGAAAAGCGATGAGTTTTTCAAGCACAAAAAAATAAAATATTCCATTCTTCATACCTACATAGTGCGAAACGTCCTTGCCTACTTGCGCGAACCGTATTTCAGCGATGACAGATATAACGCAGCGCGTATTCCATCTCCTGTGAATTATGCTTCTGCTGCTGCGTACAGGCTTCATTCGCGGCTGTTGTGAACTGCAGACAAGCTTTCTCGCGTTCAAATGAGCCCGTTGCCCGCTACGCCGCGCGCGTGTTCTATCCTGCACACTGAGCTCTTCCGCATGCTCTGTCTTTTCTTTTGTTTTTTTATGTGCTATGCATGCATGATGCCAAAACTTGCTCGAAACAGGTGAAACCGCGAAATGAGACGAATTCTGCCGGCTTCTATGTTACGAGACAGAAGAGAAACCTTAATAATAATTTATAGCGCATACGGGAGTCGAAAACGCGCTTACACTTCCACATGACGTTGAAAAATCAGATCCTCCTCCTGCTTTGGCTTGGCAGTACGAAGCCACCTTGCTTACGTGCAATTACAAAAACACGGAGCGATGGTCTATGAGCGCTTGAATTGTGCGACGGATATCAAACGCAGCAAAAACATTCCTGAGAGATTAAAGTAAATGCCAGAACCCGTTTCAAGCGTAGTGGTTTGTTACAAAGCACATCAAATTAGCCGTCTGCCACAGTCAGGAAAGTTGGATCTGGCGCTGAATTTAAGTCCTCTCCCTACAGCCACTACATATGCGCGATGTTTCGCAGTGTTTTCAGAAGGCAGCAAGAATCTTCCTGCTAACTCTTGTCGAAAAAGCGTGGGGGGAAGATTCTTGGGAATATGTGGACAAAACTGCGTTAAAACCCAGCCTGGCAAAGAACGTGCGTCTGACTTTTTTGTAAAGTTATTCCCGCGGCTGCCGGAAGCCACAATAGAAAATCTTTCACCGCTTTTCTGTACGAGCTTGTTCTCATGGTTGGAAAGGAAAAAAAAAGGAAATATGTCAAGAAGGAGAATGTTAATCAACAAATATACAAGTTACTGGACCGGAACGACAAAATTCGCAACCCATTTTTTTAGTTTAAATGCGTGATAATGAAATGCTCTTGGGTACTTCTATAGCGCCATTGTCAAGCTAATATATCAAACTTTCTACCACACGATATTGCAGTCTATGGCCAGCCGTGATAATTTCGTTACAAGTAAAGCTTTTTCATGACATACTGCGCCTTTCTTAAACTCCTTAACAATTTTTGTTTCGTTACGTGAGGACCTGCGCCCAAATTAACTGTAATATGTAAGCAGTTAGAGTGATACCGACCCCAGAGCTTCATTTTCAACCAAAGAATCACAAACAAATATGGTTTCATCACGAAAGAGGCCCATTGCCACTCAGTCTGATATCGCTATCGTACATTCGCTGCAACAGACAAGAGGAATTTTGAAAGCATGTCTTTCTTCTCTTGCCCGTAAGTTGTGCCAGCGTATTACACCGGTACCAACGAAGGGAACAACGCGGTTGCTGCTGCTTTGTTTTTATTGTGAGCCCTTCCGAACGCTTTCCTTAAGCAGTAATTGGCGTCACTCAAATGGCGACCAAAACACATCAACTAAGTGCAAACAATGCGCTGTGACGCCTGGTGACAGCAAATAAACAAAAAGTATGAGAGGGGACAGTGTGTCGAAAACACAATTGCAGTTGAGCTGTTCCCGACGAAAGCATTTCTAGTGACAAAAAAAAAAAGTCTTTCCCGCGTAGAAACACAGAAAAGGGAAGAGGGTTCATTTACTTCTTAATTTTCTGGCGTATATACTGGAGACAGGTTGACAGGAGAATTCAATATAAAGATAAGCATGTGGGGATCCGTTGAGGAGAGATTAATTTGTCGAGTACCTGAAGATTCTTACTTTTGATCGAGCCCATGGCGAGAAGCTTGGAATGCCATCGTGCCTGCGCGCCAAACAAACCTCGGTGTCGTAATATAGTCGGCACAATTACCGCGACCGGACCCATCGTGGCAAATCGGAACGCAGGAATTCCAGCGAGAGAAGCTCGGGCCCAGCTTTGTAGGGTGGTTCACTTCTGAAGGCATGGTGGCTGCAGGTGTGGTCACCGCTCAGAGGCCGTGAACAGTCGCTCAATATAACTGCGTGAATTCGCTTCGATGCAACGCATCACGCGTTCCTTACCCATATCATGGGTTATCACGGCATTTAACAGTCCTAATAAATTTTGTTTATTCGTCGCAGCTTTGCGGAACTTCGTTTTTCGAGGTTTCGCCGCCAAGTAATGCGCCGCTTGTGCAAACTTTGACACCTGTTTGCGCCTGGTGGTCAGTCTAGCGGTTGTGCTGAATTTGGTTGTGTAGCGACAGCTACCATCGCGTGTCCAGCGCGAATCTAGTAGCCCCCAAACGCTAGACGCTGGCAGCCTAGCTTTGAACGGTGTAAAGCGCGCTTGTCTCCAACCAAAGCTGCGCATCCCAAAATTTTTTTGTCACTCGCTGAAGTCGCGAGTCAGAATACTGCTTTTCGTAGTGTTTTGAAGCTGACCGTACGCTCTATTGCGAGCAAACGGAGGCACTATTGCGAGAAAATGCATGCATATCCGAATGCTTAATGCTTCAAAGCACTCACCAACGGAGCTTGCGGTGGAGCTGCCCAGGGTTAAGCTTGAGATGGTTGTTCTGAGGCAGGAGCACGTGCAATCTAGGAGCAAAGCCGCCACTTTGGTATGTACAAAGCCCGATTTCGACTCAGTGGAAGTAGAAAGGGCTCCCCAAACGTTGTAATGGGCCTCGAGTGCGCTGAAACTGGTGGTTCAACTCAAGTGAATTGTCTCGAATGCTCTTTGTTTCCTTTTCGACAAGCAAACTATCGAGCTCTAAACACGAGCCGGCAAGGATGTCGGCTCGTCTTGGACGCCTCTAATTCATTATCCCGCGGGATAAGAATCTTGGGCCATGCGTCCAAAGTGCCACATCGCACTTTATTGACTGTCTCGCAGTGAATGCTTGGTCTGCGCAAAGCTTTTCGAAACAATAAACCAGTTTCGCACTCCGCACAGTTCTTTTGGCCAGCAAGCGGTGGCCCCATCGACCCACGTCACGACTCCAGGGCGAAATGCGAATCACGACTGTTGATTGTGTCCTGTTCTAAAGCGTGAGGCAAGCGTGTAGAAAAGAAATGTACAAGGGTTACAATCCAAAGCGCAGCTTCAGTAGTGAGTATACATTTAATTATTAGCAGCGAGCGATCCTTCTGACAAAGAACTTCATTACAGAAAAAAGGACACTGGTTGAGGATATGGCAAGGAACAGGGTCATGACGTTACCGAGAGTGGCCCATTATACGAAGAAGATGGTAGGACAAGAAGCAACCATTCAATGTACACTTTCAAGCACTCTCGCGCGTACAGAGGGAGGGTTCAATGCTGCAAGTCATACAACAACAAAGAGGAAACGGTCCATTGGCAGGTTCTGTGAACGGAGAACTATAGAATCACGTGCAAAGAACAAATGCGCGCTTTCCCCTAAGCGCAGTTGATCGCAACGCTCTTCAAGGCGTCCCATTATCTTATCCCATCCGCTCTAAAAAGCCATTTGCGCGCTCTCTTCCCTGCATAGGGGTTCGGTTTCTGAGAACCAGCAGAAGGTAAATAAATAAACACGCTCACGGAGTCCCTCGCGGGTTGTGGAGCTGTTCAATTATCGAGCTCCTGCGGCTGGAAGTGGCCGATGCGCGTACTCGCCTTCGATGTCTTCTCCTCGCCCGGCTGCATTTCCTTGTCCCTTTTTCTTGCCTTGCCCCCTTCCTCCCTTCGTTGTTTTGCCCTACAGATATTGTTATCCACTTCGTGCGCCGCCCCGTGTGTCGCGGAACGCTTCGCGCTGGGACATCTATTAGCGGTCGCCGTGTTCTTTCTACTTGCGCTCACCGCCCTCTGCGCTGCCTCTCTTTTCTTTCCTTTTTCTTCCCCCGCCTTTCTCGTCCCTCTCTCGAGGCGCGTATTGACCAGTGGCGCGGGGCTGCTGTTCGTGCTTGGCGCCGCGTACGTGACTCGCAGCCCACTGGCGTCGAGTAAATGGCGCGCTTGTCAAACAGCGCATGCGAACAAGCGATGTGATGGCCCCGGCTGCCCCGACGCGGACAAGGAGAGCGCTGTGAGGTGAGCCAGAAGGGAAAGAAAGGAAACACAGAGGGCAGTGAATGGCGCAGCGATGCAGTCGAGAAGTAAAACATGGCGAAAGGCGCGGTGTCGGTTGGAGCCGCCAAAAATCTCATCCGCCGTGATTAGATGTGGTCAGGAGGACGGCGTCGAACAGCATTCCCGTCTCGGCGGGTGGCACCGCTCCGCTCATCTGCGCCCGACGATAACTGCACAGGGAGCATGTTTTGCGGCGATCCACCACTGGATTCATTACTTTTCTTTCTTTCAGACTGGTCACGGAGCTGGCGACGTATATTGCTCGCTAGCTGTCTGCCGTGCTGACGTAGGAGGCAGAGACCAAAATGGTTGGTTGAGTAAAAGAACAGGACGGGAAAGCAACTGCCAACAAATACAACTATAACCTTTCGGGAGAGAGCAGTCTCACGAGAAAGTAGCCATTGAAACGGTGAATGTCAATTCGGAATGGGGTATGGTAAAGTCAGTGGATTAAGATTTTTTTTGCCGAACCGTGCTAGCGAGCTGTGCTACGGCACCTGTCCCACCCTTCGTTCATGTGAGCCAAGTTCTTTGGCAGACGCCGGTGTAGGTAGCGCACCTTCAACTCGCCGAACCAACTTTGCCGACTGGACACACAACTTCAGGAGAACCAGAGCTCCTGTGACATCAGACGCGTCACAAGCCCGCAGGTGGCTCGGCTTTCCGCTGAATAAATGAAATGATTGGCTGAATGTGCCCCGCTGTCACGGCCTCCGCGGCGAAATACCACGCAGCTAGCTGTTTCCCAGAACTGCGCTGGACGCGCCGAGCCGACCACTGCACTCCCTACTCAGGACGCAGAATGTCAGCCGAACATTAACTAGCCTATACCGAAGTCAGAAACTCAACCGAGCCGAACACAACCGAACAGAGCACTCAGGAAAACCTAACAAGTTACATGTTAAGTCAACGATTATTATATAATCATCATCATCAACTTCTGGTACATCCACTGCATGGCAGAGGCCTCTACTGAAGTCTCATGCTCAAATCAAAAACTCTCTCATTAGGCAAAGAAATCCCTACTTCTGACCTTTTTTTTTCCCTTGCAGTAGTTTAAAAAAGCGAGGAATTACGAGAAAAAAAGGGAGACATTTTCGGTTCCTGAAATTATATGACAACCCGTGAAGATTCTTTTTTCGCCAGAGTTTACTGCTAGCACTCCTTGAAAGAGGGAAAATTTCCCGATGAAATATCACTAGAGGCCCTACTCATTAATTTCCAATTAGCAAGCCGGAACAACTTCGAGCAGTTAGCGAGCCGTTCAGCACCAAAGAACAAGCATTCCCAAGCATTCCAGAGGACGGTCGCGGAGGAACGTGCCGGACTTTTGTAGAGCAGCCCCACGGCCAGAGAGTACCTGTCGGACACGCTTGAGCACAATCATGGCCTTCCGTGCAAAATCATGAAGCTCCGTGCTTGAAGGACACAGCGCAAGCATGAACGGAACACAAGAGCAAAGAGGATGACAGGGCGGAGTGCTGAACTAACAACTTTTATTTCGAAAAGAGGCGAATCCGAATTCTAGAGGTGCCTATCAGGCCACGTGAACAAGGCAAAAAGACTGCAGGGCGCAAACAAAAAATAAATATAAAAACCTATATAAAAAGAACGGTGACTGAAGCGAAAGAAAAGTCATGACCATAAGCCAAATCTAAGCATGGTGAAGCACTGAAAATGGATAACGCTGCAGCTCAGGTGGTAAGCTCTAGACCTGCCACCACTGCCACGCACAGCAATGGAGGTGGAAATCTTTTTCGTCTAAGGGCAACCAATAATGCATCAGTGCCAAGAGAACAGACACCCAAAGCGAAGCAAAGGATCATATTTCAAGGTTGAGCAATGATACAATGAAAATTTTTTTATGCCGTGAAAGATAAAACGAAGAACATGGCTAAATACTTTAAATTGCTAAAAACCGCAACGAAATGCGGGCAACAATATGAAGAATAAAAATGATAAAAGCCCAAAAAAAGAACATGGACAAAAAATTAAAAAGCGTTCATGGGGTAAAAAAAATAGCGATGATCGACTAAAAATCAGAAAAAAAAACTTGGAAGTGAGTAAAAACTAGTGTCCTAAAGAATGTTGCTAAAATCTAGAATCTCTTGAGAAAAAGGCTACTTCTTTTTCTGACAATGAAATAGACGGCATGCTCAAACACTGATCATTCAACTGTTTGTATGCTGGCAATTTCCATAATTTCACGTGTTAGCTTATCAACGTGTCGCCTTATCACAGAGGTTTTTGCGAAGTTTGGTAAGCAGTCTGAATTGAAAACTTTGCAATCATCTCGACAGTCAGTGCCGAGGTGGCACGACTTCTGGACACTCGCATAGTAGTTGTGCACTTTCGGTCTCTCATTTAAACAACGACCGGTTTGACCAATACACTTTTTGTCACAAGACAGCAATGGAACAAATAACGAACTGAGTATGGAAACAAACCAACTCGACCATCTAATAGAGTAACGGTTTGTCACAAACCTCACTGATTAATATAGTGCTGTAGCCAGCCTCATGTAACTTGATCTTCGGTTCGGCTTATGAGAATACAGCAGAATACATGCGTATGTATGTAGCACTATCGGGCCGGAATTAAACGCGAACGGTGGAGCGTGTAAGTGCCACCTAGCGAGCAGTCATTGGCGGGGTGCCCGCGTCTGACCCTGATGTTGCCTGAGAGTCCCTCGGTGAATTAGCTCTTTGTGCTCAGGGCCGTCGCGGAGCCAGCGGTGATTAAAGCGGAATTTTTCATGCTTTTAAAACCGCAAGTATGAGTGCTGATATACTATCTCAGAAAGCTACGACCGTTGCAAGATAGTCCTCCTGTAGACTCTCGGTGGGAACGCAGCCGCGCAGAAGTTTCGCTTTAATGCTTCTCTTTGGCTACTCACTTCGTACTTCACTAGGGCATACGCTTATTGTAGATAGAAAAAAATGCGTCATTTGTTTCCCCGTATGGCTCAGGTAAAGTGTATAGCAGTAAGGGGCCCTAGAAGACTACATTACATTACGTTGCGCTAGTTGACAAAAAGCCCAAACTTGGGCTTCAATTTTCAATTTTCTTCGCGTAAAACAAAATTTCCAGTCGCTCTGTGCTGAGTACGCGTGTATAACAGGGACTTACTATACTAAGTTAAGTAGTAAGCCTCTTTAGGAAATGCAAAGGAAGACTGTTAGGTATCTATCTAAAAGTTCTCAAGGCTCGACTCTCCTTCCAAAATTATGATTGCGAGCTGCATGCCGTACTCTTGAATTATACGAAAGGAAACTGAGACTTCAAATCCTTCCCCTCGTTCATAACAACATGCTTGCAATCAACTCGTCTGCTTACTATGCCTGTAACAACCAAGCATAAAAAGACAACACTAGCCCAACTCTCTGACCAGCGATTAACCTCGAATTTGCACATTTAAATTTTCTCTTTCTTCTTATACAAACTAGGATCGGAACAATGTCTTGCAAACACCCTCTCGCAGTTACTAAAACTGAGCAGATGTTGTTCCTCAATTTTTTTATTAGTGTTAGATTTCCTTTTCTTATTCACACTTGCTTGGACCTAAGGATAAAGGGTATGTATTAAATAAATAAAAATAGCCTTCCCAATGCAAAAACTTCGGTTGAATTTCCACCCACCATGTAGAGTAAATTGCAGAAATAGCTAGCTGAGTTTCAAAGCAAACACTTTTTTTAGGGTTTCACCCACATCAGTCGACGAAGCATCCATTCTTTAGGGCCGAAGTTGTACGACAAATCTACATTGTCAAAGCAGCCGCGCTTTTGAAGTCGTGCTGAACATGGATGCAACCTAGGTTAGTCGCATATGACGTCAAGAACAAACAGAATTTGCGATCAATAGACGAAGCTTTACTTCTGGAAGTCCTCAAGGCATAGAGTTTCCAGAAGAGCTAGTCGTTGTTATTATTCAGAATAACCCTTGTTATACTTATCTTAAAGTACATATACAACAAGAAGCAGTATTTTGCTTATTTTATGTCAGAAACAGAAAAAAAGTACCTGTAAGCTCAGATTGTGTTTACAGTTCTTTCGCAGGTTTCCTTTTCACAAAGGAAGACTCTATAGCTTTTCTTTGTAGCCGTCTCGCAGCGCTAGGGGAATCCTAACAAGTATTTACTTGCTTATTCTTCTCCAATTATAACTATCAGCACTCGGAACGTCCCATGTAGACTGAAAAAATATCTTTAGAACATTTGGGGCACCATTTGCGATCAACTGTAGCAAGTTCAACAAGGTCGGTGCAGGGATTTCAGTAGCGATGCCCAATATCTGCACAGCTCGTAATCCGGAGAGTTCTTTTCTACTTGTGTTGGAAATTACTTCACAGCGAATGCACATTAGGGGCCCAAAAGTCAACATTCACTTGCAAAGCGAGACATTCGATGAAAATATTGCATATAGTGCAGTATAACGTAAAATCATCATCATCATCATCAGCCTGACTACGCCTACTGCAGGGTAAATGCCTCTTCCATATCTCTCCCATTAACACTGTCGTTTGCCAGCTGCGGCCACCCTATCTTTGCAAACTTCCTAATCCCATCCACCTACCTAACCTTCTGCCGCCCCCTGCTACGCTTTCCTTCTTGCAGAATTCAGTGCGTTACCCTAAAGAACCATCGGTTATCTTTCCTTCGCATTACATGCCCTGCCCAAGCCCACTTCTTCTCTTAATTTCGAGTAGGGTGTCATTAACCCGCGTTTGTTCCCTGACCATATCTGCCCTCTTCCTGCCTCTTAATGTTGCACCTATAATTACCTTTCCATAGGTCGCTACGTTGTCCTTAAGTTGAACCCTTTTCAGTACCCTCCTCTTTTCTGCCCCATAGGTCAGTACTGGTAAGGTACAGCTGTTGTATATTTATTTGATTTATAATTTATTTGGTTGGCATCAGACTGCATACGCTGAGAGCACTTAATTCGGTTATGTATCGAAGAATTTAACCGTGCAGGGTTTCACGGTTGTGTCTACAGAGTGGAGGAAAATGTGAAAATGGCGCCCTCACACTCACTGACTCTGAAACCTCTTTTACTGCATTGTTCCCAAGCGCGCTTCAACACGAATATGCATCCCTAGGCACGACTGTTCTCTGTGTAGACATTTATCGGACACCACGAACGACAACGCCGGTGTCCGCATCAATAACAAAAACACGGAAGATAACACGTACTCACACTGCGAATCCCCGTCGCTCAGCCTGCCCTAGCGTCAGCCCGTCAGTGTTGCATCATAACGGAGTGCGGATGAACATCAGAAAGCATTATATTCGTGTCTTCACTCTCTCTGGTTTTCCTCGTCTGGCAATATGGCTGGCGGCCTGACACAGCACACACGGCGTCGGCGTAGGTGGAGCGGGCCGCTGTGCACGTCGGAGACGCATTTATCCTGCGCTCGCTGGCCGCGCACCGCGCCCGTTTGCCTTCGCCTTATCTGCCGACGACGCTGGTAGATAGCGTTGAGAAGACAGGACGCAGCTAGGAAATTAAGAGATACGACGCAGGACAGTATAGGGGGCGAGGAAGTGCGCAGTATCCATACTGTACTGCCGTATTCTTCTGGGCAAGGACGCCAGATATGCTCATGAAAGCGACAGAAAACGTTCAAATGTTAATACATCGTTAGGTACACCCGCGTTCGCGCTTTTTGCTTGCCAAAAAGTGGTGCGCTAAGGTGCTCCAGAGGGTGTGCAGAAAACGTCTCTTTAATTGACAGCGGCTTAGCAGCAAATGGCCATCACGGGTAATAGTCAAAATCTAGCGTTATTCTCTCAACTAGTACTTACTTGAAAACATTAGTCTTGATACCATGTGGAAATGCGACCCTTTTCTCTGGACTATAGTGAAAAATAATAAATATACCTTCATTTGAGAAGACGTAAATGCTGCAGAAGGACCCATCGTTTGCGGTCTGTGCTGCCCGGGTAAACAAAAATGTTTTCAGTAAGGACAATTAATGACTGGCTTAGGCATGACCAAACAATACTTCCGATGTAAAAGGCTTCAGTGTATTCGCGCTTTAACTCTCCCTTCTCCTCGGCCAGAACAAAATCTGCTCGTTAAAGCAGGGACGCATTTACACTGCCTGCATTAGGTGGCCAGATTGGATTGCAGCGGTAAATATCTGTCATGCTCACGAAATGTCTGGCTTAGATATCTTCAACTTTGAACAGCCATTTCCAACTTTTTTGAACAGAAATTATGAATATTGGAAAATGACAATTGACAGTTTTAGCTGTGCGTACGCAACGGCTTAGCGTACGCAAGGAGTTTGCGGGGACGGTAGTGCGCATGCGCAGAACGCAAGCGCAAGCCCTGCGTCTTGCGTGCGTACGCTAGCCAGCGGACTGCGTTGCGGCGCTTGCGTGGCTTGCGTACGCTAACTTTGACAAGATGGCGGCGCCCTGCTCGCCCGCTTCGGAATAAATACACGTCGCCACTGGATTCTCCGACGCAATAGCTCGCTCAAATGGTAGCGGTTCGCTCTTATTTCGCCTACTCTTGCCAACACGTAGCGGTATAAGCGACCACTAGACCCTGTTTTTCAGATAATTTGGCGATTTTCAAGCTCCTAGCCCTAACTAAATGCAGTGTTTTCCTCGTAGCAACGAAACCTGGCGAATAGTTTTCTAGCTTTTATTCAGTTCTTACATTTTCCTCGGTTTGCATAGTTTTTTATTCTTGAAACAAAAAAAAGTCTCCAAATCCACTCGCCCTAGTTATCAGTAATCACGGATGAAATTTTCTTCAACTGAGCGTTGATGTGCTTTGACGTCTTGTCACTAGATTGCGCTACTGTTTACGCGTGCAAATGAAGGACGCTACGGCACGGCGAGCTAAAACTATACCTCGGAGCGAACAGCGTAACGCACGCAGCGCCATTGCGCTTTGCGTACGCAAGCGCTTGCGTACGCACAGCTAAAACTGTCTAATATTGAAGGTAAAGGTTCATGCTTGTGATGTGTAAGTAAAATGTTTCTTTCCATCGCTTGCATCGAGCAGTTAAGACAGCCTTTGAAAACTATGGGGAACGCTTTTGACGATAGCAAAAACGTTAATAGCAAAAAAAAATGCAAGCCTGCCGATGGGAGACCTGCGGGTATATTCATTGTTATAGTCAAATCTTACAACGTATGAAAGAATTGCGTTCATAAACTCTTTCCCGTTCAAAAATTCTTTTTTCTACAAGTGTTAGGTATGCCTATGTCTTTGGGTAGAGCGACACATGAGAGGAACGCTGCAAGAAACTTAGTTTGTGCCTTCTGCCCGTAGAAGCAGCGTGACACATGCATACGTCATACCGCGTCACACAGCCGAAGAGCCCCGCGGCACCGTTTGCAGAGCTCCTGCGCCTAACGTACCATGCTGCGGACAGCCTGCTGTACGCCCACCCGAGCGTGCAATTCCACCAGGTTGAGTGCACTAGACTGAACAGGAGATAACGCGGAGTGTCCAGCTGCTACTGGAGGCACACACAAAAACTGTGACACAGCACCTGTCAGGTTGTATAGCTCTCCGGCTCCTCTGTGAGCTCGCTGCGTGTCCAGGCCACGGCTGTACAACGTAATGCGCTCTGGCAGCGGCCGTGCGCGGCGTCGGAATAAATAGAAGCGAACGTGTTTCGCCTTTTATGAGCTTTTATTATTCAGGGAGTGGCCAGCTTTCAGGCGAGTCAGAAGAGAGAAAAGGCATAGATCATTCCGTACCCCGGAACGGAACGAACCTGAGAAAAGGAGACCTTTATTTACAGTGAAGGGCAGAGAGGTCGGCCGGAGCTATAATGCTCCAGCCTGCTTCTCTGCTCGAGGAAGCAGTAGAAAGAATTTTACAGTGGATGGCAATGTACACAGAATATATGTACGAATGTATACAAAGACATCATCAATGCGCCTCATCACGGCCTCGTCTGCGCTGCTTGGGAAGTGAACAAATACACGGGCTGCCTGGTAAGCTTTCCAAGCCTTTCGTGAAGTGTCTAGTATTGCATTCTCCGCCAAAAGCTTCCTGTCGAAAGGCGTCAATGAATCGGAGACGATGGTGTTTTTCACGCGTACATAGAGCAAAACCAGTCCGCATTTCATGGATATCACAAGCGGCACAGTTTGGAGAGCTCGTACCTCCCACGGACTAGAGGCACCGCCTCGTGGAAGCGAGCCTTTTTTTTTTATCTGTGCAAATGGCTTGCGTGGTCGCGTTGAATGCCACGAGAAATTCTGATAGTCGTGCTAGAATCCAACATTTGAAGGCGATTGTGGCGAACTCCTGATTGCGTCCAATGTCTCGCTTCCGTACTGCGCATAAATCCGGAAAGAGTGCAGGTGGCACCCGGTTGTGAAAATTGAACTGCTCTTTGAGCACCATTGCTGAAGGCGGACTTTGCCAACGCGTCCGTACGATCAGGAACGAAGCATGAAATGACCAAAAATTGAAGCGGGAACAGCATCCATTGCCCTCATCCCTTTGCCTGCTCATTCCGGTCATGGTTGTTTATCTAAAGCTATGAAGCCAGAGCGCACTCTTCGTTTTTGGAATCTAGAGGTCAATGGTTCGACTGCAGGTTCGATCAGCGTTTCATGCTTTCGTGCATGCGCAGATATTTAGATTGTAATCGTAATTGGTTCTTTCACATCGTCGCAACGAGGGCCAGGACAGGGACAGCGGTAGCATAATTGCCTACATGATACATAAGAAGCCTATGTTCAAATTATCACCGAGAGACAGAGGGAGCATCGATAATGCTTTTTGGGCCGTTTTTCGATATGGTGTAGTGTATCAGTCATATTCAGTGGTGCTGAGCTTAGCACACTGTTCGCTTTTCCCTCCAAAAGCGAAACGCGCATTTTACTTGTTGCAAGCTGCGCGCAGCACGTGTGGCTCTTTTTGTCGTGGTGATGTTGCATACCTAACGAAGTGTGTTGGCATCCATATATTTAATGTATTAGTTATCTCGCCTCACTACGCAAAGAGCGATAAATAAGCTAGCACACCTGGTGACAGCATATTGAACTGCAAAAAAAGCCTCTGCAGCATATCGCCTCTGTAGCTCTCAAACAGAAAAGTGCGCCAGTCATGTACCGGGGAGAACCCCGATCAAGTTCACCATTGGGCATCCACAAAATGCCAGCCTTCTGAAGCGTCTTACGTAAAATAAAACTGCACAAGAGGCAGTTGGCGCTAGGTAGATGTATGCAACAGTTTATTTGTTGCGAACTTCATCGGGTGGCATGATTTATTCTCAAAGTCATAAAATGCAAATAAGTCAACGAATAACTGGCGCTAAAATTTATTATCATGGAGGCTTTAAATGCGAACAGATCTTCAGAGACACAAGACGCAGTGGGCAATACTAAGTAACCTCCATTTCGCCTGTTTTCTGCCGTATACGACTGTCATCTCATTGCTGCCTGCCCCGATAAAAGCTGAACAAAAAAGTGCGATAAAAACAGTTACGCCCTACTTCCCAGCGCTTGCGTTTACATCATTCGTTGCACCAAAGCGCAGTATATATCTCGCGCTTTTTTTTTCGCACTGAAATAGGCAAGGATTTATTTGCAAATGGCGCCAAACACGGGCATCTTTTATACACAACGCTTCTAATTAAATAAGATTTCTAAAGCATACGATGTACAAAAAGCATGAAATGATTTCAGAGAGCTTTATTTAAGCAAAGCGGTATTCCAAGCAAAGTTCTTCTCATAAATGGTTTAGCAGTGCCTTTAGGCTTGAGTGTCGGGACATCTCTCGTGAATATTTAAGAAATCTTGGCTTAAGATATACTTGCAATAATTAATTGCAGTGGGAAACTTTGATCATCAGCAGCACTAGTTCACGGAGCGCGACCCTTCTTGTCAGCACAGCGACTGCACCGTGCTCCGCTAAGCCGTGCTTCGAGCTGCGCGAACACTTGTTGCTCGCTTAGAACCGCGTGGGCGCGTTCCCCGCCGCGGCTCCGCGCCGTCTCTCGCGCTCTTCTACTACCGCTACTTTATAGCGTCTTGTCGCCGGAAGCTGTTCGGGGCCGCTTCCACTTGGCGCGGGTTGTCAAGCAGGAGCGCTTCCGGGCTCGAAGTGCGCTTTGCCTGCGGTGGCACTTTTCGCTGTGCGTATCAAGCGCGCACCGTGAAGCGTTGGGCGCGACGGCGGCATTTTTTCTCCTCCATGTACCTCGAGTTTTACAACAGCGAAGGGGCCGGGTAGGAGGGGGGGGGGGGGGCAGAGAGAAAGTTGTCTTCACTTCCGAGGTTGTCTCCTCTTCCCTCCTAGCGCTAGTGGCGAAAGAGGCCAGTTTGTTATCGTTGCCTAAGCAACCTACTCTTGTTCTGTTTTTTTTTTCTTCATCAGACATTTTTGTGTGCGCTTACTTGGAGAGGGTCCCAGCTCATGTGCAACCTACACGTGGCTGCACCGAGCCGAGAAGACGACATTGACAACTGGATTAACTTTTCTCGCGTTTCTTTTCCCTTCATTGCTGTTGCCTTTAGGCTTTTATCAATTGGCTTCCGACGTACCCGTCATTACGTGCGAACTGCAGTGACGCAATCCCGTATTTCAGTTGTAAAATTAGGCTGTGGTTGTTCTTTTTTGAATAATTTGAAGGGACGGAACAGGTCCTGCAAAGCTTGGCTTCTCTATTTCTTCGAGCCCTAAAAAATTAAAGTAAATAAGAAGTGAACAGTAGATGAAACCACAGTCACAATGGAGGAGGAGGGGGGGGGGGGGGCTGCTGTGAGGCAGACTTGAAAAGCCTGTACTATCGCTACAGTGTATCCGGTTTGACAGATGAGGTGCACAGCAATGATCCCAACCACATTGTGCGCCCTTTACTTGGATTGGTCTCACTTCCTCCGCTGCTGTTATTCCAGAACGCATATGAGGACCAGGACAGAACCACCGTGATGCTAAAACTGACAGATCAGGCAATTTGAGCCTCGTGCATCAATCTTGGCGATATGGTGCGCACGCTCCTCTGAGGAACGAGCGCGCTAACAAAGGCAACAGGCAAGCAGGAAGCAAGGACGCCAGGCAGGCACCAAATTGCCGTTATTACAATGCGGTGGGTTAGCTTGGCGGAGAGCTCCCGCTCGAAGCTACGAAAGAGCGCTTGTGGGCAAAAACAAAAAAAAAAGCAGGCCCCCCGGCGAAGCAGCAGAACGCTGGACGGACGGGGAGCTGAAGGATTGCCTGCTGGGAAGAATAATTAGGCTCGCGCAGTGGCAGGGGTGGTGGGGGGTTGCGTTTTTCTGCTCGCGGGCACAGGGCTGGCAGTTGGAGCGCTGGCGCCGTTCCAGCGAGCGTTATTAGCGCACTTACCTTTGCAGGCGGCGGTTATTCTTCTCTGCCGTGGCGCGCACGGGGCGCGCTTATAACGTATGCTCGTTGTGGAATGCGCGGCTGTATGCTCTCCTCGAAGCACCGGCCGGAACGGAGATTAAAAGAAGGATGCCCCTTCGCTCGAGACTACGGGCCCCATACTTCTCATCCGGGGATTAGGCGACGTCTGAGTGCGATGGTGGTCTCGAGTAGACAGCGAAGCGCACATTAAATGCCTGCCGCTACGCGGCTAGCAAAGTTGGCGGTTTCTTACAGCGGCGGTCTCTGGGGCCTCGCGGGAACTGCAAGGATGATGTGGCCAATGCCACGATGCGCTCGCCTTAATTGGGAAGGATTATATGGTCTCCTGACGTCAGCGCAAGGAGGCCGGTGCGTGAGCGCACCAAAGGAGACAAGCGCGACAGGCGCTGCACCCCTGAGGCGCCCTCGCAATTACTGCCCTTATTTGGCGATCTATTGAAGCGATTCCGCAGTCAAGTGGGCAGAAATCTCGAAAACGAGGGGTCTGTGCAGCAGAGCCGGAGGTTCCTCTACCAGAGCGTATGGCCCCGCTGTGCGCCTTGAGCCAGGAGAAGGAGGCGGACAGATTAGGGCGGAGGCGGAAGAAAACGATGCCGCGCCTGCACAGGTGTAAGCGCGGCGGCAGATTTTGGCCAGCGCTATTACCGTGCTCGAGGACGTATATACGAAGCTTGAGTCGCTTTCTGCCGCTATCATAACCTCCAGAGATAACTCGCGACACAACGTGCTTTCTTTCAGCCGATGCCCAGTGCCAACCGGCGCATTTGTTGAGCAGCGATCTGCCCGAGAAAATGGACGCCGCGGTATCAGGCACCCGCGGATGTGCAGTGAAATCTTTGTGTCTTCGAGAGGCGGAAAGAAACGCAAATAAAGCACATCACTTAACTCTCGTTGTGCTTAACGTTCGCTTAACGAAGCATTGAGTTCACGTCTGACATGAAATTTTGCAGTCCTTATCCAGGTCACCCGTTATGAGAGATGGCGCTGCGTTTTTCTTTTTAGCTCTCTTTCTTTTCGCTATTCTGGCGTGGAGAACCATATCATATTCGGCTAGAAAGAAAGAAAGAAAGAAAGAAAGAAAGAAAGAAAGAAAGAAAGAAAGAAAGAAAGAAAGAAAGAAAGAAATGTGCGTGCGACTGCGGTGGGAAGAAGGATTTAACTTTAGTCTGTTCCGGGAGAGAGAAATGAATGCATTTATTTAGAACGTACGAAAGACCCGAACAAATCGCACATGAGAGTAGGCCATCGTAAGGCCGTGGCAAGCCGCCATGAAAATGAAATTTCTCGTTCTCCGTTGCCCTTCCTTTCCTCTTTTTGTTCGTTTGATTTTTTTCTTTGGTGTTGTTTCATTTCAACAATTTTCTGAAAAGCGATGCATCCTAGTAGCGGTCGCGAAGAATTTCCAAGCATCCTAACCGAAATTCTCTTAGCCGCAACCGCTCGAGCGTCACGACGCGAAAGTTGCGCGCCTCAGGCCAGCCGAGAAGAAACTGGGGTCTGCACGGACCGCTTGCTCGCAATCTTTTCCTAGCGAGTGTTCAAGAAGGAGCGCATAGTGCTCCAGCGAGGCATACCACAGCATTAAGAAACGCGAAATTTTGTCGTTAACGCCTTGTTACGTTCCCCGGGAAACGGGCAAAGTAGCAGCAGCGGAGAAGAGCCGCGCTGACGCAGCGCGTCCACAAGCAAGCCAACATTCGAGAGAAGTAGGATTATGTTTTATGGTCGAACTCCCACCGTCTTCAAGGGACAGCGGCCGCGGAAGCGGCGTTTTCGTTACTTTTTCTTTTCTTTCTCGCTTTCCTCTGTCGCAGTGCTCACAGCCAGACAAGTGAGGACTCCAACGCGCGTTCCTTTTCCCGAAAAGCGCTGTCGCTTTCGTTTGGGACGCTGGCGACTGCTTGTCACTCTCCAGCTCACTCGCACGAAAAAGAAAGAAAACGAAAGAAAAGCTGCTACTGGACCCGACTGCGTTGCATTTCCTTCTCCTTCTCTTCCACGCCGTGTAGTTCGTTTTATATTGCTGCTCGAGATTTTGTTTCCCGCACACACACAATATTTTGCACTCGCCCCGATGGAGCAGCGGCATCCCAGTCTCTCCGCGCACCGAGTCCCACGTCGCTGGTTGCAAGGTATTGTCGGCTCTTCCGGCCGCACTTTCATGGGGCGGAAGCGGAAAGCACGCGTGCGACAAGAGTTGAGTGGGTGTACGGTGTTAAGAACCTTCCCTGGCGGTGCGACATAATCCCGAGCGGCGGACTATCACGCGAGGCGCGCTCCTTTGTTATGCTAAGCGAGGCCTGGTTTTAAAGCCCGGTTCCCTCCCAACCCCGTAATTTAATTCACCCGTTGACTATGCGCTTCACAATTCGCACATTCAGCAAGATGTGGCTGATGCGTCTTTCTAAGCTCCGCACTATGATCGGTCCTTGATTGTGAAAAAGCCCTTTCTCTGTTTCCGAGCAGAGCGTACTCTGTACGGTTATTTTTCACGCGCCTTCTGCGCGTGAAGCCTATTCTGTACGGCAATTACGCGGCGGCTGCGCTTTTATGGAGGAAAAACGCTAAGGCGCCCGTGTGCTGTGCGATGCCAGTGCACGTTAAAGATCCCCAGGTGGTCGAAATTATTCCGGAGCCCTCCACTACAGCACCTCTTTCTTCCTTCTTTCACTCCCTCCTTTATCCCTTCCCTAACGGCGCGGTTCAGGTGTCCAACGATAGATGAGACATATACTGCGCCATTTCCTTTCTCCAAAAACCAATTATTATTATTACGGCAATATATTGGCGGTGTGCGAATATTCGGAATTTTCAATATGGACCAACATGTTTCTTCTTCGGCTCATATTCGATTCGAGAAATTGGTATCAGATAATCTTAATGTTCGAAAATTTGCGAATATGCGGCCGCGATTGAATACCACGACAACTTTCACAAATCCGACAGCGGCAAACGACAATATCTGAAAAACATTGCAAAAGCGTCCTCGTTGGTTTCTAAGGCGTCTTTTATCGCCTGGGTCGGTCACGTTTGGACGCTCCTAGGCTTGGACATCGTGCGAAATTCTGCGACTGGGCTTTTCCATGTATCACATGGGATGAGAACAGGAAGAAATTAGATGCATTGTCGGCGTTAGAAAATAAAATAGCCTCTGGCCACAGTGAAGTTTCCCGCATGAATAAAATGATTGACAGTCTAGAAAAACGGATAGACGATTTGGAAAATCGCAGCAGACGATCGAATCTGATAGCGTATGGCTTAGAGGAAGTAGAAGGAGAGAATACTGAAACCCTCGAGCAGGCTGTTAATAAAACAATTATAGAGGACACTCTTGGGCTCGACAGGGTCGAAATAGAACGAATCCATAGATTAGGAAGACCGCAGAACAACAACCACCGACCGGTTATATTTAAACTATTAGACTCGAGACAAAAGACAGCTATATTGAAAAACGGTCACGAAGTAAAAGAAACGCGATTCTGTATTGGCGAAGACTTTTCGCCTAGAATTCGTGACATCAGAAAAAACCTTTGGGCGAGTGCGAAAGAAGAGCGCGACAAGAAAGAAAAGATATCCTTAGGGTTCGATAAGTTGTTTATCAACGGCCGCGCATACTTCTGGGACTATGAAAAAAGGGAGCGTGTGCGACTGAATAAAAAAGATGCGAAGGATGACCAAGTTCCTTTAGAAAAAAACGAGCTAAGCCCACCAGTTACTGGACACAGCACACGGTCAAGGACCTGACGACTATAAATGGCCGCACTGATGGCCGCACTGCAGAATTCATTTCCTTCATTGATCTCTTTTTAACTTTTGTGAACAAGAATGATTTCAGGGTTATTTTAGGTGGAGATTTTGATATAAACCTGCTTTCTGATAACAGCACGGCAAAAAGAAATTTATTCTACTACTCTCAGCAAATGGCTGCGTTAATACAATCACCGCACCTACAAGGGTTACTATTCGTACAGAATCCCTCATTGACCCTTTTATTACAAATTTTGAGGAAGAGAGCTTTATGTCCTCTGTCATTCATTATGACCTTAGCGACCATTTCCTGATATTGCTCGGAGTGAAAACACATATTAAAAGAAAACCGCCACATACCTACTTTTATCAATCCATAACTGAAGCCAGCCTTGCTACTTTCAGACAGGCTATTGTAGACACGACCTGGTCAGATGTGCTGACTTTAACAGATGCAGAAGCTGCCTATTACTGTTTTTTGGACAAATTTAAAATTCTTTATGCTGAACATTTTCCATACAAGGCGCACGTATCACCTCGGAAAGGGCACAAGGAGTGGATGACGTCAAGTCTGCTTCAGAAGATGCACTCTAAGGAAAAAATGTACAAACGCTTCATCACTACACGCGATCCGGAATTATTAATAAGGTACAAAATTTTTCGAAATAATTTAACTAAAGAGTTAAGGCTTGCTAGAGACCCGTATTACTACGATAAATTTGAATCGTGCAACTGCGATATTCGAAAGTTATGGCACCAGATTAACTCTGTTATTTTACGCACACCTCAGATTAGCTCTCCTCAAGACGTGTTTGTTCAAGGACAAAAAGTAAGCGGACGCGAATTATCAGAGGCGTTCAACCGATATTTTGTGACTCGAGAATACCAAAGCAGCTCAAACATAACATATGAGACTCGCATCAGGCCCAGTATAAATTCTATGTACTCAAATCCAAATACATATGTCCTGAAGTATTCACAGCTTTTTTAAATATGAAGAGTAGCAGATGCCATGATATAGATGATTTGCAGATTCGGCCTGTAAAGCATGTATTGGATATTTTAGCCCTAGTTTTATCACATATATTTAATCTAAGTCTAGAATTCGGAGTGTTTCCACGGCGCATGCAAACTGCTATAATTACAGCTTTGTATAAGAAAGGCGATAAACTTTGTACTTCGAATTATACACCAGTTTCAGTGCTGCCAATCTTTTCTAAGGGATTGGAAAAAGTCATTCACACTCAATAGCATGCTTTTGGGACACACACAAAATTATAACAGATTCACAGTTTGGTTTTATTAAACATAAGTCAACTGAGACCGCATTACTCAGCCCGAAAGAGTATATCTTGCAATGTTTCGAAGACAAGAAACTTGCTCTAGGTGTTTTCATAGATTTTTCACAGGCCTTTGACAACATCAGTCATAACCGACTCTTGGCAAAACTGTTTGACTATGGTCTCCGGGGTCCTGTTCATGCACTTATTGTGACTTATCTTGTGCACCGCTTTCAGTTCACCAGTATTAATAGCTTCTGATCCTCGGTAAAAAAAAGTAACCGCTGGCGTACCTCAAGGCAGCATTCTCGGGCCTCTACTTTTTAAATGAGACATTAATGATATCGTTAAATGCCCTAATGTGAAATGTTTTATGTATGCAGATGTCACACCTATTTTCTCGTCAGTCACAGATGAAGAAGGCATAAACCAGGCGAACAGAACATTGAGGACACTGCACGAATGGTCACTTGCAAATCAGTTAAAAATTAATGCAACTAAGACAAAAGCTGTTATCTTCAGACCAAAAAATAAATGCATTACGACACCATGCGATCTTATGCTTGGTTTGGAAAAGATTGAGTCTGTAGAAAATATTAAGATATTAGGGGTAAATTTTAATTGTCAGCTCAGTTGGGACGATCATGTTGACGCTGTCATTAGCCAACTTTCTCGTGTCACGGGTATCATCAACAGGCATCGTCACATGCTCCTATACAAAGTTAAGCTTCTCCTATATAACTCCCTATTTATGTCCCGCGTGAACTATGCTTACCTAGTTTGGGGAACAACCACAGTTGGAAATAAAAATAAAATATATATTCTACAGAAGAAGGCTCTGCGTGCAGTACTTAACGTCGGTTATGAAGTAGAAACATGCGATCTATTCAACCAACTCAGTGCTGTAAAAATATTTCAAATGTACCATGTTAGGCTGGCTGAAAGGTACAAAAAAGAAATAAAACAAAATTTCAATCACATGAGCGACATGGCGCACCTTTCGCTAAAAGTACAAACTTACCCACACAGACAGAGCGAATTGTGGCACGTTCCAACATGCCGAACAATGTATGGTACCCATAGCCTAGCAAACACGTTACCCCGTCTTTTAAATAAGTTTCATGCTGCAAATGTTGACGTGTCCCGAGTATGCCGAAAAGATATGCAGAGTGTATGTGCTACATTTTAGATTGTAACATGCATATTTCACTGCTTCTTTCGAATTCTTTTCATGAAAGGGCGTTATTGAAATCACCTCAGACGCGCTTTGTTTGCGTTATTTTCTTTCTGTTCTTTTGTTTGCTATTATTGCTGTTTCATCCCCTATCTTGATTGCATATGTTTCGCTTCATGTTGCATGCTGCCCTGTGTGCAGGGGCCGAGGGGCTCGTTAAGCCACATCTTACTGGCTTTTTTCCCTCGACCCTCTTCATGTCTGCATGGAAAATAAAGAATTGAATTGAATTGAATTGATGGCCGTCCAGCAGATTCGAACAATCACAAGGCGAAACCCCGCGCCCACACCCACAATCATGGCGCTCGTCCTGTCGCCTTCACAACTCTTCTAGCGTGAGCTGCGCCACCTCGCTTTCGTTAACTCCGCTTTTCGGAAAAGATTACTTGCGGAATTTCGCACGTGGCTCTCAAACGGAGGCTGCGCCAAGGCGCCACCGGCAGGTGCCCCCCCCCCCCCTTTTCGCACCTCTCCCATGCACGCAATGGCAGGCGTGACGATGATGGGACGGCCCCTGTCGCTAGGTCCAAAAATAGCCTGTCCGCGTAGTTTCGGTTTCTGGGCTTTTGACGCCAGCCCGCGGCGACGGCGGCGATCGGCCGCGCGTGAGCCAGCCGTCCGAACCCAGTTGGAAGCCACTTTCGGAGACTTCGATTGGGGCGCAGCAAGTAATTACTTTTTCTTTCGCCATTCTGGCATCAATGCGCGTTCCCCCCGCTTACGCCCGCATTGTTCCACCAGCCCGACGAAACTGAGCGGTTCTAACGGGCTTTCCGCTCTTTGAGCGATGGATCCTCGTCGCAAGGCTTCCTAGCATATTCACGTATTCGGCAGTTTTCTTTTTTTTTTTTCAGGGGAGTAAAGGGGGGGGGGGGGTATTGCATAAGTCGGCCTTCTAATAATTCGGGCATTTCTTCCGGTGCTTTTAGGTCTGAATTAACGAGGTTTTACTACCCAACGCGTTATATTTAGTTGCCAGTCATGTGTTAATCATAAATTTAATTCACCTTGTTCCTAATTTTATGTCACCATATTACAGGTTGCATGCGGCTATGCTTTTAATCAAGCAGTACACGTACCTCTGAAAGTTATGTTTTATTTTCTTCTGCAAGGTACTGACTCAGTATAGTTTTGTTTATTTCGTTGCAAAGTCCATACAATTTTTTGGAAAAAAAATATTTGCCTTTATATCTTTTCCTGAATCGTTTTGATACTGAACAGAGATATTCGATATTGGAATTAATTTTTCTTCATGTTCGTATTTGATTCGAAATCGAAAATTTCAATTTCGCGCAGCAATACTAGGTATATTTAATCACTCCTGTTTGTGCAATGTGGAGATACGCGTCGCCTCAAGCTCGTGGGGGCGCTCGCTTCAGCATGTGGTTTCACACACCACATTTGCTTCCGTACGAACTCTCCTATAACGTGACGGATGCCATTGCGTGTTCTTGGCACGCTCGCTCCTTGACCCCTTCGGCTTACGAGCGTCGAGTGCGAGGTGCTTGAACGACGCGCCGATGTTCTTCCCTCTCGTGTCGGACGCAGCATTCGACGCACTAACTGGATGGGCAGCATCTGTCGCGCACATTTGTGGCAAAGTACGCTGTGCGCGTTTCCGTTTAAAAACATCTATAACTCAACATATATCGTCGACAGACCGGCCTAGCGGAGCCATTTGTTTACCACTAGTCGTGAAGGGCGTGCGATTCGCCTGTGAAAGCGCAGTTTCCACCGTCAGTCCGCTGTCAGCTGCACTTATATGAGTACTACATTTGAGTGAATGCCACATGTACCTGCTTTGCAGATCTTCGCCAAGTGTTCGCGAAGACTTTTGAGCACAGTGCTAAATATGGGGCGAGTGTGGAAAGTATTCAATGCCCTGAAAAGAATTAAAAAAAAAAAACACGGCGGAACTTAATTCTCCTCTTTCGCCTTCCCTGGGGATTTTGTGAGATCACCTTGGTTGCTGCATCGCGTCCGTTCGTCCCAAAAGACTTCCACGTTGCCTTCCGCCCGCAGTGAAAACAACGGGGAGGAAAGGAAGAGAAATGAAACCATGAACGATTTCGTTGAGGCGAGCAGCACAATGATTACTTAAAAAACAAGCGACTTTGCGTCGTGTCCCCGACACACCTTCGATAGCTTCGGTTTCGCGAAAACGCGGGGCTCAGAACGGTGCGAACCTACGGCAAGCCGAAAAGGCCGGAGCGCTCGTGCGAAAAGCGCGGCACTTAATCTACGTCTGTGCCAATTAGCTCCGTGAAATTACTTAATGAAGAAGCAGTCGAGACAACCTTCGCGCTGTTGAGGCGGCGAGAGTTCCGAAGCGCGGCAGCGGTAGGAATGCTCTCTGCGGCACGCTGCGTCCGCGTGTGGAAGGGATAGGAGAAGAACGAGGGGTAGGCGGGAACGGTAACGAGCCTGTTCCTAAATGCACTCATGCCTATACAGCGAGTGCGTGCAGCAACTTTCAGGCCAATTTGGAGAAACAGAAGACAAAATTAGGAGGAAACTTTCTTTAGGCTTTCTTCGGGACGGAATTTTTTAATAAGGAGGGCAAGCGTTTCTTCGCGGATAGTGTTTTTCTTTTTTTGCTATTGGTCATGTCTTGTATTGTTTTATGTTTGATTTCATTTTTATATATGGGACTGTAGCGAGGAAGGAAAGAGCATCGGGAGGCGGTCCCGAGTTGATTCCCGCCTTTATACCGTCGCCGTATATCTCCCGAGCGAAATCATCGATCGGAATTCGGCCCCGGTGTATGCCCAACCGCGGAATGTATCGTGGGCGAAATTGGTACCATTTGTTTTGTCGTACGTGCAGCTGTTTTGACAGGGGCTCCATTTTCCCGCGGCGGTGGCGTTCTCTCGCTTCTCGGCGCGGCCTGCCTGCCGGATGCCCGGGACGACGCTTGAGTGCTCTTTCGGCAAGTCCAAGTGGCGTCCGGGCCCATTCGAGCGCATCGTGTGCCGCCCCGGCAACGAATTCAAGGCGCGCGCTTTTCCCCGCCACCTTCCCTGCCTGCCTTGCGCCCGGTCGCCGGCGTTGCTTTTCGCCCTGTTTGTCGAGGCCTCGCAGCGATTCATCAGGCACTGACGGTTTCTCCGCTCCCGTGGCTGTCGCCGCTTCCCATCGTCAGAGGAGCCGACAGCCGATGGATTCTTCGGCGAAGACGACAGGCGCCCTTGCACTCGCCGCTCTACGAAGCGCGTCTCTTTCGACTCTTGTCGGCGACGATTTTCTTCCCCTGCGTTGACATGTTTGTCACAACATTCGACGTAGAGAGAGGAAGATGCTTTATGTTCCTTTTCTTTACTTTTTTTTTCTGCTCGCACATTTTGCATGCGTCGGCCCTGTTTTCCTACTCTCTATTGTTGTTGCTTCTTCGGTCTCTTTATTTTGTGTTGACCGCACGTGAACCGCTTCTTAGTTTATGGTTCCCTGGTCTCCAGAAGCGGCATCCTACGCCCATCATTTTTACTTTTCTACAGCAGAACCCAAAGTGTGGCTTTGGGATTGCGCATCAGAAATGGAAACGGAAAGATAAAAGAAATAGCAGGCGAGAAAAGTTTGCAGATAAACGCTCGAAACGCCCAGCGTAACTGCTGCAGATATGCGCTCCCACACCGATTGCCCATAGAAGCCCTGAATTCCATCGAGGATATGCCTATGTTTACTATTCTTCGTCCTCTGTGGTCCTAGATTTTAACTACGCCACCAGGTATGCACTGAACGCTTTTCAGGCCTCGGTTGTTTATCGTTGTCCAGGTCAGCTTGCACTCAGATCATTTTAAAATCCGGGCGAGGTGTGCAGCATAAGGGATGCCACTTAGCGCGAACACACGCTTGTGTGAAAATGTTGCACGCATGCGCTATAATCTATTGGGGCATTAAGAAGTATGCCGTATGGATACATGCAAGCACAAGTTCACAGCGCACTGAAGGAATTATCAAATCATAAATTTTCCTGCTGAGTCAAAACTGCTATTCCTTTCACGAGCATCCTCCGGTCGGTGCATAACCGTTGCGTCAACTTTAATATAGTACCCTTGAATTATACCCTCGGTCGCGTCGCGAAGCGAGAAGCGGGGGAGAGTGTAGCGAGTTTAAAATATTTCGCTCCAGGCAGTTTAGAGTTTTCTACAGCGGCAACGAGTTCAATGTAGGTTGCAAGAGGACGTCGGTATCGGCCGTCTGCCCAATGAGCTCCCTCCTTGCGATTCGGCGTTACGCGCGCCAGCAGACAGGTTAGATCAAAAAGGGTTGCCCAAACTATCGCTTGCCTCGTTCGTAATCGTTGTTGAAAGAAGCACAGGGTATAGATGACGAGAGAGCTCTAATTGAAAGGCGCCGTAAACAAGCGTGCGCTGATTATTCACGACTCGTGAGGAGTAGGCCGAAGCAAACTTGGCAGCTACAGCGGCGCGCGCGGACCGAGCTCGAGTGGAGATGGGCACGAGGAGGGGGGCAGACGCGGGCACCCTCCCTCCCTCCCCCACTGTACTCGAGGCTCTTCCCCGAGAGCGCAACGGCTCGCGAGCTCGTAGCCGTGCCGACCTCATGCTTGGCTGAGCGCGCCCGGTGTGCGCCGTGGCGTGTAATGCCGCCAGCCTAGAATGTGTGTGTGTAGACGCAACAGCGCGAATCGCCCTTTGTTTCCCGCTTTTCGCGTGTCGTCCCGCCGCGCCCCTCTCTCTGGATATGCCACGCACCACCCTTTTGCCGGCGGCGGATGAGACCGAGAGAGGCATATTAGGGCGCCTTTGTAGCTTGCTTTGCCGTGATTGCGGGGTCCGGCTTTAAAGATAGAAAGGCAGAATTGATGACAAGGCGAAACCCTTCTTGTTTCGTGCTTTCTCTCTATCCCTTTCTTTCTTGCTGACGATTACGGGGAAGCACCACACTGTCCCCGAGGATACAGTGAGACAAGTGCCAGTACAGCTTCCCTGTTCTGATGCGCCCCTTGTGTTTCCTTTTGATTTTCTTTACATTTTTCCGCAAATTTGAAAGAAGCCAGGAGATCCGTGGCGAAGGCATGAAGGAGCAGCCGTCTATCTTCGGCGTCAGGCCGAGTGATTGATGCTGGAAGGGGGGACTGAAACGTTTGCCTCCGCGCACACGAAACTTAGTCGCTTTGTGACAGGAGCCACGCTTTCTGGTAAAACGAAAAACGGATCACCTTTTTCTTTCGGAGCCCTTGCATGGTTGCACGCAACAAATGTCAGGACGGAGGACGAAAATCGCTATTTCCGGTCCAACCCCACCTTGTGTTCTTTTCAGTTTGACGTCGGGCTCGAGAAAGGCATAACCTTGCAGGCTATTCCGTCGTGACTTTTTCGTTTCGGGTATGATATCAAGGTACGCCGAACCAAGCCGCCGCGGTGGCCGAGTGGTTATGGCGCTCGGCTGCTGGCCCGAAAGACGCGGGCTCGATCCCGGTCGAATTTCGATGGAGGCGAAATTCTGGGGACTGTCAGTGCACGTTAAAGGACCCCAGGTGGTCGAAATTTCTGGAGCCCTTCACTACGGCGTCCCTCATAGCCTGAGTCGCTTTGGGACGTTAAACCCCCATAAACCAACTACGCCAAGCCATCGTAGTGTTTTGACCTGAATTGTAGGTGAAATGAACGAGAGGCAAAAAATAAAACGACACGCAGTTGATTCTGACATTCTGAAGGTTGTCACTTACGGAGAAGCTCTTGCAGCGCGTTTCAATTTCCGCAGCCAATAGCATTCGGCCAGCCTGTTAGTGCGTGATATGTACAGGCGTGTCGATAAACGTGGAGGCCACGCGCGCGGACGCCGATATTTTATATTGAATTACAAGTCGAGGAACCCTAGGTGGTCGACACTAATCTGAGCCCACTGGACAGTGCGGCTTGCGAATAGCTTTTATTTGCGCCATTTACACGGAATTTTTTTTTTTTGTGGAATCGTACGCTGTATGATCTTACTCACCGCTCCCTGCGAGTCAATTCAAGGAATTGATGTCTGTATTTTTAATGCAGTGAGCTATAGCTGAGACGCGGTCCAAAATTACTCTTCGGCCTAGCAACGTAGAAAAAGACGCTGCATCTACCGTTTAACTGAGGTGGCGTAAAATGGAAGTTCAGTTACGCAAAGAAAGGGCTACGCGCCAATAAGCATACAGCGAAGGCAGAGTAAGAATATATTGTTGGGTAGCTGCTCGATGCCTGCAAAATCTTTTGAACTTATTGCAGAGCCTCAATGCGCCTTTAATCAAATTTCAGCTCGTTTCCTGAGCACCCTTCGCGGCACGCTCTTTCGGGAAAACTGCGCAGTTCTCTAGGTTCGAGAAATTCAAGAATGCTGCAGGGATTCATCGGAAAGCAATCTCGCGACCCTCTGCTTAGTGTTTCCGCTTTCGCTCTCTCTCTCTCTTGATCGTTTCTTTTTTTCCTTTTGCAGCCGCGAGGATTTAATGGGCTCGTAAAAACGTCGGAAACGTTGTGGGCAGAATTTCGCCTATAGCCGGGTAGCCTGCATGGACAGAAGCCGTATGTTTAGTGAGTGAATCGAGACACTGACGTTTATAGCACTAACTGGATCAGCCCCCATTCTGTGGTAGGGGAAAGACAGCCTTCACCACCATGTGTTGAAGCTGCAGTGTACCGTCGAGGCGTTCGCTGCGAAAAGAGCAAACAGTGCGTAAAGCCCCGCACCAGTCATATAAAAGCTGGAACTTCACGTCCAAGCGCCTTGCAGCGCTTCCAGGAGCACGTACTTGCGACCAGTCGAGGGGTCGCACAAACACAAGCACTCTGCGGTGAACACTAAGCTGAATGCCTGCAGCGGCTCGTAGAACCGTGGCTGGCTAGGTCAGCTTGACTGATCGTCGTCAGTCATGTACGGGCACAACATCACCTTAATATCTTATACTTCCGTCAACCTGTTTATCAATGGGGCAACGGTCAAAGAGCCTTTTGTTCGCCGGGTTGTGTGCGTTTACGGAAGCTGCCCAATTGTGCTTGCCACTAGATAACGCAGATTCCTGCCGGTTTTTGGTCACCAACCTGAGCAATGACATGAGCGCGGTCAGATTTGCGAACCGTGTCCACTTGTCAGCCGCGCCAAAGGCTCCCAGAGAGCTCTGTGCGCTTTCGGGAGCCACCGCTCGCAACGCGAACGCAGTCGGCCGACTCCACGTGGAGAAAAGGCCGCTGTCACTTTCGTGTAAAAGTAACTCCGCGCGAGAATACCGATGGTGTTTTTCACAGCCTGTAGCTCAAGGAGCGGTTCGAGAGAGTAGTGCCCAGGCAGGAGAGCCCTCCCCTGCTTTTGCCTAGAGTGAGTGACCAGGGCTGGAAGCACTGCAGGGAAATCCATTGAGGCGTTATGGCGCGTCCCACCGCGACCCCGCGGAAGGGCGCGCCGCCGGACAGCCACGCCCAGTCGGCGACGTCGCGCGCCAGGCGGCCCGTTCCCACGCGTACGCGGGCTGCCCCGGCGGCGGCGGCGGGACGGTCCCGCCGCCGCCCGGCGTACGCGCATCGAGCGTCTGGCGCCCATTGTGCGTGATCCCTTTCGCCGCTCTTGCTGGGCCAAGTGAAAGACACGTCCGATTACCTCCATCGACCAGCGACGCTTGACGAGCGCCGCAGAGACGGGCGAAAGCGTAGCGCGCCCTCGGCGCCAGCGACTGAGGCCCGGGAATCTCCGTTTGATTGGCAGCCGATCGATGCGCGTTTACCTGGACGCCCCGGGGCCCGAAATAGCTCGGCGGAGGGTCTTCTTCCGCCGCCGGCCGCAGCTTCGGCGGCGACGCTGCCGAGAGCGGCCCATCGCAAGCAGTCGCCGCCGCCACATGCCAGCAGGCGGCGCTGCAGCCGCCGAGCTTTTCATATGTAATCCCGCCATTTACGCGCCCCCGTGTCGCCGTCTTACAACGTTTCTCTGCTAACTTCCGCGCTTGTCTCGCGTTACATCTGCCTGCGCACTTCATCCGGCTCTTCCCCGTTTTCCCGTCCCCTCACTCCCCCTCTCTTTTCCATTTCACCTTCCTTTTTCTTTCTATCCCTGTTTTTGGAACGGCGAAAGTGTTCGTGTGTTGAGTATTTTAAATGGCTTCTTGGGGGGATAAGCAAGCAGGGCCTTTTCCGCCGCGCACCGCCGAGATTGAAAGCGAAATAAAAGCCAAGGGATGCCCCTGCGAGCTGCGCCCGCGGCTCCCGTACGCGTGCGAGGTGGGGGCTCCTTAATGCGCACTCCCTAAGCCCTCTTGAAAACGCGCGGCACTTCTTTCCCATTTATTTCGGCGCCGCTTGTCCCAGCTCCTGTTGGCCATTTAGCTTCCTGCGCTCAGGGTGAAAGAGGGGACGCTCGGGAAAATCTGCGGCTCTAGCCGGAGGCGCTAATGGAGTTGCGGCAAACTCGTCGTGCATTGAAAGGCTGTTGAAAGGGAATGCTGCACCACCAGTTAATAAGCCTCTCCGAGTTGACGGCGTTCAAGAGCAGAATATTCGGGATGAGTCAGACGTCGAAAACGAGGCGCCCTGAACGCTATTCCCGCCGCAGTATTTATCCCAAACACGCATAGACATGGCACTCAGAAATGCGAGTATTTATTTATCATCAGTCGACGTAACGGCTTCTTTTTTTTTTGCTGAACCTTGGTACACCTGCCTAGGATTTCCAGTCCGTACGTGCTCAACCATCGATGCTTCTGCACCTATAGACTACAACGTAATTATAGCGTGCTTGCTGCAAGCAATTCAAGAAGTCCTTTTATTACTTTCTTTCCATTTTTTTTTATCTACTGCTGCAATGTGGCGACTTGGTGACGAAAGACGCGGGAAAGGATATGCCTGCACGCTTTCTGAAGCTGTTCAGAAAGCGTAAAAAAAAAACGCCAAGAAGCCCACGAGCTTAATATTTCGGGATCCTTCTTTTCAATACGCTGGCGATTGCTTCTCAAGCTGACAGGGTTCTGTAACTTCAGCACAGGCAGTGACACGCCGGCTAAACATTTTCTGTCGTCATGTGTTAGGCCCCGCAAGTAAACGTCTTAACATTAACACAGGCTCCGAGCGTCAGCAAAACTCTATAGTATTTGCCCGCGCTTTCGTTTTCCTAAAGAGGCCTGATTCTCCTACGTCGGCGAGCTGGAGCGTAATTTGCGGCTTTCCTCGGGGGACAGAAGGTTTTCCCCGAGACTCTTAGTTGTACTGTATAGTCTACTGCATAGTTTATCCTTCGGGTATATGTACATCGGTCAGACTGGCCGCTCTCTTAACACCCGGCTCAGAGAGCATAAAAGGTCGTTTCCACAGATGACGGGGCGAATTTACCTAAACATTGCAGGAAGCACAAGTGCACTCCGCTCTTCAAGAAGGCTACAATTTTTGGACGCGGTAAAACTCAGAGCCAACGCGAAATTCTAGAGGCACACCATATCGTTAAACAAGCAGATCGATGTGTAAGTGACACGACGGTGAGCCTATTCGATAAAGAAATTAGATTTTTGAACTTTTTATCGTAAACGTGTTGCACAATGATTGCTGTCCTGATGGTTGTCTGTGATGCTGCAACCTACATTTTCTTGTAAATTTGTCATCTGTGCGTAAGCGTGGGTTCATACTGAAGGGTATAAATGTGACCGCTACTGAAATAAAAGCAGTCGATAGTCCAGCGTCGCCCTGTGTTCCTGTTCTGTGTTTCCGTCCTTTGCGCTGGGTTTCTTTCTTACAATCAGGTCTGTGAGTCGTAAGGGTGTCATAGAAGGCCTGAATGGGAATTATCGCTCCGACCTCATCTGCGCTCTGCCAAAGGCAGTCGATAAAGCATATTATGGATAGTATGGGCAACGAGTCAGGGGGAACGTTGACGGCATGTATGGTTCCGTACTCTGAACAGTTCTACGAGGCTACATGGGAAAGATCTGTTGTTATGCACAGCGTTGTTATGCAGAATTTCGCAACCATGCAGGAGCCAAGAACTGAACAGGTGTTTAAGACGTAACAGGTTTTTGTTTCTGCTGTTCTCAACGCTGCCCCTTGGCTTTCAACTTTGCATTGAAATCGACACCGCAGGCAGCCGTTTAAGTCACGTTAAATTTCTTCTCGATTCCATCGGTTCGTTTTGATTGCGCAAAAAAGAAGGGAGGGGGGAACAGAGGCCCAAGAAAACGAGAATCTCACTGCTTTGTTTCGTTTTGAATCTCGTTATTCCGCGTATCGCTAGCTGTGCAGTTAGCCTGAAGCGACGCACACATGCGCACATACTACCTGACTTTGGGAATGAATCCCCTTCATTAACCCAGTCCGGTTTCTTGTGCAGGCAAGCAAGCCGCCAGCACAACGGCTGCCGTGCACACACATTAAAAAAAAAGAAAGCTAAACTAAAATGAAGAAATACATAAGAAAAGGTAAAAAAGAAGGAATGGCTAAGGGAAGTCGACGCAAAGCGCGGCTGGCGTCGTTAACCCTGCGAACTCACAAATGGAAGTCGGAGCAAACTATTTTCCTTTCTTGATCTGTGTTTTCCTGACGTCGCTGCCGACGCGTGCGACGCGAACTTTTCAGTGCCCGGTGTCGGAGTTCAAGAGAAATAAAGCAGCGGGGATGGCGCGGTGTTTTTCGTTTAATTTTTTTTTTCCAGTCCTGGCATCCTTCGTACACAGAACAGCGGGCGCGTGTTTTTGACGTGCCGTTAAACTGATCCAGAATGCAGTTCGCGAGCGCAGGCGAGAAAGCAAGGGAGAAGCGAGGAGCAACTTTCTGATGTTCGTCGGAGACCAGGAGGCGCGACGAGTAGTGCGTGTTACTTAACACGTCTCTGTGCACCTTTCCAAACACCTCTCGAACTCGTGATCAACAGTTGCAATGAACAATACGTCATGCAGTGTGTTATTCTCTTGTGCACAGAGAAGGAAGGAAGGAAGGAAGGAAGGAAGGAAAAAAGAAGAAAGAAAGAAAAGAAAGAAGAAAGAAAGAAAGAAAGAAAGAAAGGAAGAAAGGAAGGAAGGAAGGAAGGAAGGAAGGAAGGAAGGAAGAAGGAAGGAAGGAAGGAAGAGAGGAAGGAAGGAAGGAAGGAAGAAAGAAAGAAAGAAAGAAAGGAAGGAAGGAAGGAAGAAAGGAAGAAAGGAAGAAAGAAAGAAAGAAAGAAAAGAAAGAAAGAAAGAAAGAAAGAAAGAAAGGAAGGAAGGAAGGAAGGAAGGAAGAAAGAAAGAAAGAAAGAAAGAAAGAAAGAAAGAAAGAAAGAAAGAAAGAAAGAAGAAAGAAAGAAAGGAAGGAAGGAAGGAAGGAAGGAAGGAAGGAAGGAAGGAAGGAAGGAAGGAAGGAAGGAAGGAAGGAAGGAAGGAAGGAAGGAAGGGGCCTCAGACGTTGCTGACACATACCCACTACGGTGGAGTGGCCAAGACACAGGCGGTTAATAGCTGGATACAGGAAAGTTTTGACAGGAAAAGAGTGGAAATAGGATGTAGCCTGATAGATTGGAAGACGGAAGGACAGGGGTCCTGTTAACTTGGAGATCGAAGACGGGGCAATGGCTTAGTGTGCATAATAGTGTACAACGCCTGTAATGTTTCAATGTCGTACTGACTGACAGCGGAAGAAGAAATTAGAATGGGAGGCGCTGCGTTTCTTGAAGGAAATTTTGCACAGCAAAGCGCACACTCCTGTCGCTTCGTCCAAGCAAAGAAGCGCCAATGGAAAGAACAACCGCGGAGAACACAGGCAAGCCCAGTTGATGAAATGGAATTTGCAAAAGACGCTTCCTGAAATGAGAGAAGCGGCGGCAGAACAGCAGGAAGTGATCTATTGTCCCAGGTTCGGCACAAAGAGAGCACAGTGGGGAAGCCGCCAGGTCAGATCTGTGAAGGTAGAAATTTAGAAGGGGAACCCGGCAACGCAAGCGCGTGAAAGAGACCTCTAGTCTGCGTGAGCGCCAGTCTTTGCTGCTCCAGGGATGCAGAAGATGCTGATTTTCGGGAGATGATGTAAGAGCCGAGGCAGCAAATTCCTGAAATATTGTGTAGCTGCGAAACCTCACCGCAGCTGTATATGCACACGTTGGCAGGACAGCAACAATTGGGGCCGCAGAGAGAGGCTCTTGCTAAGGAATCTGCAACCTCATTTAAGTGAAAACCCATGTGACCTGGTACCCAAAGCAACCTTACCGAATTTAGATGGAGCGGAATCAGAAACTTAGAGGCGTAATGCCCGAGACTCAGTGGGTGAGGATAAGGAAGAGCAAATGAACAGAGAGTCTGTCATAACCACAACCTGGGAAACGGCAGTTTCTAATTTTCGTAAGGCTAAGATTACTGCTAATAATTCAGCCAGAAAATGGGAGTGACGTCAGGAAGACGGAGAGAAAAAGACCAATCCAGTGAAGGCGAAAAAAATCCCACACCTGCCGTCTCGCGATCCTGCGAGGCATCGGTAGCAATAAGAACATGAGAGGGAAAGGACCTTAGGTGGTCCTGCAACAGACCCTGAAGAAGCGGGAAGGGCTGCAGCTTTGCATTCGATGGGAAAATGTCATCGAATTCAATCTGGACTAATGATGAGTTGTTATACAATTGGCGGACATCTGTGAAATGAATATTTATGGGATCAAGGAGGGACTGCACGTAACATATCTCCGGGCTATGAAAACGAGACCAGACAGCACTAAAAAAGGCGGAAGGCTGACTAGGAAATATTATACTGGAAGCGTGAAGAGGTTAGTCGCACAATTTAAAAAATGTTTGAACTGTTAAAAGGCAAAACCTAGCTGATAACGATGGCATTCGCGCCTCAAGGTGCAGAGAAGAGCGTCAAAAGGCGTTCGGAACGCTCCTTGTCTTCTCGGCGCAGTGTGTGCCGGGCGCGCTCGCCTTCCTGTTGATCTTTGGCGTTCCAGAGTCGCTCTTCTCGTTATTTCTTTTTCGATTATAATTGTTTTTTCATTCCCGTTGTCGGTTTCCCGCGCGCGGCTAATGTTTCAGCTGCGCGCGATGAGCCCCGTGACATCCAGAAGTGGATGCGCCGCGGGGACCCTCTTGCGCATCAGCCAGGGAACAATGGCCGCGCCGGCCACAGCTGCGGCGACGTTGCATTGTGTTGTGGGGCGCCCGACAGTGTGTGCGCGCCGGGAGCTGGGACACGTGGCACTGCTGAAGACATGTCGGGTTTCCTGCGCTTCCCGCGGCTGGTGCGCGAGCGGATATCCGAGCGCCGAAAGCGTCGCCTCCGGGCTCGCCAGAGGTAGGCCGCCGCTTTCAATTGCGCGCCGCTGTCGCCACGCCGGACACGCTATTAGTGGACGACATTTACGGATTGGCGCCCGCACACAATCGACAGTTGGTTGGCGATGCCGTGGCCCCATTCCGCGTGTATTGCGTCGCCTTCGCTGGTGAATGGGCGGGCGGTTTTGGGGCCGGTGCAGGAAGCGTACTAGCTAGCGAGCGGCGAGCACTGCATTCACTGCAGATTGCCGAATCGCGCGAAGCGGGAAAGATTTGGGCCTTGTTTCGCTACGAGGACGATGACGATACGCATCGCATCGCTATTGTCCGCGTAGCAATCGCGCTGTGTTGCGCTTCTGTGACTTCCAAAGCATAGCATTGAGAGCGACGGAGGTGTTGCCTGATGCGAGCTAGTGGGCTTTTTCGGTTTGCGTGCGCAGTTCGTATGAGCCTTTCCCATTCATCTCATGGCATTCACAGCTTATGTATTTCTTCATTTTACTTTCGGCACATTTTTATGTGTGCGTACGGCAGCCGTGGTTCTCAGTGGCTTGCTTGACTACGCGCGAAATCAGGATGTGAGAACGCAGGGGATTCATTCCTGATGACGCGGAGTAAGTGGTCGTGCGTACGCCGCTTCAGGATACCAGCACAGACAGCGAAACGTGGAACGACTCGTTCAAAGCTAAACAAAGCAGTGAAGCTCTCGTTTCCTTGTGCCTGTGATGTCGCTGTGAGCCGCTATGAGGGGCTCAGCTTCGAAGCTATTTCATGCTTGCGCCAAAACTCTGTTCGTATATGGGATTGATTTTCTCTGCGCGCGCAGTCGGCGCCGCCCGCATGCGCGCACTGGAACGCAGGGAAACAGGTTCGGTGAATAACGCGACACAGCCGATGCGCTCTAGGCAGTCGGCGTGAATCTGTGGTGCGGAGTGCGCAAAGGCGTCGTTTTGTACCCAATTAAGTAAATAAGAGCAGAAGAGAAAGTGGCAGGAAAGCGCGAAGCGAAATGTTTACCTCAGCCATCTGAATCAATTCTCTGCACATTACCGCGAGGCGGTAGCGAGAGAAGAGCAAAAGCGACGACTGCGCCGCGCACCAAGCTCGGGCGCGCTGCATGCGAATCGATTTCGCTCTCGCCATGCGTTCGATCACGAAGGCTGAGCCGACGTTGCTCGCTCCGCCTGATAAGGTTTCGAGCATGTGTCTGTGTTTCTAAAGTGGGCGCCAACGTTAATTGCTGCAATTTATTGATTTATCCGCTAAGATTTGAGCACTACCGATCTCCCCAATTTCCGATACGGTACGGCTAGAAGCACCCGGAGCATACCATTGAATGAGGGCGCCAGTTCCGTGATGTGTGGAATTTGAGACGAAAGGCAGATTCAGCGTGCAATCTTTTCCTCGTAAAGCGCCTGCAGCGAGGAAGGGAGGCGGGATATGCAACAGTTGTCTATAGGATGCATGCAACTCGTGTGCGTCTCTGCGTGCGAACGTTCGAGACATACATGGCGATGATATGCAACGACGAAATGAATGTGCAGCTGTGCATTGACGCCCCCGCCGACCGTAGCCACCAGGGCAAGTGGTGTTATCGTGTTTCACGTAAGGTGTTCTGAAATTTTTAAGTATACGCTTTTCAAGATTAGATTATTGTTTTTTTGTGTGTGTGTGGCATAGCATTGTCAGCGCTGTAACGCATCAGAATGCAGCTAAGACGTGCTAACTTGCACGCTGGTTAACTAATATTGATTATTTCACTTTTTAACTGTCACCGTTATTGTCCTTACTTATTGAGAGCCGTGTAGCCCACCGTAAGTAATATCGATATCAGTGTGTAGAATTTCTAAAATGCAGTTTTCGAAAAGCTTGCAGGCAAAGCAACGCCTCCAGTGCACGAACGAATCGAAATCGCTAAATTATTTAGGCCACAGTGCCGAGGGTAACTGCGCTTCCTCAATTCTAAAAAACTGATAACGATAGTACTTGCGGTGCATTACACGCTTCTCAATAAATAAGAAGTATAACGATAATAGTTCTTCTTTGTTCAATATTAGTTTAAAAAGTGTTCTTCTAGCTCAAAAAGCCTCTTTTTTATATTGAAGGTTATCCTAGGTGAAACACCTGGTATATTCACGCCGAGCATTTGCTTCGCTGGGTCTGAATGTTTTTTTTTCCACAGTAGAGCAACAAATAAAAGATATTCGAAGTGACAGTTGTAAAAGCAGTGAAAGGAGGTAGAAGAACAAGGAGCACAGTAACACAGATTGAAGCGCGGGCGCTGCACACGAGTGTAAATACCGAATAGGCACGATTCATAAGCTATCAACGGTACGCCTTCGGTATTGTTCCTGTGCTGTGAATTTACTTCGCGAGGTAGAGCTTTTGATGCCACTCAATGCTGAGGAAACCACGAACACGCAGCTGCGAGAAGTTACACTTTCTTTTTATTCTGCCTGAGTCAAATTAAGCTTATGGTTTAGTGAGAAGGCACTATCTGCAATGAAAATATTAGGTGGCCTTAGAGAAACGTTCTTTTTTTATTGTATTGTAAACTGAACATGGATGTGTGGGCTGTACGTTCAGGTTTCTTGTATGCTTATTCAAAACAACAAACACAACATCAACGCTAGTAATGATAATAGTTATAATTAAGTGCCCTTTTAATGTGAAAATTTTGTGTGCCTCTGTGACAGTTGTGACTAGTCTGTTTTGGCATACGGGAACACGAAACATCGGAGCCGGCAACGAGATTGGCTGGGTAACATTAAGTGGCTGAGCACTTGGGGTGTTCCAAGTCTTAGGGTGAACAGAAGGTGTTCCAACTGAACGACTCGATAATGTGCCAGGCCTACATCTCAAACGCTTTGAAACATGACCAAGCGCCTCAATTCCATTTCGATTTAAATTAATCCTCCAGATTTCAGTAAATATTATGCAAAGTGGCAACCGTGGGAGAAATATTTGTAGCTGATCTGGCGGGAATTCGTTACACCTATGTATCTTTCACTCGAGAGCCCCTCGAGCCCGCTTGAGAGACGGCTACCCTGAGACTTCAGATGAGCCCAGAGCTGCATTTGTTTTCAGTTGTAATGGTAACGATGTGTGTGGCGTTCAGTGAAGTTCTGCATGGTCTGTTGTGATCTAGAGAGAACTATTGAAACATAAAGTTGTACGGTTAATTAACTCGTAAGTCCCCTCAAAAGTAATGTGGCGCAGGGGTGAGCTTTGGATCACCGGCGAACCTACACTGCGTATTAACAAAAGGCACATTTTAATAACGCATTTAATAAATGTAGATATATAAACGCGTAAACGCACATATTAACATTCTTCTTGAGGATCAGCCGCCGCGGTGGCTGAGTGGCTGCTGGCCTGAAAGACGCGGGTTTCATCCCGGCCGCGGCGGTCGAATTTCGATGGAGGCGAAATTCTAGAGGACCGTGTGCTGTGCGATGTCAGTGCACGTTAAAGAACCCCAGGTGGTCGAAATTTCCTGAGCCCTCCACAACGGCGTCCCTCATAGCCTGAGCCGCTTTGGGGCGTTAAACCACCATAAACCAAACCAAACTTAAACCAATCTTCTTGAGGATGTTCATTAAAAGCAAGAAATCTGAAGAAAACTACCGCAATTTACTCAAATAATTATACACGAAATGGGAAAGTTTTCGATGTGTTCAGTCAATCCGAGTTCATGCTTACTGTTTAGAGGCCGACGGTGCGGAAGAGTCTGACGATCAGAGAAATACCGGCCTCTACAATTACTGTTCCCGGTTAAGTTAGTTCGTTTTTCTTTCTTTCTTCCTTTCTTTCTTTCCTTCTTTCTTTCTCTCTCTTTCTCTCTCTCTCTCTTTCTCTCTGTCTCTCATTCCTTCTTTCTTTCTTCCTTTCGTTCGTTCGTTCTTTCTTTCTCTCTCTTTCTTTTTCTTCCTTTCTTTCTTTCTTTCAATCAATCAATCAATCAGTCAGTCAGTGAATAAATAAATAAATAAATAAATAAATAAATAATTGTTGATCATTAATTACTTGGTTGGTCAGCAGTCATTTGTGCGACTGGTTCCTTCAACTGAAAAACAAGCACAATATTTAACAGGCAGTCTCTAAGCAGAACTGCGGGGGTACCTCCAATATAACATGAACGTGCACAAAAGAAAACAATGTGAGAACAGAAACAAAACATATTGCATCATTAAACTCATTGTTCTACAGCTATAAAAAAAAGCAACCGACAGCACGAAGAAAGCAACAGCAATACGACAATTGGTTTTAGCAAGCCATTAACAAATTTATTACAATATATTAGAAAAAGCCGCGTTCGAGTTGGTTACTCTAGTTTTTCCGACTTACTCTTTAGTCCGCTTTCAAATACTGCGGCAAGCCCATGATGAAAAGTCTCCTCAAGTTGACTGTCACCTGCAGCGGCGGCTTTAGACTCGTTGAAACAGAAAATGTTTTATTTTTTTTACGAGGATTAACGTCCCGAAACGACTCAGACTATGAGGGACGCCGTAGTGGAGGAGTCAGAATAATTTCGACCACCTGGGGTTCTTTAACGTGCACTGGCATAGCAGAGTTCACGGGCCTCTAACATTTCGCCTCAAATGCATAAAAAAGATTTTTGTTCACTGAGAAGACGAGATTGTTCGCCTTTCTAATGTTCTGAAATGATCCCACATCCACTTTGTAGTCTTATTAATTCACGTTACTCTAATCACATGTTGCATGTTACATGTTTGTACATGTTAATAAGCGCATTGGTTTCCGGCACCCATGGAAACAGGTTGGCTGAAATGAATGCTATAGCAAATTTTCAGAATCTATCGCTATATGATCGATTCCAAAAAAAAAAAATGTAACGCACTCAAACGCTAGGTTTTTATGTTCTTCCTGATTAAAGTGTTCTCGAACGAACAATTCACGCACGCGCAGAACGCACGCACACCCACTCATTGATGAGTACTCACAGGACTTAGTTGAGCCCTGTGTTCTTGGGACAGGTGGAAAGAATCTTCATTGCGTTAACAATCTGCTGACGTTCAGAAGGAATATGTTACAGCGCATGTTCATTTCGTGTTGCGTTTTCACAACTCTGACCGCATGTCCAGCATTTTTGGGAGAAAATTTTGAATATTTGAATATTTCAAGGTACTGTTATGTAAATATAATAGGTAACAGTCTGTTCTTCCGCTGCGTACCAAGATCTTTCTTTTAAAGTTTTTCCAGAGCTCTCATTAAACAATTAAATCTGACATAGAAAACCAATGTGCAACGTTTTTGACGATAGCAGAAACGTCAGTAGCAAAATAATGCACCCGTCCGTCCGGAGATGTGCGCATATATTGACTGTTATAGCGAACTCTTACAATATATGAAAAAAAAATGCATTCATAAACTCTTTTTTGTTGAAATATGCTTTTGTCCATAGTGGTTGGGTATGTATTCATGAAGTCCCGTTAGTGTTTGACGTCAGTAGCTTTGGGGATTCTTTGTAGGGGTTAACGGAGTAGAGTTCCTTTGTAATAGTAGCTGGTAACCGTAAACTCCTGCGTTCAACTAGCGAGCACTGACAATGTGTAATTAGGAATTTTGCGATTCGGTCTGTACCAACCCTACTCATGCCTGCACAAACATAAAGCCTAATCACGTCACCGCATCTGAATTATGTGGCCACCTTCTGGCGAAAGAGAATAGAGTCGAATAGTAATAACTGGTTTTGGGGAGAAAGGAAATGGCGCAGTATCTGTCTCATATATCGTTGGACACCTGAACCGCGCCGTAAGGGAAGGGATAAAGGAGGGAGTGAAAGAAGAAAGGAAGAAAGAGGTGCCGTAGTGGAGTCTTGCCGTGCTCACCGGGCGGCCGATTAGGAGGACCATATGTGGACATGCGATCAAGGCCGGCGGACCTCACAGACCAAATATGTTAACCACATTACCTGAGATGATGCATATCTGGTCCATAAAATTGGTTCATAGCTGGGGGCAGCCTTGCAATCATGATTCCCCAGTCATTCCAGACGTATTTCTGTCTGATCGTGGGATTACAATAGAACTCAGTGCCGGTCAGGGCAGTGCTGCACGGCAAATGTTTGTCGCGATAGAGCCAGATCATGCTCGACACCGAGGTAATTCCTCAAATGGTATCGAGATTTTGAATTAGGATTGAGGAGCTGCTGACTACCCTCGTGAGCAGGAAACATTGAAATGCACAGGCTAAAAACAAAACGTTGCGGAAGATATTCTTTGCGATGGTCTAATCTTTTGAAACCGTTTTTTGCGTTAATAATTGGGACTTCATTTCGCTCACTGCAATATCATTTGTTGGCTACGCCTAGTACAACTGCGATATCATGCAACTACATCAGACATGTAGCAGATCAATTCTTTGATCAAGATCGAGTGAGAACGTGCTGCAGCGTTGCATGCCGAGTGGGTGCTCTCGAGGTAGTGAGCGCCCTTCTTGGTTACATGATCAAGGTGGGCGTAGCGCACCCAGTGGGTCTGAGAGTGAGCACTTTCATAGGGTGAGGAGATGAGAGGGCGGCGCAGCCCACTGCGGCCCACCTCGCAAACCTATCATGTTCTCACCAGATGGTTTAGGCAACGAAAAGGTGAACCTAACCATCACTCTCAAGACATGCAGTGCCCCGGTCTCCAGGTTAAATTAATTCCCCGAAAATACACTGTTCCTTTCTCTTTTTTTTCTGCTGAATTGATGCATGTTGCAATTTTATTTTTCCAAAGGCAACAAAAATCTTTGCGTACAGCTGCACTCATAAGCATTCTGAAAACTTGCAGCCAGAGAGAAAGCGGAATTTTCTCGAAACCCAGGCACGCAGCCACGAATCGAAGGTTCATTCACGCATCATGCGCTTGCTCTCGGCATATTCAACGCGCATCTTAATTTCGGGCTTCGCAAAGAAACGCAGCTTTCGCTACAATCTCTGTCCCGAAAACTAGTGGTCAACGCTGCTTTTCGGGTCTAATTATTCTTTTCTGTATCTGCCTACTGTAATTCCTCGATGCTGCTACGAGTGGATTTCAATAATAAACGCTTACTAGGAACGCAATGGAAACGAGAAACATGTAATACCTAGATACTGTCAGTGTTTTCGGTCAATGCGACGTTGTAGTATTATATTCAACTCAATATAAAACTGAAGAAAACCTGGCTGTTTGGCATGTACGCTATCGCTGGTGGGCGTAGCTCTCAAAATGCGTGCAGTACAGCTTTGTTACTACAACAATGCTATAACTAAGTTAAACGAATTTCGGAGAAGACTATCGGAGTTTAAGTGAGCAGTCAGCAGCAAACGGTCTTGCGCCACCACTGCTTAGAAATACAAGTAAAAAACAAGAACACAACCGCGAGTGGGTGCTGACTTCCTCTACCTATACATACTCCCTTGCTTTCTCCATCACCAGTTGGCTCGACTGGCTTGGTGCCGAATGGGTAGAACTGCGTCGACTGGTCGGCCAGGCGGTCGATACGCTCGACCCGTTATTCTTGGTCGAATACAAGTTATCTACTGCGACTGCTAGGCCTACTTTTCGAGACAGTGCGCATGCCATGGAAGGAGCCGCCGAGTTTTTTTTTTTTTTTTTCCTGGATTCAATGCGTCCGTTGCGACAGTCAGCTCCGCTACATTCACAAAGCTGAAATATTCGAATAGCGGCGCTAAAAGCAAGCAGCTAAGAAAGCGAAGAGGAAAAAAAAAGAAGAACCGGACGGTTGAAAGTAACAGTGAAGCAATGTGAGAAAATGGCCGTGTCGCGAGGCTAGGCGAGAAAAGCCCTTGGCGACGCATGGCTCACGGTCCATCGTCCTCGGATCAAGCTGCAAACAGATGCTCGAGGAACAGCCGCCAACGAGCAGCTTGTTCCAGTTCGCTAAAAAAGCGAATAAAAGGAAGAAAGGAAAAGAAAGGAAAAGCTCTCCCTCTCTCTAGGCAACGGCACCCGTCCGGGCTTTGTCGACTGCGGGGTGGTCGTGCATCCGGCGGTGCTGCGCGATCTGCAGCAGTGCCAAAACCGTCGCGCGCCGACACCAGGTCCGGGAGCCCTGCCTGTCAACAAACACTGGCGACAAGCTGCTCGACGCCCCACTTGTTGGGCGCGCGGATGAAGCAGGGAAGGGGGCTTCTGAACGCTGCTGCGTTGCGCCAGCGACGCGTCCGATGCCACCCGGCGCTTGGCCACTATTTGCTCGCTCATTTTTGCGCTCGACCCTTTCCGCGGGAGAACTCGCATCCATTTTCTTTTTATTACCTTCTGTTGAGAGCGGACTGAAACACCCTTCGTAAGTCCCTCTCCTCTGAGTGCGTGCTTGGTTGACATGTAACCATCTTTCCTTTTTCTTTTTCCTTTTCCTGCCGCGCGAGTGCTCGAAATTGCTTTTCTAATTCCCTTCAATCACCGAGGAAACAATATCGAGTAGGCGCTGGCGCAGTTGGCTGTGTAGCCAGAGCTTGGATCTCATCGCTCTTGTGATGATGGTGGTAAGAATGCGTCCTCAGTAATAATGACAAGGAATGAGAGCAGCTTTTGTTTACGAAATCGAATGATCCTCCAACATTAAGTACGTGCCTCGTCTTTAATACGATTTAAGGGAGCGAGTAATTAATGCTCAGGAAATTTTAAGGAAAAAGCTAACAATGAGGGCAATCAGTTCAGTTCATGCAGTAGCGCCAAGCGGATGAAGTGCATCGAAAACGAAAGGAGAGTCCCACGGGTGTACTCGTGCCCGCATTGTGCAAACGGTCCAGCACTGCAGTGAAACCGGTTCAGGTAATCTGAGATCGATGGTCAACTCAAATGAAATCACACGCACTTGTGCACGGCACTCCCGTCGAGCGGAAAGCTCTAGTCCGGCTTTCTGAACCGTGATGTGCGTAGAGAATGTCGGTTCCGGAGCCTCGGCAGTGCCTCCTGGAGGACATGGTTCCCTAGGAGGCTGTTTTGAGAATCAAGGCGTAGGTGAAGCAGCGGAGATCTGTCTGTTCGCGAAGTACCACGATAATTGACGAAAAGGCGTTTAAGTTCGGTGTAATCTTTTTCTTTTTTTTTTTGGTAATGCCTAGCTTAATTTCAGCGCCTTGAGTGCGCTGGTAAGGCGTCACGCGGTTGTGCACTTGCAGCGAGGCATTCCGCATCTAAGTGCTTGTAAACTGCACCCACCGACACCCTAAACCGTGCTTGACTTAGCCATGCCTCTGAGACGAATTCGCCTGGCCGACACACACGTTGAAAACCGGCTTCACCCATTCTGTCTCTTACTCTATCCACATTCATACCACTTTTCCCAGACGTTGCCCGATAGTTCAGCCGTCAGCAGTATTCCTAGACACTTGGGGGGCAGGCATCGGACTTAAGGGCGCGTACTGTATATTGGCCGTAATGTGTAACTAGTAATGAACTTCATGCGGAGGATAACACAGGCAATCGACGCAGAACTACAGGTCTCAGTGTTAAAAGGGTGGAGGCGAAGGAAGAGCAGGAAAGCTAACCAGGAGATGGTTAACCATGCAGGAGCCTCATCACCCGCCATACGTGCGGCGGAACACAGGCTAGAGGGTGCAAAAGTCTTGAACAGCTGCCCTCACTGCAGGTATCCATGAAACACGGTTGCAAGTAAGCGCGGCAGGAAACTGGAAACAAACGGCAAGAGTACGCGTGAAATCTTAGTCCTCGTCGAAGAATGGTAGTTAGCGAAAGTGGAGTTTTCTATTCAGTTTTTTTTGTAGCACCTGTCCTTCCCTGCTGTCTTGTTTTCTTTTGTATTTAGCTCTATTTTCGCTGTTCAAGCCTTTTCCGGGTCTCTTTGCACTATAGATTTCATAGATTATGAAAAATCAGTTGGCCAAGTTTAAATATTATCAGTAGTTCGGATTGTGCAACGAAGTTAAGGAGGAAGACTATGTTGGTATATACTAGAAATCACCTACAGGTACTGCACGGGCTTCAAATTAGATTCAGGACGCCGGTGTAAGCCATTGAAAGAGAAACAATATTGAGATAGAACGAGAGCCGTGTGTAATGGTTAACAAACTCGAGTTGACGATATGCTAGGAAAACTTAAAAACACGAAATAAATTTGTGTTGGAGACGCAACGCAAACTCGGTAGTCCGTCGCAGTAAAAAAAAAAAAAGGATCCCAGAGGAAGTGAAGCGTAACTGAATGGCCCATTTGTAAAATGCTGAGTGTACAACGCACAGCAATCGCAGTAATAGACTGGCAATCTTGATGAGGAGACGCTGTAGTATGCCGCCATGCCTAGCAACGCCGGACTTATGTCGACGGCGGCTTGCGGATGTGATGCTTGAGGTTTTTTTTTTTGCTATCTTTTTCTGCTGCGCCTTTTCCCGGACCGTCTCCTCTGGGAAAGAAGCTGAACCCAAAAGACGGTTCGATCTGAACCACAGAGCTCAAGCGTTTGAAAGCATACGTCGTTTTAAAGGGCCACACAGCACAGCAGACCATGCAGGTGCACATGGCGAGCTTGACGCGCTCTGCCCGGCATTTGCTACGCTCTGCGTCATAGCGTTTTTTTTTTTATATCATCCAATGCGGTGCCACTACACTCGCTCTGCGTTGGCAACTCCTGCATTTTGCACCAAATATGCCTTGTCGGACATCAGTTAGATGTTTTATTCAGCAGTAAATAAAGTTCCCTGGCATTTATTTATTTATTTACTTGTTTGTTTGTTTGTTCCTTCGCTGAAGAAAAAAAAACTGAGTGGAGGGACTACATGCCGCTGAATGACAAAGCGGGCATCCATTGAGAAGAATGGCATCTTTTCGCCACATTACGGAGTCCGAGAAGCGGGCGAGTGGCTGGGATCCGTTTGTGGAAACGACAGACCGCCGCCTTCTCCGGTCCGCCGGGTGCCCAGATGAAAACACGCCGCCAGGGGCGGCCGACTCTATTGTCCCGCATGAGCATTGCCCGCATCCATAAAACGTGGGCGAGAGCCCTTTGATCCGCGGCTTTGATGTGAGGCCTAAAAACAACCGCTCCGGACAAGAAAGAGAGGTGGAGAACCTCTGCGTGAAGGCTGCTTTCGTGGCTGAAAGGTTTTACGCGCGTTTTTATGCTGATATACGGCTGCCCGAGAGGGGCTATCCGGTTTATATGTAGTTGTGCGGACCCAATAACGCCAGGCGGGCGTTCTTGGGACTCGGGCCTGCGCTGCAGCTCACTCTGCAGCTCGCAATCCACCCTGTTCCCGTTAACATCGGTCCTTCCTTTTTTACATACACGTTTCGTTCTTTAGCGCATCCGTCGGCGATACGCAAGTAATGTTCCTGTAGCTCGTACTGCCTTTCGTTTTTTGTTGTTGTTGCTATTGCACCGAACTTTGTGCGCACAGTTCACGCGGTTTCCTCGTCTAGCCGGCAGCTCGGATATTCATTGTGGCTTACGGGATGGCCTCGGGTGAAGAGCGTTAATATAAATTAAGTTGACGACAAAAGCTCCTCACCTATTTATCGCAGTGTTTACGAAGTGCTGGGATTCCCTTTTTTTTTATGGCATTCGGAAGGGATCGTATGTCGGAGGAAGATATTGCAGCAAAATCCATTAATCTTAATTAAATATACGAAAGAAAAACGCCTTACCCCTCGTTGCGGCTCCTGTATTTTTAAGAGTATCGTCTGTGTGAGGCGCGAGGTGGCTGGCGCACTACTTCCTGCCAAATTTATGCGTTACCGCGTTTCAGCAACCGTGGCCGGGCAGAACGCCCTTTGTGGCTGTTTAACAGCGAATTTTTTCTGCCTTCACCTAAATTAAAAGGGACCATCGTTGTCATTCTTTCGTGAAATTAATGGTTATTGGTGTGCGGACGTACGCAAAGTGGCGCATAGCGGAGCGGAAAGCGCGAAGCATTAGGGGAGGTGAAAATGCACTGGTATGTGGCATTTGACAAAAAGCCACAGAAGTTAGGAGTGAATGCGACTCAGGAAGTGAAATCAGTGGGAGAATGCGCGCATCGAACGCGTGAGGCGAACATTCGCGCCCGGCGAAATATTTTGTCTCGGTTAATAACCTGAACGTGAATCGAGACGAAACTCCTAGGTGTTTGGTTTGGTTTGTGAAGGGTTAACGTCCCAAAGCGACTCAGGCTATGAGAGACGCCGTAGTGAAGGGCTCCGGAAATTTCGACCACCTGGGGTTCTTTAACGTGCACTGACATCGCACAGTACACGGGACTCTGGAATTTCGCCTCCATCGAAATTCTACCGCCGCGGCCGGGATCGAACCCGCGTCTTTCGGGCCAGCAGCCGAGCGCCGTAACCACTCAGCCACCCCGGCGGCTAAACTCCTAGGTGTGTGCTTAGGTGTGTGCACAGCTGTAGTTGAACAGTAGCGCGACAGAATGAAGGCAATGCGGGGGCCCAAATCTCTTGTCATTTGAGTGTTTTAGTATAGCTGAGACATACTATCGCGGACATACACTGGACCAGGTGGGTGCCTGCAGCGCACGCGCAGTTGCATCTGTGCGTCCTCACCCGGCACCTGCGCATGCGCAGCAGGCACTCAGGCTGGTCATGTACGCGAGTACGAATCCGCTGTGCCAAAACTCTCCAACTATCTTCTTTGTTAAAGAAAACGGACAAAACTATCTGTACGGCGCCTGTATAAACTGCGCACAATTGCAGTTCAAACCAGTCTCTTTGTTGCCAGTGGTTCTGGCGGTGTAGTTGAGACAATAACGTAATCCAACTTAATCGGAATTATGCAGGTGCTGGCGTGTCTAGGCCATTTGTCGTCGTCTTAGGCGTAGTTGCGGAGAAAAAGTGCCGCACGCAGTCCGTATGCGCTAGTCCGGCTCAGCTTGAAGGGGCGGAGGAGTCTACCTGCTCGTAATGCGCGTATATGCCCGGAATGAGAAGAGTTCGGCGCGCATGGTACCGTTGTTGTGGAAGACGCAAGCACATCGTCCCCTCTGCGTCGAAGATACCAATCAGCCTACTCCCTGGACGCTGGTATATATATATATATATATATATATATATATATATATATATATATATATATATATATATATATATATATATATATATATATATATATATATATATATATATATATATATATATTAAGGAAGCGAACAGTCAACGAAACCAAGGCACATAGGGGAATGTTTCTAATCTGTTTTTTGAATTTTTTTATAATTTGTAGTGGCAATTAATCGGTGTTTAAAGAAAATTACTTACAAAGTAGCAGCAAAAACAACCATGCCGCCGGTGGGATCGCGTCCGGTGCTCTTACCAACTGAGCTACGGCGACGGCTGTGCAATCTGTTGCTCTCGTGGGTATTTATGTCTTGCTTGTAAGCGAACCTTGAGAGTGTTTTTTCTGCTGCTTTATAAGTAATTTTCTTTAAACACCGAATAATTACCACTACAAATTATAAAAAAAACTAAAAAAACAGATTGGAAACATTCCCCTATGTGCCTTGGCTTCGTTGACTGTTCGCTTCCTTAATATATATATATATATATATATATATATATATATATATATATATATATATATATATATATATATATATATATATATATATATATATATATATATACACACTGTTGTTGTTGTTTATTTATCGTGGCTAACAGCCTCGGCTCAGTCTGATTCAGGTGATGGACAAGTGAGCATGGTGATATCGTTGCTTTCTTTTCTGAATTCTTCGTTCACTTTCCTGCCTGCATGTCGTCGACATCACGTGGCAATGTTACCCGTGTGTTGATTGAAAAGATAACACTGCGCAACTCAGAAATTAACACTAGGAAAGCCTTTCTTCATACGAGCGCTGACGCTCCACGATAGATGTGCTTTTATCTCAGAAGCACTGCAAGACCAGTGCATGAAAAGTACTATTACTATATATAACAAGGAAACAATACGCGACCAGAACAAAGTCGTAGGTTTAATTATTCAACCTCTGCACTGGTCATGAAATTTAATTGCTAAATTATTATTGTAACGGTTGACCGTTAGGTTAATTTGTCGTACTTAGAACCCTAAAAAATGGTTTTCCTCGAATGAATTATCGCGGGTCAAATGTGATGTGAGGCCGTTAAGAAAAGATAAATCTGTGTATTGTGGACCAAGCCAGGCAGCGAATTGTTTCTTAACGCAATTGAGTGTTTATTCAGAAGTTTAAAGGTAGACTGAAGACCACTGTATCAAATTTTTTTTTTGTTAGCAAATTCCTATAGTTCGGCATCTCGTGGCTTTGTTGTCGCTTGTCCAGCGGCGACAGGGGCATTTATTATTAAGAGATTTGGATTGAAAGTCGAAAAATTACAAAGACGATTACGATTCGCCCTAATGCGAAATTTAAGCGCAGCTCTAACTCTGCCTCAAGCTCTGTAGGCTCATTGTTTTGCTTTGCTAGGTCTGGCGACGAAATTAGCTCGATAGTAGTATTAGTTGATGAAGACCACGATGTGCAGTGCACGGCGCGAGATTGTGTTACAGTTTAACACGAAGCGCGATCGGCTGCGATGATAGCTTGGTGCTCTCGTGCAGTCGCCACCGAAGCTGATCTTCTCGGGGCAATGTTGATTTATTTATTTATTGTTTGGCTCGGTAACACCGACGGAGGCGACGCGGCTCAAACCACGAACGGGCGCTTAAGGGCTGCGCTCTAAAACTTTTTCCTGCCGCTCTGATTCAAACTCGAGACTCTCTGATGACGAAATAACCGAGGAGTGATATAAACTGGCGTAAACGTGGACTCCGTGATTGCTGCTAGCGAGCGGTGCAGCCTAGCAGCAGCCGAAATGAAAACTACCGCCGGCCAGACGTTGAAGGCCTCTATTAGATGTCGCTACCGTCGCTTCGTTTACGTTTCGACCAGCGTTACGATGGATCCCTATACGGACAGCGAAGTTCTCGCAAAGAGCTGGGGCCTGCACTTGAGCAATTTCAACCCCAAAGAGCCTGCGATGCTTTCGAGGGCTGAGGTGGCTGGTCTGGCAGGATAGTCCGAGCGCCGAGGAGTCGGCAGCACGACAAGTTATACTGGTGCGGCAGCTCTCACCGCTGAGACACCCTCATGACTGATGAGTAGAGACTGCTACCTATGGACATATTCATATTCTGTAATAATAGTCATCGTAACGCTAGTTATGCCGCCGAGCGTCTTGATACGTTGATGGAGCGAACACGCCGAGCGGGGCGTTTGCTAACATGGAGGCTCGTGCAGCATTAGCTAGCCACAGGTGGTTTCCGCCTCGCAGCTGCATGCCGCGGCATGAACTTGGTCTAAGGAAGGCGTCGAGAAGAACTCTGCTGCTGCGCGCTTGTACATCGCGGCGCATAGACAGGAAGCACCACTACATACAGAAACTCAGCCGGCCATCTATTGCGCCTCAAAGTATAGGATTTCTTTGGCTTCCAATATTCAAGTTTTCTTTTTTCCGTCTTCCTCGTGTGCAAAAAGTGCACTAGTGGCGCCAAAATAAACCTTGTATACTTCAATATCCAAGCGCGTAATCTTCACTCACTTTTGTCAGCCTCAGATATTCGTGCTGTTTTTCGGCTATTACGTCATCGTGATTGTACTTGCGATACCTGTACTTTGGTTCTTGCTCTTTTCTACCTTGTTCATTAAGAGCAGTAATTTTTTGGTTAGGAGCTGGTATTCTATCGATAGAAGCCAACGTCCATTCCTCCTCAGTGTCCCTTTAAAGAAGGTAATCTGAGCTACGAAAACATAACGACTTAGCGAGCGTAACGATGTAATATAACGAAAAAAATTTAATGGTTTGAGATTTCTTCTCTGTATATTCAAAATTTTAAAGCTCGTGTAAAAATCTGCAAGAATAATTCTGCTTCAGAACATCGCCCTTTACGCTGAATCATTACAGGGAAAAAGCAGAATCGCAAAGTCTGCTCTTGCGGCTGAATTGACCTACAAACACGGTGCTTACAGACTCCCCAGAGTTTCACGACTGTTTCATTTTTTGAACGCTGGCTACTTGCGTCTACATGTCTCGGCAAAAAAAAAAAGGCACCAAATCTGGTAATTACATCTCGGCGCCAACTTTCCCCGCCTTATCGTGTTTATCACATGCGCATATGAGTTAGTGAAGGTAGGTCTGGCCCTGAAGATGAAAGCTGCGCACACATAGAGAGGGATGGAGAGAGAGAGAGAGTGCTTCTTTCTGCTGGTTTGCAGTCACACGAGAGAGCAGTCTGGAGAGAGCGACAGTTGCAGCCAAGCACAAGAATACATTTCCCGCGTTCCCCATAGGCGTCGCAGTTGCAGCGCCTACCGTGGCGAAAGGCTCTCGTCTTTTTTCTCTCTTTTTTTGCGAGTGACAGCCTATGCAAAGCAGGCGCCCGGAGCCAAACAGTGCTGAGAGGGAAGGGAATTCGCACGACAGGAACATCAGCATAGGTAAACCGGCCTCCCTCCGTTTGCTTTATTTGCAACCTGTCGCTGCCTCCTCGACAGCATCTGCAGGACGAATCTATACAAAGCGGACTAAAAAATCAGGCGAGCTCTGGACAAAATTGGAGGGAAGAAACGCAGGTAGGAATAAAAAATGACAAAAACAATCCGGAAAGAAATCAATACCACAAATCGCATGCGGCACTGCCACCGCCGCCGCCGCTGCTGGTGCTGCTGTTGAGTTGGCTTAGCTGCGTGGCGACGAATTCTGCAATAAAGCCAACACGCCTCATGAAACTACGAGTCGGTAGTGTTTGGGGGAAGGCTGGCGTGTGGGTACGTCGTTTGAAAATGGGTGTGTCGCAGGACTGAGAGGAAAGGGAAGAAAAGAGCAAAATCCTCTCGAAAGGTTTCCCCTCCCTGGTTGGAAATTGTGCGTTCCGCTCTCTTTGGTTGGTTCGTTTTATGGAAAAAACAGGTGTGTGCCGTGCGAAGGCTTTATCGGTAGTCGCGCCTTGCTTATTTTATTAGCGAATCTCGCGAGCTGCCGCTACCATCCCGCATTGACGCAGGGCAAAAAAAAAAAACAAGAATAAGGAAGGGCTTATAAGAAAGGGAGGTACAGGTTGTATGCAAAAGAGAGAGCTCGGTCGCGCGCGCCGGCTTCTCCTTTTGGTGAGCAGAACACCCAGTCGCATTTTCGATTGCAGGGAAAAAGTTTTCAGTAAATGTGCCCGTTGGATGTCAGGGATATACCAAAAGAGAGAACTGCTGCTGCCTCGGGTCAGCAGGCAAGAATAAAGGTGAAACGTTAGAGAAACAATTTCGAGTGTTCTGGTATATCCGTGAAGTAGGTATGTGTGGAATGAATGCACCGCAACCTTACTACTTCGACTAGAAATTTAAAATTCGTGACAATAAACGTTCTCTATCGGTATTCGGCACTTTCAGTGAGCCAACTGTTCGTGAGCAACGCGCCTCAATCATGTGGCTGTCTGCACGTTTGCACTGCAAGACTATTGGTACAGCAGTCACTAATTCATATTTCCGTGCCCGTCCCTTACCGAGATTTTTCCAAGGTGGCATATTAATACACACGCTTCTTAAGCTATGTACGGCTTTAGAATATCGTATCATGCGTTGATTTTTGTTACTTGCCTCGCTACAGCCTCTGTTTCGAGCTGTTCGTATTTCGAGCAACGGAACCGCCCATAGCGAAGCGTAGCCCGCTAAACCTTTCTTGCATTCGGCAGGACATATTAACTGAAACCTGGAGAGATTCTTTGTAAAACTTTCAATGCGTGACAGTTGTAAGTAAGGTCATGAATACCAAAATACCAGCCACCATACTTCTTTACAGAGAAAGTGATAAAATCTCGAACAAAAACAGTGTCATGCAGGCAGACAGGATCTCTCCAGTATTATTCGTCCCGCGTAGACAGGAGGTGTTCAGAGAAGTGGATTGGAAAGAATTGGGCGCAAAAATTAATGGAGAACATTTTCGTATCTTCGATTTGCTGATGATTTCGCTTCGCTATGTAGCTCAGGCGATGAATTGCAAGCATTATTGAGGATCTGGACAGATAAAGCAGAACGATGGGTCTAAACATTTATATGAAGAGCACAGCAGTTTACGATAGGGAGCGAAGCACTGGGAGTGCCAGCCGAATGTATCTACATAGGGCAGGTAGTAACCACTGACCTGGACCACGAGAATGAAAAAAAAATATGAGCACTTGGCAGGCACCCTCAGATCATGAATAGCGGCTTACCAGTATCCCTCAAAAAGAAAGTGTACAGCATTTCTTTCTTGCCAGTAGTCACCTAAGGGACGCAAAGTTGGAGGCTAACGAAAAGGGTCTAACTTAAGCTAAGGACAACACAGCGAGCCATGGAAACAGAAATGATAGGTGTAACGGTAAGAGACAGGAAGCGGACAGAGTGGGTGAGGGAACAAACGCGGGTTAATGACATCCTAGTCGAAATCAAGAGAAAGAAATGGGTGTGGACAGGACGTGTTATGCGAAGGCAAGCTTACCAAAAATAACAGAATTGATAACAAGAGAAGGTAAGTGTAGCAGGGGGCGGCAGAGAGTCTTAGGCGGGCGGATGAGGTCAAGAAGTTTGCAGGCATAGGGTGGCCGCAGCTGGCGCAGGACAGGAATAATTGGAGAGAAATGGCAGAGGCCCTTGCCCTGCAGTGGGCGTAGTCAGGCTGATGATGGTGATGATGACGATGATGATGTTGGTCATAATGTTGACATACCGGGGATTCCAGAAAGCGAGCCTCGCGATGCCTTGGCGATGATGTTCCATGTACGCTGACACGTTTTAGAGTGAGCGACAGGCTATAGCTGATCAACGCCAGATAGGTATTTATTCGTTGTTTCTTCTTTATTCTTTTACACCCTCGAGCAAAGAGACTGCCTCACGTGAGGTTGCTTCCATAGACACACAAGCGCGATTACAGATAGGCTGACACCAAGAGGAGTACTCCGTAGCGCTGCCAAATTGGAACAATTGAGGCACCCCCTCTAAGAGTCGTGAAAATCGCCAATTGCATAGCTCAAATTGTGTTGAAACGGTTAGCACAAAGGTCACTAGTGTGATATATACCAGAAATAACGCCTGAACGTCCAAGCTGCTAAAAGAACACCGAGGATCGATACTGCAGCCTAGTTAAGCTTTTGCACCGCTTAGTATTTATATTGCGCAGAAGTTGGTAGACAGACGCGGACCAACGAATGGTAGGGCAGGAGGACAAGCAGGTTCAATATTTCTAAAGCAATTTGCTAAATAATCACCGCGGTGACCAACTGACGAATAAATCAAGCATCCATGATGTCAGGCGAGAATCCTGGAGACCTTCCCTGAGGCAATTCTTCCTCCTTGGTTTACTGCGCGCTACTACACAACACTGTACAAACGACGAGACAAATAAACAGAGAGGTATGTACATGCAAATGACTAAATTACCAGACACATCATGAGCTAATAAGTGTATAAAATGCAAATGCTACATGTCTAGCAAACAATTCAAAGTTCGCGCCTCGTATGTGCCTGTCTGTTTCTTTGTCCTTTCGTTTGTAGTGTGTAGCAGCGCGCAGCAAACCAATACAAGTCCAGGAATTTCGGGCAAAAATTTCGAAAATTGCAAAATTGCAACATACATTTACGGTAATGGTCAATTCTTCTGATATTTAGCAAAGTATTTCTTTTCAAGTGTTTGTATCAGCCGCACTGAACAGTTAAGACTCCCATAGAAAACGCTTTTGACGATAGCAAAAGCGTTAAGAGAAAAAAAAAGTTCACGACTGTCGTCTGGTGATCTGTAGATGTATTGATTGTTATAGTTGAATCCTTGTTGGGCTGTTTCACGCTGTGAATAAGAGAACGCCTCCACAGAACCCAAGCGTATGGACCTCCTTCACCCCGCGACGTCACGAAGATGCGGTGGCGCTGATGTTAGCAGCGACTTTCGCATGGTAGGCAAAACAGGTTCCGCTTGCCCGTGCCTACCGCAGGTGCCGCAGTTACCGGCGGCTGCTTCAAGCCTGTGCACTGCAGAAGCAGCATATATTGACCAGCTGCGTCACTGCTGGATCCGCGTAGTAGCATAAAAATATTAAATTAGCCTCGATAGGTTTCTGCCGCATAAATGCCGCATTCGGAAACTGGATAACAGGCATTGGGCCACGGTAGTAAAGCGCGAAGTCTGGGAGTCGATAGGCACTGCCACTCAATGCACTTAATACCATGCAAGTTCCTGCGTTCATTCTCCTGAACTTCAGGATAGTAGGCTGATAATTGCTCAAGGCAAAAAAAAAGACATGTAGCTGCACACGTACTTATCACCTTGAGCCGGGGTCCACGGGGCGCCGACAGGTTCACTCGCCCCCAAGGAATGCGTTTTTTGTTAATAGCACACCATGTTTTAATGGCGCGTTTTGTGACATTTAATATTTACTTGAAACTGTTTCTTGATATGACGACGTAATTATTTCATTCGAGTAGAAAGAAGTCTGGTAAGTTGTGTCAATCTTGCGCGGTCGCGTTGGTGTGCTTAGAGTAGTGTACCTTAAGTGTGCTAAACGCCATATGCTTTTTCATTGTATCATGCATGTGTCATGTTTCATGAGGTAATACATGATCGCGAAGCTTGTTTGGAAAGAAGCAGCCGCAGGCGTGCTACTAACAGACACGTGGCGAGATTGAGAGGGGACGCGGCATGAAAAGCGTTTTCGTTATTCACGCATGCGATATGTAACTAAACTTGGTGCAAATATGAAATTCCTACGCTAGTTTCAAACATTCCTTTTATTTATAGCTATACCTGGTGCAGTTCTGGGTAATTATAATTAACACCGTCGTCAAGTCCCCCCAAGGTCTCAAATAATTGATTAGATAGTGCGCAGTTTTTTTATGCACGCATGTACATAAAACCCTGTTCTGTATGATGACGCGATTAGTTCTTTTTCTATATGATCAGTACTTATGCATGCATAGTTACATGAAAACGTTTCTTACAAAAAATAACTAACACAATACTGCACGTGTAGGGAAAAAAGTCGAGAGATTTATAACGCTCCTCAACGTCTCAGGAATAGTTTGCGACAAATGGAATCATTTGATTTTCATGCGAATTACGAAGGTGAGTGATCCAGTCGCAGAAAATGTGAGAGGTCAGAAAACGAACCTTAAAGTTTATTCCCTCGTCTATGGCATCTTCGCTTTCGCTTTGGTAAAAAAAATGCGGCACTGAAATCAAAGAAATTACCTCACAATTTCTGACGACCACACTTCTAAAAAACGTAATTTATAAATTTGTACTCAATATTTTGCTATAATTTTTCGTCACGAAACTAGACTTCAGGGCTAGGAAAGAAAACAATTCTAGAAATCAAAAATTTTCACCAAATCGACCAGCTTAACAAGAGGACAAGTCGGCCTGGCTGGTGCGTGGTCATGCGGCTAAAAACAGCGCTAAGCGAGACAGGAGATCGGGGACACGACGCTGTCCCCACTTTTCGCGCAGCGCGACACGTACGTATGTCAGCAGACGATGAGCGCATGTCTGCTCCGACGAAACAACGCCAGCACTTCCCCTCACTACTGTCCCGAAGTAAAATCATTCCGGCTAGTGTAGAGTGTCAAAACTTGTTTTATTCAATGCCTAGCGCATAAATAAACGGCAGGAACGCTTTCTACATGTTTACTACTAACCATATATAGAATACACAGTGGCAAACTATTTCTCTTTATAGGCCGCACGTGGACAATGCGAGCTTGTGTACTTCGACAAATTACTAAGTTGGAAGCATCGACCATTGCTATGATTCGGAGAAACTGGAAACGCGCCTACAAGCCTTGAAAACCCGCGCTCAACACCTATCCGCGACGCCACTCCCCGACCTTTTGTCTACCACGAGCTCGCTAGCGACTGTAGCGCCACCTCGTTTGTTTACAAACATGCAGGAGGTCCATAGAGGGGCTCGTGGTCAGCCTGACATAGTCAGCCTGGTGCTGCAGGGCACGACCTCGTTGCCTATCCTCCTGAGAATAGCCAGTCCGCTGTCTTTGATAAGAGCTGTTCCTTCAAGCATATGCGGACAGGCAGTGCTCATGAAAGCCCCAAAATTCCCGACTTTTCATTAACAGGCATTTTTGACCAGCGTCTAGATGAAGTCTAGCCCCTACAGTGGCCCTCGTTGGCCCTACAGAACCACTTGACCTGCATCGAAAAGTTTACGCTGTCCACTCAGTCTGCGCTCTTCAGGGAGCCGTAACTAGAACGAAGATACGCGTCTCCCGCTGGGCGAGATGCCACATGATAAGTGATTTTATATTTGTTAACTCCCAAATATTCAGCGTAGCGCCCGCAAGTGAATGCGTCCGCCAGCGGGAAACACTGCTGCGCAGATTGAGTTGTCATGCGTGTGAGACGATTTACGCCTGCACGTTTCGCTCCGGGAGAAATTTATCTGGCTGCTCCTTTTCAAGTGACAGCCTTGTGACATATTTAATATGCGCAACAATTTTAACCGCCACAACCACTGGATAGTGCATCTCTATTGAGGCTAAGTGCGTTGAGTATATATTATCTGGTTTAACCATCACACTGACAGCTTTCCGTAATACCTTGCGTTCCTAGGCGCATATATCGCTAGCGAATGTTTTCAAAGCGTCATGAAAGTTTTTATGAGGGTTTCAGCTGCTTTAAGGACCCGGATAGTGCATATCTCTTAATGCTTGGGTTCCAGGCTTGCGCGACCAGTGGCTATTTTTCACAATGGTCTCGGGATCGCTGTGGCCCTCTAGCTTATGACATAAAAACAAGCTTGAGTTCATAGAAAGAGAAACGTATTTACTCTTCAAACGTATCAACACCTGAGCCTAGAGTGACGCGAGAAAGTTTGAAAAATAAAGCGCTAAAATTTATGGCAAAGTGCTTCAAAGCGATGACTGTTAACACACCTTCAAGCCTTACGTTAAGCGTCAAAGCAAAATATAACTTGGGAACAGGGCAGCTTGCAGTCCAAGTCACCAGTCCCTCAGTTGACATCTTTTTCTTTTTAAACCCCATCACAATAAGGCCCGACACCCGCCACAATTGCTCGTTGTGGTTGTGAGCGCTCTATCTTAGTCCGAACGCTTAAGGTGGCGCGAAAAACCGCAGGACGAAGGTCGTCATTCACACTTTCGCAAGCAGCTCGTCTCCGAAAATGCATTACAAGGGAGTCGTCTAAACGGAGGAAGAAACAAAGCGTTACCACAAAGAAGCAGGAAAAAAAAAAACCGCGTACAGCAGCATCGAATGTGACGAGGTCAGTCGACGTTCCGGTGATAAAAGACGCGAGGGCGAAGCTTCGAGACGCCCAAAGCGGCCTCGAGCTCGTATGGCCCTTCTTCTTACTCCTCCATCTTTACTCGCACTCGCGCCTCATTCATCACGAAATCTGGCAATGTGCGAGATCCTGTGGCGAGCAAACTTACGAAGACGACAGGCGGCGCGGCATTTTGGCGGTGACACTAAGGGTGAGCGTGAAAAACGCGTCCCTACACACTTCCCTCGACCGACTGCGTTCACCTTTTTTCGTAATAAGCCTGGAAACGCGCCGCAGAAAAGCAAACGGGGCGGCGAAAGACGAGCGTGGCGCGTTCGTATATTTCCATTAAAATGGGGCCCCGTGTCTCGACTCCCTGGGGGACAAGACGAGCCGCGGCCAAACCATTTGTTGCCGCCGCGTGGAGCCACCTGCGCTCCATCTGCGCCGCCGCGAAGCCCCAAACCCTGCCTCCCCTTCCGAATACAACACGTGCGGGGGCGGCCGAATAATCCATCAGCGATCCGGCTTTCCACTCTGGCGCCTCGTAGCTGCGACCCCCGCTCCACGGCGCTGCGCCAACAAATGCTTCGGTGAGCCCTGGCTAACGAAAGGCGAATCGATAGAGAAGGCGAGACAAAATGTCGCGCATTCACGGACCCATCGTGGCCTTGTTTGGCTGCGCCGGCGGTATAGAGAGAGACGGGTCGAGACTTGCTTCCATGGCACCTTCCTTGTCCATTGGCGCCTGCCCTGTTTCGATACTTCGAGCGGGAGAGTACCCAACTGCAGCCAAAGCCCGCTAGACGTCACTCCAGCGCCACCGGCTCCCGATTGCGAATGCGAAAGGAAAAAAAAAAGTGACCTTTCCCAGCCTCCTTTCATCTCCGAAGCACTCACCCACATTGCCACCGCTGGGCCATCGAAAGTGCTATTAAAGATGCATTTTTCATCCGTAAATCGATTCCGATCGAACACCACTCGGTGCCGCGCAGCTTTGACAAGTCTTGTGACAAATTTTAATCGTGAAGCAAGTTGCATCAGGCGTAGGCTGAACAGAATGCGGCCAGGTGGTGTTCAAACTTTTGGCGAATTGTTCGTTTCTGTGCAACTCCTGCCCTCTCGCTTGCTCCTTTTCGAATTACCATGATTACTAAGGCTAAAATTTTCTTTAGCCTCAGTCTCCCGTCTGCTTTCATCGCGGCTACTTTAGAGATCCCGGTAAAACAATGTTGCAGGAGAATATGGTGCAAGCAGTAAATCACCTAAAGTCATTGGTAACGGGCAGGAAAGAAGCGAAAACTGAATTCTTCAGCCCTATACAGCAAGGAAGCCCTTGAACACTAGGCGACGATGAATAAACTGTCAGTAAAGCAACGATAGAACGGTTGTTTGGTTTGGCCTTCCTTATATACTAACAATTTTTATTTATTATTAATTACCCGGTTGGACAGCTTGGCCTGCAATGAAAAATTTTTACCACCCTTGATAAGTACCACTTCGAGATCATGCTTTTTAAACCCACGCTGTCCTCTAGGGTAACGAATTGCTGCGATTAACCACCAGATTTCCCCAGAGACGTTTGAAACTCGCCCAACGCATTGTTTCTTATATAAGGGACTACAATTTCTTTAAGTGTTCATCACGGCTGAAGCATCTGCGCGCGTTTAATAACGAGGCACTTAAGAAATTGGGACTCACACTTTAACTAGCATGTCACATTCGTTTTTTGAGTTGCGCCAAATGACGCGTATATGTCTCAGCGCAAGATAAGCAACGCATAAGTAATAAAATGGAGAAGTGCACGGTTAGACTCATTGAAGTCAGATGCTCCCTTTGATGGGAAGCATTTTATGGCGACAAATGCAAGAAAAGCAATTAATGCGAAACGGGTAACGATAGTTTTAAGCACTGCACTGAACAGGGGATGCTGAAGTTGTCAAACAGTTTCTATTAAACGTGAAAACGCCATGTTTTCATAGGCAAATATCTGCAATCACCGGATTGAATAAGCCTGAGTTCTGCGGCTGCATTACTGAAAGCAACAGCCGGAGTTCGCTCTTGTCGTCTGATGCTGCAGTTCGTCGGATTGCAGTTTTTTTTCTGCTTTTTCACATGCATGCATAATTTCTTGCTCACTAGCGTGGTAATAAATATGGTTATCATGTATCACCGCCAAAGAATTATCGCGTGAACTCGGGCTCTAAAGTCTTTGATACCTCTACTGACAGATCAATTTTTGGCGTATATCTTGAACAAATGATAATTTGCGAAATGTGGCGGGATCAAGTTATGGGGCCAAAGTGACACCGCTATCAATGAAGGTTGCAGACTAATGGAACCTGAGAAATCCAGGCATGGGATAGCCTACATCGCACTTCGCAATGACATGAACATACCACAACACAGCGAGAAGCCTGTTCGTGTCTGTATTGCAAGGCGGCGGCGCTTGACAAGAAAGAATTATCTATCTTGTTCACTTCTCGCGCTTAATCTCTGAGATGGTGGCGTGCGTTGTGCCAGATTGATAATGCCATGAACCACTTGTCAATCATGATGCGTAGAACAAGCAATATTTCTGGGAAAAAGAATAGCTCCTGCTCGTCAGAGCGGGAATGCACCAGACGTGCGCTTGGCACCTAATTCATCGCTTGGTTGGGATCACTTTACCTTTGCTCCCTTGACGTTCGTCAAATTAAAATTGCTAGTCACCATAGGTGCGCTGCTAATTCCATCTCCTAATCTTTGAGGCGCTGCACAATTCTATTTTTCAGTTTTGATAGAGTGCAGCCCCGAAAGCCTTTCCAGTGTTGCATCCTGACACAACTGCGTCAGCTGCAGATACAGCCGGCACTGCGAAGCAAAATTAGAGCTAGCGGGTCGACAACGATTAGCCGGTCGTCGTAAAAGATGCATTCATATTTAATCGCTCTGATTGCACGTGATCATGCCAATTTCAAAACCCGTACAGACGAAGATTTGCACGTACAGCTGGCAGATCGAAGAAGATAAGTGTGCCTGCAGGCTCTTCTTCGAAGGTGCTATCAAATAGAAAAAAAACGAATACTTTGGGCAAATACTTCGAATCACGCGCACTTCACCGCACTGACGATGATACGCGTTTGTATTCGATCTGTTTGACTTGAATCCATCGCGTGCTTTACGCCGTGCACAAGCAGAAATTTTAAATCTACAATATGCGTTCACCTATGGAACGTTCCTTTTTCTTTTGCCGGGCTTTTTTTTTATTTGCGGTGGTTAATATGATTCACAGCGCAAGTAACCAAACAAGCCCACATGTCAACTTTAACTACACCGACGGAAATCTGCTACAAGTTTTGCGAACTCTTTCGCCATGAAACTCACGGAGCACACAAATCAAGTTATACGAAGCTGCGCTCCTCTGCAGACACCGCTAGAGACTGCACATTAAAGTTGCCCGGCCTGACGCTGCTCCCTTTCTTCCTCTTTCTACATCTTTTTCTTTTTTTTTTTCAAGACCTTCGCTCGGGTTTCAAAAAGCCCATTCAGGACAGCTGATGGCTTCGAGAGCGAATGCACAAGTTCGTCAGTGCCCTGCATGCTTGAGAAGCATCTGGACACCAGTTCGCTTAAACTTTGCTTCCGTATATTTTCATTTCGTCCTTGCCCCAAAGTTGGATAGAATTCCAATACCTGCAGCTTCCAGTCAAGAGGAAAACGAGTTGACGAAACTGAAAAAAAAAACTGCAAAGCTTTCGTTCAGCCACAGCTGCCTTGTATCGCGTTCTGTACAGGTGTCATCGGTCTCGCGGTGTCAACCTGCTCGTTTTTGAAAACAGCGAATGTGTGGAACCTGGCAGTCCCGTCACGAAACTCCCCGCGTGGCGTGCAATCAGCGCTGTATAAATGATTCAAAAATTTCTCATGAACACCGTTTTTGCAGCATTCTTTCCTATTTTCATCGCGCAGAAAGTTTTTGTGGCACCGTACCGTTCTAGCATGCGATAAAACTGACGTTCAAACTGACGTTCTTACATATCTACCCGCAGATGCCTGTGTGTAGAATAGTGTTTCTACACCCATTTGTGTTTCTTTTTTCCCCTTTGCGAAAAAGCAGATGCAGAAATGCGCAGCGCTATTTTGAGAACTAGTGTTATAGCACTATCGTCGGAACATTATTGGAACAAACTCCGCGAATAAGAGGCCTTTGATGAGAAATTGCTTCTACTACCTGCAATGGGAAATCTATGGTAGTTTAGAAAGTGCAAAGACGGTTGTATAATGTTATAATAGCCGCTTCTTGGATAACTGTTGTTCATAGGTCTGACACAAATGTCCAATGTTTTCGGCAATCCCCCAAGGTGGAGAAGATATATAATAAGAGAGTAACTACCATTAGCATGCACCAAGCGCAGCCATGCGGCTATAAAGAAAAACTATACATCTTTCACAGAAAGTTCGAAGTTAAGTAAAAGTTCGTCCTGGTTCAGGGTTCGAACCTGGGACCACCGCCAGTACGGGGCACTCGCTCTTGCAACTAGTATAACCAGGACGGCTGGCATTGGTAGGGCGACAGCGAATTGATCAATAACTCGAAGTGGCAACGGTGTTAGTCCAAAATTTAGGTGAATCCACCAGAGTGGAGTTGGATAAAAACGGCTTGAAGCTGGAGTTGTTGACCCGTGCGCTCTCGCCCTACTATTTTCTAGTCGTCCTGGTTAGCGTACTTGGTGGAGCGATTGCCTTGATCAGGCGTACGAGCCCCATACACGGCGATTTTTTTCTCAACCACTAAGTTTCGGTGATAGCTATATGGCTTTCCTTTGTAGCCGCTTGGCTGCGCTTCGGTGGATGCTAATGAGTAGATGCCCCTTATTAAAAAATGTAGCTTCGGTACGTATTTGTTGCTGAGCACTTTTAATGTCCAGCGTTTCTCAGGAGCAAAGTCTTTCATTTTTTTTCTCGCAAACTACGCCAGCTTTGATCTTCCTGTAGCACTCTCCTGTAAGAAAAGTCCATTTTACTTCATAAAAAAAATAGACGGCTGCTCCCCCCTGTGTTTTCAAAAAGACACACTGAATGAGGCCGGTTGACGAGCCGTAGCTTGTTGACGAAAACGGTGAGCGGCGAGTGATTGCTAGCATGACGGCAGGTCATTGTAAAGCCAAAAACATCTTACTTCAGCCGCTTCGAAAGAGAATAAAAATGCTGAATATTGCTTCCGCATAACCTAGCAATGGCTTGTGAGTGCGAAAATAATGAGAACAAAGAAAATCTCCTCATGTAAACACCTCTCTGCTTAGTGGCAAATAAAGCTAATTTTTTCGGACCCCATATTTATGTATTTGATAGCTGTAATTTATTGCCATAGTTTTCAGCTACTCGAACAAGAAACTAAAACTTTGGTCATTGAGGGTTAATTTACCATCCTTGCGTGAACGCTCATCTCATATCGTCGAGTTCTTAACGCACGTTTCAGTATCTGGCTTCAAAAGAGTTCGACAGAAAATGCATTTAACACATGTCCCGGAGATCGCTTTTGGCAGCACGGAACAACAAGTATGGTTTAGACATCACTTTGTACCTTTTTTTTTCTTGGCTCATGCTTATGTCACAAGAGATCGCAACTAGTGTTCAGGAAAAGATGCTCCCCTCTCTGTACATGCAGTATGCGTCATGTCAGTCGCGGTGCGTAGAAACGAGCTCAACGCGGGGAAGTCCCGCGGGCGGCTCTTTCGAGTGTCCTTAGGAGGCCCCTTTTAGTCTCTAGGACGGCGGCTGAAGCTTTAAGTCATCCGGGTAAGTTCATTTTCATACAGAACTCATTACCTGCGAAGGTATGTATGGGCACGCATGGTCCTTTTCCAGGGATTCGTGGGTTCACTTAAAGTGCGAAGCTAAGAATAAAAAAAATGCCTGGAATATCATGAAGCCTGGTAGGACAAAGCAGAAACAGTAGTTGGATTTACCCTCGAAGTTTACTCCGATGCTTTTACTCTAGGCCGAAGCTTCACACATGCGACAGAATTTGTCTCGAGGGTAAATGTGGGCGGAGGTGGGTGGGCAGCTCCCTAGCTAAAGGGGTAGGGAGGTGGCTGGTGGGTGGTGCTTCTGGAGGCTTCTGGATGCTTCGTGCGCAGCATATATTCGTGTTTTGCTACGACACATGCCTGAGCTGCCGCACGGGCGGCACTGACGAGCGCGCCAATCAGAACGCCGGAGTCGTCCGCTCGGTCGCATGCAGCAAACTTGATCGCACAGCACCTCATCCGCAACGCGCCCTCACGTGCCCGCGCGCGTGGTCGCAAGGACGCATGCGCATGCGGAGAAAAAGTGATCGTACAGCGCCCTTTAGAGTGTGCAGGTGGGCGGGGCGGGGAGGGGAGGTGGATCGAGGGTTGCGGTTGCTAGGTGGGTTCGCAACAACCTGGCTAGAGGGTGCGGTTGGGAGGCGGCCGGTAAATGGTGCTTCTGCAGGCTTTACTGAAAAAGGCTTCACTAGGACGACGCCGGAAATTTCAACAAGTGCCACTAGTACTGCTATCGCAGTACTTGAGAAAAAAAAATTGCCTAGTTTCGGCAGTAATGGCGGCTGAATTCCATGTGGCGCAATCAGGACCTGCTCAAATAACCAAAAGGTGGAGAGGCTGTAAGAACAAGGACAAAGCTGAGAGGAAAAGCCTCTGGGATGTGTGGGGGTTACTGCTGCGTAGACTTGCGCAAAAACAGCTGCTGCTGCTGCTGCTGATGCTGCTGCTGCTGCCGGCTTTGGAGCTTGAAAGAGTTTCAGACGACTTCAGAAGTTTCGAAAGGCGTGCGATGCGTGTGAGGCCATAAGAAGCGGACTCGGACTAAATGGCGGCGTGGAGGGAATAGCGAGTAATGCACGTACTTGCGTGACAGTCCCTGTGTTTGCGCTATCGATACGCTCCTGGGGGACGTAACAAGTCGGAAAAGAGTGGCGCAAACTCTTTTTACTCTTCATAGCCAGCGCCAGGTCGCAACGGAGGGCCCTGTGAGCTTTAACGGGGGTGATCATTAGCCGCTACGTTAGAAATAGAAAAAAAAAATGCTCGCGACAACTCAAGGTCTTGTGCAATACAGGGCATCAACAGTGTTTCTTTTCACCTGTGGACCTGGGAAGAAGCTGCCAGATGGAAGCGAATTTAATTTGTCCAGCGTTGTCCTGCGCTTGGCATTTCTTCTCTCTTTGCGTGCTTGTAAACACCTATACTCTTATATACTCGAGTAAACACCCATACTCAGAACAATACTCGCATATAAACACCTATACCCGCCTACGCCATTGTGAACTTTCGTATCTATCCGCAAAATACAACGAACTAATGTCAGTTCTACAAATGTCAACCTACTGGTGTTTTCGCTCTGCATCTTTTCACGCACGCCGTGACGTAGCCTCCGCCATTTGTCTCCCTAGGTGAAACCCGGCGGCCCCGAGCAATTTCAGCGGACAACGTAATCAAAGTCTGTCCCGGGAGCCCGCATGCTACAAACATTGTGCGATGTTGATGCGATTAAGGCACCGGGGAGAACTGACCTTCTCGATAAGTGCGCGACACGCGGCCACCTTACTTGTTCGCAACTGGAGTAGGCGGAGAGAAGGCATCCTTTCGGACTGGCCCCGAACGCCTAATGGGTTTGCCAAACAGAGAACAACCCGGGTGGAACCAGCCCGATAGAAGGTCAAGCCCGGAGCGTCCACCCGTTGCACCTGGCGAAGCAATCAGCCCTGCCCGGACACGGAAGCCAGGAGAACCCGCCAAGGTCTGGCTCCGCGAACTCATTAACCGATGTAGTATCTCTTCTTTGCATCACGTGTTCACACCCAATGGAGGTGCGCTCTTGCTCCGCGAGTGGTTGGCTGTGCAAACCCTCTGCGCCCTCGTGAAGGTGTGCGCAGCTTCCATCGCCCGAAGCCTTCCCATTTTCACGCCCGCGAAGCCTTTGCACCAGGTGAGCACTCACCTCACCTGTTGACATCCTTATCGGGTGCGTTGGTAGCAATAGTAATGGCTCTGCGACAGTTCATTGTGGTTTCCCTGCGGCAGTGTGGCTGCAGAAATATGCATTAGTGAACAGTGAGCAGTTATATACAACTTCGTTCAGTGACTAAAGAAATCCCTAAGGGCTCGTCACTCGCGCCTTCATTCAGCTAAAATAACTGCTTTGTTTGTGGCGGAAAGGCAACGGCCCGCGGCAGGCGTCCGTGTGCGAAAACAAAAACAACAACAGAGAATAGTGTGACGCGGCAGAAGCAGGCTTGAAATGCAGTGAGAAAAACACAACTCCAACATTTTTACAGAGCGAAGCAGCTACCAGTTCTTGGCTCGTGCACAATGACAGGTGATAAGAATGATGCCTCACAAGAACTCCTGGGAAAGCCCGAACTTCACAAGAGGTTGCTCAATGTCGAAGGCATTTCCTGATGCACCCAGCGCGCGTGTTCATGGCTGTCAGTGTGGCAATACTATGAACAGTCTTCTCCGGTGCAGCCGAGCCAAGCCTCACTCAATTAACCATCCCAAATTTCCGCGACTGTTCGAGATTGCTTGGGAAAGTTTTGGGATTGCTTCGTTCCCGCTCGTATGTGAAAGCCAAGAGAGGACGAAAACTTTTCGTCGAAATACGTTTGCAGTTAGCGGGACGGACGGCTTCGCTCGGCAAGCCAAGCAGGCACGTTTATGAAGCATCGGCAATTTCCGTTTACTCGCACGCCCTCATATACTAGGCAGATGTCACATAAGGGGCTAAAGATTTCTCTTTCGTACCAGATCGAACATTCATGGCGGATGGGTACGCAGCTGCAGACTGCACTCTAATGGGCCGTGAAACGAACGGTCCTTTTGTGCATTTGATGGGCGTAGCCTGCCGCAAAACGCTTCATAATATGTTCAGATACGTAATCTCTTTATTTTTGTATCTCGCGTTCTTTGGGATCTTGATCCATTGCACATTTTAGGTGACACAAGTTCAGCAACATCAATAGTAGCCCCTCGCCTTCTACTGCTAACAGGATCCGTAGGGGTAGCCTTGGCTAGATGCTAAGCAGAAGTCTCTAAAGTCCTCGAATTAAGTTCCTGCCTGATAACGAGCTTATATCTGTGCTTATTTCACGAGCAAACGGGAGTTGACATTAAGCCATTCTTGAGAGTTCTGGAAATCACTTGCTTGAGAACCCTTATTGGCAATCCTGCAAGTGACAAACATGCGAAAGCGTTCATGAGTCGAGGATCTTTTTGGCATGAGGAATTTAAACGCAATTATCGGAACAGCAATGGCTGTTAGTGTGCCCTCCGTAGCAAAGAGCAGCGTCATTTTTTTTACAGCAGCATGCCTACGCTGGCTGCAAAATTGGCGCAAATTCAGCTGGCTGTGCAGATGCCACGACGTTTGTTCCGTTGCGTGAGTGGCTCGCCACTCACTTTGAGACGTTGTTGTCAGAGTTTTGCTGTTAAACAATACCGAGAGAGCGTGGGAACAAGAAGTTTTGACACTGTAGTGGAACTTTCGCAGGACAATGACGGCCAGGTTCCCCGCAGACTCCGAGTCTGCATTTATAAAGAGATGATTTGCCTCGACTCGAAATGCGTTGCTCAGCCCACATAACTAGCTGGCACATTTTAACCGCGAAGAGCCGTGACTGTGTTATTTGCGGTATGCATGCATGGTAATATGGTACTTTGTTATTCACGGGAAGGAGAACAATATAATGATCCATTCTTGTTGACAGCGCGTTAAAGCACAGGGACAGAAGAAACACAGAGGACGACGTCACAGGCCTATTCAATATAATGATTTCATTAGAACTCAATTTCGTTCTGATTCTTCAGACACTTCGTTATTGCCCCATGGCCTCGCTGCGACTGGAATCAGTCAGGCGTACGCGCGGATGGTAAGAATCCGATAGCATCAGGCGAAACAGAATTGTATCATAGCTGTCCTATATCCTTTACATACCTTCAATCTACACCTTACGAAAAAAAAAACTGATACCACGACGATGCCGCCATGGTGGCTCAGTGCTTATGGTGCTCGGCTGCTGACCCGAAAGACGTGGGTTCGATACCGGCCGTGGCTGTCGAATTTCGATGGAGGCGAAATTCAAGAAGCCCGTGTATTGTGCGATGTCAGTGCAAGTTAAAGAACCCCAGGGGGTCGAAATTTCCGGAGCCCTTCACTGTGGCCTCCCTCATGGCCTGAGTTGCTTTGGGAAGTTAAACACCCCTAAACCAAACCAAACCATATCACAACAAGCAGAAAATTACCTCAAGAAGACTGCGCGCGTAAAAAGCCGACCTCACTGTTCTCTCTTTCAACCTGTACGTACGATGAAAAATTCATACTTTTATTAAAAGTAGCACGAGGTTAATGAAATCTTTGAGAAGGAGAAAACGGGAAAAGGCTCAGTTTTGTAATTTCAACTCGAGCAACAGTGAATGAAAAGTTTTCTAGCTTACTTTTTCGCCCAATTAGCTTGACAATTACTGTGTCTTTCATTCATTACTTGAAGTGCTAAATATGAAAAAAAGAAATTGCGCTTCTAGTTTTGTCCTTCACCCGTTATACATGATTTGCCGCCGTAGATGTCATTAGTTTTAAATTCTCTACCGCTATCGTCTACCGCTCGCTTTCGTGCCGTATGTTTTCAAATGACAGACAGCGATTTCCTTCTTGCCTCTCGTTTACCTTTTCACACCCTTGGGAAAGAAAAAAATTATTGACCTACTCAAAGTTGCGATCATTGAAAAACAAGCGCAAGTTCCTTATGACATTTTAAAACAAGCGTGATTCTACCTATATGCTGATCCTGAAGGCAGTTCTCAATAACGCCGCCATATTGGATCATTTCAAGCGCCCTATCTAGGCCTTGAAAATCGCTAACGCACCAGACCTTGCGGAGTGAATGGTGGGAGTCAGCGGTATTGTTCAGCAGCAACGAATATTCTTTTTTAAAAACAAAACTGCACAATTCACTTTCGACGCATAGGGCTGTAGGTTAGTGCACTTACCGCATTCTGATAGGAAAGAGGCATTTAATATGTGAGCTTTTATATGGGCGCCACGGGCTCAAGACACTGCCTCAGTTTCGGACGTACATTCATTGCGTTAGTTTACAGTCGGACAGCAAACATTACGAGCTGCAGGCTCTCGAGAACAGCTAATGCTGATTTCAAAACCAACAAAATTCTTGACGTATGTTTTAATGCGAAAGCCTTAAAAGCCTCATCTGGAATAGAAGATAAAAGAGTCGTCTGTCCGAAAATTCTCCCAATAGCTGGAGTGAAGTGACGTCGCTAGACTGGATAATTTCCATTGGCTGAAGTGAAGTGACGACACCAGACCGGAGGGACGTCACTTCTGCTAAACGCATCGACAGCTTCTGATGTTATCGCTTTCCCAACACATAAGGTAACTATGAGTCCCTGCACACTTTTGCCTGCGCCTTTTTAAAGTAGGAGCCAGTTAACCAGTACGTAAAGCAGCCATTTTCACTCCAGTTCTACATAAGACTCGAATGCGAGTGAATGCGGCTGAGTGGAACGTTCGAGAAGCAAGTGGAATTAAAAAGCAAGGAGCAGTGGGGTTGAAACGCCTCCACCAACTTTCCAGAGCGCGTCGCTTATGAGCGACTGTAATTAGCCGAGCAAGATCTAGCCAACGGCATCTCAATGGGCACCCGGCTCAGAAAGACTGCAGAACGAAACGGCATTCAGCCTTCACAAATATCTGGCCTGACAAACAGTTCGCTACTGAAGCCTAAGAAAGCTTGATTGCAGGCTAAAGGAATCCCTCTGCATTATGGAACCACTAATTCGGTCATTTGTTTAGTAAAAAAGAACGCTTTGTACGTTATTTTAAACCTAGATTATAGTTTATATCGATTTAAGCTTAAGAGGCCAGCCTTCCCATACCTGGCTTACGGCACAAATTTCAGATGAAGGTTATGCACTTGGATTGTTTTTCATTTTCTTCATCCATTCTTCCGGGATGACGGCTTGTGTAATCGAAGTGTTGGGGCATCGGCTTTTTTGCACATGCTTTCGTTAACCACAGCCTGCGGTAGCATTTCGTAACTTCGCTCTGTGCTTCATTTGCTGCTTCCGTGGAAATCAGCTTGGAGCGGACACCTAATTCAAGCAGTGCCATTGAGTTTGCGATGGAGTTGCCGTGCATTGGGCTCCATGCCTGAGCGGCACAGTGACCGCTGGACATGTTGACGAGTGGCCAGCTTTACGCCACAGGAACGTATGACAGCGTATATCGTTATGTTTTGCGCGCGTCGTTTTAAAGCCATGACGTAGGAAACAGCTGAGCTCCCTCCTCCTGCTTTAATCTTTAAGCAGCGTCAATTAAGTTTAGCGCCTCATTTTCGTTACGTTCCTTCGCGCTGTATTCCATTCACCAACACCGCTTATTTCGGCTTTGCTAGCTAAGTGCGCAAGCTTTGGCGGTGTATGAAGATATGCCTGTATCGCGCACAAGTCAGTCAGTCAGTCAGGCAGGCAATCAGTCAATCAATCAAACAGTCAATCGATCGATCGATCGATCGGTCGGTCGGTCGGTCGGTCGGTCGGTCGCTCGGTCGGTCGGTCGGTCGGTCGGTCGGTCGGTCGGTCGGTCGGTCGGTCGGTCGGTCGGTCGGTCGGTCGGTCGGTCGGTCGGTCGGTCGGTCGGTCAGTCAGTCAGTCAGTCAGTCAGTCAGTCAGTCAGTCAGTCAGTCAGTCAGTCAGTCAGTCAGTCAGTCAGTCAGTCAGTCAGTCAGTCAGTCAGTCAGTCAGTCAGTCAGTCAGTCAGTCAGTCAGTCAGTCAGTCAGTCAGTCAGTCAGTCAGTCAGTCAGTCAGTCAGTCAGTCAGTCAGTCAGTCAGTCAGTCAGTCAGTCAGTCAGTCAGTCAGTCAGTCAGTCAGTCAGTCAGTCAGTCAGTCAGTCAGTCAGTCAGTCAGTCAGTCAGTCAGTCAGTCAGTCAGTCAGTCAGTCAGTCAGTCAGTCAGTCAGTCAGTCAGTGAAGGAAATGCTGGGAGCTTGATCAAAAAGCCAACGAGGCTGTTGGCGTGACGGAGATCACGGTCCCGGTTACATTTTTGCCGACAGCAGCAGAAGCTAAACAGCCGGCAACAGGAGCAAACATTAATTTGCATGAGCATTCGCATAATTTTCGGTGTACCGAAAAACAAAGTATATACGTAGTGCTAACGAGAGCAGAAAGTCATATCTTAACAGGTAAATTATCTGGGGACATAAGGACGATATAAATTATTTGCAGGAAAATAGGTTCTGCTTGCAAAATTTGCACGTGGAGGTATAAAATGCATTACGCAACAGCTTGATACATCCAGATACAATAGTACACAACGGAACAAAAAAGTGAGAAAAAAAATTAATCTACTGGGGACAGATGACTGTAGCGCACTGGTGAGAGCATATCTAACGCACTGCAGTCTTCAAGAACAAGGAATTAGTGTGTGAATGTGGACGTCTGCTGTTTTAAGCTAATAAAAAACACTGGTAACTGGCGTCGAAATCTCGTACAGCCGTAGTTGGATCCGTTCAACAGGACCTTCCATTACGGCGTGTAGCGAAACTGCTTTCTTTTTATGCTTCGCATTAGTTGTGCAGATTTTACTAAAGGACACCTTTCTTTCTTTTGTGAACGATAGAAAGAGGGTATATATTTACAGCTGACGGATTGGTAGCTCGAATATGCCTGCTGTGGGTGAGTCATACGGGTGAGTGATTACACACGTCACCTTGTTCTGCCGTTGCTTTGTGCGACTTCTAAGCGGGAGCCTCAGAAAACTGCTGGCTTCGCAACACATGGCTTGCTCAAACGGTTGATTCTCAAAATGCCAGCGGTCGCGCTTCTTTTTCTTGTTGGAGTGAACCTCACTCTCGCGATCCCTCTCTAGGAGATGTGCGGCTTTTTTGCGCCAAATGCAGTCGGGGTGTGCGATTTACTACTGTCTAAACCTTTAATTACGCCTAATTTAGCCCTCTCTTAGGGAGAACTCTTATGGGCAAGCATGAGTGTACCACTATCACTTTATAGGTCACTCGATCGGCTTATGACGCCCTTGAAAGAGTTGGTGCGCCTCGCAGAGTCGGCGCCGCTTTCAGAACGGCGAAGCGGCTTCATGCGCGCCTTACACCATCATCGCCTCAGGCATCCCTGAAAACAGGTGGTGCCAAAGATTTATTCGTGTTTCGCTCGTCGAATCATCCCCGAAATTTGTACGATTGATTGAATGATTTGTACAGCCTACGTTAGAGATGAGGTTCACAGTCGGAAGCGCAGGATGAAATGCGCCGACAGTCGCTCCAACATGCGCTGATTGCGCTCCAGCTCGTATAGCGACGTCTCTCTGCCACTCCAGCAGATGGAAACAAGAGCGGTCATTCGCGAATACGCACTGCTCTTGCCAGATACGCGCAGAACCGCATGCAGTTTGGAGGTATTAAATGTGGTCGGGTACTTTCCGGACAGCACTCGTATGCCTGACGATGCTCAATTAATCACGCGTGTCTCAGCTCATTTTTTGTCGGTCTTGTTTGCTCGCCTGCTTGTTCGTTAGCTTCCGTTTCGTTAAGCGTACTAGTCAGCTGGCCGCGGCCTCGACTCCCGCGGCGGAAGGTCGAAAGGTCGCGCCCGTTGGCCACGGAAGGGATGATGTTGGCTTCCCCGCACCGGTGTCGCGAAGGCGTTGTTCTGGCCGCACGGGTCACGGCGTGGCGCTGTTCAGCTCCAAAAACGCGGGCGTGGCCGCGCGCGACGTGACAGCATCGATTGGACGCCATGGCGTGCATAGCTCGCCGGTCACGGAACGCGTGCCGTAGCCCAAAGGCGACAGCCACTTATGTTGTACCCGAGGCTGGAGTGTATGGCACGACCCCTCCCTCTCAGCCACAGGGTCGTGCACCCCACCGACGTCTGCGCTGGCTCGCAGACGAATGCCCGCAGCCGACGAAGGCACGCTCAATATGGCGGCCTGTCAGCATATGTACGGTGCGATGTGCGACGACGCATGTATGCTTCCTGCGCGCTCTCCAGTGCTGGCGCCAACTCCCTTTGTTCCCTTCCGACTTTCGCCTCTGCTTTGTTCGCCACTTTCTGAGGTTTCGCTGTGATAAAGATTGTTTTTTTCCACGCTGTACACAAGAATAAGAAACACAATAGTACACTAGGGGGTGTTGAGTAGTTATGCCCCTTTGCCTGAACTGAAAGACCGTTACAATCAAGTGCAAATTTCGAATCTCTACAGTCCCCAGTAGCGGCGAATGCAGTTCCGCCGCTGCATTGCACTGGCCGCTGAATGACGCCGCAGATTCAGGGCGGCTGTGGGCGACATCAACAATGCTTTGAGTTTGGTGCCCCTTTCGTGGGACACTAAGTGCGTACCCTTCAGTTGATGCTTCATCTTAGGTGGTAGCCACAAGTCTGGTGAAGCGAGTTATAGAGAGAAAAATAGCTGAGAAAAACAGCCTCCCTCATTGGTAGCGCGTCGCCGCTTTTGGTCACAATACTGGAATGTAATGGGCTTCGGGAAAAGAGGACCTTCTAGCTTTTAGAAGGGGCACCACCTGGGCGACTTCATTTCCCGTCAATAAAGTTTTTACTATTGTTTCTACAAATTGGATTTAAGGCAACATCTTTGAATTTTATTATTTAATTAAAAGTGACAGCCGCCCAGAAGGCAAAACTTACTGAGCGCCATCTATGTGACGGCACTTCACCACCTTGCTTCCACTATTGCGCTCTGTGGAACCCGACGTGCATGGGAAACACTTTTAGTTCCATTAGAGGAGCTCGCGCATATCGCTCTTTTATTAGAACACGGAAAAATCTACAGCATGTTTTGCAAAAGTAGCCGCCTGCAAGCGCAGGCTTTATGATCTGTGCAGATCTCTTGTCTCCTCTTCTACTTGGGCTGAAAAACGTAAAGTGGGCGTCAGATGAAACGCGGACACCAAGATGAAATAATTTTAGGATGGGGAGACTAAATACTAGCACGGTATTTTATCTCCAACAGATAACATTTCTTTGTTTCTGTGTTCCCGCTCAATTTATAGGAGTTTTATATGATGCTAATGGTACTTTTATCACTTTCTTTGAGCCAGAAAAAAAACAAGTCTGCTAAGCGCAAGCCCATGCCTGTCGCCTGTGGTAGATGCTAGAGGCTCCTGTTCAGTGCTTCAGTGTTGCTGATGGAAAGCAGACACACTGCGCCCTTTTACGAGTTGATAGAGCTGCTGTCAGCCGAGCGAACAGGATATGTGGGTAAAGATGAACTCTGCATCCGAGGAAGGGGCCAGCCATATCGGATGAGCGTTCTGCGACAGATACCAATCACAGCAGTTGCATCAGCACAGTGTGATTTCTTTTGCGTAAATTAGTTCGTTCAGTCCTGAACACCGCACAATGCGAGGACAACCCTGGAAGCAAGACATATCGAACGTCCCTCGCTCTCCTTGGAAGTGGTTTACCACCGTTTTATACTTTACCGCGAGTGACGGTTCGGCACGCCTTGTTGCCCGGACTGGCGCACGTCGCTATGAACCGTGCCTATAATTGAGTGGGAGGCGAAGAAAGGTTTCCTTTTTCCTTTCGCAGACTGGCGGGTGATTAAATGGCTAAGCTCTTCTGAGTGATCAGTGGCAGATGCGGCAGAAAGTACAATTTAAGGAGGAAAAAAAGCGCAAAACAATAAAAAAGAAACGGAATACGGCCGAGAATGCAAGAAAAAGCGCCAATATTCTGGTCCCTCTGGGCACTCTTGAGGGTTTTCTGGCGTTATTTCGGACGCAAAACAAAACAAAACAAAAAGGCGGCAGGGGTTACCCAGGAGATGCGGATAATTGCTATATGCTTACAGTATCAAAAGGAAACCAAGAAATGACCTTGTATATATGACGATCGGTTAAAAACTGCCAAAAGCGCAGAAGCGTCGGCACGTTTCTGAAATATAGAGGCGTTAAGTCATTGACACACTTTACAAATTGACGCCCGCGCCGATGTCATTGCATGCCATTCTACTATAGAGACATCATTGCGGACTGCTTGCTTAAACGTTTTCCCCCCACTAAAAAATAAATAAAACATAGCTTGAAAAACCTGACCGTTTTTTTTTTCCCCCAGCGCCTACTCGAACACGCCGCAAGTAGTCGTATGATGACCGAGGACAGCGGCACTTGTATGACTTCCGACCAGGGCCACTGTCACCCACGCAGGTCGCACGCTTGACCCAGAGGGTCATTTAAAAATCCCGTTTTGTGTTACCCGCCCGGGAAGATATCGGTGCAAGCGAGAGCGGCTTCCCGTCGTGCTTCACGCGCTCGCAGCCCTCGCGGCATCTGGGGTAACTAACATTCGGTGCATTTATTTTTCATTTTGAAACAGCGCAACAAAGACGGGACGTGGAAACTGAGGTGTAAAGACAAACAAGCGCTGACTAACAACTGGGTTTATTGAAAAAAACACGCAAAATATATACAGAGTTAGGAAAGACTAATCGCCACCATAGTCAACTCATGCCACATGTGACGCCAGATATCCAATCTCCCCTTCGGAAAGGGCGACCGATGGGCAACTAATGCACGTTGCGCCTTTCTCACGTATAAGAAAAGCTTCAAAAACTTCTCGCGTCATCTTATCACAATGGCGAAACACGATATTAGTGTTCTTATAGTCGGGGGTACATTTGCATTTCTTGCAACGGAATGCACCTTTGGTGAGAGGGTCTCCTTCTGTTTTTCTTTTTTCGTACTCTTTTTCGTGTTTACATTTGCACCTTCTGCAGTGGCATGTGGCATGAGTTGACTATGGTGGCGATTAGTCTTTCCTAACTCTGTATATATTTTGCGTGTTTTTTTCAATAAACCCAGTTGTTAGTCAGCGCTTGTTTGTCTTTACACCTCAGTTTCCACGTCCCGTCTTTGTTGCGCTGTTTCAAAATGGATACGTACCAACTTGCCCAAATTTCTGCTTTACTTAACATTCGGTGCTCTCTCTCTCTTTCGCTCTAATCGTAATCGTACAAAAACGCGACATTTCACAATGCCCTTGTGTCATATGAACGTACTAGAACATTAGCACACACAGCCGAAAATACATTGCACCACGCTATCCTAAAGTTACATGCACATATCACAAGAAAATCGTTGTAGAAAAGCACACATAAGAAGAAAAGTCTTTCCACTGATAAACTGTGAAAATCTCTCTCCCAATCAATAACATTACTTCTGTGAACGCAGTAAATAAGGCAGAAGACAATACTTAGGGCGCTTTTTCTGTGTTGCAGATGTTTTCTTTTTTTTGCCGAAAAGGAGCAGAAAAATTCGAAAACCATGTTCAATTATAAGAGTTCTTTAATCCAGCGAACAATGCCTCCCTAACATGATATTTGAATGTACTTCATTTGCATTCAAAGTATAGCTTTCCTGAAAATTTATTTAGGATGGCAGGTACTTGATGCGTCATTGTTTGCTTTCATAGTTTGTTCTTTTTGTCGTTGTTCGGTGTTTTCGGTGCCTTGAAACACATTCAGTATTTTTGCTGTCAATATTTTCGTGCAGTTTCTCCTGATGTATCGCTTGCAATACTTTTCAATAATATAACTTGTCTGCCCATAGGATACTGTGCCTTCTAAACAGAGGAGCTGTTCTTAAGTCCTGTATAATGATTGAAAGCAGTGAAGACCTTTATTGTGAAATGTAATTAGTTTTGCATAATTTTATTGCGTAGTGGTCTCCTAAACCATTAGACCATGGGTTAATTTCAAGTAAAAAAGATTTAAAAAATTCCTTTTTAACCGGATAGATTTTGGGCAGACACCCAACTGTGCAGGCAAGTTCTACACTGAGGCTCTTTACATGTACAGACCAGCTCAGGTTTTCGTGAAACCAAACCCGGAGAAACTTCTGCTCCTCAATTTGACGTATATACATGTCCTCAAATTTGACCTTAAGCTTGTTATATACAAGTTTGTTGGTGGGATGAATTATGATATGAGTGGTTTTCGAGGCATTCAATCGTAATGTATTTCTTCTTAACCATTTTAAAAGGTGTTTAGGGTGGTTATTTACAGAATATTCAAGTGCGAGCACATTATGTGAAGGGAAGATATCGGTATCGTCTGCACACATTTTATTAAAGCTGCGAACTGGGCGAGTTGGTATTGATTTTTTAGGCGTTTGTGGTGTCCTTTCTTCGTTGTGTCCCGTTGTTTTATTGCGCTGTTCAAATATGAAGCACACATTTTAACTTGAGGGGAACTCTCTACCTCGACTGTGTAACCGGTATATATAAGAAATAATTATTACCCTTATTATTGATCTTGGTCGCTCTCCTTGTTCTAGTTTCGGGAAACAATTCGCAATGTAAGATATGTCCCCCAGTTTCTTTTCTTTCTTTTTAAAGTGATAGCTGTATCGGTCTGCGAGGTCGCGTCGTCGTCGGCGTCTTCCGCGCACGCCACAACCTTACACCACCTCGCACCCCATGAGTGCTTAGCGCACCCAGCTGCTCCAACACCTTGCACACTGTCACTGCACTTGTCCCGCCTGACGCCGGCCATATATGAATGAATTCGCGACCATGAGTGACCAGGTGTGGCGCACTGTTGTCCACGACGCAAGCTTCCCTTACACCCCTACACTCGTAGCCCTACCCAGAATTAAACAGTCCGACTCTTTTTCCCGATTAGCAATACGCATAACCCAGGCCTACCCCACTCCCCATGACTGGTTATACTGCCCCGGCTACTGCAGCGCTCTCAGCAAGAGGCATTCACTAAAGCTTACCCGTGGTGCCAGTGCGAATGTAGCGATAAGCGCAACAGCCGTCCCACGCCCACAGTTACTAAACATTCTGAGTGGCATCAGAATTTCGCACCACTTTTCTCGCTTTGTTGAGAATCTGAATAGCACGGCCTTCCTCATAGCTGCTACATATCATTTTTTGGAATAGTCGGCAAAAACACCAGCGCTGCCCTCATTTTTGTCGATCAATACTCATTCCCGACGCGACGCGCCTGGCTTCTTTTCCGTTCATTTTCTAGCAATCAAAAGAACAAACTAACTCGACGCAACAGACTGTTGAGTAGCTGCTGCGAGCAAACCTCCTCGCAGTGCTGCGTGCATCTCTACTAGGCTATGCTGCTTGGTTAAGCTTCTGGCGTTTAGTATCAACAGCAGCAGTAAAAATGTTCGACCTTGAAATCGTTTCCCAAGAGCAGATACTTCGTTTCACTCACTCAGGTATAATTTGAGCACTGCACATCTGAGATGATTTGTGCAATCTGCAGCTTATCTGTCTGTGACAAAAGGTATTGCGTCCCTGAGATTTTTCGAGTGCAGTCAGAGGTTTTCGGCTGACAATTTGGAACAACAATAAGTGATTCAGATGCAATGGTCATCATATGGCTTCATGGCGCTCGGCTTCATGCAAGGGCATTTTGTGGCGCGTGATCGCTGTACCCTATTGTTTGCGAGCATTCATAGCCCTGCGACGTCTTCAGAAAAACACGAGCCGTACTTTGCGTTTCTCCATTTTTTTTCTGAATTAATGCGTACGCAGATATCCATGCCCGTAGAAGAAGCAAAGAGGCACGAGTCAAGATGTAAGCTGCCTTTCTTTTCCGTGCGTGGGAACCACGCGGTCGCTTAATTTCTGCTCCGCTAAGAACGAGCAGAGCTGATCGCTGGTGCGAAAATTGTCTCCCGAGAACCGAGCTAACGCACGGTTCCTCGGCTTTAAGTACGCAGGGGGTGGGATTTACGAGGAGGGTGGGCTCGCAGCTTCCCTCAATCCCTTCGGAGGAGCAAAGTCCGGCAGGTTCCTTGCGCTCGTACAGCAACCGTGCAATCACAGCGTCCATAATGAATCCACCCCCCCCCCCCCCCCCCGAATGTAGCCGGCTTTACCGCTCTGCGTAGCTGAGCAAGCCTTAATTACGCATAAGCTCCTGCGCAAACTGTAACGCTGCCACTAATAGAGCGCTTCCGAAGCGGAAAGAAACCCTCCCCCTTCCACCCTACCCCCTGCTCGTTCTACTCCGAATAATGGGCAACGCAACGCCTTGAGCGACAGACAACAACACTGACGCAAGAAGAGAGCCTCTGAGAAGTGCCGCACGAGTTGTGTGGCAAGAAGTGTACTGTGGGCCACGCGCTCACTGCTGTGTTCGCTCCTTTCTCTCGACCGACGGCTCGCAGCGCCCCTGCGTTCGTTGGCCGTATTGACAGTGCGGAAGAGTTCAGCAGAACTCGGCGCGTGATAACAGCGTGAGGGGAATGCCAGGAGGCGAGTACTTGCAGTCCATGAGAAGGAGACGTGTGTTTCTTCGCTCCTTGTTTACCTTGTAACTGCGACGCTGCGGCTGGCCGCGCACGGTGGAACGCGATCAATCTGGGCTGGCTATACTTACAGCTTGGCCTCTACCTTTCTCTGCGTCATTGCATGCGGAGTAGGTGGAGCCTCTACCGCTGAGGAAGCGAAACAGCTGAATTGTCATTTGCTCGAGTACTTGTTGGACGCGGTGACGGCGCACATATGGGACGTTGCGAAAGAGAGGGAGGAGAAAAACAAAGAGTGCAGGACGAAGCTTTTACGGAGATATGCGTCCGCACTGCCGATGGAACCTCCGAGTTCTTGCGGCGGTACAGACGTACAGACTCCGCTTGCCGAAAATTTGCGATAGTCCTGATCTGTGCTTGGACAGGTATACGGCGGTACGCAGTGCGGTGATACTTTTTTTTTATCTAATTCGTCGATCGCGAACTGGACACGCCCGCAGTAATATTCCGGCTTATGAGAGCGAATAAGCGACGCTGCCTGTGCACTCGCAGAGCACGTACGGGGTTCGGGCAGTTAAATATTCATCTACGAGGCTCACATGTTTACCCGGGATGTCTTTGAACATTGAACAAAAAAATAATAAAAATGCCTAGAAACGATGGATAGCTGCCATGCCATATTGCTTAATACCGACTTATGCGGCTGTTTTTTTTTTATCAGTTCCGTTATTATCGGGTGTTTTTGTGTCCTTAACGCGCAATCATCTCTTCGAAGCTCAGGTACTATCGTGCACCCGTAATACACTGCGAGTTGTGGAAAGAACAACACGAGTCATGTTTTGACGTTAAACAGCAGAGTCTTGCGCTTAGCGTTCCCCTGATTTCTGCAGTGCGTTTTTTCCACCTTTATTGCGTCAGCGTCCAGCTGTGTCTGCAGTCTCTTTTATATCAGGTACAGGTCAATCAACGGCTTAAAAGGTTCAGTAATTAGTCCACCCGCGGTCGCTTATTTCAGCCACATTATATAATCGAACTACCAATCAAACGCTGAAAGCCGGAAATCATTTGTCATGCATAACGCCCCCGCATGAATACACAACGCAAAATCGCGAGGAAATGTAGTCGGCCGCAGCTCGGGCCGTTGCGATATGAAATAACTATTGCCGCCGCCCACATCATTTCCTTGCGTTTTATTTGATTTTGTTTTTGTATTAAACCCCTATTTAGAGAATAACAAGAATGTGGCATGAAAACATGATATCCCGCCGCGGTGGCTCAGTGGTTAGGGCGCTCGACTACTGATCCGGAGTTCCCGGGTTCGAACCCGACCGCGGCGGCTGCGTTTTTATGGAGGAAAAACGCTAAGGCGCCGGTGTGCTGTGCGATGTCAGTGCACGTTAAAGATCCCCAGGTGGTCGAAATTATTCCGGAGCCCTCCACTACGGCACCTCTTTCTTCCTTTCTTCTTTCGCTCCATCCTTTATCCCTCCCCTTACGGCGCGGTTCAGGTGTCCAACGATATATGAGACAGATACTGCGCCATTTCTTTTCCCTAAAAACCAATTATATATATATATATATATATATATATATATATATATATATATATATATATATATATATATATATATATATATATATATATATATATATATATATATATATATATATACGATACCTGCTGCATACAGGATTCAACTGCTGTTTGTACAGATAACTTGTAGCCATGGAGACCTGCTTTCCAGCCGTAAGCTCCGTTTAATGATGCTGGCATTCTACGTCATCCGGAAATCACCCGGACATGATGATTATGGATTTTTATGGCGCAAGGGCAGCTATGGCCAAAGAGCGCCATGTCACAAGGTATTTTTTCTTCTTCTCAAGGTGGGGTCAGAGACCCATTTCCAAAGCATTTCACCCTGAATAAGCCGAGCACCAGACCAGGGGAAAGCTTTTACCCATTGTATCACCGGTGGGTACCCGGCGGCACTGGGGATCGAACCCCGCACCTCCCGCATACGAGGCGGATGCTCAACCACTTGGCCACCGCTGCGGTCTAAATCACCCGGACAATTCAGCAAGTCAAACTAACTTATAACTGCACACAAAACGGAGGAATTTCACTTGCTCGAACATTATAATCCGAAGTTGATCTTTCGTGCTCTCGCGTCGTGTTCTGAATCCTGTGAAGCGTGACTCAGCACACGACAATCGCAAAAGTGATGTCGCTGCCTAAATGCTATTATCGGTTTTGTGCACCCAGTGTCTCGTGTACATGTACACCCCCTCCTTGGGAAATAAACGGAGCAGCTGCATGCCGGCTTCAGAAAGGATGTGTCATTTGCATACGCCTGTGGGTTTTCTTTTCTTTAGAGCATTTATACACAATTCATTGTAGTCGAAAGCAGAAATCTCGGTACAGCCGGGAAACCGGCAGCTTCCATCCGCCATCCCAAAACCTCAATTTCAGCCTCTCACTTCGACGATACATCTTTTTTTTTCCTCCTCTCTTTCTTCCTTCTACGCCATCGTGGAGTGCTTGTTAGGCGTCGTGGCGGTGCGGATTATCTTTCAAGGGTGCTCTGTCATGGTGTTTTCCTATCCACGAAGCCCCTTTGTTGCCATGGTGATTTATCACAGCCTGTGCACACTCTTCCCCTTCTTTCTTTTTTATTTGCTTTACCCCGATTCGTGTTTAGCATAGTGCACTTTTGCATCCTCGCGCTGAGTGTTTTCTCTCTATCTCTCTTTTTTGTCCTTCTTCCGGTTTTCCATCGCTCCGGCGCTCCATTGTGCGACTGAGATGGAGCTCCGCGCGGGCTCTCCATTTACCGGGAACTCGGTGTTCGCGACTGTTCGCACTCAATTAGTTTAACACGGCGGTTCTTTTTATCCGGCGTACACACATATATGTGATTGCGCATTCTCCTCTTTCTGTCTGCGCTACCTTTTTTATGTTTGCTGTTTTTTTTCTCCCTTCCCGCGTTGCTGCGTGCCAGACAGCACTCTGTGCACCTGTAGATACGCGGCCGTCCTTCCTTGGGCGGCGCTTAATTAAAGTTGCACGAGCCGTCGCCGTCAGGCAGCGCGCAGGGTTCATTACACGCATCAGAGGAAACTTTCCCGGGGAGTCAGGGTGTCGCCACTTGCGCCGTGATTGTGAGGCCGAAGGTGATCAACGCTCGCTCCGCTCTGGCACTCGGCCCGGCCATTCCGCAGCACCGTTCCGCAGCGAGCCAGCAAGCAAAAACACTGGATCGTACGCTCCTCGGTCGCTGATGCTGCTGCTCTTAAGCCTAGTCGGGTAGGCGTGATTTGTTTGCGCCGACGATTCTCTGGCGCGCGAGCATTACGGGTTCGAGCATGGAACACCAGCAGCAGCGGCAGCAATGGCAGCGACGAGTCGGGCGAAGGGATCCCACTCCTTTTGCGTCTACGCGTCGTTGGCTGAGGCGCCGCGCCGCGGTCGCCATGATGGCGAAACCGGCCAGGCGGCTTGATAACTGGTTATTTGAAGTGCTGGAGAACTGGTGCAAAGGAATCGTCTTTATAGCTTGGCAGTATCTATTAAAGGTTATTTTGCCGGTTTATTATTTTGCCCCTTCATGGTACGTAGCACGTAGCACCTACTTGTGACGTCAAATATGATAGCCAGCAAGTAATGCGAACACCTGGCCCAGGCATCCAAGGTGAGCCTCTGGCCAATGACGAAGAGGCAAAACAATAACTCGGAGAAAGAATAGTTAATACGACCTCAGAGCCCGCATTCTGTAGGCTTTCTTTTTCCTCCCTTCTGCCTCTCTACCATTGGTCAGCCCTGCCTCTGATAGAGAAGCCAGGGGTACGCATTGTTTTCTTGCTGTCAGTCCTGACGTCAGAGAAGGCAGCTTCCAATCAGAAAGTGGCAGAAGAATTAATCGACAAGTGAACTGTTTCAAAACGCAGCTCTATAGGTTTCGTTTCCATGATTATAGGAGCTGTTACGCCTTATGCGGAGTCCTGTGGAGACGGTTGGGAAGGGAAGAACTTAGGATTGCCAGTATGCAGGGAAAAAAAGCAACAACATAACTAAGAAGTCCAGAAACACGCACAGACAAACGCGTATGTGTATAGCAGCGCTTGAGGGGCAGCCTTTTCGCCTCAGTGTCTAATTCACAAAGGTGGCAGCACACAAGATCATTTTCTGGTCGGTACTTTACCTATTTCCTTTTTGCCCATAACGATGGCCAGGGTACGGCCACCAGGACATCGAAAACTGAATTTGAGTCGCGGTGGTTGAATGGCCTCGGATTAACGATAAAAGTGCTTCCTGGTTGTCTTAACGCACCGCTCACTGGGCAAACACATTTCTATTCCGTGCCTCTGTAGCGTCGCCGCCCAAAAGGACCTGAGTATACTCAGTATACTCATAAGTGTACTCTCTTTGCAACTCACAAATTGTTAGCCAGTGAAGTGCGTGTATTCACTCAGCACTGTCGCTCGTATGCTTCTCAAAGAAGGGCCCAAGTCAAAGTCACCGGGAAATGCCTAGACGGAGAATATACCGCCTGCCGGAATTTCAGCTCGTGTATTCGCGCTGAAAAAGCAAATATGTAGCATCGCAGCTGATGTACTATATATATTCGTTCCCCGTATACCGTTGAGCTACATTACGTACGTGGACCCAGCGTTCTCGCATTACGTTGGCAAGGTAGCCACCATCTTTAACGCTGTGTGGGGAGCACAGTTTCTCAATTATTTCCCTTGCTTGCTCGACTGCGTGGGCTTCTTATCTTTGCTTTTCACCCTACGTTGGCCGTAACGAGAGAGAAAGCGAGAAAAGAAAAGATGGCGTAGGTGATTTTGCGGAAGGCACTATAATATGCTCCGCTTACTTTCCTTTTCCCGAAGATATGAATAATTGCATTTGCTTCATTTTTTTCTCCTCTAGTCGGCAGATATCTCCTCTGAACTTCATGTGCGCAAGAACTTGACGAGAAAGCGGCGGTCGGAAAAAAAAGTGAAGTAATGCCGTGGCAAGAAATACGACCCGCGTAATTGCTTCTCCTGAAATGTTGACATATGTTTGCTTTCTTAGTCTTCTTGTGACGATAGCGACCGCGGCGGAGCTTGAGTAGCTCCCGTGGCGGTGCTGCGACAAAAAAAAAAAAACAGCGAGCGATAATAAGAAACAGAAAAGTGGCAGCTGTAGCGCGCTCTTTCTACCAGATTTCGCCGCTCCTGCAAGTTCGGGTTCCTTGGTGGTCGTTTGAATGCTTCACCATGAAACTGCGGAGATTGAGGAAACAGGCGAAAGCACGTATCACGTTTGTTCGCGCGAAAAGGGACTGGAAAAGGACAGGGAAGAAAGGCTTTTGTAAGACTTGTTCGCTTGTGAATTGTTTTGAGCACATTGTTTGGGACCTTTGGCGGGTGGAAAGACGATTGCGGGTTGCTACCGACTGCTAATTACAACTGCTAGTTTATTAACCATCTGCACTCGGTCCTCACGCTGCGCCTGCGGCGGATAGTAAACTAGTCGGAGACAGTCGTGATAGATCAATGATATTGGTTTGTACAGCCTTATACTATGCAGAAATACCTACGAATGCCTGAGAGAATATCAATAAAGAATGATTTAGAATCTTCTGAATGTCGACAGACGCTTGCCTGTGAGGTGCGCTAGAGCGGACGAATGCGGGTGTGTAAAAAAGAGAACCCAGAGAAGAGTGGAGGCCAAAGACGACAGCGGTTTTTCAGGAATGAGGGAACAATGGCTTACTCCCAACGCACTGCCTGACACAACAAAAAAATAAAAATTTACATCGCCCCACTAACAAAGGGCGTTCCAAGAGGACTGAAGGCACTTGTTGCAAGTTTCAAAGAAAGAAGAAATTACGAAGAACGGCGTTACAAGCATCCAAATTCTTTTGACGGCGCTGTGGTCTCTCCGCTTCCCGGCGTCTGGGACCTCCGGCTCCTGCCTTTTCTCTTTTCTGCGAGCAGTCTGCGCAGATTGTGCCGAGCAGACAGAGGCGAGTTTAAGCAGTGCCATGCTGGAAAGAAAGAACACGGAAAGGAAGTAAAGTAAACAAGCACCAGGTCCGGCCAAAGTGCGCTCTGCAAAAAGCACCAAATGTGGGAGTCCCCCTTGGCTTTCCGTTATCAAGTTGAACGGCACGACGACAACAGCAACTGGCGCGAGTCCCTCCGCTCTATCGTTTTTATGGCTGGAAGACAAAGTGCGCCGCGCGAGCCAAGTGACGGGTCTGCGCCCCTGGAAGCGAAGCTGTATCGCTGCGCCAACGCGCGGGACTCGACGGCTGGCACAGCTGCGGGGCGCGCGTATATACCGCCCAAGGAAACGATAACTCACAAATCACATTTGAGGCCATGCTTTCAAGAGAGAGCAGGGGCATGCAGTAGGGTGCGGGTGCCGAAAAAGAAACGAACCAGAAAAAGAAGGCAAAAGGAAAAAAAAATGCGCTGGGCGAGCGGTAGGTGGGGGGTGGATTTGCCGGCAGAAGGGAAGCAGTGTTCCAGCGGTTGTCCGGGGCCGTGCTCTCGAGCCGGGCGCGCCCTCGCATCGATCAGGGCGGCGCCCAAGGGGCCGCTCGGCCGGCCAGCTACGACGACGAGCCGTGCTCAGCGCCGGCCCAGTAATGCACATCACGCGCTGTCTGCGCACTCGCCACGGGGCTCGGGACCCCGGCTTGACAGATCAGCAGCACCTGCGGCCGCGGCCCTCTTCGGAGCAGCGCGCGCACCACGACAAATATCGCGCGCGCCGCCTTTCGCATCCATTCAGCGACGGCCACTCGGTTTCCTTCCCCTCTGTCTTCCTCTGACCCCCCCCCCCCCCTTTTTTTTTTCTGTCCCTCTTTTCTTCTTGGGCGACGACGCTTGCCAACCGATGTGTGCAGCATCCGCCGCTGCACTGATTGTGCTCCCTCGGAGATTCTCCGCGCTTTTCGGTTCGGTTTCGTTTTCTGTTTGCCCCCTCCTTTTCGGCCGCGAGACGCCAAAAGCGGGTTTTCAAAAGGAAGCGCTCCCGAACACGCACCAGATGAGCTTGCAGTTTCGTAGCGGTCTGAAGAATAAAAGAAAAACGTTTGCCTTCTGGTTTTCCTTTCCCTCTGGTCTTTAGTTTCCTCCTAAGCCGCTTTCCACGCGGTGTCTCTGCGTTCCGTTGAGTTGTCCTCCTCGAGGAGAGTTTTTGTCGTCTTCACAGGGGAAATAAAAAAATCTAATCTCGTAGTGAAGCTTGTCTGCTGTTGAGCCGTGGAAGAGGAAACTTTCTCGCGGAACAGGTGTCTTTTCATCCGCTGCTCGAGTCTTTGCACGGCTGCGCCTTTGTTGGGCCCTCGCCGAGTGCTGCGCGGCCGCTTTACGCGGTGACTGGCAGCCGCGCGTCCTACTATTCAGTCGGCGATGTTCTGAAGCGCTTCGCAGTGTGAACGATTGCGCAGCGAGGAATTCAGCAAGCTCCCGGGCTGCATACGCGCAGCGCGTGTTCCTGCCACTGCGCGCTGTTTTCTTCTCACTTTCTGCGGTACAAGACTTGGACTACGTAAGTAATGTGCGGGCGGACGCTGCTAAACACCTAATCGCGGGCTGTTTCGAACTGACAGCATTTTGAACAGAGAATAGACCATCCAACCAATGCCGTCGATCAACTGTCATCAAGTCGCGGTCAATAGTTTTGCACCTGCCAGCCAGCAACGATCACTTACCAAGTACAGGGCAGTTGACCGCAACCTAATGACAACAGTTCGACGCCGTTGGCTGGAGGGTTGGTTTTACGGGGGATCTGTCGCTGAGTTTTTAAGCTCTATCCGACAGTAATGGCAAAGGATACTGTACAAATAGCCCCTGTAGAGAGAATTTTTCGTCATGTCCATATTGAAGGACTTCCCGGCCAATAGTCGACGCTTCCAGTCATACCAATTCGCGAATAACGGCTGCAACGCTTCGCTGCAGCCAGAGAATTCACAAGGCAGCCTCAAGGGTCATCACTGCATTGTCATCGATTGCGACACTGCGAAACACTTAGTTCTTCATCTTGGCGTATTTCGCTGCCATGAGAATGACAGGAGGTTCTACAGTACCCGCCTCTTCAACGCGGGCCGCATGCTGCCAGCATTCGTTACGGGGGACGCGAAAATGCGGCGCAGACAATGCCACGGCCGCATAATTTCGCAGTGCAGTCGCATCTTCAAGTCTTTGTGCGCTCAGAGAACTCTCGCCGACTGCCATAGCGATGTACACAGAGAGTGAGGGGTGCTCTGAAAATCAGTAGCCGTAATACAGTTATGAGGAAACAATGGCAGCCCACTTGCATGTCGTTTGTAGCCTTTGTCGCATTAGAGGCCCAGTTCTATTAGTCCATTCCACGTACCCTTGAAAAATTCTTTTTTTTTCCCTACGCATTTTCCGTGCAATGAAGAGGTGTACGTAGTAAGCAGTGGGGCTCACTCCGGTTTCTAATACGAAGCTGTCTCTCCCTGCCGCTAGTGTTTCACTGTGCGGTATCAAGCATAGCATGAATACGTGGGGTGCGCTTCTCTGTAACCTGCGCGCGGTTCAAGTTTTATTTCTTCTCTTTTAAAGAGTCTGCTTCACTGGCAACCTTTAGAAAGCATAGCGTTCGTCGTTCCATTGCAATTTTCCACGCACTCTGAGAAGCCATTAGCACATACAGAAGCGCTTTGTGCGGTGCTTGGTACGGGGAAATGTACGAGCCCAGTGCAACGAGAGAAGCGTGAGGCAGCTCGAATTTTCTCAGCGGCCGTGGCCGGTAAAGAAAAATGAAGCTAAATGCACGCCCGTTTCACGTCAGGAAATTTTCATGCAGGTCGCTTTCACTTCCGTTCCCCACAAAAGCGACAGAACGCGAACGAGGAAACATGCCGGCACGACGTTCCGGCTTGTATTTCAAATATTCCGCGACAACTCAGAAAGGAGCATCTGCGAATACGGAGAGGAAATGCGAGCGCACCCACCACCCGACGGTGCGGGTTTCAAATGTGGCTACGAAAAACGCGGATGCTCTACGTGGAAGTGCGTCAGCGACGGGTCATAATTCTTGACTGACAGGATATGAGAATTGGTGTGTTTGTGGGGCATGTGAGCTGCCTTAACTCTGGGCTTTACTACGTAAAGATGCCTGCCGCATCATACCTCAGCTGCTCACATTGAGTTGCCGCGCTTACGCGGGTTTTTGCTTTTATCTGCCCATACATCAATTTGGGCAGAATTTTCGGGCGAACGCTTTCCTATATGTGCCTGTAAGAATGTATGTATGCGCTATACAAGCAGCAGCAAAACTCTTCGGGACGTTGAAGTGTCGAATGAATTCGTATACACCATGAAGAAGTCGAAGTTGGTTTCTTCTTTGAGTTCGAAGATGGGTGGATATATGACTCCTGTCCTTTCGACGGGGCAGTGGACCTCGTGGTGTCTCTCATATCAGCGATCGACGAACCACAAGTTACTACACAAAAGCGATAACTGAAGAACCCCGGTTTGTGGGGGCAAAGCAGAATGTATACTTCCAAAAATTCGATAGAGTGATAAATAGCGAGAAAGCCGATCTCAGGATACTTTGTGCGTCAAACAGTAAACGTGCTATCTTCGCGCGTCTCCTAACTGCTAACAACAACGCAGAAGAAACTAACAAAAAAAAAACTTGGAGGGCACATTTAAGCTTCGCCTTATGGGCATGACGCGATGGCGTCAACGGGTTAATGCCCATATATGTGGAATGGGTCATTCTCGACTGTACATTCATATATCCCTGGGAGTCCTCAAACTACTTTTGACGCAGTGGTCAGGCTTATGCGACCCTGGTTGCTCTTCCCGAGCAACCTCCCGCGACCTATTATTAATTCAACAGCCACCTGCCGCGGCTATCCGTTAGCTCATAATCCGGTGGGCAGGTTGGGATGACGCCGCAAGGTCACGTGACCTAAGTGGCCCGCCTTGGCTGCTCCGGCCCCTCCAACTGCGAGGCTTCGAACGGTCGCCGACGCCGGCAATTTTTTTCCGACTTGGGGGTACTAACCCTCTCGCGTTAAGATAGATAGATAAAGAGGAGGAGGAAAAGACAGGGATGTTAACCAGAAAGGGGTTCCGGTTGGCTACCCTGCACTGGGGAAGAGGAATTAGGGGACTAAAAGGAGGAAGAGAGAAGGGGAAAAATGCATAACACACACGCGCGCGCACAACGCTGTCCCAATTAGTCACTCAATCCAGTCGCTCTCAATTAGGCAAAGAGTGCCTTGTATGCCTTGCGGGCAGTCGACTGCTGTGGCCACGGACCGAGCAGTTAAAACGGTAAAAGGAGCGAGGGAAAGGCGATGAGCCAGCTTGTGAGGAAAAAAAAGGCATGTGCGTCTGTTGCAGTACTACTTTCCGCAATTCGCTACTGTATCTTGCATTACATACTAACTAGCTGAACTCTCGATCGTCCTTTAATTCCGAACAAGGTTAAAGTTTCTAAAATGTCTAATTGGCTGTGAATTACGTCTGCCGTTGGGCTCCTAGCCGTTTATCAAGTTACATGGCGCCTCATGCCAGGAACTTCGACCATGTACCGAACTCCACAAGTAGGCTTTGCCACATACCTCACATGACTCAAACAAGATGGCCAACCAGCGCTTCGAGCATTCGTAATGCGAAAACGCGCTTTTGTTGTTGTTGTTGTTGTTGTTGTTGTTGTTGTTGTCGTTGTTGTTGTTGTTTTTGTTGTTGTTGTTGTTGTTGTTGTTGTTTGATCATTCCAAAAAGTGATTCATACTTCCCGTCCACACCAACGCCATTAGTCCTGTAGCCTCCTGAAACAAACTCTTCCAGTGAGAAAGCTCCACCATCTTCTATTGGTCAACTGTGGTGTGTTTGTGGGAAAGCCAAACCAGCGGAATTCCGCGTACGGTCCTATATCGCGCCGAACCCGACGGCCGGCGTTCTGAGAGCCTCATTATTCCAGAAGATTGAATGGTGATTACACAGCGCATAAAGATTCGGGATATCAGTGGCACTGCCAGCAAGCACGCTGGGGGGGGGGGGGGGGGACCTTCTCTACAATTCTTTTTTTAGCGGCAAGCGTCGAGTTGGCGCCGTTATTACCGCTCTTGAAAAAGTTTCAGAGCAGAGATTTGCACCCGCATTTGTCATGCCGAAAAAGTAGTTACGTGCAAAACTAGCGCCCTGTATAGAGCTTGGAATCTAACGATCGGATCTCTGAGTCATTCTGGTGGCAATGTTTTTCTTTGCTTGCTTTTTCAAGCCCAGAAAGTCTTGACAGACGCCTCTGCTTTGCACGGCCGCCGCTCCGTGCTGTGAGGCGCTGCCCACTCATAATCACCGCGAGAATTTTGACTGGTCGGTGCACCCTGCTGATCTTTACGGCCATTTATGGATTTATAGATCAGATTTTGTAGCGAGGAGGAAGAATTGTTAATGATAATCGCCGTGTTCACGCAGAATTTCTCAGTACTCTCTAGTTTTTCTCAAAATTACAAGCTATAAATATCCCCATTGAGTCACGCGGTGTTCACTACTGACAGGCAGCAGATGACGCTAGTTGCTGACGTCCAGGAAATCTGGGCACATTTTTTACCCCTCATTTTCTTGTTCTTATTTTATTTTTTCTGGGTACTGTAGTTGGTACGAATCAGGGGAAAAACAGAGCCTTCATTAGAAGAGCATTCATTATGAATACAGCAGAACCAAGGCGGCCAAATAGTTTTGAAATTCCGTAGAAATGCATTGGCAAAGGGATCAGGAAGTCACGAAACAGTCAAACGGGCCTGATGTAAGGAGGCACTCCAATTTCGAAAAATGGTTATTTTATTTCTCCCCAGTGCCAGCTAGACACGCACCCAGCGGGCGGCACTGGTGGAAACACTAGGAGCCGCTGGGTGACGCAGCGGTGCGATCCAGTCGGCACATTCGCCAATCCACGTTCGCGGCCGCATGGGCATCGAAATTACCGTAGACAACCGCCCTTCCTGACAGTACTCAACATAGTTTTTGAAGGTTCCAGGGTTTCGGTTGTGTGTCTTCCTCTTTGCAATGGCGCGAATTACACTTTTGTACATATATCATCACGCAGAATTCAAGAATGCCCACTTAATAATTTGTGATAGAATTTCTTCTGTTGTTGTCTATAGTCGAACCGTGGCTGTGACGTCAAAGTGCAGCGAATCAACATGGGACATAAAAAGAAACCGCTGTATATAATTGCTGCTTCAGTGTCGAAATTCACAACTCCTACATCAGCTTGCCTCAGGGGCCGAAATGACAGTGAATAAAGCAGCTATATATATTATCGCCCTTTTAGTATGCTTCATGTCACCTCAATTCAGCTTTGATGTCATGGCCGCAGTTTGGCTGTTGAAACCAAAAAGAGAAAACATGCGATCATAAATTATTCACTAAGCCTGGGCGAATTCTACGCGGTGATTTACGTTTACTGTCTTACTCATGATCACACAGAAAGAGCACGCAACTGAAATTCGGTGTCTCTGCAAATTTGAGGTCGGACGGATTTCAGGCTATCAAGCTAAAAGAACAGTTTTTTTCTCCTTTGTACATTCCCACAAATAGTTTATTTCCTTCTCTTCCATACCGCACTAAAGATTTCTCCTCTCGCATTGCCAGCCTTGGAGCTTTTGTGTAGTTATTTCATGGTTCAGCTTCGGTTCCACTTGCTCTGTGTTTGGACAATTTTTTTTCTCTTACCTCTCACGCCAGTCCGAGACAGAGAACTGGAAACAGCAGTTGTGGCTCCTCCTCTTCTCCACAAGTGGCCTCAGTGTTCAGATTCACCTGCGTAACATCCTCACTCGTCGGTAGGTCAACGCGGAAACCTTCGACTGCGACAATGTACATACAACATCGGCGGCCCCGAGGAAGCCTCAGGTACAGGTATACAGCTATATACACAGGCCGCAGTGCTGTCAATGACATCGGAAGCCTTGCGCGTGGGCTGGTTCCTTCGACGAGTCGTTATAGGAAATGCAGAGCTTTATGCGCTTACGAGGCCACACCCCGCAAAAGCGTCTGGCGTGGTTATGGCAGCCTGTACGATCATTAACTCGAAGCGGAGCTTCCCGTGAGGCGCTAAACTAGGCCAGGGAAATTGATTATCGGAGACAGCGAATAAAATCCCCTCTTCGTTGGCTACCCTGCACGCATGTTTCAAAATGGCGGATAGATACAAGCTTGAAGCATGGAGAGCGAAACATAACCGATGCTGTTGCTTTTGAGCGAATCTGCTATGCGTAATAAATGGCGTAGAAAAAAAACGCCTCAAGAAGAGGCCGAGGAGTTGGTGACTCTTTGATGCTGTCTGAGGCCGCAGGAATGGTGAAAGAGTGCGAAAGCGTGTGGTTACATGCCTTTGTTCCTCATGAACATATATATTGCTGCGATTGCATTGTACAATTACTTTTTCTCGCTCAGGATGATATTTATAAGCTCCTCAGAAGTGGTTTCATAGGTTTAATTTCTCGGCTGCTGACTCGAAAGACGCGGGTGTGATCCCGGCCGCGGCGGACGAATTTCGATGGAGGCTAGATGCCCCTGTACTGTGCGATGTCAGTGCACGCTAAAGAACCCCAGGTGGAAACATTTCCGGAGACCTTAACTACGGCGTCCCTCATAGCCTAGGTTGCTTTAGAATGTTAAGCCCCCATAAACCATAAATCATAAACCATAGGTTTAATTTCTTTGAGGCCTACAGCGGATTATCGTTTTACTTTTCAAAGCAGCAGAAATGTGCCATTCATTCGTAGACTTCTCACTTTGCAATGAGGCAATACGAGAGTTCCACAAAACGGCAATAATTTTGTGTCGCCGAATTAAACTCATTTTCTTTTTTTTCATGCTTAAAATACTGGAATTCTCACAAACGATCACCCTCCATGATCTTTCAAATTTTAGCTAACTGTCGCTCCAATAGAAATTACTGAAAATCAATGTAAGCGAAATTTATTCAACTCCTATTTAAATTATTCAACTATTTAATCAACTCGTGAATATATATATATATATATATATATATATATATATATATATATATATATATATATGCACCTCGTCATCTGCTTAACTGTGAAACAAAAACCGAAGCAAGAAGCGTTAACCCAAGCATTACATAAGTCATCATTATGCATAAAGATGTGACAGCCACGATAAGTTGCTTGGGTGCTGTGTCAATATATACGGTTCAGTTTATTTAATTCAAAATTGAAAATTGGTTTTTGAGGGCAGGAAATGTCGCAGTAATTGTCTCATCTCGGTGGACATCCGAACCAAGCCGTAAGGGAAGGGAGGAAGGTGGGGATAGTTTACATTTTCAGAACAAATAAAACGACCAGGGAAAAACGACAGTGGAAGACACTTAGCATCCACTACGTGTTGACCGTCAACAAAACCGCTGCGCCTCTGTACGCGTATGGAGCAATAAACCCTGTGCACTGAAAAGTCAGAAAGCGCCATCACTCGGCGGCAGCCACGGGAAGGGGAAGCCATGCTCCGGGAAACACCGGTTAAGTCAAAAGTTAAATGAAAAATTAAGTTGGAGAATAATAATAAAGGAGTAATTACTCATTAGCATCCACCAGAGAGCTGATATACGGCTACAAAGGAAAGCTGCACACTTCGACAGAAGCTTCGTAAGCAAAGCGAAAAAATTGGATGGGACGCTTAAGCTTTTTCTTAAGGGTATGATGCGATAGCGTTAATGAGTTAATACCCATATATGCAGAATTGATCATTCCCTACTTTACATTCATAAATCCATGGGAGCCTCATACCACTCCTGGCGCAGTGGTGCAGCGGTTAAGGGAATGCGCCACTGCCCTGCTACGGCAGGTGTTGTCACCGGTGGGGTTAGTGTGCCCGAGGTTGCTCTTCAGAACCGCCTCTCGCGGCAAATCATAAACTGCTACCTGCCACGGTGGGCAATTTTCTCACTATCCGGTGGGCAGGGTCCGATGACGCCACGAGGTCACGTGACCTAGGTGGCCCACTTAGACTCATTCATGGCGCCACATTCCATCTGTGTGCTCTGGCTGCGAGGCTTGAGACAATCGCCAACGTCGACACGGACGACGTAGCCTTTCTTCAGACATGAGGGTACTAACACTGTCACGTTCATTCATCCTGGTCCAGAGTTCGAACCCGGGGCCACCGCCTCAGCGGGGCCATCGTCTACCGACTGAGATAACCCGGACGGCTAGCATGCGGTGGGGCGAAAGCGAATTGATCAACAACGGAATGTGGGGATGCTGTTGGCCCAGTTTTGGAGAAAACCACAAATCACAAATTTTAAGAGACACGCCGTTCCTGCTTCGAATTAGGGGATCCACCTAAACATTGGAGCAGCAAGTTGGAGACTTCTGCGCCGGCCGTAACCGGTTGCTGCTATTCTTATGGCTTGTTTCCATTATTTGTTTGTCTCGCAGCCAAAATAATAACGACTGACAACTCAAAGGTGGATTCTGATTACACTGTGTTGGTGACCGTGACGGTGATTTTGAGCAGGTGCTTGTATTTTTGTTGTTTTTCTTTGTGTGTGTTGGGGGGGGGGGGGCATCGCTCGAAAAGGTTTCCGAATTGTCCGCGAGGTGTGGATGGTGGATGAGCTGGAGAGGCGTGAGCGACGCGAGTACGTTGACAGGAGTGGACGCGAGCGACGGTTGCGTGCCCCAAAAGCGAGATATAGCTGCTGTTTTCCTCGCTGCATTTTGTTTATTGTCCCTCATAAGCGGGTTAATTTCAGAGACATAGGTTTGGTTTGGTTTATGGGGCTTTAACGTCCCAAAGCGACTCAGCTATGAGGTACGCCGTAGTGGAGGGCTCCGGAAATTCCACCCACCTGGGGTTCTTTTACGCGCACTGACATCGGACGGTACACGAGTCTCTAGCATTTCGCCTCCATCGAAATTCGACCGCCGCGGCCGGGACCAAACCCGCGTCTTTCGGGTCAGCAGCCGAGTGCCATAACCACTGAGCGACCGCGGCGGATATTCAGAGACATAGGGGTGGGGGGGGGGGGGGGGGGGGGGGGGCTTTTTCTCTGCAGTAGGCATAGTCAGGATGGTACTGCTGCATAAGCGGGCTTGATACTCTGTAGTTTCAACAATAACACAATTTTAGCATTCAGGACTGATCTGCATTGTGTGTTTCGTATTTTTAATGAATGCAAAGTTTAAATGTGTTCGATTTCCCCGTGTCTGCATTCCCCCTCATTTGTCTCCGTCCGTCCGCCCGTCCGTTTATTCACCTCTCAATCTACCTATGACCTTCAGCTGTGTTTAATTGGACCACAGCTATAGGACGTCCGGCGTCGTGAATGGGGCAAAGGTATGCCGCTAAAGGCGCTAGGGCTATAACATATGAACTTAAGTGGGAGCCTTTCACTAATACAGGTCCAAGATCACCTGAAGAATAGACGAGCACTCTTGTATGTACAAGCGTGGACCAATGCATCCCCGAAAGTGTATAGGTCATTTTTGAGAGTGGTACAAATTGAATGCCGGCATGCATTCGAGGCGCAGCACGGGTTAACAAGCTTTTAGACGGATACATTTTCTCTGCGCATGCGTGATATGATCGGGAAGGAAACTTAATTCAGTATTTTCCTCTTCACGAATACGCGTGTGCCTAATATATGGTGACACTGTGTGCAGTTTTGAACGCCGACGTCCTATGCAACGCAGTGCAAAGTCGACTGCAAGAGCACGGCATGTATATGCCAGCCGAGTGTTCCCCACAGCTGTGATCGCGATGTAAAAATAGCGACACGAATGTAGACCTTACAAACTGTAAGACGACATGATTTGTAGCAAGTTCGCTGTGTAATTCTGGCATACGTTAAAACAAGGGTCAGGAGTGGTTCCATGAAAAGCAAAAATGCAACCAGACAATAGCCAGAATAGAGAGAGAAGAAACGCGTCAAATTTCTCCGAACGCGTACGCCCTTTGGGGGAACTTCGAGTGTACGCCCATCGCATGCCTTTGTGACTCCGGTTCATGAGCCGGGCCGGCAATTTGGAAGTTTTTGAGAAAGATGGAGCGGGCTGCTCAAAATAATAAAACATTAAAGTAAAAAAAAAAGACACCCCGACGGCATCATGCTGCGCGCACTACCCATACTCCGAAAAGTGTCTCCTGGCCTACTGGAACTTCGCGCGCACTATTCGAAAGCTATTTGAATTCTTGTTATTCAATACCGCATTTGAATAATTTTGAAGATGCACTTTTGGATTCATTCAACGAATTGAATGAAAGGACATTCTATTCCCGTTTCGAAAATTTAGAATATTCGCACACAACGACTTATGGGGGAAAACGTGACTGAAAACATCTTGTAGACTGAAAAACATCTTGTAGTCACGCGCTATGTGGCACAATACGAACGGTGGCTGCAATAAAAAAAAAGATCCCTTTTGTATTCTTCTAAGACTTGCCATATGGCATAGTCGAGATGGAAGGCTCAGCAGTTTTCACTAACCTTGATCCCATAATTTGCGCGCGGTGAAGTGGTAGTCATATAATTTCTGAACAGAACGTGCCTTCTGCGGCTGAATTGGGAGGAATTCCACGCGTTCTACTTTCATGTCTACACGCATATTTTTAGCTTTGCTTGGGTGGAACCGTGCAACTTGAGCGCAGTAAGGCACCAGAAAATGTATGCTACTCCGTAAAAAAGCTCTGCGCAGGTCCTCGAAAACTGATGACACTGGATAGGCCGTGCTGTCATTTTTTCACGCGCAGCAAATCTCGAGGCGCTGCGTTTTCGCCGGTTAAGCCTCGCACCATCGATGCGTTCTGCATTTAGACGACGGAGATACGGTCAAAACTGCTCCCGACTGGAGCGCAGGGGATGCGTCAGAAACCCACGGATGTTGAACGAGTCCAAGCCAGCAACATACCACCGCGCTAGGAACGCTCGAGCGAGTAGGTTCATCTCAGATACGAAACTCCACGCTCCAGCATGAGCTTGTGCGTCCGTCTCTGAACTGCCGCTCTAGACGTGAACGGCGCACGGTTGGCGGTGGAATCGTTCCTGACGCCGAGGACCTTTTTCCCCGCTCAATGGAGAAATGACATATAGGGGCTACGCAGGCCACATAATGATCGCCTCAAACGCAATGGAGAGGTCGGCGCCCAGACGCGCTCGTCGTTGCTGCCCGTGAGAAACTCCTGTCCAGGGAAGCGACGTCTGCGATGCCGCGGCCAGTATCGCTGGTAGCCGTCGCCCGACGAAACAAATCGCTCCGGCGGGGAAGAGGATGACTCATTCGCACAGCGCGCACTTCAGCTCCGGACGACACTTCGCCCCGCGCAGCAGAAAGGGAGCGAGCGGACGCGAATGCACGTCAGGAGAAAGCGGTGTTTAAATCCATCCAGTATGAGGGCCAAATCCAGGTCGCGAAGCAAAGCGCACGGTGGCACAAGCGCGAACGTGCCATCCACTAAGGCAGTCGCAACGTGATCGACGTGCCTATGAGAAGAGCGTCATAAAGAGTCGTGGCTGATAAGTGGCAGTGTCGAAATGGGTTCAATGTACTGGTGCACGCAGTGTGTCGCTCGCTATACGCTTGCGCTCGGGAAACGATCTCCTAATCGCGCTTCCAACCTCGACAAAGTCGAATTAGGTATGCCTGAAACGGATAGCGTCTTAAGGGGAAGGTTCACCACGAAGTGGCCGCCGTAGCATCCCGCGTTTTAAAGTGTTGGTTTTTTTAAGCAGAAAGGCAAGAGGTGGGGAAAAATTGTTAGTAAAGATTGCTCCCAGTGTTCCACAAGCTGCACGACAGGAGACAAGTTTTGATTTGATTGATTGATTTGATTTATTTCCACGAACCAGAAGGCACAAGGTTGTTCTGGAAAACAAGGGGAATAATCTGCAAAGACGGCAGCTTGACTGCCCCAAGTTTCGTTTACAAGCAGGCAGGAGAGAGACAAGTTTGGATTTGATTGATTGATTTAATTTACTTCCACAAACAAGAAGGTACAAGATTGTGGTGGAAAACAAGGGGAAAAAGCTGCAAAGAAGACATCTTTTACCGGCCCCAAGTTCCGTCTACAGTGGGAGCAGCAGGGCAGGAGGGAAACTTGCTAAACAAAAACGGAAAAGAAGAATGAAAGACCAAAGGCAAATTCATATAACAATTTTAAAATGTACAGAAATGCATGAAAAAAAGCGTAAAAAAGGAAAGTAAAAAGAAAAGTACAAAACACTTCATACAGATTTCTTGCTGAACAATCGAGCACATCGATCTTACTTCTGGAAAGATCATTAAGTACACTGGGCGGCCGGTGTCATAACATTTGCTGCCCATAATTAGTATTGTGGTGAGGAACACACGAGAATCAGTAAGACATCTAAAGCGGCACATCGAAGTCGTGAAAACAATGTTGGCTGCATTCGTTTGCGGCTTTCGTGGCGCGAAAGCGTGCGAAAGAACCTAGAACGCATTTCGGGCGCTTTTTTATTTGCCTTCTGTCTTCTTTTAGTACCCTTGTTCTTCTTTAGGGCACCCAGCAATTGGCAGGCCTGAGCATTTAGGCAGTACCGAAACGTCCGAAGCTATTTGTCGCAGGCCTGCCGAATAAGCGGATTGGGAATGTATACTTTCTTTCTTTTTAATTATATCTGCGATATAATAATCAGCTTCTATTAGCTGCAGACATGTGTGTGCAATAGGCCCGAAAACAAAATTGGACTACAAATCAAATTGCGTTCCCTTCTGCCCGCTTTTCTTTATTAATTTCGCTCTGCCTCCTGTTATGCGGTTTCATTTTTACTTCCTGTCTCGTTTCCAAAAAAGCAAACATTGCTTTTCGCCGGCTCCGTCGCTGTGTTTTTTTTTTCTTTTTCGTTCCTGACAACAACAAGAAAACGATAAAAGAAAATGAGAAAAGATACACGGCACATCTCTCGAGGGCAGAAATCCCCTGATGTCTCAATTCTTTCGTTTTCTTTCCTGCTCCCTCCTCTCCCCGCGCCCGCGTCATATGGTGGATACTTCCTTCCACCAACGCGCGCCTCCTCCTCCTCTCCAGCTCTAGTTTGCTTTGGCTCTTGTCGAGGGCAAGTGTTTTCCTCGCGAAAATACAGCAGCGCCGCTATATACGACCGAGCCCCCTTTCCGCGCTTCCACCAAAGGCACTCACGTAGAGGAAATTTATCTTATTGAATCTCGTCCACTGACCTTTTGGTGCCGAGCAAACCGAAAATTGTCGCCGGGCGGCCAAATCCCTTCAGGCAATATTTTAGTTTCATATCCGCGCGTTCCCGCCCGAGTGAGCGGGGGTAAACCGCGGCCGGCGTCGTCGCCTCCTTCTTTCCATATCGGGAAGCCAGGGATGGGGATTGCGGGAGCGAGGCGCATTGTGGCCGCGATCGTTTTTCCGAGTGGAACCAAACAGCGCGCGCAGGCGGGTGGAAGCATGGAGGGTGGGAGCTTTGGCTTCTCCGACATCGCTTTCAAGTAGCCCGATGCGATTGCTGCGGCTGTTGCCGGCGGGCTTGCGCGCAACCTCGCGCCCCGGCTTCATTTTAGTTTTTTTTTTTCGTTCTGCGCGCGCGCGACCTTTGGCATATGCTTGAGCAGCCGTTCACCATTTCCCTTTCTTTGCCGCACGCTTCTCCTTTGGCGGTACGCGCTCGAGCCCGCTGCAGTTGCCCGCGCACCCCACCTTGCGAGCTTACCGCGCGCTGCCCGCCCATTTCTTTTAATTGCTTCGTTCGTTCTCGATGTAATTCTCGGCATCGTGCCTTCTTTCTCTTCTTGCGTCCTTTTAATTTTTCAATCTACGAAATGCGTTTAAAGCTGTTCTTTCCCGGCGTTTTAAGCATTAATTGAATCCAGCGATCGTTGCGGGGGAAAATTGCGATTGCATGGGGGGTCGGGTTTCTCTACGAATGCTTACACTTGGCATTATTGCTGCTACTTGGAATGTAAACTGCGGTGACTTACGAAAGTCACAGCAGGGGGTTAACGCAACGAATGAACGAAAGCACGGGCCTCTGACGACGAGGAGTACGCCTGCAAAATGTACGTTTTATTCTCGTCAAACGGAGAGCTGCGAGCCCTTACTCCTGCCAGTCCATAGCTCCTGGCCTTTATCCCGCTGCTTGCGAGGCGGTGTAGCGCTACAAACGTGTATGTTACCCGCTGGCTGCTGCTTTCGGGGGCACTGGACCTTAGGCATCGTAATGGTGACGTGCTTACGCGTGGGCACGATGCGGTTCACAGAAAACTGGCTAAGCGGGTGGAGCCCCACAGCCGATAACGGCGGCTCGTCTGCCACACGTGTGATGCTTCGTTCGGGTCCGCTTTATTCTGAACTGCGCCTCAGCTTCTTGATTGGAAAAGCACGCTTCAGAGACGAAGATACACTGCCATCCTGGCTGCCTTGTCGCTAATGGTCATTGACTCCTATCGCAAGCTAAGCGTGCGCTACCGCAGCATGAAATACACAGCGCGAGATTCGAACAACAGGAATATTTATTTTCTCGCGTGTGAGAACGCCGTGAATGCATTTACGAAACTTGAATGGAGAGATTAAAACCATGGCGAGAAGCCTGCTTTTTCGCTGCCGTTAACGCTGTCACAACAAGAAACCATTTAAACGCGAAATAGAGGCACTAGCTGAATAAGGCAACACAAAAGCCACCTTATTAAAATGTACCAGACAATAAACGCCACGCGAACCTCACTGAGGTAAAGCCGCTTCTGCTTCGAATTTTTCGCCCCAGCTAGTAAGACTATTCATAATTTTTGGTTGTTTACGATAGAACTAACTCTCTAATCACCAATTTGGGTTGCAACGAAGACCACGAGAGGAAATCATTTCTTTGGGTCACGACAGGACTGCAAGGATATTATGGATACTGCATGCACCGCATTCATGTAACAAATACGAGTCTACCTCATTGCTCACTTTATGCCCATTGCGGGCGCAAAATGTCGTATGCAGTGAGCGGTTTCGTCTTTTGGGATTACAAGCATTTGAGACTATCAGAAAGCCCTTGACACTTAGCAAGAGCCTTCCAGTATGCCTCCTTGGCCTTTCTGAGGAAATAAGTCGCCTTTTTTGTTTGCTCTGGGTGAGTATATTTCTCCAGGAGCCAAACAGATGAAGGATGGAAAGAAAGGAAGTAATATGGGAAGGAAGAATGAAGGACACGAAGCAACAAACCAAAGAAAGTAGCAAAGAAGGAAGGAAATAAAGGAAGGAACAAATAAAAATTAAGAAAGGAAGCAAGACACACAATGGGAGGAAGGAAAAAGAAGCTAGCAAGCATAGAAAGAAAGAAATAAATCAAGAAAGAAAAAAAGAAAAAAGAAAGAAAGAACGAAAGAAAGAAAGAACGAAAGGAAGACAGAAAGAGAGAAAGGAAGAAAGAAAGAAGGCAAAAAAGGAGAGAAAGAAAGAAAGGAAATAAGTAAGTAAGGAGTAAAGAAAGTAAGAAAGGTAAAAGAAGATGGAAAGAAAGAAGGAGAGAAAAAATTTTCAGTGGCTTAGCTCAGCTATGCCAGGATACATTTAGCGAGAGCTACAGTTCCCCCCTGGTCTAATCGCGTGGTCAGTTATACGACGAGCCTTTACATCCTGCTCCAGTTGTTGTCGATGATGTCGCCATTGATTTATCTTGATTTTGATTTGCACGAGAACTACCGTGGCTCAACGCATGTTTACACTGATGGATCTGTCCTTCCAAGCAGCTCCGCGGCGGCAATCGTCATTCCAGCGAAAGCTACAACAATCAAATTTAAGACGACCCACGCGACAACATCGACGGCAGCAGAGCTCGCAGCGCTCTTAACTGCCCTTCATCACATTGGTGATGAACCGCCACACAACTGGACAATATTCTGCGACTCGAAGCCGGCACTGCAGTCTCTACTGTCACCTCTACGACGCGGACCGCACGAACAACTAATCTTCCATATTACAGAGACGTTACACCATATAAGTGATGCCGGCACTGCAGTCTCTACTGTCACCTCTACGACGCGGACCGCACGAACAACTAATCTTCCATATTACAGAGACGTTACACCATATAAGTGATGCCTGCCATGAAATAACGTTCCAGTGGCTTCCAAGTCACTGCGGGATTATCGGCAATGAACGGGCGGATCACGCTGCCCGCTCAGCCCATACTGAGGAGCGCCACGTCCCATTTCCTCTTTCTAGAACTGACGCGGCACGGAAGCTCCGCCTACTTGCTCGGCAGTGCACCGAGTCGCAATGGAATGAGCCACATTTAAGAAATACGCGACTGTACTCACTTGATCCAACATTAAGTCCTCGAGCGCCATCACAGCTTCGCCGTAGAGACGCCACGCTTTTATGTCGACTTTGGTTGGGTGTTGCCTTTACTAAAGCCTATGCCTTCCGCATGGGATGTCCGACACCCCAACCTGTGACCACTGCGGCCATGAAGAATCAATTGGCCATATATTGTGCTCCTGCCCGCAGTACAGTCCACAGAGGGCATGCCTTACCCACGAACTTGACAAACTGGACGACCAACCGCTATCCGAAAAAAGAATTCTACAACATCGAAAGGACCTACCGTCGCAGAAGAAGGCCGTGCAAGCGCTTTTGCGCTTCTTACAATCTACCGGCCTGTGTGAAAGACTTCAACTGGAACGCCTTGTGTGTGTGTGTGTGTGTGTGTGTGTGTGTGTGTGTGTGTGTGTGTGTGTGTGTGTGTGTGTGTGTGTGTGTGTGTGTGTGTGTGTGTGTGTGTGTGTGTGTGTGTGTGTGTGTGTGTGTGTGTGTGTGTGTGTGTGTGTGTGTGTGTGTGTGCGCGTGTGTGTGTGTGTGTGTGTGTGTGTGTGTGTGTGTGTGTGTGTGTGTGTGTGTGTGTGTGTGCGTGCGTGCGTGCGTGCGTGCGTGTGTGTGTGTGTGTGCGTGTGTGTGCGTGTGTGTGTGTGTGTGTGTGTTCACGCTCCTTTTTTTTAATTTTTTTTGCGTTTTTTTCTCTGTCATCTTTCTAACCCCTATCCCCCATCCCCAGTGTAGGGTAGCAAACCGGAGACTCACATCTGGTTAACCTCCCTACCTTTCCTTTTCATTCTCTCTCTCTCTTGCGAAGGAACCATGCGAGCTGCTGTGCGCCGCTTGTTACGCTCTGCCTCTTGGCGTCTCCGCTTGGCGAGACCTTCTCTTTGCTCAGGCGTCTCCACCGCTCATTTAGTCTTTTGATGTTCATTCTTGCACTGCTGAGCGGCCAAGTGCCAGGCGACGACTCCTGGGTCCGTAGAATTGATCTTCTCCTTACGATATCGCCGGACAGCGGCGGCTTGAGTCTCCTTTTCGTCACCCATACGAAGCAATTGTGGTACACCGAGTTGTATCACCTCAGCTTTTATACACACAGCCGCACATACGCAGTTTACCCACACAACCCCACACGCGGCCGTGGCGGCGGCCGAACTCTGTCGTTATGCGCCGCGCAACTTCTGCTCCTCTCTGGTTTCGCGCATGCGTACTATCGACCTCCCAGGCTCACGGCGAAATGCTCGGCTGGGAACCGTACGTAGTGCAGCTCTCGCTACAAAAACCTTAAATGGGAAAAAAGAATTTAGAAAGAAACAAAGAAGGAATTCAAGAAAGAATGGAAAGAGAGGGGAAGAAAGGATGAAAGAAGGAAAGAAAAGAACAGAAAACGAAAAAGAAGAAAAATAAACTAAGAAGGAAGGAAGGAGAAGGAAACAAAGAGAGCAATAAAATAGAAGGAAGAAAGAGAGCGTGATAAGAAAAGAATAAAGAAGGAAACGAATAAAGAAAGAAAGAAGTAAAGAAAAATGAAAGAAAGGAAAAATATACTACGAAAGAAGGAAAAAGTTATAAGAAAAGAGCGAAAGAAAGAAGAAGGAAAGAAAGGAAGGATGGAATAAATAATGGAAAAAGGAATGAATGAAAGAAAGAAGGAAAAAGAAATAAGGAAGGAAGAAGAAAGAACCCAAGCATGAAGGAAATAAAGAATGAAGGAAAGAAGCGAAGGAAATAAAGAAACGAATAATCATGGGAAGAGATGGAAGGAAGAAAGAATTAAGGAAAGGAAGGAAGAGAGGAAGAAAATATAGTAGAATAAAGAAAGAAATAGAGGTATACGAAAAGAAGAATTTAAATAAAGAAAGGAAGAATGAAAAAAGAAAATAAAGAGAGAAAGTAAGGAAGAAAGAAGGAAAGAAAAAGAAAGGAGGAAAGTAAGGAACAGGAACAATGTGAAAGGAAAGAAAGGATGGAAGAAACAAGAAACAAGGAATGAAAGATGGAAAGGAACAAAGAAAGAGAGAAAGAAAGAAATAAGGAAAGACATTTAGAAGAAAAAGAAGGCAAGAATGAAGTGAAGAGAGAAGGAAAGGAAGGAAGCAAGGAAGAAGGCAAGTAGCAAAATAAGGAAGAAAGCAGAGAAAGAAAGGAAAAAGGAATGAAGAAAGGAAATAAATCAAGAAAGGAAGAAAAATAAGCTAAGGAAGGAGAGAAATGAAGAAGAAAAGAAAGAAATAAAGAAAGAAAGAAAGCAAGAGAGCAAGAGTGTAAGAAATGAATAAAGCAAGAAGGAAGGAACGAAAGAAAGCATGAGAGGAAGAGAGAAAGAAATGAATAAAGAAGGAAGGAAATAAAGGAAGGAAGGAGAGAAAGATAGAAAGAGACGAGAAAGGTGTCATTTTTGTGCATGGGCGAAGTGATATGGGCATAAGGAGACGTATTCCCTCGAGTACAATGCGAATTTCGAGAAAAGAAATGGACTGGGCCATTCGCGTGACTGCGGAAACTAGAAAGTCATCTCATCTTTGGGTTGCCCATTTCAATAACGGGATTTACGCGTGTACGCAGCACTTAAGAAAGACGACTCTTGGACCAGGCGTCCAAGAAATGAAGTAGATGTCATGGGCCCTGGATGGAGGCTGAAGCCATAGATCCAAGGTGCGAAAAATTGAAGGGCGCTAAACCAGTGAGCACGTGGCGTTTCTGAAAGGCGCGGTGTGCACCTCCTTTTGTCAAGGGAACGACGATAAGCTATTCAAATATTTTATTTTCAGAAAACTCTGCAAGATGTGGCGATGTATAAAAGCGGTTAACGGAAATTCTACAATGCCCACGGCCATATACAAGCCAGGGGATACTTATTTGTACCGCGTAAAACACGCTCGGAAAATGTAAATAATATTTTCATGGTCACGGTACACGATAATTTGAGGCCCACAACAAATGGAAGGAGTGCATTACTATATATAATCCACCCTTAAAGGGTTAACTTGGTTTATTACAGTGTACAGTCGATACCAAGGCTGCCGGTGTGGGGCGAAACTGCTATTATGCAATAACTCTTTTTATAAAAACGAACAAAAAGAAACGTTCGGTTTATAGAGTTTGTTTTTTTCCACAGCGCAGTCGGCTGCACACTTTAGCGTGTTCTACTACCTCCAGCGGTTCACAGGAAATCAGCGGTTTTCGTTACGAGGGAACTATTATATCTGAAACACAGTGACTGCCAAACAACCAACGCAAAACTGCGAAGACCAAACAAGTGCTGTAATCTATGCTTTAGCACTGGTGATAAGTATAAAAAAAAATGTTTAGTTTGCTTCTTAGTAGCGAATAGCACGTGGCTGAAAAGGCTTGAAGAGGAGGTGCTGAATGAGAGGCTTGGTACGGTAGACGTCGCTCGGCTAAAGTACTTGTGTGGCTGGGAGTCGTTTGTGACAGTAAAAACTGTAGACGTACTACATAACTTAGTTCGAAAGCCAGCGTAGGACCCCTCGATGCAAGTAAGCCCCGTGACGCAAAATGCCTGCGGACGGCACCAGATTGACCGATTAATGCTGGTGCAGGATGTAGGAATCCTTTTTGGTGTCGTCTTGTTCCGCGCCTCTCTGACGGACCCGTTCATTTGTCACTTTACAACACACTTGTACGAAAGAATTTTGCGCACACAGGAGTTCCACATCAGATCATTTTGTTTTTGTGGTATCCCTCTAATACGCGGCACCAGTGCTCTTCCTAACTGGCAGCGTATATTTTATGAGTTTATGATTTAATAAAGAGCCTTTCGGATTAACTGTTATTCATGTACTAGATGTTGGTGTCAAATTTCACCACGAAAAGCACCGAGGAAATCGTGCACCACACGCGCGCAAGTGTTATTGTTCGCTTGCGTAACCTAAACTCGTGAGGTGCACACACATGGCAGCCTATTCCTAAGCCAGCACTACACACGATATATATGAATGAAAGGCCTCAGTGTGCTTAGATGACAGTACTTGGCCTTCGTAGAAACCGCCGTAGTTTCACGATGACATCTGAAATCGTTTAGTCATCAGCTCGCACCGAACTTTTCTTTGTCGTTCATTCATCAACAAGTTCATTTTTGCGTCGTTGTTCTAACTGTCATCGTCGCCTATCTCGCTGCCTGAGATCCATGCAATGAATCTATAACCAATCAAAATAAGCTGGTACGCAACACAGTGAATTTCCGCCAATGTCAGATTCGATATGTAAACTCTGGAAGGCGTGCGCATGCGCGAGGGTGCATTGGTGAGTGACAGAGCTCTCTGTGGTGTATAACTATTCGAAGGAGAGGGGACAAAACTGCTCAGCTTTGGTGGACCCCTGAGTACTTGATTTCATTCCTCGTTACAGCGGGCGAAAAGTCACTGATACATCCGAAGGGAAGCATTTTTAAGCGCTTGTGTTTGAAGGGCTTCCCAAGAAAAAAGTCGGGATTCTTCTCAGCCACAATGCACCAAGTCCCTTCTCGGGCGAACAAATCCACGTAGGCTTGCAGGAGGCCGCGCAGCTAAACGATGAAGGGAGCAGAGGTAGCTCCGCCTCTGCTGAGGACACGTCAGAAGGGTGTCGAGCAGCAATTGTTTGCGCCAGTGTCAGTCATTACACGCACCGCAGCAGTTGCGCCGAGGACTCGCTGTTAGCGAACGGCCGCGCGCTACACAGCCTTCGCGTGCTAATCGGGGAAAAAGTGCTCGCAGCATGCTCGTATGTACGTACATGCTGCGCGCGCATCATGTGTCCGGTGTTGGCCGCTCGTTGCCAGGGTGACGGCACACAGCGAAGGCACGCGCGGCCCGTTGAGTGGTGGCGGCAAAAGCCCGTTAACGCGCGCGCGCGAAAGGCCACTCGCGGCTGAACTCTCCTGGCGTTCAGCGCCCGAGTGGGCCTGTCACATTCGCCGTATATTAATGGATCGGTCGCTTCGCGCGCAGAGTACAGGGGATCAGGGGCTCCGGAGAGCGCAAGGAAAAAAAAAAGATGTATAAACAAAAGAAAAATACGGGAACATGAAGGGGGGACGCGTGGACAAGTTGACGGGAAAAGCCGCTTCTATGCGCGCACAGTCGACGCGGGCGCAAATGGTGCGCGTGTTGACTCGCAGAGCGCCTTTCGCCTCGCACAACCTCTTCTGTTTCCTTCGTGTGGAGCTGAGGAGCCGGGTGGGGGGTGAAGGTCGGGTGGGGGCGGGGAAGAGAGAGCTGCCGCGCGTCGGTCGCGACTAACTTTCTGGAGACCCGTGTCAGAAGGCAGTCCTAGCGCTGCGCTCCCAGGAAATGTATTCACCCTCCAAGGAAATGCGCCGCGCCGAATTGTAAAGATGCGCCCAAGCGGAGCGTTTGCATGCGCCGCTGCGACGTGACTGCAGCCGGCGACTGAGGCTTCGGGAGGAGGAGGGTAGCGGTCGGCGTGTCGCCGGCGCGCAGGACGAGATCGCGGAGCGGATATCGCCGCCTCCCGACGCTTTTTTATTCTCGCGTGTTTTCCCCGGTTGAGCGTTGTGTGGTCTGGAGGTGGAGGATAGCGCTTGAAAGTAAAATAAAGAATGAAGGCAGCATATAACCAGGCTAGAGAAGCCAGCATTATTGTTCGGCGTCCAAGGGAAAACAAGAACAGAGCAAAAAGTATGCTTTTAGTGGCGTTGAAGAAAAAAACTGGTTATCACTACAACGTAGTGAAACTTGCCGTTAAGGCTGAGGCGTTGTGCCAGAGGCAATTTCTCTGCCGAGGATAAACAAATCATTTTGGCTAGCGTTGTGATTGCCGCTTCCTAACACGCCTCATGCACAGTTAACTCCATACGCACGATCACCGAACTCCAAAAAGCAATGCAAATAAAGGTGAAATTTCTCTGTTCAATATTTTTTCTTCAGCATTTCCCCCGTGTCACAGCGTACTGCATATTCCAGTGAAGGTTGCCCCATCGGGCCGGCACAATTCGACGCCGGTCTGAGGCGGCGCAAACAACAACACCGGTCCGCTGCTTCTCTAAAAAACACGACATGCGGGCAACGGTAGGAAACGAGCGCTCAACAACAGGTCGACAAATGAAGGGATAAACGCCGAATATAGACCTCACAGAAAAGAAAACATATTCGAGCAGAAAAGGAGATGGACGACACGCCTGCAATGACAGCAAAAGGAGAGGGGGCAGCAGTAGCGGTGAAAAGAAAATTTACGGCCACCCGGCTGCGAATGCGGACGTCGCCAAAGCCCGAGAGGCGTATTGATTGCCCGCTTTCGTTGTGTCCATCAGGGGCGAGTGTTTTCAATTGTCGAACAGATCCGCCCGAGGAGCTGCTCTTCTTTCTCCCGGCCGACGGCAACGAACTGGCGGCGCCAGTGGCCGCTCGAATTCTCCCGTATCGTCGCCGCCGCTTTACGGACGTCCTTTATTGCTCTCTCAGGTCGCCCAATTTCGGGCCTCGATCGTAAGCACCGCGCCGCCGTCTCCTTTGCGAGATGAGCGCGCGCGCCGGTGACGAAATGCGAGCCCTTCCCCTCTCTCCTGTCTCGGGCTTGCCTTGGCTGCTGCCGGCTCGCCTGCCAGGGGAAGGAAAGTGTTGGTCGGGGCAGCCTCGTTGCCGCGCGTAGTGTTAACCTAACGAGGGCGACCGAAATGAACCGGGCCGCGAGCTTATACAAGATGTTTCGTTTCGCTCAGCTGCTCTGGCTCTTTGCGTCCGCGGTTATCTTCCTTCGTACTTTCTCCCGTTGTTTTCTTTCTCCTTCTTCCTGCGCTCTTTTGGGGCTCTAGCGGTTTTCCACAGCGGCATTTCTTTTCTCAAGTTTTGTTGCGAGGTCCACCACCTGATTATTCGCCCAGGGCCCTGTATTCATTAGTTCGCGTTATTAGGCGCACTGATAATAATTCTTTATGACTGAAAATTGCTTTAACCGCTGTACTGTCGAACACAGCTTGCATAAACCAACACCGTGTTTACAAACAAAGCCTGCGATTGGGGGTAAAAAGTAGGCTTAGCGCCCATCGGAACACATGGAAGCAAAAGTTTTCAAAGCAGTGTTCTGATTTCCAAGTGGGCATATATGATGTCGTCCCTTTGTAAAGAACAGCCAAATTCGTCCTAGAACAGCGCAACAAAACTGTCGCCAGGACTCGGATTTCAAAACTTTGCAACAGGCTTTTATGAAAGTATGAACGTTTCCAAGGCGATGCATTTTTAAAACACCGCGAAACGTGTTCTGGGGAGTGTCCCGCCGCTGGGACTACGTGGCGGTTGCGCGACCCATGAAACACACGTAAGCATTACCAAATTATATCTATCGTCTGACCGAGCATCCATGGCGGCTCTTCGTTAACAGTTGGCGAGTGTTTTGAGATGAGCGTTACAAAGTACGCTTCGTCGTTTCGAACTTACATTTTTAAAACTCCGTGATTAATGTGTGTTGTGAAGCCGTACATACCTCAAGAGGTGCTTTATCCGCTCGGTGTTTCCTGAATCGCGCAAGCTTCTCGTGCAGGCCTATAGGCTTCCGCGTTCACTGCATTATTCGGTAAGTTTTTCTTACATGTGTTTCTAAGGCTCGCACAACTACCTCGTACTCCCAGCGGCGGGAGACTCCAACGCGCACGTTTCGAGGGGTTTTAAAAATACATCACCTTCAAAATTTTGCTTCATACTTTCAGAACCTGTTCCAGGATGTATTTGGTTGTTCTTAACGAAGGGACGACATGATAAGTGCACTGCCAAATAAAAAAAACAGCTTTGAAAACGTTTCCTTCCGTCTATTTCTGTGGGTGATAAGCCTACTTTTCTCCCCCAAGTTTTACCCCAGTCGTCCCAGCCGGCGACAGCAGCGCCACCGCTTCTTGCTTACTTCGCAGATCATTGTTTGTCTATTCCCGCCACGCAATTGACGCTTTCTGTTGTGTGACCACTCAGTCAAAAAGTTCCCCTTCTTGTCCACTGAACTGAAATTCTGGTTAACGCCACAAACCATTCACACGAGACGAGGCTGTCGTCTGGCGATAGCTACAAACCAATACATATACCACATTTTCCAGATCATATTCCGGACCCAGAATCTAGTCAGCGAGGGCAGTTAACCTTAAAAATAAAAAAAAGCTTTTGCTTAGATAGTCCGCAGCCGTTGTATATTTTGCAGGAAGGAAATTCGGATAAATATAAGCTTCTTAGATTGTCCTCAAGCTGTATACAACGGGTAAGCAAAAAATCAACTGTAAACAATTAAGTTCTGACCCTTTTATCAGGCGTCATAGAAGTCGGTTCTAAAACCCATCAAAATCGCTTTCCCCGGGGCTGTTGGAATAAAACCAGTCAACCATATCGGATTCCACGAACGGCCCGTCAGTGTCGTCCTCGCATTCAGAATAGGACACCTCTGTTGCAACATTTTGAGACCGCCTTTCGTGAGGCCATTGAAAACCACCTGACGTAGGACCGCCTGTCACGAATCATTGACCCACTTACATACAAGATGTCCTACGAATCCATACATCCAAGCACTGAAAATCTGTGTACTGTAAAGCAGCCACACTGACTATCGCGATCAGCATCGACTTGCAAAGTGAAACTGATCGCATAACGAAGATGATTGCGCTATGAGATTAGCAGGGTAGAATGTCTCAGGCGCAGTCAGGCCACTTTATTTTTTTTTTGTACTTTAACAACCAGCTACGCTTCTTTGGCTCTGACAAAAAATCTTTAAAAAATAAAACATGTATAGTCCGTGCACATATTCCGCACCAAGCGATATTTTAACTTTTGTAGTGCACGGACTATTATAGTGCATCATAGTGCACGGACTATAATCCGGAAAATACGGTGCTCATTTGAGCTTCCTACAAAAACTACACCTCCCACTCTACCCTAACATATGCTCACGTTGCAACGAACACCCTTCCCATACCACAACACCTGGGCGTTCCAACTCAATCAACCCGGCAGTCTTCCCTATCCCCAACGCCACCCTTGGCCAATGGGAAGCCGTGCTCTCCAGCTCGGATCATCATCATCTAGCAGAAAGCACATCTCGATTTTTCACCCGAACTTACCGTGGCTTTCATCTCTGAGGTTTTGGTCTCAGAAGATATGTCTGAAGGATCTGCATGTCATTCTTGATATTTTAATCCCTCGATGCAACCCTGAAAACGTCAGAGCGAAGGTCCTCTGCATCAATGCGCTTATCTGGTCACCATCTTTGCCTCTTCCGCCGCCTGTTCCTTTTCAAGCCATGTGCTGAAGCCTTCCCGGAAGCTTGACCCGAAACTTGAGAACTCCGTCTGCGACCGCCAGCCGCTCTTCCAAGCGGTGCTGACAATAGATGGGCCGGGGCGAGCTCGACTGGCTCCGGAAGCTTCGTCACCTGAGTCACAGCTCAATTTTGTCGCCGAGAAACTGCAAACTCCTGCTCCCTGTCATCCCTTAGTTTCTTTCGTCATTGGTTTTTGTATGTGTATCTGTGCAGGAGAAAATCGTATTTTTATTAAGGATCCCAAAGACCGCGTGACCAGTCCGGCTGAAGATTACAAAAGTAGGGAAAATGGAAAGTCAATGCTCTTGACACACTATAATTCGCCAACACTGAGCGGTCAAATTTAACGCTCTCCTCGTCGTCAGAGGCGCTCCGCAGGACATCCACGAGCGGATCTTAGTGGACCGATCGAGGCCGAGTCACTACATCGAGCAGGTTTTACATATGAAAAATAGCATTTTGACAAATTTGCCTGGCTGGTTGGGTTCCGCAGCTTACAATAAACTATGGCACGTCTCCAACCATCCTACCAAAACTTTGTAATTTGAAAAGCAACGTTTCGAAGCCGGCTTGGCTCCTTCTTCAGGGGTGACTGAAGGCAGCAGCTACCGTCTTTAAAGAACTATAGGCACAAATTTTTATTGCATGTTTTCTTCTTTCAAATGATGCTTTAGATATTAGAATACATAGACCACCACGTGGTTTCCGCATACGACCGCTAAATAATATATAATTTAATTTCTTCTTTCATGCTGTTTCGGTTTCGGTTTCATCAACCGAACGGTGGCTGTGGCGTGTAGTTGATGGTTAGGTCATGTTACGCACGATAAAACGGGAATATAAATGCTGATACATAGCTTTAACTCACTGCAGCATTTAAATCAGCCCATTTCAATAGCTATAATAACAACAAACGATGTATCAGCAGCTATATTGCCGTTTTTTTTTGTGCCTCACGTGACCTAAATATCAACTATACGTCCCAAACAACGTTCGATTGATGAAACCGAAACCGAAACAGCGTCAATTAAGAAGGAATTCAATTACGTTAAAGAACCCCAGGCGGTCGAAATTTTCTGAGCCCGTCACTACGGCGTCCCTCATCGCCTGAGTCGCTTTGGGAAGTTAAGCCCCCGTAAATCATAAATCAAATCAATTATAAATTATTTTGCAGTCGCAGGCTAATCACCGGGTGCTTCGTGTATACCAATGTTCCAGCGCGTCGTTTGAAAGAAGAAGACACGCAAGCGCTTTCTTGTCATATGTATATATTCTGTATGTTCATGGCCACCCACTCCTGCCCAAGACCTTGCATAAGGTCGGCAGTACTTGTAAAGAAATAAAAATTTGGTTTCTGTAGTCCTTTACGTATACATGGTAAGGCAGCAAAGAAGGAATGCGGCGATGTGAAGGGTGCGTGCGTGTGTGTGGGGGGGGGGGGGGGGGGGGGGATTGAGAGGACGTTCCTGCTGTTTCCGGACGTTCCAGAGGAGTCGAGATGGCTTCAAAACGTTGGGTTTCAAATTAAAAAGCTTTGGTTGGAGGAGTGTCGCTGTTATCATTAAAATATTTTAGAAATGGCGTACAAGTAATGAGAAGGAAACGCTAGACTTGAAATCTGTTTTTGTTTCGACGACCAAGAACCACGCAACAAGGCGCCCCAGCGTATATTTCGCGAGTAAGCACCAGAATTAGTGAGCATAGGCATGAAACGCTGGTTCAGGTGCTTACGCACTTCGCGGCTCTTCTTGCGAGACCTACACGCGAGGTGTTTTTTCGCGTCATATTTGGCCAAGTGAACATGTTGGCATGGTGGTGGGCAAGCTGGCGGTCTATATTGCGAAATGAAACGAAAATAATGGGATACAAATGGGCACAGTGACTGAAGCGCGCTGCCATGTTCACGCTAACATCTCTCTTGTGTGTGGTCATTTTCGAGCTGCCTACCTCTTCTCTTCATCTCTCACTTGCACGCACACAAATGTGGTGCTTAGATCCGGCATTCAGAGGCTATCGGTTCGTGGGTCTAACGCACAGCAAATGTTATCAGCTCCTGAGAGACTAACGATTTAATTATGGCTAAAGGGGTTACGCACTTTACATCGGCAACGCTCTTGTCGGCCTTTTCTTGTGGTTCTTTATATTTCTAACCATCCTTCACATATTTCGTTGCTTCAGGATTGACCTACTGCGTTACTGAGAATGAAGTGCCGCCATTGGCTGGTTTCTTCGTCCGCGAGAAGAACAGGTTCAGAGAGCGGTGTCTTCTAAGAAAGAAGACGCAACACGATGGCGCAAGATTTATTGCGCCTGGTGCATTGCACGGGCCGCACCTCCCACCCACCATGCTGTAGAGGTGGTAAGCATGGAGATTCGATTCACTGTCCGTTCGTATTCATGTAAGGAGAGTTTGGCACCGAGAGTAAAACTTAACAGGTGGTTGGTCTAAAGACGTATAATACAAAGGAAGAAAATTAACATCAGAAACCAGTAGGAGCCGAACTCGCGTACATGTTGTGCTACAAACACGCAGTGCGTCTTTGTAGCACAACAACCGTAACTGTATAGTGGCTTGCCACACGTATTGAAACGCTAAAAGAGATTACATGCCGCTCTTTTAACCGCTCAAGATGATCTAATAATGCCCCGAGGTTGCAGACTCTTTTGAAATTATATTATTGCTCATGCGTCACGTATCCGTAATGCAAGCGTTTGGTCACGAACCAAAGGTTTCGAGATTCCTCGACGCAACACGTTCTCCATCTAGCAGTCTAACTAGTTTAAGGCGGTGAACATTTATTTTTTTGTTGTTCAATTTACGTTAGCAGAACTGCTTCGCATGTTTTAATTATTTTTTTAAGGGGAACGAGGCGCTGCAGGCTCTTCCGGCTCTCCGTAGGAAACGCGGAGCTTGTGCCAGTCTTCAAATCCGAAGGCGCAGCCTACACACATGGCTGCTTCAAAGCAGCAGCTGAGCTTCACCGTTTATACTGGATTATGTTTTGGGCCTTACCTGAAGCAGCCAAGAATGCCGTAACAGAATTACACCGCTTCCTCGAAATCCGGCCAGGCATATCGTTCAACATGCAGCCCAGCACTGCGATTAGCGATGTTTCACGTCTCTTGTCCATGTTTTGCGTCCGACTTAGGCATCGACGGCACGCGGTCCTTCGTAGGTAGTAAAAGCTTGAGACACAATGAAATGAGACCACATTACGAATTTTTTCCCTTTACGTTCGCTGCGCTTGCTATACCACGTACTACTCAAAATGGTATGAACCTTCTTCTGCGTTATGTCTGTTATGTAAGCGTTATTAAAGTAAATTTTCGACCACTTTCTACAGTACAGGCGCACACTCACATGATCTACAAAGCAAACAGTGCAAAATAAGTGAGTGTTGTTTCTGCTTACGATAGAAATAGTAAGTAGTCATCCAGCAAAGAAGAACTCAGTTAAGCTAACAAGTCTGCCGTCGTGCGAACTCAGGATTGGCAGCGCCGGCGTCATCTTGGGTGCCACTCGAGCAACATTTTCTCCGTGTTAACACGCGCAGTTTCACGTGCACTTCCGTAGTGGGCTGAAATCGGTCGCGACAGGAAACAGCGATTTATATCCGTTCTTTCTGGCCCGACGGATTGACGAAGCTCGGCAGCGATAATACCACCTTGCGCCACAGCGTCCACGTTTGTGGATGCCACTCTTCAAAACATTGCTCGAAGCGTCTATAATAAACTGCACATCTCCAACCAAAAATGGTAACTTTAACCCAACGTTTCGAAGCCGACTCGGCTCCTTCATCAGGGGTGATTGAGGGCAGTAGCTAGCGTCTTTTAAGTATGGAGGGGAGGGGGAGGGGGTGAAAAGAACGACAGCTGTGTCGCGAAAGGCGCGGGGGAGGGGGTTTAGGCTGTTAGTCACGCTGGCGCACTGCAGGGAGGTGCTGAATGGCGACTTTTTTTCGTTGCGTTGAAGAACGAAGCCCCTGGGCATATACTGGGGGCAGGTTTCCTTTTGTGCGGTTGATATTGTTCGGGGTGGTTTGGATATGCCAGGATTCCAGAAGGAGCCTCTTGTGGTAATTTGTTTCGGTTCCGAGGATGCGGGTCTCTTCAAAGTTGATTCTATGGTCGGAGTCCTCGGAATGTTCGGCTACTGGATTACGCTCTCTTGCAAATCTGCGGACGTCGTTCTTATGTTGCCGAACTCTTTGAAATTTTTGGTTTCGCCGATGTAGATTGCGTCGCAGTCGGCGCATTGAATTTGGTAGACAATGCCTTGGGCTCTTTCTCTCGGCGGCCGGTCTTTGGGAACAGGTAGGCAAAGCGCAACAGTGTTTGTGGGCTTGTGCGCAACCTGGAGACCCGATTTTTTCAGGATTCGGGCGATCGTTTCGCTGACACCTCCGACATAAGGTAAAGTGACGTATTTTGGTGGTGGCGTTTGTCTTTGTGCGTTGATTTCTTGACGAATGTTGTGTTTTTGACGTCGAATCTTTTGGGTAGCCATTCCTAATGAGTTCTTTGAATATCGTGCGTTGTTCTTTTTTTCTGCCAAGCTCTGTGCTGCAGCGTGTCTCAACTCTTCTGAACAGCGTCTTCACCACTGATGCTTTATGGACTGTCGGGTGGTTCGAAGAGAACTGGAGATACCGGCCTGAGTGGGTTGGTTTGCGGTATACGGAGAATTGAAGGGTATTGTCGTTTCGGGACACGAGGACGTCCAGAAATGGCAGGGAGTTTTCTTGTTCCACCTCTAGCGTGAACTGAATGTCAGGTTCTGCGGAGTTTAAATGACGAAGGAAATTTTGAGTCTAAGATTTTTTGATGACGGCGAAGGAGTCGTCGACATACCTGAGGAAAATCTTTGGTTGCGGGTGGAATGAGTTGAGGGCTCGCTGTTCGACGTGTTCCATTGTCAAATTGGCCATGACGACAGAGGTGGATGCTCCCATTGGTGTTCCTTTCACTTGCCGGTAAAATTCCCCGTTTGACGAGAAGTATGTGTTTGATAGGCACAACTCCAGTAGGCGGCACACATCATTTACACTCAGCGGGGTTCGTGCGCTGAGTGTGTCGTCGCGTTGTAGGGCGTCACGGGTAGCGGCCACTGCAAGCTTCACGGGGATGTTTGTGAAAAGGGACACCCCCCTCCCCTCCATACTTAAAAGACGCTAGCTACTGCCCTCAATCACCCCTGATGAAGGAGCCGAGTCGGCTTCGAAACGTTGGGTTAAAGTTAACATTTTTGGTTGGAGAAACCAGACAGGTAAATCTGTCAAAATGTTTAGTTTTCGAAGCGTCTAGCGTTGTTTCCAGGAAGCCAGCGATGCCGGCTGCAATTGGGATCCCCGCTAGACAAAATGATTTCGTGTCTAGAAAGAAGAATCGCTTTTCCAAACCAATAAATAGAGGTGGACGTCTGTCTGATGCTATCACTTCTTTCTTCTGTCTCGCGGTGGAATGTTCTGCTGAAGGAAACTGCAGCTGATTGTTCGCTGAGGAAACACCAATGATGAAGAAATTATTGGGCATAAATGTGTGCGTGCGCGCGCGTGTGTGTGTATGTGTGTGCGTGCGTGTGTGCGTGCGTGTGCGCGTGTTTCAAAAAATTTAATTCCTCAAGTTTTTAAGCCATTCATGATATTTTTTTGAAATAGTAGATCTTAATTATGCACGCCCAAATTTTCATATCTTTCGCCCAAGTTTTCATATTTTTCTCGATAGTAGAACATACTGCGGGTCTGAGGGGAGCATAACTGTTCTATTTTCTTTTCTTATCATTGGCCCCAAGCGAAGCCACGGACTCTGCTATCACCGGAATATGCCTGTTGGCTAGCAGATTCCTGGCCCCAAAGCAACAGACGATAGCTGAGCCGGTATTATACAACGATTCTATTTCGATAGCATTGTTTTTTTATTTGCGATTGGTTTAAGTGACACCACGACCCGGCCATCACTGGGACTGCACCAGTACGCGAGAGTGAACGAGAGGCATGGTGTCGCTTCAGCATATCGCAAACAGCGAGAAAAAGGAAAGTAAATGGAATCGAAATAGAAACGCGCTGTATTATAAAGACCTTGGAAGGGAAGGAAAAGAATCCATATATAATAACGGTCCTGTTCGTGCATGTCGGCCATATATTAGGTGAGCTCACGACTGGCCAGAGCCAGTGCAATGGCTAGCCAATGGCAAACCGAAGGGTACTACGTACGGAAGGTAAAGCGCCGGCGGCCAATCGGGATCAAGCACGGCTATTTACACGAAGAGCATTTAGGTAAAAACGGGATCCACGTTTTCTGAATATTTTTTTTTGCAATTCTTATCTTCGCTTTCCCCTGCCATTAGTCGCTATATCGGCTTCAATGCCAGGGCCGATGTGTATATCGTCTACTCATTGACGATGGTGACAAATGATGAAGGGACAAAAAAAAAGAAAAAGGGGGAGGGGGAGATTACTACAAAATGCGGCCGCCTACCTCTGAGCTCGACGTATATACGTAAAGGCTGGAACGGATGGACTTGCGAGCGGTTCAAGAAAGAACGTGACTTTACTGGCATCAGTTCTTTCTTTGATGGATGTCACGCGCATCACTTTGTTCACGCTATAATGATGACAAATAATAGGTTTTGTTCGCTGATCACGATTTATGGATTGAGTAAGCTCCATGGGGCTTCCCTTGATGAAGGTCGAAATTTCGTGCACGAAATGATGCGGTTGCTGCGGGGGGCGCTAAATGAAGAATGCCTAAATCGCCGGTCTGGCGAAATGCGCCGTCCCTTTCCCGGCTTTCGCTCGCCTAGGTAGCACACGGCTAATTTTCAAGCGAAATCGGAACTATGCTAGAAGCCTTTTGAACAGTTACATTATTGTTTACAAACTAGCCTCGCGCAAAGCTCTACTCAGCGCTGCTTAGTCCTCTCCTGCACGCGGCAGGAAGCATTTTCCCTGTGAGAAATCAATCGTCCCTCAAGCGGCGGCTCTTCGTTAGCTTTCCCAGTGTTCAAGTTCGTGCTTCGGGAAAAACCCAAATGATGCCAAGCTGCTTGCGGCTCCTCCCAGGACATCGAAACCGTTGCTTTTGAGCGTGCATTTTCTAGCGGCCGTTGCGGTGTCGTGCTTACGCGTGAACAACGGCGTCACGCGATGAGGGCAGCCTTTTCGCGCGTTTGATGCAGCTAATCGATTACATCACGCGCCGACCGTTTTACTGCTGAGCATCTCCATGCAGATCAGCTCCTCGCTTTTTACCTGGGACACGCAACAAGCGCTCCATAGCTGCTCATCTTGTGATTACTTTTACTATAGATAGCGCCATGACTGCCACATTCGCGGCCGCGGTCCCGTACACAGATCAGCATCGGTTGTCAGCAGCAGTTATAGCTGTAAAAGGACAGAGGTTTGGCGACGAAGAACTCCATCACCGCGGTAGAGCATCATACCATCCTCGGACATGCACATCCCAAAGCGCCGCAAGACAGACGAGGCACGTCGCGCTTTCCAGCCGAGTTCGAGCGCAACCGCGGGCAGGACGCGTCTCAATGGAGAAAGCAATTTCCTTGCCGCGGACCGCTTGTGCCAGCGGCATTAGGCTTCCGTGACACGCGCCCACTCACGATCCGCCGTTCTCGCCGACGAGGGGCGCTCGAGGGCTCCAGCGGCCGCTCTCGCCCTGAGCACGAGTGCGACGTCCGGGCTCTCTTCAACCGCAGTCCCGGTCCTGGTGTTGACGGTGGGCAATCCGGTTGACCGTGATTGGTTGGGCTCTCGACCGCGGCCGCTCTGCTTGCTTCCAGTCATGTGCGGAGAGGGCCAAGCATGGCCCGCCTGTATGCCGCCAAAAGTGCTGCGTCTGTTTGTGCCCGAACAGAGTGGCAGAGCCTATACAGGGCGCTGGGATTTTGTATTGGAACAGGAAGCAGCCTCGGGCGTACAAGTTCGTAACCGGGTTTCTCAGGGAACCGACATGTGTGCGCTTAGATACTAACCGGAAAATGACGGTAACCTTGATTCTTTGCTTTCGTACCGGTCACTTACTGGTTAGTACGTCACTTCCTCACCGTTTGTTTTCACAAGACAGGTGTACGAGGCCTTATCTCAACGGTAAGCAGCGTGGCCGTTGGCATCGTATTATGTCGCGACCGAAAACACTTGCATTCATCCACTATCGAAAGGAAATGTCGCCGAGGTATGCCTGAACTACCTGAACTGCCTGAACCATGAGGGCCGTGTCGGCCAGTCAGTGGGCGCTCTCGATCCTGTGCTGCCATATATGGTTACGAGGCCAACTATAGGGCCTGACAGTGATGGCACTCATGAGATTTTAATGGGGGGGGGGGGGGGGGGAGGGGGGCTTCACTTCCTGGAGAGGGCGGGAAAGTGAAAAGTCTGGGAATTCTTTTCCTTTTTTACGCGAAAACGTAAGGGTCCCGTGTCACAGAAAAGCCGCTGCCGGTGTTGCCATCGGCGTGATCAAAAAGTTGGTGCAAGTCGATTTTGATGGCGACAGACACAGCAGCGGTGCACCGGAAATTCCTGACCCTCGGGTCGCTAGTCCGACGCCCCACCGCTACGCCACGCAGACGCGTTCGTAAGGCTTGGTTCAAGCGGGGGTTTACATGTATGTCGTGTGACCTTTCAGGTAATGATTGTGAAAGAGGAAACAGTATACATGTCTACGTGGGCAAGAGGAACCGCCGTATCGTCATACGCTTAAAGGCGAAGCTTAAGCGTCCCACAATTTATTCTCATGCCGTCACCAGTGCAATATCGGGACGAAAAAGCTTGTGCTGAATTTCTTTGTCGCCATTACAAAAAGCTGGGATCAAAGGGCGCCCTTCACTTGTATGTGAAGGCAGGCTTACTTCAGCTATACCTACACTAACATCTTGCGCCCATTCCAGAGCGTTCGAATTTTATAACTGCGACGCAGAAAAGAAAATGTCTCTGCGTGAACGTCAGCGGCAGACCAGATATTTTTTTCACCTTTGAAATGGCCGTGGAAACAGAATCAGAATCGCTCCCAGTTTATCATGAGTTACATTCAAGCGCAAGCGTTTTCTTTTTTATCATTTATTTTTCTGCACACCCTTCATCTCGAGCTGAAACGGCCAAAACAAAATCAATCAAGACAGCTTAGGGCTCTACCCTGACAATGTAGGGAAAATCGACACGGCTCCATTGGCGCCGCAGAGCGCAGCCCCCCGTGTGCCTGCCACTCCGGCGTTCCCCGGGCGAAGTGCGCACGTAGCACGCGCGCCGCGCACACAGGCGAAAGAGAAGCCCCTGGCCGAGTCGCCTCCCCATGCACCGGCGCTCTCGGTGCCTTTAGGCTTTTCTGGCGCAATACTCGAAAGCCGCGGTATCGACCAGTGCGGTGTACCTGAACTCCAGATAAGCAAATGCAGAAGCAAGCAACCTGCCCGGTGCTCCTTGTTTCTCCCTCTTTCTTTCTTTCTTTCTTTCTTTCTTTCTTTCTTTCTTAGTAGTATTTTCTTGCGAGGAGAAGAGGCGAGGGGGCGGCGGCCCCAGAAATAAACGGACCGTAGTGTTTAGCGTCCAGTGTGCTCGCATTTAAGTAGTTTTCTAAACACACCGACGCTGGCTCCCGGTAGAAGGTCCCTTTCTTTTTTTTTCCTCCCTTATTTTTATCGCCGGCGGTAGATTTAGTGGCTCCGCGAGGGACGCAGCTAAATCCCAAGGCATCTTCGATCCATTGCTTTGCGAGCCCCGCGCAGCCCGCTCCCGTTGCTGCAGAGGGACCCACTCGGCTCCTTTTAACATGGGCCAGCCTCTGGGGAGCCCCTCCCTTGGCAAAAAAAAAAAAAAATGCGCCGGGGGGGGGGGGATGTAGGGGGCGGAGAAAGGAGGGGGCCTCTCCGCTGCGCCTCCTCACGTTCAGGGGGCGAAACGAGACGACGAATGGCTCCGGTGGCGGTCACTTCCGCTCCGCAGGCTTAGGAAAAGAGTTATCCGCGAAAGGAAGGGATGGAGCCCGCGCCCAAGCCCGGATGCTATTCGAGATCTGGCGGAGATAAGAAAGAGATAAATGAGTGCTTCATTTGGCCGCCCAGCCTTCACGGCGAAACGAACAGGTTGTTCCGGGTCCGAAGAACAGAATTTGGAGCCCTTTCGAGATAAACAGTGGGTTCATTTGTAAATGTGGAGGTATTCAGCGTTTCATTGGGCTTGGCGGGCATAAGAGATATTGGGATACACAATTCCCCACTGGACAAGAAATAGATGCTTATTTGTTGTCTGATCTTTTTGGTCCACTGAAGGGAGGAGTACCGCCAATCGAACCGAACAAAACGAGTATGCACAGTCGTAACCTGCACGCATGTTACACCGACAGTTGTATGTGTTAAGCAAGTAAAAAAAAACTCAAAAGATGTTACCTAGCACTTTATTGGATGTCGGGCTCGGCTGTTTCCGAAAATTGATGTATGGCTGACTGATAAACACACACAATCACGTTAACGTGTACTTGGAAAATACAGATAACGCGCTTACGTGAATAATCAACCCACATTTCTTCCCAGAAAATCCCTGAAAATTGTGTGTGTGCGCGTGTGTGTGCGCGTGTGTGTGTGCGCGGCGCGTGTGTGTGCGTGCGTGTGTGTCTTCTTTTGGGTTTCGTATTACTCGCAGCACATTTTTATTCGCTTTTCGTTCTGTAAAGTAACACAGTTCGACATATGGTTATTTACGTATATTATTGCGCAGTTGTTTCGGCGTTCGAAGGGCTCTTGCTGGCGTTCACTATCATCAGCAGATTGCGCGCCAAAAGGTGGGTGCGTTCATTGCGCGAGCGGGAAAGAAATAGCACTTTGACATCAAAAGTAAGGGGTTCGCTCATTATGCGAGCGCGTCTATTACGCGATTAAATGCGGCATAGGGTCCCAAATGATTCTTTTAAGAACCAAATTAATGTACCTTTCTTTTTACGCCCCGACCGTGCCTATGGACTGTGATGAATGCGCTAACGGAAGATTGCGCGTTATTTTCGACGACATGCTATTCTTCCGCACGAATGCGTTAGCACAAATCTCGTCATACGGATGGCACTGTCGAACATACTTTGGTACAAATGCAAACTACAAAGAGCACATGAGAAGGAACAGCACGACGCAGGCGGAAACCACTGCAGCTGTTGCTGCTATGCGCACCTACTACACGATAACTTTCACCGCACCTATCCGTCTTCGACCACAGTGTGAAGTTGCTTTAGCAGAACGCCTGGGGTTTCTTGTTGCTTTGCACAAGCCTAAGCACTCGCCAAATACATCTCCTTAAGAGGAACGCTGTGCACCTTCGTGTCTGCGCCGTGCACAGCGCACCGGTCTGGTTCTTTTCTCAGCCATGGCGGCTGTCAGAAGGGGCCATAGTGCGACAGGGCCGGCACATCGCCGTTCTAGAGAAGGGCAGAAAGCCGTAGCTGGACGAGAGATTCTTTCGGACGCTTTCGCCTTCTGGCGCCACATTTGGGCGCCAGCAGCGGTGAAGGCAAACGAGACGCACTATTGCACGTAGAATCGTCGGGCTGTGGGTGGGCACAACGACAGCAATTAGCGCGCCGGTTACGAGCGCAGGCGGGTGCACGCGAGCGTTTCGTGAATGTGCTCAGTAAGCGGCTATCGAGTGGAGCCGTGAGGACGAAGCCCCTTTCCGTCGACTTTACTGGCCACCTTGCTGCTGTTTCTCCTCACAAGCGCAAAAACTAGGCATGAAGTCTGCGATTTCTGCGCTTGCCTGTGTGCCACCGATAGCATCAGAATGTCTCATTTAGTAAATATTTTATTTTTATGCGTCTGTTAGTACATTAGCTCCTCGCTACAAAAAAAGTAAATAAATAAACGAAGCGGGATAACGGGAAAACGGGCACATGAGTTAACACAACTACAGACATTAACAAGTCAAAAGAATGGATCCTCGTGTCTTTTTCGTAGAACTTTACTATGTTTCGCACCAGAACACCATTCTGGCCCGGATCGCGCGATGTTAATTTCCAGAAGTGCTTTCATACGAGGTGTACATAAAGACTAAGTTTTCTTTCTCGTATGCATAATCATCGTTAATCTAACTGCGCTAATCCAAATCGAGGCTAAGTATTCTGACAACTGTTTGTGGGCCTCGTATGTCCCCATGCACTTACGTGTCTAGCAGCGTGTATTTCGACAAACAGCAAAGAACATGCATTCTATCGGCAGTATTCACCCGTACCCTGCTCACTACTGTTCAAAGGTGAAGGTGGACAGAGAGCAGTCGTCCCATGGTGGAAAGTCAAAGTTTACACAGCAGATACCGCAGCTGTCTCGCCCACGGCGAACTTCAGAACTGCTCCAAGGTAAGGGAACGGGCTAGACACCAGCTGAGAGCACGGGGTAGAATACATATAAAAAAGGGTTGCTGAGAGTGCATGCACTAGTCCTTTTTACCGGAGCATGCCTTTGCTCCTGATGAATTCGTTTTATTCACTTATAATCAAATGAGCGAGCGCCCGCCGAGAAAATTCGGCGAGACAAGAGCGTGCCTCCCATGCGTGCGATGTTTAGCGCACACAATAAATAAACGCCGCTAACCGGTGAAAGCGTCCGATGGAGTAGCACCGGCGGCTTTCAACAGCGGTCCTCCGTGGCGATTTTGTTGGATGCCTCGGGAGGCGGGGGAGGGGGGGGGGGCGCAGTTACAGTCTGATGAGAAAACGCTAATTAGAATAACTGCAAATGGTACCCGGAGTACGGCGCCCGCATTATGCGTTTATGCCCGTACGATCGGTATGCCTTCTGGGCATGCAGAGCTTTGCTGTCCGCTGTCATGGGATCCGCTGGGATCGCGCGTTGAAAGCGACATTGCAACCAGAAGCTGACTCTCAAAAGGCAAAGGACGACGGCTCGCCTTTCGCTGTCGCTCGCCGGGGAATTTTTAGCGCTGGGCCCCTGGTCCGGCAGCTCCTGGGACGCACAGTATTCAGGTTAACTTTGCAGTAAAAAAAAAGGAAGAAAACTCATAATCCACACGGGTACAAAATAAACAGATCAAAAAAGAACGTGGAAGGAACACGAAAATAAAAGAAACGCAAAAAAGCGAGAGAATAAAAAGAGACGTATGCAACACTCTGAAAAGGCATGGAAGGCGACAAGAAAGTCCTGCAGTAGAAAAAAACTGCGTTTAAAATATCCCGTCTAGCTGGTTGCCTTTTTTTGCGAACGCATAACAGCCGCAGCTTGGCGAAGCGCAGTTGTAGGTGTCCTGTTGCATCGATTTGCGAAGCATGTAGGCATGCACGCAAAAAACTTAAACGTACAAGGCGGTGTTATGTCGCATTAATTACGCTGCCGCCACGGTGGCTTGCTGGCTATAGTGCTCTGCTGCTGACCCGAAATACGTGGGTTCGATCCTGACAGTGGCGGTGGTATTTCGATGGAGGCGAATTGCTATTAGTACCGTGTACTGTGCAGTGTCAGCGCCCGTTAAAGAACCCAAGGTGTTTGAAATCATCCGGAGCCCTCCACTGCGGCATCCCTCATAGACTGAGTCGCTTTGGAACGTTAAACCCCCATAAACCATAAACCGGCAATAATCAAGCCATTAAACATACCAGCATCTCAGGGCTTCTTTATTGTCTGTGGTGCGAATCAAGTGTGCTAGATTTTTCGTTTCCACGCGAAACGAGCATAAAAAAGTAAAATTCAACAGTGCACAAAAAAGGAGAGCTAATGTTACGGCGATGCTTGAAACACCTACAGATAGCAACAATCAAAACGCGGTAATGTACCAGGTGGCATCGGCATGTACTACACGCGCAAAGCGGCCGCTCCGCTAGGTATAACTAGGCGCACATCAGTTTATAGCGTGGCACGTGCTGCTGTTTTAAGCTCTGCAGCCCTACGGATGCGACAGCAAAGGCGGAAAAAATAATAACAGCACGCTCCGGCCCGGAGTGCCTCAACGTTCCATTATGGCTGCATTGCCCGGCGGAACTGTACATTAACCGAGAAACACCCGATTCCTCCGAGGGCAGTTCTGCTCGCTAATTTGCTCGGTTTCGTGCAGCGCCCTTTCACGCCTCAGTTACAGGCATGTGCCGCAACTTTCGCTCTTGTTCTCCCCCTCCCCGCCTCCCTCCGTGCTCTGATTCTTTGCCAGAGCATAACGAACAGCCCCTGATAGGGATAGCAGCGACAAGAATTTGCTTTGCGCAGGTTTGGCGCCCCTATCTCGCGCGCTCGGTGGCGAGTATTCTTCTTGCGCTCCCTTCTGGGCTTTGCCCCTTCGAGCCCAGCCACGGCGTTGCTGCGCTACCTGGGTTTTGAGCCGAGAGCGTTCCATTACTGTCGCCTGCGGGGATCCATATCCGACTGAGCGGAGTGGCAGCAGCTGCAACAACCGTACTCACCCGCGAGCACGGGGCGTAAGCCGTACGTGGGTTTGAAGCGCCACGAAACCAACCGCGAAACAGAGAAGCTGTTTGTTTTCGAGAGCGAAGCAGCGTCGGGTTGTTCATCGCGGCGAATGCATCGCTGCCATAACCCGCAGTGACAGGAGAAGAGAACTTGGGTGGGAAATAAGAGGCGGGGGGGGGGCACCTTTTTTCGTCCTCAGCTAGCGCGTATCGCTGAGGAGGATGGAGAAATGGAACGCCGGCTGCTGGCAAGCGAAATGGCGGTGGCGCTGTGTTTGCGTTTGCAGGGCCCCGAGTGAGAACAAAAGCAGCGCTGGAATGCAAACACCAGCCGAAATCTCCATGACAAAGGAGGTTCGCTCGAGGAGGCCCCAGGAATAATGCGCCGGCACGAAGGGAGGCCCGACATAGAGAAAAGCGTCCCTGGCTCCCGGAATCCCAGCGCCGTAATGTGTCCCGCGCCCAATGCCAAGCGCACTTCGTCTTTTAGACGAGAGTGCGGACTCCGTACGGCAGAAGCATCTTGCAATCTATTCTGGCCCTCGAACAATGCGTCGATTCTTCTTCTCATAGGCAGATTTGTTTTGTTTCGAGTTATACCGCGACTGTTCTCGCGTTGCTTGGAGAGGTAGCGGTAATTTCAACATTTAACTAGTTCGATTAGACGCAAACCTGTGCGTTTTTGACTCTAAGAGTATCTAATGATGTTCCAATGCGCGGTCATTCTTTCAAGCAATCGGTACAGAGGGCAGAACGGTCATGTGTTCTCAGCTGCTATTAGTCTTAATTATTTGTTATTTATGCATTTCACTCGCCGCTGTTTGTTTTGGCTGCGGTCGTTTTTTACGCACGTGCCGTGCCCGTTTTGTCGCAAACATTCTGCACTGTGACGAAATAGCCCTCTGGACGTCACAGTGTACACCTATCAATCGAATGATGCATTACGATGAAAAGGTCCTACACTCTAAGCAGAAACGAGTAAAAAAAGGAGTAAGATGTCCTCCAAAGCACCCCCCTTTATAAAACGGTGTGCGCTAAGGGACAGCTTTGTGCCATTTCACTCCCATATAGGTTCATTAGGGTTTAGAGTGTACTTGCACGTGGGCTTTAAGAAGGAAGACGTACGGATTAGGACTCTGAAGACGACAAGGAGGTGTCGTAATGCGAATAAAAATAATGCGTTAATGCAAGTGAATATTCACCCGATTTAAGCCTGCTCGAGACTACCTTCTCTGCCCGGATGCCTTCCAAATCATGCCACTGCGTCGCGCGGAATCGGTGTAGAGCTTTCACAAAGCCTTAAGCTGCAGCGTTGAAAATTAGAACGATAGCTGCACATGCATGCGTTGTACCGGAGTAGGGATCAACGATTCGATGGTGATCATTATACAAATCAAAATTTGGCCTTCTACAGTTGTCGTCTGTGAACACAAAGCAGAAAAAACTGTTGAATGAATCTGCGATTATTGAATGTTGGGATACAATTTTTCGACCGATACAAACGTATAATACTGGATTCTTTTGTACCTTAAGGGTCGCCAGAAAAGACGGTAATTTTCAGTGCCACCTTGTGGCAGCATTCTTTGGCTTTCTTTTTATGGCCTGCTTTACCTGACGACAGCGACGACAGCGGAAATCTGAAGCGTCAAAAACAATCACGTCATTGTCTAGTTTCTGCGCACTCCTCCGGAGATTAGAGGAGAAGCCTGAAAATTTTTAGCGAGTTTAATCGGCTATTACATCATCAATTTTAATGCTAGCGCAAAACAGCTTGGTATGCTTAGACTACAGGCTTCAAACATTCGAATCCTCGTATCACGTCGAATTCTAGAAAATCGTTCTGCTCCCTTTCCACGAATTGTGTCAAGTCGCGGCAAACGAGGAGATCGAGAATAACTTCCGCAGTGTTACAAAGCAGATTGGGGAGATCCTTTCCCATTCAATCAAGGGAACGTTAAAATCGCCATCGAACAGAATGTTGCCAAAACTCTTATTCGTGCATAATATTTCACTGACCCTATTGAAACGCATTATCAGTGCACAGCGGTCGGTTAAAGCCTCTTACGACTAGGCTGAGCTCACCTTTGTAATGACACACTTGACATCAGGTATATAAAGAGCCTTCTGACTTACAGCGATTCTCGCGTCATTTTGGCTACGCCGGCAACTCGGGAATTTCGATCTTTACGGTAATTTTTTTTCGCCCCACGGCGTTATTTTGTCGTCAATAGTGCCGGAGTGCAGCCAAGTTTCATAGCTTCAAAATATACTGCTTGGGTGTAATCGTAATGATTTCTATGCCGTCAGGCTTATTTATAATGCTGATAGCATTTAGGTTAAGACATCTGAATGGTTTCTCGGCGTCCGCTTCAGTTCGTTCCGTGTGGTTGCCTGGCTGTTTTCTTTATACGTATTCGTTGATTTTCGCCATCATCCCTTTGAAACAGCCTGCCGTAAACTTTAATCTTCGGTGAGTGAAACATCTTTGCCTTTTAAGTCGTGACTGTTTTTCAGTATATTATTTCTTCACGGCGATCGATCAGTTTCACAATTACTGTCGTGATTTACTGGACTGCTTGATACCAATTCTGTGCATTCTTTCAGCCGAGGAAACGGGAACACCTGTTTTTAAATACATTCAATCAAGTATTTCATCAGATCATCGAGTGTCTCGTGAACATGCTTTAATAAGCCAAAAATAATAATGTTATCTGTGCTAGAGTGGAACTCTAGATCAATAAGTTTTTCTTTCAAGCTGCGGATACCTATTCCGACTTTGGATACTTCGGCGTCAATATTTTGAAGGGCAGACGCTGCTTTCTCAAGCACTTTGAGCTTCTATTCTATTTCGTCGGGACGTTTAAAAATACTATTTTGGCCCTCAAGTATTTCTGTGAGTAGTTTTTCAGTCGCAGGTCCAGGGTTCAGCTCCATGTCTCCGCAAACTATTAGTGAGAATACGGAAAAGTTCCGGATAATTATAGCAAACATATAAGCACTATTGGGAACGTCAGGTAGACAAGACATAGGTTACTAGATTTAATATTGGAGGTTTTCTTACAAAGGTGCTCGAAAATGAGCAGCGAATTTGTAGTGAGGTGCTGACGAGAGGCCAGCCGACGTTTCTCTTTTTTTTTTTTTAAAGAGCAATCCCAGCAGTTGCCTTTCCGATAATCTGGTATCTGGGCTTACCGCCCCAAAGTTACACGTGAGCTATCAATGACGCCGTAGTGGAGGCTGTCTATTAATTTCGACCATCTGGGGTTCTTTACGCGCCCTAATATGGTACGACACAAAGGTTTCACTTGAAAGACGCGGGTTCGACCCCGGCCGCGGCGGTCGCATTTCGGTGGCGGCGAAACGCTAGAGGCCATTGTGCTGCGCGAAGTAAACGTGCACGTTAAAGCACCCCAGGTAGTCGAAATTATCCGGAGCCCTTCACTACGGCGTCCCTCATAGCCTGAGTCGCTTTGGGGCGTTAAACCCCATAAAGCAGAATGAAGCAAACAAGGGCTTTTTACGATTATTTCGCCTGCATTAAATGCGGCTGCCGCTGCGGGCTATGACCCTGCAACATTGGGCTCGGCAGTGGAAGGACAAGGCCATTCAGCTATCGCGGCGGGTCGCTCTCGGTAATAGTCGCATGCCACTCCAGAGTGTTTCGTTCCTTGCGTTGGATTCCTCCTCCGGAGGAGTGAAGGAAATGTGTTTATATCAAGACGTTTACTTTTTAGAGGGAAATATAACTATATGGGAAGTCTTTACATAAAGAGAGAAAAAGGAGAGTCATACACGCAGTCAGCCATGATGAACCAGCGTACCTTATCACGACGACTCGAATAGACAGGGTTGTATTAGCAACTAAACCGAGCCGTACCTGAATAAAAATAGAAAACACATGCAAACAGACTTCAGCCGCCGAACATTGCATGATTCAAAAGGAACCGCGTTCAGGCGAAGAAGGGCTAAGCTGGTGAAAGCCGCTATCATTTTAAGGCCCGAAGAAAGGAAACCTCAGAACGCAGTCAGCATGGGTGCCTGTACAATTTCCGGGCTCTGGGAGACTCAGCAGACGCCTCGCGCATTTGCGATGGCATTGATCGCTCGTTGCGAGCGCTACCTGCAGGAAACAGTAAGCTTCTCTGAAAATAAATAAATGACGCTGCTTTTTCAGGAACATTCAGGAGCAAAAGGACGAAAAGTGCCCGCTACAATCTGTCTAGCGGGGCTACGGTCGAAAATACTTCCGCGTCATCTGCCTTCTTATTTTTCAACATTTTTAGCTCGCTGGGCGTAACAGTTCTTAATTCCAAAGTAATGACTGGACTAAGCGCAGCATTTTCTGACGTCTGGCGTAGCCTGGATGAAATGCAACGTTATGATCAGGTTGGTTCGGGTATAGGAGGACAAGGAAATGAAAACCACGCGATAATACTAAGGTGTCTATGGAAGCTCGAGTTCCAATTCACGCAGACGTGCTTTCGTATGCTGAAGTTGCTTATATTTTCTCTGTAAAATTTTCCCTTCGTTGTAGGTGCATATCAGACAGACCCCAAAGTGATAATTATTAAAATGTTTTAAGGAAATGCCAAGCGGGCATTTCTAGTTGACTGAACCCATGATACGCTCAATGCCTTTTGCGGCTCAATGGAGGAATAAAATTAAGTTCCTGAGCGGAAATCGCGTGCTTCATTTCGTGTTTATTAACACATGCGTTCTCGAAGAAAGTTTGTGTTGCTAGCGGAAAAGAATTAGCGGCGTGCCGACAAGACGGGGTGGGCTAAAGGATAGAAATTAGCATAAATATAAGTTGCACTATTTTACGAACCATGCTTTTAATCCACGCGTACCATCATTTTGTGCAGTCGGTCCGCCAAATCGGACATGACGAAATGGCATCGTGCGGGACGTAAATGATGAGTTAGTGTTTGGTATAAAATACTGACTGCTGTCGAATCCTTTTTTTATTCTTGGGGCAAAGAAACAAGGGGAGCACGTTTTATCCGCGAATGTCCTACTATATATAGCTTTCTCTCGCTTCATTTCTCGCGGCACTTGCGTAAACAAGATTTCTGGGCAAGAACACGTCGTACGACAAATTTCGAGCTGCTTATCTTGAATGCGCCACAGAGACACTCGCTTCTTAGGACAGATCCCAGTGCTTTCTTAAATATATGCATCTACGAAACCGTTTCCCCAGCTCAATATATTGCTTGAGGCCGCACATAACAGTCTAATGGCAGAACTCCATATATCAACAACACTATCCACGCTATCACGCCGTTGGAACGCACGTCCGCACGCAGCGGGAATTAATCTTAAGAGGCAAAGGTACCCGAAATCAGATAACGTGCTTTTAGCCAAGTGAATGGCCTCTTGTAACACAGTGACAAAATTGACCAACCAACAGTGTAAGCTTCCTGAAGTATGTGCGGCGCCAGCGTCCGTCTCCCTCACTTTCCACAGGACAGCGATCAACAGAGGGCTAAAACAAGCAGGTGAGGCCGAACGGAACAGTGTTGCTGTTTTCCCTAAAACTCCGCCAAGGCAGTCAACACGCTGATACGTGGATGCGTCCCATAGCGCTGGTGATGGTGATGGTGATATCGCCTCGGCGTTTTTGGGGCTGGTATATGCTTTAAAGGCTATGCCTTTTATTTGTTTCGTACATACATACTGCAGGCTACCAAAATTCTGTCCGCAGTTTTCATGCGTAACTAGCATGCTCAAACCTATTTAGGCGCGCCTGATTAGATCGCAAAGTGCACAAGCATGAAAATCGAATGGTGTTTGTTTCATATCGATATGATACGACCATGCTATACGCGAACGATTTGAAACCCACAACGGGGGCGGTTCATCATCAACGGCGGTTACAGATGCTATTGCGCCGGATTGGCAACAGATGGCCTATTTATTCTGCTCCGTCATGGATCTGCGTCGTGATGGATAGTAAAATGGATCGTACGATGCATACTCCGAAGATAATGGCGCGTTGTATTAGAAGCGGTCACATATAGCCTGACGAAACGTCCAATACACGGTGCTTTCGCAGTGTGCATGCTTCAAATGCAGTCAACGCCGTCAACAATACATTACAGCTTTATTCTAATGGGTCTGCTCAAAGCAGGCTTTAGCTTAGCGTAGGTAGCAACAGCTTCATACAAAAAAGAAATTAGAAGGACCCTTAAGCTTCCCTTTCGTTCTTTTTTTTTTCTGTTTCTGTCACTTGCGCGTTCACTTGGTGCCCCCCTAACACGCTTGAACGAACGACCCTTTATTATGATGACGAAGATGTATTTTTATGGCGCAAAGGCAGCTTTGGCCAAAGAGCGCCATGGCACAAGGTACTTTTACAAGGTGGGGTCAAAGATCCATTTCCCAAGCATTTAACCCTAAAGAAGCCGAGCACCAGACCAGGGGAAAGTTTGTACCCATTGTATCACCGGTGGGTACTCGGGCACTGGGGATCGAACCCCGCACCTCCCGCATGCGAGGTGGATGCTCAAAGCACTAGGCCACCGCTGCGGTCAACGACCCTTTATGGCATATACATTGCGTGCCCGTCTGGCACGCTTAGGGTCTGGGTTCAAGCACCAATATTGTCTGATTGCTGTTTTCATTTGAAACTTCTGGGAATATTTCCGCCACGTTTCTGAGACCTTCCTGTCAATCCTATCGCTCACGGTGACGGCTTTTAGACCGAACTAGCTGCAAACGCTGTGGCGTAATACCACGCGCTTTAATTCAATAGCATTAAAACCTTACCGAAAAAAAAACCTGACGTCCGGCGTCGTATGCAATCAAATTCCCGGATTAGTAAACGGGGTGCGTGACGTCATGAGACCGCGTGACATGGCCGAGTTGACAGGTGCGCGGGCAGTTTGCATGTGCGCTGCTGACGTCACATGGCCCAGCGCGGGCGGGATGGGCGTCAGTTCCCACGTGCGCCTGTTTGTGTGCAGTCGTGGCTAGACAGCTCCAAGTATCGGCTCCAAGTATGGAATGCAGCCAGAATCAACGCCGCATGTGTCTGTCGTAAGAAAAAATCCCTGCCAGCGGACAGGGCGGCGAGCAGCAACGATGGAGCGGGGAAGCAGGCCGAGCGGGTTTCAAAGTTTAATACCATCGCATTCTCAACACGGAATGTAATTAAGTGTCCCCTAATTTCTTTTTTCTGTTATGGAGGAACGAAACGGTTAGGAGGCCCTGATGTCACTTTTTGAGTAACGTGATCACGACGTACAGTCTAGCGTGATTTGAAGGTTATCGCGCAAGCGTCGACTGAGGGCAGGAACAGCGCCGTGGCCCAGAATCCTCTGCTGTGGAGAGGGAAGTATCAGGCCAGCTTCTCCCTTTCTCTTTGCTGCTCCTTTCAGCAGCCGCCACTCCCTTCTAGGCAAGCAGCTTTTTGATTTTTTTTTTTGCGCCATCGAACAGGCAGTGATGGTATTGCGCGAGACGTATTCTTCGGTATTATCTGGAATTGGATGCTACGAAGGTGCATCTGGCGTGTGTAACAGGAGTTATTCCCTTGTGCAAAAATATTTTTCGAAATTTCATCGGCGGACAAAGACATTATGACGAGGCGATGTTGTGATGGTATATTTTTTGCAACTCGGAAAGTCGTTCAAATGAAGCAGTGCTAGGGATCAGCTTTACCAAATCTTTCCAATTTTGTTATCGTCCGCGAAGATAACAGGTAACAAAGTTCACACTCAATTGCGAAGAATGGAAAGCTTATAATAAAGAAAAAGGGTGGTAACTTTGTCACGGGGGTGATGCTTGTAGCATGGAACAGCGAACGAGGGAGAGAAAAATGCGGAATTGTGACTTTCATTGCTCCAAAACCGGCCGCTAGGCGCCTGGAACGCTAGGCCGATTGACGCTCGCGCGATAACCTTCAAATCGCGCTAGACTGTACCGTCACCTTCACAAACTCGCTCCTCCGCACACTTGTATACACTTTTTCTTTCTTTTTTTTCTTTAAACCCGCTCCTCTTGTGCCACTAGCGCTCGGCTGAATCATGGCATCTAACGAACAGCGGCGCTCTGTATCGTCTTTAAGAGCATGAGTAGTTTCTTCGAAAAAAAAAAGAAAAAGACACAATCACTGATAAGACACATTCTCGCAACCCTGTTGGTATATGCAGTATCTCTCGTAACCTTTTCCTTCATCCATGGTTTCTGTTCTTGTGGCGGGAACTCTCCCATGGCAGCGAATGCACGCGCATACTTGCCAGAACTGTATTACGGTTTGCGACGCCCTCTGTTAAAGCGCTTGAAGCCAAAAGTGTTGTAATGCCGCAGACTTTGAATGCACCTCCGTTTCCAAAAGTGCGCCGGCTAGCTACCGTGGAGTATGCGCTAGGCCGTGTATTGGTGCTCTATAGGGGCACCCCAGCTCTTCAAAGCTGCGGAACATCGTGGTGGAAAGCCCTTCGCATTCCCCAACCATGTTCAGCGCTGGTGATGCTATACGAGCCGCACTACAGGACCCTGATTCACACCTAATGACCTGGGAACGTTTTCTCATTCTTGATTCGCTGATTTTTACGCGTCAAGTGAACACTGCGGGCTATAACGAACGCGGTAATGAAGTACATCAGGTTATTTTTAGCTACCCGGGTTCTTTAGTAGGTATCGAAATCTAAGTAGAACAGTGTTTCTCAATTTCGCCTCCACCGAAATGCAACCGCCGCGGCCAAACACCAGCGCCACTGAGCCACGGCGGCGGGTGCTTGAAAACACTTAGAAAAGACGCTACCTCAATGTACTACGAAAATAAGTGGCAGCAGAACGTAATAAACAAAAATGGCTTTTTAATGTAGGCAAGCAGTAAGACTGACCAAGAGATGGCGGAGGATACGCGGCCATGGATTCTTATCATTGCACAGTGCCAGTAGAATGCACATTATATTGTCTAGTTGAGTGCCTGTAATACCTCTCTGTAACTCAACAGCATGTGATAAATAAATAAATAAATAAATAAATAAATAAATAAATAAATAAATAAATAAATAAATCAGTTAATCTAGTAATACTGTGGACAACATCAGGTACACGGCGCGACCATATCCCGGCGAAAGAGCCACAGGTACTTTGCTAAGCGCGTTTGCTGCGAACAAATCCAAAGACAGCTGCAGAGGGTGGGGGGCAGCGAAGCTGACCATGCAGTGGCGCTCCTATTTAGGCAGCACCTCCCCCGGTACTAGGTCGGACCCGAATCGCCTAATGACATAAACATCCGGGCAGCAGAGAATCAAGCGAGGAGGAGAACAAGCAGAGCACTAAGCAGCAGCCAAAAGTGCCCTCCGCAGACCTGGGCGGGAGAGGCGGCCGATTGCCGCTCGCTTATTTCTGTTCGCCTTCCCGCAGACGGCACGCGTGCGCCCGCGCGGGGTGATTGGCCGTGTCCTCTCGTCGCCCCCTACGCGGCACGCGCGCCGCGTCAGCGTTCCGCCGCGTTCCACCCTTTGCCTCTGCCGTCGTCTTCGGCTCCCTTAATACACTCCGAGTGCTAGATAGAGCTTTGCCCATTTTATCGATGGTGGCGAATTTCGAAACTTCAGCAGCTCGGAAAACTGCTTTGCTTTTACGCACGAGAGAGCCGAGAACGAAGGTATGGAAAGAACAGAGCCTGCGTTTTTTTTGGTGTCTTCTTTCTCCCCAGCAGTGTGACCAAGAAAAAGAAAGTAAGAAGAGAGGCAAGTGGTGCAAAAGATGGCGCGTTAATGTTTAGACATAAAGAAAAGGGGCGTCCCACTGACACAAGTGTGCTGCCTAAATGACAGTGTCGATTAAGGTATGCTTTACATGACAGCTTTTCTTTCTTTTATGATGCCATAGCGCTTGCATGAGGCTGCATTATGCAAGCGGCCTCTCAACAGGCGACCTCACAAAGCGCTAATTTTGCCTAACCTTTGAGTTCAATAGAGACAAAGAGGAAGCGGTAGCGAGCTTTAACACCGAGTTGATATCTCAGGTTATGCGGTCTCCTGCATGTAATAATTAAAATATTGATCTCTCTCTCTCTCTCTCTCTCAGGTTAAGCCTATTAAATGGTATCGCTAGCCATTGTTTCGCCCTACTAATAACACATGCATGACAAAACACGCCTTTCCACTGAGCTTGCTTGCCCCGACACGCACGCCTTTGTCGTTTCATTTAGACTTTGCGCTCGAGGGCGGTGAAGCACGTGTCATTCGGAGAAGCTCTTTGGTTGAACGTCCTTTGTATGAATATTCACCTCGTACAAGTCACCCTCAAGAAGTTTCCACGTACTGGGATCGCAGAAACACGTATGCAGCGCCACCTATGTTTTTCCGGTATAGATGAATTTCGGAGGCTCTCCCGGGGTGGACAGCGTCGGCACTGCCGTCGCCATCGACGTATTCGCAGCCAAACCTGCTGCATTTGCTTCCTGGCTTTTCAGGGTTGGGCCAAAGACGGAACCCTCTCGAGGAGGGGAGAGATAAGGGGCGCGGGCCAACTGTCGTATACTCTACCGCGCGGAGTAGGCAAATATGTATGGCTGTCTCTTCTGTCTTTCCTACTTTTGGGAGAATAGACGCGCTTCATCACTTCGCTACATCGCGAATTTCGAGGTTGGTTGTTCCTTGCACGACTCCAAAGCGTGGGACGTACGCAGCGCGCGGAGAAATTACGCGCGATAAAAATTAATAGCTCTAAATCTCACAGTACAAATCGAAACGAACTCCACAGTTAAGCACTGGTTACGATATTGTTAGAGACTAATGCGCGCTTGCCTGCGTGACACTGTAAAGAGTAAGCGAAGTAAAGGAAGCCACGGCGCCACAAGTAACTACTAGCCGACACCCACTTGGGTACTTGGGTCGCGACAAAGGGGAGGCCACAAACTTCAGGGACAGGCGCCTGACTGATAGTAGCTTCATTGGTGCGATAGCATTTTGGTTGTCGTGGCATGAAAAAAAATAAATTCGGATTATCTGTCACGAAATTTTCTTATTGGTCACGTGACCTTGTGTCATCATTACAACCTCCCATGAGCAAACTGCCCACCGTGGCACTGCGCATGAGCCGTACGGGAGCTCGGGAAGAGCAACCTGGGTTTCTCAAGTCACTGCCGGGCGGTAAGCGGAGCGCCACCACCGGGAATTGGCGCACCGCTTAACCACTGCACCACTGCGCCAGTAGTATTATGAGGACTCCCTGCGGTCTATGAATTCAGTTTGGCTTAACGTCCCAAAGCGACTCAGGCCCGTAGTGAAGGGCCCCAGAAATTTCGACCACCTGGGGTTCATTAACGTGCACTGACATCGCACAGCACACGGGCCTCTAGAATTTCGCCTCCAACGAAATTATACTGCCGCGGCCGGGATCGAACCTGCGTTTTCAGGGTGAGCAACTGAGCGCCATAACCACTGAGCCACCGCGGCGGCTATCTATGAATTCGATTGAGATGGTCTTGAAGTCGTCAACACCACATGACGACCAGTGGACCAAATAGGGCACTGCCAAATTTGAAAATCTGAAGACAACCTCCCCCCCCCCCCCCCCCCCCAACTGGAAGTTCGGCCATCCCCAAAATTTCAAAGGACGTCAGAAGTTTTTGAAGTAGGCTCATACCAGAAATGTAGTAACGCGACAGCGATAAGGAGCTGGTGTCGCAGAAAAGCCGTTGTCATCGGCGTCGGGCCGTGAGCGAAAAATCCTCATCCTCCTCGCAATGTACCCCACTGCCCCAACAGATAGCGCGCGACGGCAGCGCCTCCCACTCGTCTCGTTCGGCCGCAGTGGGGCCGTGCGGGTACGCAAGAATCACGCGGTGAGCGGCGAACAACGCAACGCACATACCAAAGCGCGTTCAACACGAAGCTTGCGGCTTGCTGCCCGTTCGTTCGGCGCGGAAGCTACGCTGGCGTTCGTGGCATCGGGTTCGTCGAGAACGATGTGCCGACGAACTACGACTGCAACTTGAGTCCCGCGTGTTTTGGCAAGGCGCCTGGTAGCGCTTCTACGTGGTTTGCCGCTCCGCGCTTCGGTTTTACCGTGCGTAGCAGAGCGATTTGTCTAACGGGCAAGGCGTCGCGCCGAACGGGCGATGGCGTTCCGTGGACTCCCTGACAGTGCTGCAGCACGCTGTCGCATTCCACTCTTAAAGACGAAGCTTAAGCGTCCTCCATTTTTTCAACTGAATTAGTGGGTGGATTAAAGTGGATTAATAGGTCTGGTTAGTACAATCCCATACGATGATCCAGTTGAAGGTACTCCAACACTCTTGAAGGTGATGACTGATTCATTTCATATAAATGCAATGGAACCGGTTCCAACCGGAGTTTTGGCTGCAAAATTGCATGGAGACCACTACACGCTCATTGTAGACACCACAGTAGGTAATTTTAATGCCATCGCATTTTCTTCGTTAAGAATGTGGTCAAGGAGGTCCTCAAGATTTTCGTTTTGTTGCGCCCTACACGCGCGTGTCCGCGGTCTGGTGAAGCCCCGCGCACCGTGCTTCTACGCGACAAGGCTATCACTTAGACGCAAGCTGCGCGGGGCGTCACCAGATCGCGGACGCTTGTGCTCGAGTATGTGCGGTCAGTGGCGTAGTAAAAGAGCTGCGCGCCCAGTTGAAAGCTTGCTGCTCCGCTCACTGGGCTGTGCGTACGGCGATAAGTGCAGGTTAACTGTAAATCGAGCTTTGACCTTGACTATGCAGAACCGTTTGACTGGCATCTGTCGCGTGTGGAGCTCAAGTACGCCCACGTACGAGTTTCCTCATTTGGGAGCAGGTGTTTAGGCGACGAAATGAATATGAAAAAAATCCACGCACGCTGACGAGGAAACTCGACGAACGAGCGTACAGTGCCTGGACGCGTGTCACGTTGACCAGCCGCCGTGCTTTTGCCCTGAAATCCCAGACGGAAGGCGCAAAGCCCCTTTCCGATGCGTGGAAGAAGCATTATGGTTTCACCTCGTTTCCCTCCCTTTCAACGGTCCCGTCGACAACACGCGTCCCCATATGCAGAGTAGCTAACCGGATACAGCCCAGCCTGGCGTCTTAGCCTTGTTTTACTCACTCGCTCTCTTCCGGTGGTGGCAGGGCGGCAGGTAACGTGAGCGGCGTTTTCATTCGCTTCCCGGAAGCCTCTGCCGAGCGAAAGCGTTGTGGGGCTTCAACGCTGTGATGCGTATTCTACTCCGCGTAGGCAGTCGGCTTCCTCGCCAGTTTCGCAGTACAAGCGGCACCTAGGATTCAGAGGCGTTAAAGGCGCACTCGAGCTGACGCGTTCTGGTTAGTTATCGCTGCGCACGTGTAAAAAAAAAAACAGCGACCAGCGAGAGAAAACTTTTGAACTTAGAACGCCGGCCGCCGCGGATGAGAACACGCTAAAGCTGCGTTGGCCTTCTTCCATCGGCTTATTGATGTTCCCTCGTGACGCTTCCTGTGCAAAACGCTATTCAGAGCGGCAGTTATTGAGCGTTCAGTGTTGCGCGCAGTTTTACTTCGGCGACAGAATATGTTGTGTTAAACGTGCGCTTCTCGTGGAAGAGGCGCTGTATTAATGTGCGGCCTGATTGCGTCCTCGCGTGCTCGCAAGGTAGCGCGAAGGGGCGCTTTCGCCTCGATTTTTCCTCAACCGCTGACATTTCGATGCAGTGACCCCTCGGCAGTTCAAAATTCGCAGCTTTTATTGAATCGATGTCAGGGGCCGGTGATGAGCGCAGGAGCGCAGCTGGCGCTTTCGCGCGATGCACGAAGCGTTCACGCCAACGCAATGAAAATAAACGCTTAGACGGACCGTTGCATTTGTGATGTAACACAATGCTGCGTACCGCAACACGCATTGGCGTACGGCACATTTCTCACTAGGTCAGTTTGGGCTACTTAAACGAAGAAACTTGCGTGTAGTAGGGTAGTACGGTGCAAAAAGTAAAACTGTGGCAAGAGATGCTATATGACACCTATGTGCGGGAGTAGGTAGTGAGTTCATGCCCTGAAGTGAACGAAAAAGAGCAAGCGATGAAGGGCCAGGTGGGCCACCACGGCCGCGATTTGCCGAAGAATCGTATATGCCAACACAAGCTTTTGCGAAACCATGAAAACGTTCACCGTAGCGAACGTCTGAACAGCTTCAATTCTATTTTTACTGCTAGTGCGGTACCAGTGGCACTCGGCGAAAATATGGGCGTCATCTGTGTGAAGTCTCTGGAAGTGGAGACCACCCACCACCAATTCGCCTACCACCACACTGTACGAGGTCTCCACCCGTTAGAAGTACACGCAGCATTAGAAGGAAAAAGCGATGGCAAAATCGAATTCAAAGAAGCAAAGGGAAAGCCACCTACTCTCTAGAAGCACCACCCTACAGCCGCCACCGCACCTCACGCACCACCAGCTTCTACCCACCTCCCTACCCGACACCCGTCCACAACCCTCTAGAAGCTCCACCGGCAACCCACCTAGCCACTGTCCGACCTCTGCCCACCTTGGCCATCCATAAAAATTTCGACGCGTGATGAAGCTTCGGGTTAGATTAAAAGTATTCCTTAGAGTAAAAGCATCAAAGTAATCAGCGACGGTCGATCGAACTGCTATCGCAGCTGAGTGATTCCACGAGAAATCAAACTGCCTAAATATTTTTTTTAAATTTTATCGATTAATTTGTATTTTATACCTACATTATTCTTCAGCCCAACAGGTACTTTCATTCCGTGAAGAAGCGAACATTTCAGGAAAAAAAATTGTAAACGACGTTGCTGCACAGGCAGCGTTTTTACGCACAGCTCAATTTCGCAAATTTGCGATGACGTAAGAATCGAGATATGAAAGCCATGAGGGATATATTTTGCGTGCCAATAGCACAGGTGAAAAAGAATACGTCAGGCTTATTTATGTCATTGTGAGGAAGATGTTGCTTACTAGAAAATGTTTCGAAAACGACAAAAGTCTCAAATACGGTAATTTTCAAGAAAAATATATAAAGCACATCTTCAAAATTGCACAATAGATAAGCATCGAGGTGCTAAAACAGTGAGCGTACTTTCACTGTTATATAATATAGGGAAGTGAAGAGGTATTGGCCTAAATCTGGTATTTTTCAATATAGTGTTGTGTTCCAAAAATCAAAGGAAAGAAAATTCCATCTCCAATTTTTCTTAAAACTCCTGAAACGTCTCTAGAAGGAAAGGAAAAGGATAACAAATAACATATTGCATTATTTTGCTCCCAACAATGTTATCCAAGCTGAAACTTGTAGCGTTCTTGAGCATCAGCAGGAGCTCCTAAATGAAGGGACGGGAGCAGCTAACACGCCCTTCGCTACTCTAAACTTTCCGCAAGTCCCAAGACTGAGACCTTTTCCATCAAGAGAGTGAGCATGCCTAATTAGCCTAATTACTTTCTGTGGACAAAAAACGATCTGTGCCGTAAGCAGGATTCTGTTACGCCCCTACCCCCGAGTGTAGGTAACAGAGAGAGATAGCTCTTTAATGAAAAACAGATTTTAGCTGGCGTCAATATTCGCTAAAAAGTGGGAGTGCAGCCCGTAGGAATACATGTAAACAAAACTCTCAATGTAATTTTCTGACTGCACAGTGCACCTATGAGGCTGTCTTTAATTAAAAAGTGGACTACATTGTAGAAAGGAACGTGGAACTGTACAATGTCATTTCAAAGCCAATGTTTTTTTTTAAAGCATCACAATGTGTGCTTGTCAGAGACGTTTTACAAATCCACCTTCTGTACTGTAGGCTCTTATCGTCTTTTATTAATGAATAATGACCTCATTTACTCATTTTGGAGTCTCTGTGACATGCAGAAACTTAAAGAAAATTGTATATAAGTTGAGGGAAAGCCTACCTCACCCCAGCTTAACCAATCCAGCATATAATCAGCATAACCAATCAAAATAAATGAACAAGGGCTTAGAACGGCACCAGAATGTTCTTTTTTTTAAAAAATCAAGCACGAATTAGAAAAAAAAATCAGGCACGGTATGCCTGTAGTGGAACGACAAAGCGAGTGCCTAATGACACGCATGGCTTCATAGATGCAATGCGAAGAAAATTACATTCAAAACTTTTCTTTTCATGCATTCCTATGGGCCGCACTCCTATTTGTTACCCGCACACGGGGATAGGTGTTTGCCCACAAAAAGAAATTAGGTATGCTCCCTCTCTCTCTCTTGATGAAAAAGGTCGCACTCTCGTGATTCGGGGAAAATTTAGAGCAGCAGAGGGCGTGTTTGCTGATTCCGTCGCTCCATTTAGGCGCTCCGGTTGATGCTCAAGAAGCTACAAGTTTGAGCTTGGATAACATTGTTGGAAGCAAAATAATGTAACCTGTTCTTTCGTATTCTTTTTCGCCTCCTTCCAGAGACTTATTTCAGGAGTTTTAAGAAAAAATGGAGAGGAGGTTTTCTTTCCTATGATTTTTTTAAAACACTACTATATTGAAAATGCAAGATTTAGAGCAATGCTTCCATTCCTCACATATTCTTTCTCGCCTGTACTCTAGTCACGCAGAATATAGCCATCATGGCTTTCATATCTCGATTCTTACGTTATTGCAAAGTTGCGAAGTTGAGCGGTGCGTGAAAGCGATGCCTCTCTTATGACGTGGTTTACAGTTTTTCTCCTGAAATATTAGTATCTTCACAAATTTAAATTCAGTGTTGGCCTACTGAATAATGTGTGCACAGTATATTGTCAGGGACTAGAAGACGACAAAGTGGGCAGTTGCGCGGCACGGAGCGTCCGCGGTAGGCCCACCGCCATTAAATCATTCCATCTGTCATGTAGTCCTGTCTTCATCGGCTTGCCGTCACGTAACATTTGGTGTGAGGTGCGGGTCATTGATCTCCATCCTGATCCTGTAGCTTCGGCGTCCTGCGTGTGCTGACGTCATCGGTCAAGTGTTCCTGTCCGCACCGACCGGCAGTGCCCCAGCCCACCAGACCAGAACCGACCACGCCATTCACCCCAGCCCCGTCCCCCACCCGATCAAAAGACAGGACGACGTCATGACGACGCCGCCGCAACTGGAACCTATGACCCCACCGACCCTAGAAGCCGCCAACATATTCGAACACAGCCCCTGCCCATTCCGTTCGGTGTGTTCATGGGCCTTGTCGGCTCAAGGTGGCCTAGCTACGGCCCGGAAGCTTCCTGGACCAGCGCTCATCTGATCATCATCTGTTCATCACTTTCATCGTGACGGCAAGCCCTGCATCTTCTTCTCTTCTGTGTTCCTCCCTCCTGTCACGCCCATCGCCACGCACTGCGTTTCATCTTCACTGTCGCTCTTCTAGTTCGCGCGGTCGGGACGATCGCTCGGCAGCCCCGGGTAGTGTCACGGGCTAGAAGACGACAAAGTGGGCAGTGGCGCGGCACGAAGCGCTCGCGCTACGCCCGCCGCCATTAAATAACTACATCGCCATCTGTCATGTAGTCCTCTCTTCACCGGCTTGCCATCATGTAACAATATAAAATAATCAAAAATGTAAAAAATTGGAAGATATTTCGCAGTTTTATCTCTCGTGGAATCACCCAGCATTCTCGCATCAGGCTTAATTATTGTCCTTTCAATGTTCTTTAAACATCTATGTTTCCATTCTTTTTTTTCTCATGCAGACATTTGAAATAAGGAAGGGCTCTCCGCGCGTCTTTGCGTATCAGTATAACGATGATCACGTTTGCTATGTTAGCGAAAACCGGTGTTTAACAAAAAGTGATATTGCTTAGCTGATGTCTTTCACTCAAGTTTGAATACTTGAGAACTGTACTGGGAAATATATTCAGGTCTACGAACACCTGCAGGGGCGATTCGATGGCTGCGGCATTCAGGTCTCACAGGCGTTCGCGGCTCGATCCCAGCCGCGGAGGCCTCATTTTTGTGTCGGAAAATTCTGAAAACGCTTGTGTGGCGAGATTGTGGTGCACGTTTAAGAAACCCAGGTGGTCCAAACTTATCGGGAGCCCTCCATTGCAGCGTCCCTAACAGCCGTTGCCAGGGATTTGGCGCGTATAAATCTGAGTTTTTTTTGTTATGATTATAGAGGCCATGAACAATTTACGAGTAGTAGACCATCTTGAGGCTGCCGTTAAAATGAGGCTGTTTTGGTTTTTGAAAAAAATTTGCCCCACTTGACTCTCTTGCTTTTTGCTATCTTTTTCAGTCTTCAGCTCTAAATTTTGGACGAACTCGGGTGCGAATGAATTGTCTGCGGACTGCTCTCAGTTGATGCACTCTCGTTCTGTTCACAGCACAAAAAGCGGTCGCTGTTCCTTAAGCTCTTCGAGCGAGCGCAACCAAAGGCTGTTAGAGAAGAGGTCGGCTCCATAATTTGCGTGCGGCACTTGACGAAGCAGGCTTCGTCATTTTTTAACGAAAGAGCGTCTGTTTTGAAGGAAATACAAGAACGAATGCCGCTCCTGTCATAGCGGAACTTATGAACAGACGCGTGTCAGTCCTATGCTATAACCACGCACTCGCGAGTGGACGGTGGCCTCAAACGAAACTTCTTACTAGACTGGTTGACACAAGTTGACGATGCAGGGAGCCTTCGCTCCGTTGTGTTTGCCTTTACTCCTGTAGTGAGCCTTATTTCATGCATATGAAATATGGCACACCGTCTGTGACCGGCTAGTGAGAGAAGACCCTTGGCTGTATTCCCTTTGAGCTCCTGGCGACAGGCTGAAAGCCTGACTGATACCGTTCTTCTTATGCGACAGACATGCTTAAAACATAGGGACTACGAGAACGCAAGCTGGTAGTAGGAATCCTTAGGTTGGCTTACTATAGTCGCTGGCGACACATTTTTGATTTGACGCGAGCCTATCAGGTGAAGAATTGGGGGCTCATACATGTGCAGGAATAATTATGTGCGACCGACCGCTTTTGCCCGGCGAACCCTGACGGAGATGAGTAGTCGAGGTGGCGATGCTGTATATGGGCCGGGCCGCAGTCAAAGCTTCTGTTGCTTGTGGGTTCCGCGCAAATGGCAGGAAAGGTTTTTACTCCTTTTTATGCTGTCATTTGCGACAGAGTAGAGTTGTACGCAGAAACTGAACATCAATTGATTCTAGTTTCTTTTTTCTTCCCATACTGGCAGGCGTCCGTATACGATAGCAACGCATCGTCTGCCCCGAGTTCATCACTAGAGTGTCTATCGGCCGACAAGTTACAATTCCATTGGCAAAGCTCATGAAACTTGTGGGCTTATTTATAGATAAATACATGACACTGCTCTTTTCAACTCTTTTTCAACCAAATAAGAGGCGTGGTTCTAAAATAAACTGCAACGTTTCTAGGAATGATGAGTGGTCTGCAGTTTAGTCCTGACATAAATACAAAAATAGTTCTTTTTAATCATTCTTAAAGATAAGCTGTTCTCTCCTGGGTACCTGATAAGTTTAAATTCCTGGTGTTCTTCCAACCGCGCTGCCATCTAATACCACTCTTGCACAGAGCAGGGATATTTTTCAGAGTAACAAGGGACCTACATGCTGAGACTACAATGAAAGGAACGAAGTCACTTCCAAATAAGCATATCATGTCTTGTATATTTTGCATGCAGTGCGGCACTCGAAATCGCGATGGGTATCGGTTGAATTGGTCAAACTGTGTGGCCACATCTGGGCGCTAAGTACTGAAAGTGAATGCTGGCCTTCCCGCACCACGCACAGGATGAAACGCTTGTCTTGGTGGCGTGGCTTCTAAGCCTCTTACACTGCGGCCCTCGGGAGTACTCTTGTGCGTGTCAGGGAGCAACCAGCTTCGCTCGATTCCCCTACGCTGCTCGTCGTCACACGTGGCGTTGCTTCTCGCAGAGCCCGCAGCGTGGCCGTTGAAGGCCCGGGGTGCGCCATGACTGGCCCCACCACCGGCAGGCCGGGCGGCGGCCGTCGCGGCTCGGCGCCACTGCCCGTCCAGCGGAGGGCGTCGCTGTCGCCCCAGCCGCCGGGCGTGTCGGCGCCCACGTCGCTGGGGCCGTCGCCCAAACAGTCACCCAGGCCCTCGGTCGAAGGCTCGCCCAAGGAGTCACCGCCGTCGGCCGAGCAGGACGGCCCGCCTTCGCCGGGGGGCGCGTCTCCCGCTCAGTCGACCACCTCGGCGCTGGCCACGCCGCAGGATCCCGCCGCCGCTGCCGAGCACAAGGTGAGCAGCAGCTCCACCTCTCGCGGCCGCCACTGCTAACAGAGGGCGCTCGCTCCGACCCCGCACGGAGCGGACTAGGCTACAACCTATCTTTTTTCAAGCAAGGGGAATGGATTAAACAGACATTACCGGGACTAATATACGCGCCGATATAGTGATAATGGCTGACAACAAGGAAGACCTGCAGAAGTTGTTAGACATATGCAGTACAGAGGGAGATAGATTAGGCTTCAAGTATAGTAAGGAAAAATCTGCAGTCATGATATTTAATGAAAAGGGCGGCGAGCATAGAATACAGGAGTTCGTGCTAAAAGTAGTGAATGAGTACAAGTATCTTGGGGTGTGGATAAATAACAGTGCTGAGTATCTGACAGAGCATGAAAAATATGTAATGAATAAAGCTAGTAGGAATGTACCTGTCATGAAAAATAGGGCACTGTGGAATTACAATAGGTATGAGGTGGTAAAAGGGATCTGGAAAGGGGTGATGGTCCCTAGCCTCACCTTCGGTAATGCGGTCCTGTGTATGAGGCCAGATGTTCAAGCAAGGCTGGAAATTAGGCAACGGGGAGTAGGGAGGTTAGCTTTGGGAGCACATGGCAATACACCAAATCAGGGGGTAAAGGGTGATATGGGATGGGCTTCTTTCGAGAGCAGAGAGGCTAGCAGTAAGATAGCATTTGAGGAACGATTGAGAAAAATGGAGGAAAAGCAGTGGGCTAGGAAAGTTTTCAGATACCTGTATATAAAGAATGTTGACACAAAATGGAGAAAACGAACTAGAAAAATGACAAGCAAATATCTGGACAGCAGTAAGGGGGCAAATCAGCAATTATCGGTTAAGAAAAAGGTTAAAGAAACAGAGAGAGCTCTGTGGAAAACAGGGATGCTGACGAAATCGGCACTGGGAACATACCGGACCTTTAAACAGGAAATTGTCAAAGAAAATATCTATGATAATTGTAGGGGAAGCTCTTTGTTGTTTCAGGCCAGGACTAGAGTTTTGCGGACTAAGACGTATAGAATCAGGTACCATGAGATAGACACTTTGTTCATTGCGGGCGGAGCGAAGGAGGAAACGGTTGAACACTTGATACTTTTCTGTAAAGGGCTTCACCCTACAGTGGAAAGCAGCGGGGCTGACTTACCCAAGGCATTGGGGTTTAGGGATAGTGAAGGGAAAGTGGATTTTAAGAGGTTAGAGTAACCAAGCGAAGGTTATCTGATTGGTGGCTAAAAGCAAGACAGGAGTAAATTTTCACAAGACATGACTAGGTGGCTTGAGCCACCGCCCGATTTAAAGGGTTCAGCCGTATCCATCCATCCATCCATCCATCCATCCATCCATCCATCCATCCATCCATCCATCCATCCATCCATCCATCCATCCATCCATCCATCCATCCATCCATCCATCCATCCATCCATCCGTCCATCCATCCGTCCGTCCGTCCATCCATCCATCCGTCCGTCCGTCCGTCCGTCCGTCCGTTTGTCCATCCATCCATCCATCCATCCATCCATCCATCCATCCATCCATCCATCCATCCATCCATCCATCCATCCATCCATCCATCCATCCATCCATCCATCCATCCATCCACGGGAGCGCCAGGCGCTCTGCTGTCACTCGCCACCCTGCAGTTGTGCCAGAGCGTTTTATTTTCGCGGTGGTAGTGAGGCATACGTTTTACCTAGTGAAGAATGATACCTATATTTTGTAGAGAGAGGTACACTGGGCTACCAGTCGAGCATTTCGCGGTACATGCTAGAAGCCACTTGTGCGCATGCGCCGTTACCATGGCAACCGGAGAGGAGCAGCAAGTGTGGCGTGCGCTTCGCCGCGGCCGCGCGCCCGCTCCACCGTCGGAACGAAGCGCGCTGCGCGCTTCGTCGCCGCCTTGCCGCACGCCGCTCTATCACCCCAACCGCGCGTCTCATGCGCAGCATTGCGCATAAAAGGCGGAGATGTAATGGGCGTCTACATCACAATGTTTGACATGGATGCAGAGAAGAATCCATGTACTGCCTGGACACAGGGTCCATATCATCGTTCACTTTTCTATTTCATTAGATCAGCCCACCTTTCTTCATTTATTTAAGCATCTTACTCATCTCTTATTTCATAATTTTTATGCCCTGAGGCAATAAACATCGCTTGAAAAAAAAAGTCCAGACGCTGCTAAACGGCGGTATACACAAGAGAAGATTAACTCTTCCGATCCTGAGGTTGTCGCCTGCCACTTGGTTGCTCAACAAAGAGAGTATGATCGTAAGAAGGCGAAGAGAGCAACGGAGACGCCCGAACAGAGAGAGGAACGGCTTTCCAAACGGAGATGCCAGACTGCCGAGCGTAAGAGACGGCGCATATAGCCGCCGAGATGGAGCCTATGTCTGTCATTGCTAAACATACGGTGACCACAACAAGCTCAGCCAAGGAAACGTACCTCTCGCTACGTATGTCCTGTCATAGCCGAGTTAAGCCACTGCCAATTTTTAGTGTTCATATACCCATGTCTTGAATAGATATTTTGGCTACCAACGCCTACGAACGACCAGTAGACAAAAATCAACTCAGTAGACTATAACTAGGACCTAGAGTTTTCGGTTGAAACCGAAAAGAAAAATTTTATAAATGTATGCCGTATTAATTTTTCGAAGTTCGTTTTTAACTCAAACAGGTCAGTATCCGTCCGATGCAGCCAAAGCTACCGGGCTGCTGAATACGAGTAACTAATGGTCAGAAGAGAAAGCAAAGTGCGAAATCCAGAATTACGTTGAGACAGTGGCATCGTTAGATTACGTAGTGCGTTCGTATGTTTCAAGGCATTGTTCCCCTACTTTGTACAAACGCGAGGTGGAGACCGAGAGGCTCCACTGCCTTGTCAAGCTTCGTTTACTAGCGGAAGGCGTTCTGCTCACAGATTGTCATGACCTTACCAGGGCCGTTATTTGGTTAAGGACTTCTCGCACGGCATTTGAAGGCATTGCCAACGTTCGTCACTAATAAGCCACCGCCAACTCGAAGCCAATGCATAAGCGTCACAAAAAAGGGACAAGTTCTGGCTTCAACGACCCTTCAAGGAGCTTTGTAAATAATTGTGTGCTTTGCGAAGTCGCAGCTTTTTTTCTCAGAGTGCCTACCTAGCATTAGCTTCTTTACCTCAGGCGAATTTAGCATCTTTCCTATTGTGAACCGGGTTCCTTTATATGCCAGCTAGCGAACGCAGTAAATAATATTTCTCAAAACATTGAGCTTGGTAGCACGACTTCCCCCATTTTCTTGCAGCCGAGTTTTGCCGCTAGTACTTACGTACTTAAGGGGCGGCAGTGGTTAGGTGGGCGGATGAGATTAGGAAGTTTGCAGACATAGGGTGGGCGCAGTTGGCAAAGGACAGGGTTAACTGGAGAAACATGGGAGAGGCCTGTGCCCTGCAGTGGGTGTAGTCACGCTGATGACGAGACTTACGTAACTTTTTTTCTTTTTTGCTGAATTTCATGCTTCATGTGCATTTTCCAAAAAGGTAATGATTCCCCGGTGCCTGGGCTGCTGATTACAAAAACCCTGGTATTATAATTGTACAGTCCCGAACTGTTTTGACAGTTTTTAACTAATTTAGTTTATTATATAATCAACTAAAGAATCTAAAATAAAATAAATAATTGTCTTTTCTGCTTACTGGGTATGCTATTTAGGCGGAAAAATATTTATTTTGGGTCAAAATTATGCACGGTCCCCTGAAATGGCTAATGCTTTCGACAACCTTATAACTGACAGCTCGTTCTTTACATAAATCATTAAAGAGTTCGCTAATTGCTTTCAATCATGTACTGAAAGATAAAACACCAAAGGCAAGTGACTGGAATGCGCCACAGACAGCAGCAGTTCATTAGATTCGCGTGCAGCATTCCATGTGCTCTAAAACTTGACCATATTCAACCCGGGTAACCTGCGTATGCCATACTTCACCCATGCATCACGGATAGTTTATCGTCGTAACTGTCCGATTTGTGATTACTTTAGCGCTGTGGCTATTTTTACTTTTACCTTGACCAAGCATACATATGCTAATATTGTTCCGCGGTTAGTTCAGCAGCAGAAACGATGGGCCGTACACAGAAGAAACACCAGAAACCAACACTAGCACTAGCTGATGCAGCGCCCTTGTCGTGGTCTACTGTCCAGAGACAAACTTCCTCTTCGCTTCGCGCCTTGTGTACCGTAACACTACCCCGCGAAGCGAAGAGAAAGTTGGTCTGTCGCTGGACAGTAGACGACGACAAGGACTATCCTGAGGTCGACGTGTCGGAGCTCCTGCAAATTGTTTCCTCGATGCACTCTGCTGCTCCGGGATCTGACGGGATTACTGTGGGCATGTTAAAGATTTTAGCGCACGACTTTCCAACTCACCTTCTAGATATTGTAAATGCGTCATTGGAAACCTCTTGGATTCCTCACAGTTGGAAAATTGCGAAAATAATTTTACTTTTAAAAAATGCAGACAATGGATTTCAATTAGACAATATTCGGCCGATTGCTTTAACCTCAAATTTAGTAAAGCTAATAGAAAGAGTAGTACACAGTCGCCTCACAAAGCATGTTCATCATATTAACGGCCTCAGCCCCGCACAGATTGGCTTTCGTCGCGGTTGTTCCATATGGTCCGCGCATGTGGATCTCGAGAGCCGAATACGACTCTCAATGCGCCAGAGAGAAGTTTCGGCCTTGGTGACGCTTGACGTTGCAAAGGCCTATGACAGCGTGGAGCACACAGTCCTCATTAACAAGCTTGCTCAACTACAACCACCGCATTACCTCTACGCCTGGATTTGTGAATTTCTAAAAGATAGATTTTTCTTCTGTACAGACGGATCTTTTTGTTCTAATACCTATGGTCAATCAAGAGGTGTGCCGCAAGGCTCTGTTCTTTCTCCGCTGCTTTTCAACATATTAGTTCGGGACATCCCCATTCATCCTAACGTTACAGTTTATGTATACGCAGATGATATAGCTTTTTTCGCATCAGCAAATGATATTCATGTGCTCTACGGGTATTTGCAGGCATATCTGAATGCTCTTGAAGTCTGGTTGGACCAAATCAATTTATCACTTAATGTCAGCAAATGCGGCGTGCTGGTATTTCCACCCGACGCTCCTATGTACATCTCGCTAGCCTACCGCTCCACTCCAATTCCGCAGGTGGAGTCGGTTAAATACCTAGGTGTTACTTATGACCAAAATTTGGACTGGCGACACCATATTAAGAATAATGTTATTAAAGGGGAACGTGCACTGGGCCGTTTGACCCGAGTTGGCAATAAAAAGTTTGGCATGCGTCGTGACACGCTACTGTTGCTCTATAAGGCTTATATGAGACCGATTCTGGAATTTGGTTGCCCCTTGTTCTCTGGTAGCGCGAACTACAAGCTGCAGCCATTAGCCTTACTGGAAAGACGTGCCCTACGGCTATGCCTCGGGCTCCCAAAATCAGCGTCCAACGCTGTCCTTTATCTGGAAGCGCGTATCCCCAACCTCTATTCCCGCTTCCAACTTCTAACAGTGCGTACTTTCCTCAAGTCTTTTGACCCGGCCCCAGGCGTTAGTGTTCCAATTTTTGTATCCCAACCACACCTTTTTTTGACTAATCACTGGCCACGTTATCAGCTTCCGCAAGTTAGGTTCACGCAGAATCTGTTAGCTCCGCTTCAGGTTGATCTGATCTCCTTGCAACGAGTTGCTGACACGCAGGCTGATCCCGTCTTCTATTACGACTTTATTTTCCCGTCCCATGCGAAGCATATGCCCGCACATACCCTAAATGGTCTTCTTTCTGAACACCTACAGAATTTTCCACATCATACTGTTCTCTCCACTGATGCCTCCGGCAGCTGTGAGAAGGCGGCGATTGGCATATATTCGCAGGATCTAGATTGGAGCTACTCCGTTCGTATCCCTGATTATACTCCTATATTCTTCGCAGAGTTTTTGGCCATTGGTTTGGCTCTTCTCAAAATTCCCAGACATGTCGCACGGGTTCTTATTCTCACAGACTGCCTTTCAGTTATTGTCTCTCTCCAAAATTCGGAAAAATCTTTCTTGACTCGTTCACTTAGGTTTTTTGTTCCGAGCACAGTGCGCGAGATCCGTTTGGTCTGGGTACCTGGGCATTCAGGCGTCTATTTTAACGAGGTGGCTGATTTATTGGCAAGGTCAGCTCTCAGCGCACCTGTAATATATCCCGTCCCTCACCTCATTCTGTTAGCAGCTTCACGTTTCCAGCGGTTCCAACATATTTCAGCCACTTTGAGTGATCCGTTGCTGAATACCGTGGACTTTCAACACCTAAAGTACCCATGGAATATCCGGTGGTGTAAGTCAAGGCTTTGTGAAGTGTCCATGACGCTCCTGCGATGTAGAATCCCTCACTTAAACTTGTACTTATGCAGGTGCGGGTTCGCTGCGACAAACATTTGTGTATCATGTGGGCAAGTTGAATCAATCGATCATTTTCTCCTCTCTTGCCGGCGGTTCGCGGTTCAGAGAAAGCAATATCTGGAGGTTCCTCTTTCGAGACTTGGACTGCCTCTGTCTCTTACAGTTCTTCTATCGTTCGGTGCGAGTGCCAAGGGATTCCCGTTAAGCAGTGTATGCGGCTACCTTCACGATTACATAAGTGCAACTAATCGATTATCCTGTTAGCTATACACAAAATTCTTTCGCATGTCCAAAAAGGCTAGATTGATTCTATTCCGGATGACTCATACCTCTTGAATTCATTTTATTTTTCCCAATTTTTTTTTCTTGATTCAGTCTTCTGACGTTTCCTTCCCCGCGCAAATGCTTCATTGGCATTCTACCCTATACCTTGGCCAATCCCCCCACGTGGGTATGTGCCATATTACTTGAGGAGAAGAAGAAGAAGAAGAAGAAGTTTCGGTTTTTGGTGTATCTGCTGTGTACGGCCCATCGTTCCTGCTGCTAAATTAACCCCGTGAAATTTCGTGGAGGTTGTGCTGGGTACTACACCACGTCCTGGACCTCCGCAGCGGTCGTCACATTGAATCCATCGCTATGCCGTCCAACGCACCTCCGGCCACAGCGTCAACCCCAGCGCCGACCGTTGTCGTGGCACAGCCTCGCGACCCGGGCACCTTTTGTGGCACCGATGACGTCGGTGTTGAAGACTGGCTAGCCATGTATGAGCGTGTGAGTAAGCACTACCGCTGGGACGCGGCCCTCATGCTTGCTAACGTGATCTTCTTGGCGCGCACGGCGCGCGTGTGGTTATAGACGCATGAGGACGACTTTACCTCTTGGGACTCGTGTAAAGAGAAGCTCCGCGAGTTATTTGGCAAGCCAATTGGACGCAAACCGGGCGCTAAAGAAAACCTTGCCACTCGAGCTCAGTCGTCCACCGAGTCTTACATCTCTTACATCGAGGATGCCCTCACATTTGGCGTAAAGTAGACAGCGCCATGTCAGAGACCGACAAGGTCGGCCACATACTCAAGGGGATCGCTGACGACGTTTTTAACCTGCTCCTCTGCAAAGACTGCGCGACGGTCGACTCTTTCCTCCAGGTATGCCGGCAGTTTGAGCAAGCCAGACACCGCCGCAGTGCTCCCCGTTTCGACCGCCTTCCGAACACGGCGGCAACATCTTCCTGCGAAGACTTGCCAACACTGCAACAGCCGTCCCATCCTGCCAATTTAACCCGAATTGTACGGAGAGAACTGGAGGCTATGACTCCCATCACCTTCGCCCCTCAGCCGCCTGACGCTACGATTGCTCTTATCGATGCCGTTGTTCGCCAGGAGTTCGCGAACGTGCGTCTCAATTCTGGCTTGCCCTCTGCGTCGCCCTGTACACCAACCACCGCTCCATTGATTGCTACGGCTTCACCGACTCCGGCCATTCCGCCGCATTATCGCTACCGGAATCCCGCGGACGACCGGCCTATCTGTTTCACCTGCTCGCGTGTCGGCCACTTTTCCCGCCACTGCCACAGCCGTTGGTATTCCCCACCTCGCCGTAGTTATAATTATGATCGCCATATGGACTGCGGACCTAGCTCTAACTATGATCGTCGTGCCGACAACGGACCTCGTTCTGATTACGATCGTAGTGCCGATTACGGCCCGCGCCAGATGTCTTCCCGTCCTGAGTTCTCACACGCCAACGACACTCCGGCCCTGCGCAGGTACAGCCGCTCGCCTTCACCTCAGGCCGTCGCTCCCGTTCGCCACAACTTCAACGCCCGGCCACTCCGCACTTACCGCCCTTACCTGGCTTTCATTCGAAAAACTAACCAATGCAGCTCCCGGAGGTGACGCTGCATTGACGACCAATCCTCTCCTGACCCCCGCTCCTCGCCGCAACCTTCTCGATATCTGTGCGGACGGTGCACCACTTACGGCTCTGGTTGACACTGGCGCTCAAATTTCTATCTTGAGCTCCTCCTTTCGTCGTCGTCTGAGGAAAGTTGTGACACCCGCCATTTCCCCAGCCGTTCGTGTTGCCGACAGCAGTGCTGCTGCCGTCGTTGGAATGTGCACTGCGCGTGTTTTCATTGCCGGTCGTACTACAGCTGTCCTGTTCACTGTGCTCGACCACTGCCCCCATGATGTGAACCTCGGCATCGATTTTTTAACAACCCACGCGGCGCTAATTGATTGCTGCAATGGCCTTGTTCGTTTGGACCTGCCGCTCTGTTCTGAAAGCGCCGATTCCAAGCCGCCCCGCTTACGTGCCGCTGAATTTACTCGCCTGCCGCGCGATTCTGCAGTCGTTCCAATGTTCCCGGTTCCCCTCGTTCCTGATGGTGCCTACGTCACTCACTCAATCAAGGACGTTGTCCTTCAGCCAAACTTCATCCTTCCACACACCGTACTGACCGTCATCGGTAACTGCACCTAACTTCCGATTCTAAACTTCAGCCTCTCTACTCAAGTTTTACCCTGTGGAATCGCACTCGCTATTTCCTTTGGCCGAATGCACAGTTTCTGTTCTCGCAGCTGAGCCTCAGACTGGTCTCCCTAACCCCTGCTCGGCAGCTTCACGTCCGGACCTTGTTTCTGCAATAATCGCAGCGGATTTGCCACCTGACCACGCCAGCGCGCTCTCCACCCTGTTAGTTTCCTACAGTGACGTCATAGATTTTTGAAATCGTCCTCTCAGCCAAACTACTGTCGTGACCCATCACATAAATGCGGGTGATGCCAGCCCCATACAGAGAAGGCCCTATCGTGTCTCCCTTCCTGAGCGCCATGTCATCCAGACGGAGGTGGACAAGATGCTGGCTAACAATATTATCGAACCTTCTATCAGTCCGTGGGCGTCCCCGGTGGTGTTGGTCAAAAAGTAAAATGGCAGTTGGCGCTTCTGTGTCGACTATCGCCGTCTTAATCACATAACAAAGAAAGACGTCTATCCTCTTCCGAGAATTGATGACGCCCTCGACTGCCTACACGGTGCCAGCTATTTCTCTTCTATTGATCTCCGCTCAGGCTACTGGCAAATTGCAGTTGACGAACGGGATCGTGAGAGGACAGTCTTTGTCCCCACCGATGGCCTGTACCAATTCAGCCATGCCTTTCGGACTCTGCAACGCTCCTGCCACCTTCGAGCGTATGATGGACTCGCTCCTGCGTGGCTTCAAATGGACGACGTGCTTGTGCTACCTGGATGACGTTGTCGTTTTCTCCCCAACTTTCGAAAGCCACCTACACCGTCTTTCTACTATCCTTGCCGTCTTCCGCCGCGCCGGTCGCCAGCTCAACTCCAAGAGGTGCAGCTTCGGTCAGCGCCAAATTAAGGTCTCCGGCCACTTGGTCGATGCTTCTGGTGTCAAGCCCGACCCTGACAAAGTTCGTGCCCTTCGCGAGTTCCCCACCCCCGCTCCTCAAGCGATGTGCGCAGTTTCCTCGGGCTCTGCTCGTATTTCCGCCGGTTTATCCCGAACTTCGCCGACACGGCCCGTCCCCTTACCTTTCTCTTGAAGAAAGATGTGCCTTTCTCCTGGGGACTTGACCAAGCTCGCGCTTTCACCGCACTTGTTGTGGTCCTCACTGCTCCACCTGTGCTGGTCCAGTTCAACCCTTCTGCGCCTACGGAACTTCGCACCGACGCAGTGGCCATGGTATTGGGGCCATCCTTGCGCAGCGCCAGCGCGATTACTATCGTGTCATTGCCTACGCCAGCCGCCTGCTGTCTCCCTCTGAACGCAACTATCCAATCACTGAGCGGGAGTGTCTTGCCCTTGTTTGGGCGTTAACAAAATTCCGCCCTTATTTGTTTGGGCGGCACTTCTGCCTGGTTACGGACCACCATGCTTTGTGTTGGCTCTCCTCTCTTAAAGACCCCACAGGCCGACTGGGTCGCTTGGCTTTGCGCTTGCAGGAATACACATTTACTGTTGTCTACAAGTCCGACCAGTTGCACCAAGACGCCGACTGTTTGTCCCGCCATCCTGTCGATCCTCCTGATTCCCACAGCCATGATACCGACGTTTGTGTTTGTCCATCTCGGACTTTTTGCACATCGGCGACGAGCAGCGCCATGATCCATCTCTGCGTCCTATAATCGACCGCCTCCGAAGCGTCCCTTCCGATCCTGACCTGAGCCTGTTCGTGCTGCATCACGATATTCTGTACCGTCGCAATATGCACCCTGATGGCGCCAAAGTTTTGCTCGTCGTCTCGACGAATCTCCGCTGCACAGTCCTTGCCCAGCTTCATGACGCTCCTACTGCAGGGCACCTCGGCGTGTCCTGCACATGAGACAGCCTGCGCCGGCGGTTCTTCTGGCCTGGCCTTTACCGCTCTGTCCGCGGTTACGTTGCTGCCTGCGATCAATGTCAGCGCCGGAAAACGCCCCCTCTCCCGCCTAGTGGCCCGCTTCAGCCCATAAACATTCCGACTGACCCATTTTTCCATGTTGGTCTCTATTTGCTCGGGCCTTATCCCACATCAACTTCCGGGAACAAGTGGACCACCATTGCGACCGATTACACTACCCGGTACGCTATCACGCGCGCTATCCCGATCAGCTGTGCCTCCGATGTCGCCGACTTTCTTCTCCATGACGCCGTCTTGCTTCACGGCGCTCCTCGTCATCTGCTTACAGATCGAAGCCCCTGCTTTCTTTCTAAAGTGGTTCACGACCTTCTCCGCTCCTGCTCCACCTGTCACAAGTTCACGAAGGCCTACCATCCCCAAACGAATGGTCTTACTGAGCGCCTTAACCACACCCTGACGGACATGCTGTCCATGTATGTCTCCGACCACCATCGTGACTGGGACGTCAGTTTACCCTTCGTGACGTTCGCCTACAATTCCCCATGCCATGATACCACCGGACACTCCCCCTTCTACCTGCCCTTCGACCGCGACCCGTTGCTACCCTTTGAGAGCTTACTGCCTTCTGACCCTTCTGCTAGCAGTTATGCTTGTGACGCCATTGCCCGTGCTGACGCCGCCCGCCAAATCGCTAGGGATCGTCTCCACGCTTCTCAGACCGCTCAAAAACTTCGTTACGACCTTCATGATCGTGACGTCCACTACCCTCCCGGCTCCCTGGTCTTCCTCTGGCTCCCTGCACGCCGTGTGGGACTGTGTGAAAAGCTCCTTCCTCGTTACGTCTGTCCTTACCGCGTCTTGAGGCAACTGAGCGATGTTACCTACGAACTCACGCTGCTGCACCCCCACTCTCCTTCCGAGGCCCCCTCCACACAATTTGTGTTTGTGCACGTCGCCCGTCTTAAACCCTACCACTTGCACCCAACCCCCTAAGGCGCCCCGGGACTGTGCCTTCTCCCGTGGGAGGTGGGGTGGGGGGTTGGGGGGGGGGGGGGGTATTGTTACGGTACACAGGCGCGAAGCGAAGAGGAAGTTGGCCTGTCGCTGGACAGTAGACGACGACAAGGACGCTGAAGCTAGTGCTAGTGCTGGCTTCTGGTGTTTCTTCTGTTTACGGCACATTGTTCCTGCTGCTGAACTAACCGCGTAACAATATATTCCAAGAGCATTTTTACACAAGAGCAAGAACAACTTACATCAAACTTCAGTACAAATCAGTAAAAACAAAGAGGGTCAAGTGCCCTTAATGCAAGTTCGCATTCCTTCACCTTGTATGCCCGGCTATCGTTGTATCTGTTAAGGAAGCCACCACGGTATCTTGCTGCTGGTCTTGCGAATACTACGAAAAGGCGTGGGCGCTGATAGCCAGCGGCACAGTATTTGGAAGTACAAGAATTTCTTTTATTCTTATTTTTTTTAGTTGTCATACCCAATATAATTTTTGTTTCCTGAATTGTATGTTGGCCAATCACGATTCCGCAACAACTTCGATGCTGTGGCTTGAAGAATTGAGAAGCCATTCATGTTTCTCTAATGGCAATATGAGTAGTCTCCTGTGGATGGCAACCAGTTTCACAAAGCGGTTCGTGCGCGAATTCGGTTCTTCCACTAACAAATCATAACACACAGTAAGGCGACAGCTATCGCAAAGACCAATCAGAACCAGATCTTTCGTACGAAAAGAACAAATATTCCGGCCATGTCACGGCAAGTGAATCGCGTGCAGTGATGCTGTTCGGTCTCATGTCACAGAGCATGCCGCTACACTATTTTTACCTGAGGCTCATGTATATCGCTGACTTCTTATCTCAGTCTATATTTGCCTGTCAGTTGACAACAGTGGAAGCTCGCCAGTTTCCTGGAACAAATCCTTTCGAAGCACACTGTAGCCTCGTATACATGATTCCGACGTTGCGGGTCGAGTCGGGCGCGCAAATGTCGGGTTGAAGCAGTCCGACACGACCGCATTTATTTGAACCCGCTTTATGTCGGGCAGGGACCGCCGCTACCCCTAGCGTCGAGCAAGCAATACAATCACGTACGCTAGAAGAGGAGCAGTAACGGCCAGGCGAAAAGTGCTCTTTCCCGTGTCCGGCTGTTGCTGTTCGCCCGTTCACGTGCGCGCTCCCCTCAAAACCGGCCGTGGCTCGCTTTGATTTCCAATGGTGTCTCCGCTGCTGTGTTGAACTTCATGTTATGCTTACATCAGCTCTATTTCGTGGCGCTTTTGTTGTCATGGATGGGTCTGCACAATATGGTTCTTGCCGTGGCGCTGTACCGTCAAAACGTTCGCTTCCGGCGCTTCCGAAGGCCCACGTCAGAGCGGTCTCGTTCGAGACTCAGCGCCGACTGGTCCGATCATGAAGTAGCCGTCATGTTTGGTTAGTAGTGTTCTGCTCCAACAGTACCTAAAATCTACGAATACGTTATTTGAGAGGTCACACTAGGACGACTATATCAATGCTTACAAGCGTAAGTTCTTCCAGCAGGTACGCAGCTGCTCCCAGCTGAATTGTAGCCCATCGCGCGCATCTCACGTTCCATTTCTTTAAATACGCCCTGTTCCCTCTGATGCTTGCAGTCCAGTGCTTCATTGAAGATTTTGTTTCTGTAAAAGCCAAGAAAGATTGGCTTGAATCATTGCTCCACTCCACACAGCGTGCGCGCGCTCGTAGTCGTACTTACCACCATTTTGCCACCTAACGTGACCAGAAACAGGTTACCTCTGATTTCCTGCGCAGCGCCAACCACACTATAGAGGAGACAGGAGAGGAGGTGCTTGCCCCACACGGCAGCGTATACACCATTTTATTGAAGGCATGCATGCATTGGGCGTCATCAGACATTTCCGTTTCCGCTGGTCCATTGTTGCCAGTCTCGAGGGGGCTGTGCAGTCGCGCGATTAATGCATTGCGGAGCAGACTTTTTCTTGACACTTTCGCCATTTTATCAAGTTTTATTTCTTTATCAATGCTGCCCTCGCTTGCAAGGTGGCCGGGACAGCACTACGGGATCGAGAACTACACAAATAATCCAAGAAATCTGAAGTCGCATTGCCCAAGTTACAATGCCGTTGCGACATGTTTATTCTAAACTGTTTTCTCGCCGACCTGGTATTAAATGGCAGGTAGACGTCTTGAGTAAACGGGAAACTCTTAGTACCAGTAACGAACTCTTGGATATGTTCAACCCATTTCGTGGATGGCGGGTGCACGGAAGAAAGTGCGGTACCGGTGTTGACACTGGGATACGAGCGCACGGCAAGTGATTTTTCTACTTTTATCGTTGTTTAACAAACTGTTTTCGTTACCGTTAAATTACTGAGACCACGCCGTAACAGCAACGATAAATGTGTCCTGGTTATCAGTGGTGTGATCGCAGGGCCGCATCAAGACTTTAACGCATAGTGGGCAGGTCCGCAAACTGCAAATTTCTGGTCACTCCTTGACGTTATCAGCCAATTTGACGATTTTCAGCGGATGTGTATATGATGAGCCATTGTAAATAGTAATTGAAGAATTATGGTGGCATAGTGAATATAGCAATAACTTTCTCTACAAGACAACGCATGCAACACCTCAGCACTAGTGATTGTACCCACAGAACACTGAAACGTTCGTAGCCTGACTTCGGTACAAAATCTCAATGCTCCTGTCTCATAAGTGTTCGTTAAATGGGAGACCTTCTCCTGGTTCCGCTCAGCGTGATCACCGACTTCGATCAGGAAGAGAAAAAATGCCCGTCAGCGCATTCAGTAACCTGATATGGACGGGACAAATCAGCATTCCAGGGCCACAGTATAGCCCCGGAGGTAAAAGGCACGACGTATGATTTTACGTCCACCGGAACAGGGCGGGAAACCTCAAACAGTAAACGATACGACTGTGACTTGACCTGCTTAACTTCAAATTATTTCATGCGATATGAGATAGCTCACCTTTAGGTCGTGACAGGCACCATCGGAAGATATGCACATGAAACAGGCCGTACTGCGCGGTGATTAGTGTGTGATGCAGGTGTAATGCGGTGAGCCGTATATAGTACACCTGCTTCGCGCGATCAGTAGCTGCGCCTGCGGTTCCTTCGCTGTACGCTTGTGTGCACAGTTGCAAATACAGTTACAGTTACAATTCATCTCGGTAGTTAGCGAATCTAGGACCATCGGCGTCGCTCTGGCCGCCACCGCTGCTTACAACCGCATCCGCCCTGCAGCCCTAATGACCTCTTACTCGGATTGTGCGGTTTGTTGCCCCATTTAAACAAAACGAGCCGTATTCTCAGTTCGGAAACGCTGCGAAACACCAGGCTGCCGGGAAGCGTTCACAAGCACCGTGTGGTAGCTGCGGCATCACCTCCGTACACGCAGCACAAGATGGCACCGGTTCTCGCTTTTAGGCTTGGCTCATACGGGGCGCCACCAGCAAAGTAGGATGGCGGCGATCAGGCATCGGAACTAAAACCGTCTATGCATGCTCCTTCCAGCAGGGTCGGGTCGAGTCAGCCCACCCCCTGCAGTCGGGCTGTCCCAGCCCCACTTGACGATTGCTTAGTTCGATACCCCAGCGTATACATGAGCCCGACAGCGGGTTTTCAGCCAGACAGCCTGCTCGACCCGACTTTTGTCGGGCTCATGTCAACCGCCAGTGTAGTTAGCTGGATAATTACTTTCGATAGGCCGGGGTTGCAAACACTGTTTAGTCTAAGGGTGGATTAAGAAAAAACGAGATTCTCAGCATGGGGTTGAAAAAATTGGAAACCTGTGATTTGTTCAACAATGGATATCATCAACCTTCAGAGGAAGGACATAGGCTTATCAACATTCTGTAAATTACGGCACCCTTCAACAATTTAGCCCATTTCTTAAAGGTTATTCTCGCCTTTCTGATGTTGAAGAAAAATACTTTATTTTTGTCTTTCGCACGTATGTAAGCTGACACGTTAAACTAAATTACTTTTTTATATGAAGTGGGGGTAGACGGCACTGGTTATAACAGCATTCCTGTGCAGCTTGTAATTTTTTTTTGTTTGTCGCCACGTACTTTTGACGGCAACTTTAAAGTTTGACAAGACGAAAAACACGAACGATTTGAACTTAACTGCATCACATATATCCGCTTGCTGGCGCATATTTAATCACATTTCTCTTCTTGTTCGCGATGGTTTCTTTATTGGGGCCGTGCGGTATTCAGCGGACGGCGTAAAAAATAAAAGTTGAGAGGGCACGAGAAACCAAGCTGCGGCGAGTCCAAAACGCGACCACAGCCCATTGAGAAGACCGAGCAAAAGCCGAGTACTGCAAGCTCCGCTCTACCCAGAAGTGGTGAGGCGATGGTTCGCACTGGGGAGGCGGCCGCAGTAGGGCCTCATTTGCACGCGGCGTCACTTGCAGCCGCTCCATTTCGAACGTCCACGAGGCGAGTGGCACTTCGTTTCCAGCACTAATAGGCTTAGCGACCGCCTGGTAGGGCAATCAGCGCAGCCAAGCAAGCCATCCTGAATAACCCAAGGTCTTGTGGTTGAACGCACGCACCTCGTCACTCGCTTTGCGTCAGCTGCTGCGTCACCGCGTTTTCTGGGGGCAGGAGTTTGGCAAAAAGTTTGATTGCCCTCTCGAATAACGCTTTGTGGAAATAGGGAGCGAAGGAAGAACGAGAGGCAGAAGACGGTGACATTTGGTGCCATAAATTCCGGGACTTAATCCCCGTTCGTTATTGAGGTTGGATCGCTGGAATGACGTTCACTGGACAGCTACAGACATTCGGGAAGCAGACGTCTGCTAGAGAAAAGCAACGATGATTAATGACTTTTCCCTAATAGCGAGTGCCCTCTTTAGAAGACAACAGTCCAGTTTCCGTGTTGAAGACTGGAAATTTTCCCCTAAGACGATTTACGCTCTTTTGTACGAACCAGCAAAGAATACTTTTTTGTATTCATATTTATTAAATCAAAAACTCTTTCACTGATAGTCACAGTAACAAGGATATTTTTTAATCACTTTCAGTTTTTGGGAAATAAAACCGCATAATAATGTTATTGTTAATCGTAAATAAATGTCACTTCGCTACACAAACGAGAAACAGGCCGGTCTAATTAACGAGTAGGCTTATCCTGCAGTACTTAAATATGACGAAGATAACAATTAGACATCCAATTAACAGGAATGTGTGAAATATGAGCAACAAGAAAAGAAACCAAGAAACGCCATTGCAAATTGACGATAAAAATGTTTCACCAGAACCACAACAAGCAGTGATTATTTCAGTGAACGCTCTGTGATATGAAATAAAATTTTACCACTGCCAATTTAGCAACTCCCGTAGATTATTTATTAAAGCCACAGAAAGAAATCTCATCCGGGAATTCATTAAATTCCTCAGGCACGTATGTCCAACTTATGGCAGCAAGCAGAGTATCTTGTAGCCGACTAAGGAACAACAAAATTTGTGTGGCTCCTAACCTATCGCAAGGCGGTGTATTCATTCCTAACTGAGAAGTTCCAACAAGTAGTGAGTCGAGGACAACCATTTGCAGATACAACAAACTGCAATTGTTAATCCCAAACTTCCGATAATTATTTGCGAATGGTAGGACTGAAGAACCCAAGGGCCACATTATTCAGCGTGTGTTTTTTTTTTACATGCAGTCAACCCAGCTTCACATGTTATTCGAACAAAAACCAAAATCTGTAAGATCATACATTTACAAAGCACAAAGCGTGCACATAATTTATTTACCGAAACCGGGACAAAATTTCATGTCAAGAACCAATCAAGCTACTGACTGAAATTTCGCGAAAAAATGTAAGTAGGGTTACATTCTGAACTGATTCTGATTATCCAGTTGGCGCGTACTTAATGCAAAAGCAATGCGACGTACCCAAGAATTCATTTTTGAGCGGGAAACCGTTTATGAAGGCAAATTGTTCACATAATGTATGATTTCACTATAACAATCAGTATATCCGCAGATCACCCGACGGCACTCTTGCATTTTTTTTTCGATTAGCGTTCTTGCTATCGTCAAAAACGTTCCCCATTGGTTTTCTATGGCAGTCTGCACTTTTTGATACGATCCATGGAAACACTCTAAAATAAAGATTTCGATAGATATCAGGAGAATGGACCATTACATTCATTATTTCCATAATAGTATCATGCAATTTTTCAATTCTCAAATTTTTTCTAAGAGAATGTTGAAGATGTTTATGTAAAAGGAATTTTATTTAGGATAGCGATAATGAAAACAAAGGTGGTGATTTTTTTTACATTGACAACGATTGCATAACCATGGAACCCACGGTTGTCCGCGTCATACTTCAGCATATAAAAAACGGAAACATTCAGTGGCAACTTGCGACTGAAAAACGTCGTTATCGCCAGTAAATATTACGTGCAATTGGTTGCTGATATAGTCTAGAGTACATTATGCTTTCATAATGTACTCTAGACTATATCAGCAACCAACGGTGACATCAAAACTTTCGAACATCCGAAAATACAGCGCACGTGAATAATACAGTTTTGATTCAACATGATGAAAAGTTAATAGCAACATTCTGCGAGGGGTTTACTGAACCCCGCCCATAAACAAAACCGAACAGGCTCTCGGTCAATACAGAGGATTTACCACAGAAAGAAGGATAGTAAGACTGAGGAAATATTATAAAGCTTCAGACAGTGCAGGTCGTAAAGAATTAGGCCTGCAGTACTCGATTTTATCCTTTTTGCCTGCTTTGCGGAAAAACAAAACCACAGCAGCTGTTAAGCCACCGGTAATTATACTGGCACCCAAGAAACATTGCAACATAGCAAGGCTTAATATCAGACTACGGAAAAGTCGTTCCGCAGCGTGTGCAGAAGTACTTTTCCACCATACCCAGGCGGACTATTTGGACGGCAATTAAAAAAAAATCTTTTCCAACTCGCATCTTGAAATTTCTGGTACACAGGCGGATGCAGCGAATGACGTCTTTAATGCGCTATTACGTACTGACCATGCATCACCAATTTGAGCCGCTTTTTCAAAATGGCTATTGAGGCAACAGCCATTTCTGTGGGAGGCTCTGGAAAAAGGTTTATATATATATATATATATATATATATATATATATATATATATATATATATATATATATATATATATATATATATATATATATATATATATATATATATATATATAAAGAGGGTTGTTGCTCTGCCAGGGTGATGAGTTATTTTTAACGATTGATGAAATTGACAGAACTAACGGCGTTTGGTGCCACTAAGGAGAGCAACAACCTTGTTTCTTAAGCCTTGTGTTCTAACGGGAATCCTCCGTGTTACGGGCTTCTACACAATTCCGATAAGGTAGCTCTGTACGATAATGTATAGTCAGATTTTTCATGCGATAAACCAGCTATGGCCTTCTCTGAGTTTTTTTACTTACAGTTAAGTTGCAAATGAATTAAGATTTTTCAATTGCTTGTAGAAGCCTTCGTAGAACTCGACCACGCCATTAGCTCCAACATCTTTTCTTGCACATATTCATACAAAAGACAAGACATTCTTTTCGCGCTTTCCAGCTTCGATCTTTCACTTACACCTATGGATAGCACAAAGTCACTGCCGCAACAAGAAATAATGATCGAAAGCTGCCGTTTTTACCTGTTGCGTTTTTGCCGATGCGTCAGATCTCAGCCCGAAAACTGCAGGATGACAAGGGCGTCTATTTGGCAGTCTTTATGCCGCTAATGCACTGGACGATTATTTTTTGGGGGGGAGGGGGGGGCGGGTTCTCACTTCCTGACTACAGCCTCAGTGCGCTGAGCACAACAGCATGTCTCGAAGCGTCGAGACTGGCTGCAAAGAAGACATTTCCAAAGGGAGCTCGTATAGCAGCTGACAGAAGGTTCGGCGAGAAAGCTAGAGGAGCGGCTCACCGACAAAGCCGCTGAGGTGGAACCAAAAGCTGGCCGAGTTGGTATACGTTCATATTTTATGGATGTGTCATTCTTGTTCTTGCATTTCTCACTTCCAAAAAGTGGCACAAAGGTTCTGCAACTACAGCGGAAAGTTTAGAATCACCCTGCGATTCATGAAGCATTAGATGCTCCGTCGTCGAGAATTCAGCCAGCATAAAGCTTGCCACCATATCTCTCACCAACCGCAAAGCTCATCGCGCTAATCTGCCTTTCCTTCTTTTAAGAGGTTGTGACAACTGTCAGGGTACAACACCAGTCGTCAAGCTTGTGAAAGTTCGACTCCACGTCAAATGTCAACACGCAGAAATGAGCTTTGAGCGCAATGTTTTCTTGTCGCTACATTTCTTTTCTACTTTTCTTCTCAAGATGGGTTGCTCTGAAAGACTGAATTTTGAATTTCTTTGTTCAGCATCCAATGTTACCGTGTTAACGATACGCCCCTGCACACCACGGGCATCCAGAAGGATGATAATAACGGCATGGTGGCCGGACCCTGCTGCGTTTTGGGTGCGGAAGAACGTTGAGCGTAGTGAATTTTGCTTTATCAGTGAATGGGTTTTACAGCTGGCCCCACCGCAATTGCGTCTCGTTATCACGAATACGGAATTTGGCGCAAATATGGAATTGCCGCAATTTCTTTCGATTCGATTGGTGCGAAGTCGATTTGGCAGTCACCTGGCCAATTATTTAGTGAAATTGTTTGGCCAACTTCCTAACTTTTAATGTTCGAACACTTGGCTAGCGAGCATGAGCTCGAAGAATCGAGCCCGTCCCTAGTGGCTGCATTTCGATGCAGGAGACATTCAAAAACACTCGTGTGCTCAAATTTCGGTACATGAACCTCAGGTGACCAAGAGTTCGGCTGGGCTCCCTGTTATACGGCATGCCTCAGAGCCCATTGAGTTTCTGTGCTGCGGCGGGTTTCAGTTTTCGTTTCAAACTGCAAGACAGCAGCTTCGTCTGGCCACACTATAATTTTGCTTGTTCTCTTCCACCTCCCTTCTCACCTGGTCTCGTATTAGGCTCACACACCTCTCTCTTAACGGGCTGCGCGGCTGTGGGAGAACCGCGTTTTTACAGACGCGAAAATGGAAACACAAAGTTTCATTCTGTTTTGTTTTGCAATCTGTCGTCTTCGCGAGGAGTGGGCGCAGCCCAAACACGTTCCAAGGGCGCAGTTTTTGCGCGCTGAGACCCATTCATCAACTTTAAAGGGACACCAAAGCGGAAATATCAGCGTAAACAATAAGCTGCAATACTCTCTTAGATTACCCCTCGGGCGCATAAACATCGTTTGTCTGTTTGAAACGGTCACCGAGTTGCTATGAAAATTGCAAGTGAAGTTCCCGACTTCCTACTCCATTTACATCCCCCGCGAAACGCGAGCGGCGTTACGGCAGTTTTATGACGTCTATTCGTCCCAGCTTTCTCGTCCTATCACTGAAAGCGGACGAAAACGAAACAACTTGGCCCGCCAATAACATGGCCCTTTGTTACAATATACCTGAATCAATGGCTCCACCATACTGGAGCATGCTTCTGCAGTTTTCATGTTATGCAGCCGCCTTCTTAAGCCATGGCAGCCTCATTTGAGAAGGAGCCCAGCGAACCTGAGGGTTTGTGTTTTGATTCCTTTCTGAAGTACGCAGGTTGACTGGGCGGCGTCCGGAACGAGCGATGCTTCGCATTCTCGAATCTCAGTGCATGCGCCGCACTGCCTTTCTTGCCTATTTATACAGTAATTGCCATCAGAACAGTGTTTAACGCGATGGCGATGAGCCACTCGCGATTGAGGAACCCACTTGATCAGGTGAATTACCAAAATTCTGAAGGGGCGTTGCTAGTATTTCATATTCACATTGTTTTCTGGCTGAATCGAAGCTCTCTTCTTGTTAAAATTGGCATATTTACAACCTTCAGACGCTCATCTGTTGAGTATTCGCCTTTAGTGTCCCTTTAATGCTTATGATGCATATTGCGATCACGCAGACCAGGCTCGCATCTGTGGCGTATTTTAAGTTGCGTTCGTCGCTATGGAGGACAAAAAGCACTAGCTGTATAGCATACGCTCCGTGTGACACTCATCTTTGCAGCTTCCAAAACAGGCGCAGTAAGGGCACCTATCGCTGGTTTTTAGGTGCACCGGTAGGAAAGACTGTAACGGTCTTACCGCTCAACGCTGTGCTAACAAGAGCTTTCAGAAAGGAAGGATACGAGGCGATGTGGCTAGGCCTAGGGACAAACAGCGACGGACCGATCACTCATGCCTCCCCTAGTGTCATTCGATCAACGTGATGCGGGCGCATGCCAGCGCCTGCCTCCGCCCAGTGCGCAGCTTAATGTGGCAAAGATTTAGCGCACCAGTAACCACTGCCTTCTTCTCAAAGCAACCGGAGAAACTCATCCAAACTCAAATCATTCCTTGGTTCTGCTAATTTGACCCGCCGCGATAGACAATTCGCGTCATGTAAAGTGTATTTCTCCTCTGTTAGCGATTAACAGTACCTGAGGAACGTTGTTCTCTTACGCGGCGGATTACAAAAAGGCATAAGAATTTATGACTGATACATTCGCTGACAGTGGAAATAAGAAGCGATTGTACTGTCCACGCATATGTGCGATTCTGGAAGGATATTGCTTATTTTTGTTAAGCATGGTAGGAGTAGCTGGAAGAGATGTTAAATTTCCGGAAATTTTCAATGCTGAAAAAAAAAACGTGGAAAGAAACCTTTTTCTTCGGAAATACTAGAAATATTGGCAAGACACTCAGAACAAGAATATGCACATAATGTATATCTAGGTATGCTAGAAGTTTGACACAGATACCTTTTCATGAATTCTTGTTACGTACATGCAGCATTGCTTGCTGCTTCAGTTGGCTTCCCAAAGACTGGCACTTGCCGGTGCGTGTTACCGGTGGTAGATACTTTTGCATGCACTCCCACCAGTGCTGAAGCTAAGAGAGCGCATGCAGAGCAACACTGAAATATGCGAGGAGCAGCGACCTGGGGGTCACCTGTCCAGCCTCTAAACAACGGTGTTCCACGGACACTGTCTGACTACGTCTCTCCCAGTGCACTTTTCAGAAACATCTATAAAGTAAACTGCACCAGAAGGCTAGACGATACTTGATCAGGAGTTGACACAAATAAGATACACACGTGGGACAGGTTTGGTGCTAAAAACCGATACAGGCTTGAAGCCTTCGAGCTTCGAAGGCTCGCATTCGAGTTACCGTAAGTCGCAATCGCTTAGCGGGCGGCCTTCAGCTGCTCAGTTCGACTAGGTGATATGGCAAACACTAGAAAAATCTTTAAAAAATATGAAGCACACTCACGCGGTATCTGCGCACGTTGCGATTCGAGAGGATATTCAGAGGCAATCGGCTTTGTTTTTGATCATCACCACGTTTAGCACTTTGCGGCTATGAAATATTTTCAGAAATGAGAAATAGATAGTGCTATAAGCTAATTTTTTAGGAAGAAAATATTTAGCCGTACGTACACGTTAGCGAGGAAATAGAAGCTGTTTAAGAAATCCTTTTTAGAATGTTCACCAGATGTAGCTGCAGTCTCATGTAGAACAGAACAGCGGAACATTGTTCGCTTAGGTCTCTTTACCAACTGACAGATATGATGTAAAGGCTGAATCCCAGAATTGAAGCTTGTTGGGCGAGTTGCTTGTTCATAACACATAAACTGCGCCAAAACAGGACAGGACAAGAAAGGGCTCACAGCAACACGGGTGCTGACTTCCAACTGCTTATTTTTTGCTCGAATTATATACGCACTCATGTACGCTGTGTGCATGAATCGAGCCTCAGTAAGAAAAAACCGTTGAAAGTCAGGGGTCACGCTAGTGCGAGCCCTATCTTGTCCCGTTCTGGTTTCGCGCTGTTTATGTGGTTCAACCTCAAATATATTTGAAACTGAAACATAATACTAAATGAACGAACTCCTTAAGTTTTAATTTTTTTGGCACAGCAGTCCACCACAGCTTCAATGTTGACTAGAATAACTGCGCAACACTGCGGAAGGGGATCATCATTTATTGGAGGTCCCGGTAGCCGCGGCTGGTGAGCCGGCAGAGCGGGCTGTCGACGTTGCTGGCCAGGCCGGTTGCCGAATGTGTTCTGTTCTGCGCGAGCCAGTTCGCGCTCCCAGCTTCATCTTCATCAGCGCCGCTGTCGATGACAGCGCCGCTAAAACACCTCATTTACAAGCCCTTTAGATCATGTCTTTTTGTTTTCTTGTTTCCCATCGCTCCGAAAAGAGCAGCTTTTTGTTCCCCAAAAAAATTCTCGTTTTATTTGGAGCCATGCCATCACTAAGTGATCAGCAACAAGAGCATTAGTTGTAGATAGTATTTACCGCAGTTACTGTAGCGAAGGTAAGGCAGTGTGAACGCTAGAAGTGGTTGAGGTAATTCGCTTTTAATTTGCAGTAATCTTTTCGAGTAAACGTCCGGCGTTTCGATTTGAATCTGGCAACAGGTAAATTTTTCTGAGGAAGAGTGAAAGGGAGTCGCTCTGTCGCTACAGAAAACTGCGTAGGTAATTGGGGTTTAACGTCCCGAAACAGCCCGTGTGCTAGCGGGGTGCTCCCGATTTATTTACAGCGCCTGAGGTGTTCCGACGCACACAGACGTCGCGTAGCACGCGGGCACTTTTGCGGTTCGCTTCCAACGACACGCGGCCGCCGTGGACAGATCGCTACCAGGAATTGGGGACAAGCGCTTCAATAGCTCTCTTTGCTGGCACAACGGGGCGCATGGCTTTGAACATTCAGTAATAGTGCGTTGACATCGTGCGTGACGTAAAAAAAAATAGAATGACCGAGTGGCTGCAGAACAGAACGTGATAGGCCGCCAGGGTTAGCGGCACTGGCTGGGTGCTGTCCCGAATTCCTGGTACTGTCGATCTTGTGATGTTGAACTCAGCACCAAATGAGCGGGTGCGGCACGGAGCGGGTGGGGGCAAAAACTAAAAAAAAAGAGTAAAAATTGATTCGCTCAAGCAGTCCAACTGGATGATGGAAGCGTACATAATTGTCAGCGCTGGAAAACATCATCCACACCGAGCACATTTCGGTCCTTTTTTTTCTTCCTGTTGGGTCGACGCTGTTGTCTAAATTAAAATTGTACCGGGCGGCGTGGCAGTTCTTGATTCACTCCGTTCCAAGATCAATTCCTTCATGCATACGAATAGTGTTGCCGTGGTGCTGTTTTGGAATGATCTACAAAATAAAATCGCAGAGACGACGAAGGACAGATGAGACCCACCCGGATGAGACACGCAAAGGTAGACGTGCGAAGAATTGAGGACAAATGCTGTCGTCGGAGATCGATTCCTTACATGCCGAAGTGCTTTCGCGAGAGGAAAAAGAGAACAAAAGGAGCAAAATCTAATTCCACGTGGCGATCATTTCATTCACTTGAAAAAGTAAATGAAGAAACTGCGCGCTACGTCAACGGGCATTAATGATCTTTCTTCGCTGGTGCTTTCTACTTCTCGGGTCGTATTTCGCTCAGTCTCAGGAGCACAAGTGTGGGACAGAACGAAATTTTCAATCTTGGGAATGCGGATGAGGAATAGCTTGGGCCTCTGCCGTTTCCCCGTCCTCCTACGAGCTGGCACAGGCCCTATTCTCGGGTGTCGGAGGGCCGTATGATGGCACCTTAGAGTGATGGCTTTGAACAGCGGCAGCCGAGTTCCTGTAGCGGCAGTCGGTCTTTTTCTATCGGCGTTGTGAAAACATGACATTACGGTCGTGATAAAACATGAAACACGGCCCATGCCCTCGTAAAAGAACCGACGAGAGCCGAAAAATATATCGGACCACCAGGTGAGTTGGCTACGCGAGACACGGAAGGACCGCTCCGCGTTCTTCGGTGGTTTATTTGCAGCATCGAACATTCGAAGCTCTGTTTATATTTTTTTTCTTACTCCCTTATTCATCATTACTTGGAGTCCCCAGTGTTATTAATTTATTAGGAGCAACTCGGTCCAAGTGAACGTATCTGTAATATTCAAAAGGCTTGTTCCTGGGCATCAGCAGGGCACGTTCTGCCATTACAAACTGGGAACTGCAAGCTTTTTTTTTTCCCGCGCAGACAAGGAATTCTGTATGCTTCAAACCAAGGCGCGGTTTTTTGTGTAATTATTTTTATTTCGGAATTTTAAATTCAGGTATTGTGTTAGCGGCTTCTGCAAATTATTTAACTCCTTTCACTTTTTAAGAAGTCAAGTTTTGAGAGAACAAAGTTTGGGACAAATCTCGAGGCTTTATTTTACGCACTTTAGTTGAAGCCGTAATTCTATTAAGCGCTGTTATATTTGTACTGAAGGCTTTACGGAGCAGGAGAAGAATTATTTACATATCTCTATTTCTTTATATCACAGGCACCGTATCAGAGCACTCCGGAAGGGGGGGAGAATTATGAATTAAGGAGGCTGTTAGACTAACAAGGAATGTAGAAGCGTATATATATATATATATATATATATATATATATATATATATATATATATATATATATATATATATATATATATATATATATATATATATATATATATATATGCAAAACGAACCAGGAGTAATGGAAGCTAGCATAACATAACATAGGCCCCTGCTTCCTTTCATAGGTATAATGGCGTCGTCATAATCTGCCCAGATATATAGATGCAGTTGGCAAAATAAGCAGAGCCAGCGGTCGGGTGTCTGCCGAAGAGAGTTTGATATTTCAGCTGAATTTACTTAAATTGTCATGAATTAAGCTTAAATGTAACGAAACTCATAGCTTTTTTTTTCGCGCCCTGAATTTTCTCCCTCACCTGTCTTGTTATTTTATTTCTTTATTCTAACTTGAAAAACTGTGGCCTCCCAACAAGGCGCCGGTGGGCTCGAAGTAGCGCCTTTACCCGCGCGCGACGACGGGTGCTAAAGCGAGACCCGAAAAGACTACATGGCGCCATCTGTGATGATCGGTTGAAGTGCGCTGGAAAGCAAAATGGCTTCCGACGTATTCCGGGCTCTCCGCAGTGTGGCGCGCCACTACAGTCTCTCGTGGCCTCTCGTCTCGGAGGCGCGCGTCGCATAATACTCACAAGCTCGCCGCGCGTTCTCCTCCCCCCCTTTCCTCCCCCCTTTCCCCCCCTTCTCCCGAGGTCTCTTCCTCTCTGTTCAACGATATCTCTTGCCCTCTCCTTCACGGAAGTTGCAGTTCCGTCTACTAGGCGGCGTGCTGCTAAGGCGCGTTGTCGCTGAGCGCCAGAGGGTGGCGGCAGCGCCCGCGAAAGCATGAATATTGACTTTCTGTCTCGAAAGAAACCAAAATAAATAGTGTTCATCTGGCCACAAAGAAATAATTAACGTGCAATTTCTCTTTCAGAACTTATCGTATCAGAGCAAGGGTAGAAAAATGCGTATTCTCGATGCATGAAGAGAGCACCGAAACCCGATTATGCAAAGAAAGCTCTCACCGAATTAAATCGGTAGCCGGGAGACACGGTGTCACTTGAAATGAGCTAGTTGCAAATCATTCAACAAATTTAATAATTTTAGGTATGATACGGTAGTTAGGTTTCTGCTTAGAAATACTGCAGTCGGATCCTAAAATCTAGGCTGAGCTGGCGTGAGGCATATTGAGCCAAGAAAAGGCATCACGGCGTTTCACATCGTGACAGCTTTTTAAATAAGTAACATTAGTTAGGGACACAAGGGGTGCAGTTAAATAGAAGGCGAACATTTATATATGTCATAGGAAACAAGCCTATTACGTCTTCTGGACCCCCTTAGCCGCAATGGTAGGGCAACAATTTAACACTATCCCCACCAAAATCCTGAGAAGTTCTGCAAGTCAGTGCACATCCTCCCTTCACTTTCTCTTTGTACCATCTCGTTTTCTTCTCCCTCCGTTTTTTTTATTCCTAAGTGAGGGACGGGGTATCACTCTGCCAAGAGCAACAGCTCTTGCTTGTCTTTACTGTGGAGTTATAGTAGACGAGGAGGGTGTGATGGTATGGCGCCAAGCACACCTGCCGCCGAATGTTCGGCGCCTGCGCAGTGGCGCCGCACTGGCACCGCGCACCGATCTTCTCTAGTTTTCTGCTGAAACCATTAAAGTGGGCACCATGATGCTACGGCCTTCCCCAACTTCCACGAACACAGCGCAAGACCTTCGATTTCTACGCGGCTGTGCAGCGCATAGTGAATTGTTTACTTCTTCTTTCCTTCCGCTCCCCAGCTCCCATCACCGTTTTTCCTTCCTTATATTCCCCTAGAAAACACAAACAGCAGCGCTGTAAACTATTTCCTTTGAATGAGAAGCGCATCACCGTCACCGTCAAACCCTTCCTTGAAAATGTCTTTAGGACCTGGAAGCTAGCTTTGTCTCATTTAGGGTAAGTGCGCGGAAAAGCTAGCTTGCAGTTTTGCACAGAGGATGGGACTTTTCATTTGCAGCAAGTGTATACGTGGCCATGCTTGTACGCGTACAGTGCACTCGGATCTACGTACACCTGTGTGCTCTTTGTTGTTAGCCACGCTAGCTTGTAGAGGATTGTTGCCCAGGCGTTCTTTGCTGTGCGGACACAAAAGCGTTCTCGTAAAAATGTGGCACGCAAGCCCGGAATTGCATTTCCGAATTAAAATTTTGCTACTGCATTCCTGTTTTCTTCTGCAAAGTTTTTCGCCCGTAAGTGCATGTTTCGTACCAGTATGAGAGTGGGCGAAAAAAAAAATTGGTCAGCAACTGTCTTCAGGAATGTGCAAAAGTCGATGAAGCCAGTTTATTTTAGCCGAGGCGTCTTCGTTTTGTTTTATATTCAAAAATTAAATTTCCTGAATAACCCACCAAAGAAATCACACCAGGAGGAGTACTAGGATAAGCTCCAGAGCTTTGGTGTAACACGAGAAACTATTTAGTCGTTAACACAGCACAAAGGGCTGGTGGATGGTCTATACGGCTGCGACGAGCTTCGCTTGGTCGTCGCAGTTCAGAATGTCAGTTAGCGACACGTCCATGTAATAGGCGTCCACTTAGCTCAACGAACGCAAGTCTGTCTTCTTAGACTTCGCACTACTGCCTACCTTCCTAATTATCAGTTATATGAGGCTAGAACATTTGTACAGCATGCGAACCAATTATTCAAACGAACTGCGACCAGGAAGTGTTACTGTGTCAGGAACAAGTGTAGGCACGCGCGTGTGTCGACTCGAACAGGCTGTGCGCTTGTTGATTATATTTGCGAAGCCAAATATATATTCCTCGAGCAGTGCCACCCCTCGTTGAACAACCCCATGCTTTGAAAACTTTGCTACAAAGCTTTAAAACGCAAAATGCGAGACGAGAACTCAGCTTCTTACAAACCCGCTCAAGAAATTTCAACGTCTCAGAAACAGCTGGCCTACATTGGCCTACGTGGAGAAAAACCTCTCCACTCATGGATTCATTACGCAGCACCAAGTAAGCATTTTTCCTGCTCTTTAGCACTGTCTACCACTCCACGATCAACATCCCCATGCTTCGAACTTTGTTATGAAGCATGAAAACGCTAGCACCGTGACTTGAAGCTGTTTTAAAGGGCTGCCACTAAGGCACGCCGTGGGTTGAGTAGAGGCAACCTCTATAGGTACGGGAAAAATCTGTTTCACAAGATTAAGAAATTAATATTTGAGCAATACATGAGGCATTTCTAAAGAAATTTAGGGCGATTAACGTGACTCTAAATCGGCAAACAGCAAGAAATAGAAGCTTGAAAATTTAGCGACGCCTTTGCAGCGCGACACGCTACTAGGCCTACTTAGACCCACACAGAAGTCTTCGCTGAGCGCTCTCCGTACGTGGCTTCAGCTGGGGCTTCGCCACTATAGTGATTAATTTAATATTTCAGTAAGCCTAAAAATTAATCATTTTCGTCTATGCTTGCTGATAGTTGCTGCAGGTAATGAAACTATCTTTAGGAAATCATTAACAGTTTCATGGATTGTTTCAATTGAAAACAAATTGAAAATAAAGAGAAAACAATTTGTTACTTCGTATTTTTTATTTTTTACACGGATGGGGCATACTTTCGTTACAAGTACCGCAATAGTTGGAAATAGTAACATCGGAGCGCCAGGGTTTGTCAAATAAACACCCGAGAAATTGTGAAATAACTTTGGGTTTCGAAGATACACATAACGCTCTAAATTAAGAAAAAAAAAGACGGATGCGATACCGATGGCAAACCTGTCTGCTTAAATTGGTGGTGACCGTGGTAACAAGCTCCCATTTTGAGAAATATTTTTGGTGCGTTCGTTAGTCAGCCCCAAAAAAAAATCATTCTATCTCAGATACGAAGGATGCCAAATTCACCTGAAAGAAAGAAATCACACCTAGGATTAGCACACTCAGAGTAAAGGCTTCGAATTTCCTTTGTATATAATTGTGTACAAAGCACCTTTAAGTGTCAATTTTGTAGCACGAAAGCAGCATTTTATGTAGCGAGAATGAAAATTAAATCAATTTATTAACGCGGTTCCCTCAGTGGCGGCGTCAGAAAACTGGCTTCAGGTTCCGGACCTGTGATAATCGGGCTGTTAGACGATGCGTCCCGAAAGGGGGCAGTATGGCATAAGCGTTTGTTAAGTTTCTTCCGCACATGGCTACGAGGCCTACTGGCGCCAGTGCCGCTTCTGCCACGTCATTGTGTTCAGCTAACTTAGAAGCACAGCGCTGTGGGAGCTTTAGTCTGCACATTTCTTCTGGTTGGGGAATAGGATTGTAAACACGCGTCACTCGCATTCGAAGCCAGTTGCTGATACCAAGTACGCATATTTAGATTGCATTCGTTGCAGCCTATACGCGTGGTCCGATAGGGGTGAAGTCCTGAAGTGCACCTAGAGGGAATACATAAATGAAGTTGAAAGTAGGGACAGAAAGCAAATACACGACCCTGCAAGCTGGCATGGAACGAGAACACCGTCTACGAATAGAACATATTTCGCTTCATTGCTTTCAGGTACAAGGAGCAACTACAGTTATTCGTGTTCTCTACAAAAAGGTTCTCACGATGTTCATATAAGGCATAGCTATGTGTACAGGTGCGGCTAAAATACTACGGAGCACGATTCGGCGTTCCAAATTTTCTCACGCTCTCTGCAAAGAAAATATGATGCTTTCTCGGGTTCATACGCGAGCGCACCAGTGGCATGTGCCAACATATATGTATAAACTACCCCTTAAGTTTAGCCAGACAAGCCGGGAGTACAGTTTGATTGCCGAAGTGGGCTCCGTAATATCATGACTGGGAGAGTACATTCACCAGATGACTGGAAATCGTTTCACTCTGTGGCCTTTCCCAAACTGGTGACTGCCAGTTTGGCTAGCGAGACTGTGCCCTCCGAATTGGAGTGCACCAGCTTTAAAACGCCGTAAACCTAAAGGTTACATTTTCCAGTCAGAGCGATAATTCAAGAACAGGTCCAGAAGCCAGAAATAAGATGACCACGAAAAGTAAAACACTTTTTAAACGCGGTAATATATACAGATGCAGTTCTTTGCTGATACCAAGTATAGTCCAAGCCGCTCCCCGAGCGCCAGAAGAAAGCATATAAGAGAGCAACTTTGAACGTCTACAAGACGCGACGCGCTCCTCCTGTACTTTTCTTCTGGTGCGCTGCTGCCACGAGCGGTTCCTGCGCCCCTGTAGTGCTCGGCTAAGGCCTTGGACGCGGATTCATGCACTGCGGAGAAGCCCATGGACACGAGCACGTTCACTGCTCTGATCGGATTACGCTGCTTTGTCTCCACTTCACAGGCATGGTGAGACAGAGCAACTGGCAGCGCGCTTACCAAGGCCGCGTCCGGTCACCGTTGCCATGGTAACCATGCCAGCAGCACTATCTCGAAGCATCCGCTCGAACCGGGTCAATTCTTTGCCAACCGCGATTTGTAACTGTTTTCCTGTGCCTCGTTAGGTGCTCACTCAGAGCTCACGAGATAATTAGCTACACCGAGTCAGCGCTGCCTCCAGCGACGGCCAGCTAACGGTGTCTTTTAATTTCCACAAAGTACGAAATTACTCCAGAGTTCGTTCATTTTATGCCGAGCACATCGGTAAGCCACCCCTCCCCTCCTCGATGATCTTGAGGCTATTAATGTGACCGGGTTCCGGGTTTTCGCAGAGTAGGACACCGCATAGAGTACATCCAGGTCGATGGCTTCGTCGTCCCCCGTTGAGTGGAGGTAACGGTAATGTGCGCAAGTTCTCAGGAGCCTTGTTTTCGGTAGGCCAGCACCGGCTTTAGGGGATAGCAGCTGACGCACAAATATTTCGAAAGTCTGCGCTTCGCTCTCGAAGTAGACAATACGTAAACTGCTTTGTGTCTCGAGCCTACTCTCACTTTAATACGTAATGGTAAGGCTAGTTGGTTCTGCATACTGCGGACTACAGCGCAGTAGCAATACGGACAAGACATGCTGCGGTTGCGTCCTTCTCTTGCCTCATCCGTGTTGCTACTGCAGTCCTCACTACTCGCAATGAGAGCTAAGTGGCCTTAGCGTTTAGGAGGAAACTTAGCGCTCATTCGGGCATTGTATCCTCATTATGGAGAGTTAAGGAATTTCTGTGCTGGCAAATTAGCTGAGCTAATTTTCACGAAACAAAGACACGGTTCGTTCAAAGGGGCTCAACCGACAAGAGGAGATTCCCGTCTTTTCAAAGTCGGAGCAAAAAAAAAAAAGGTTCCAATCAGTTTTCCAACTTGTTGCGTCTTCCTTCATCCCCGCACCTGTTACCGCCGCACTAAGTTTTCGGCTGACAGACTCTGTTTACTGACAAAGAGTCACTGATGCTTTCTCTAACAGCTCTTTTTTTATTATTTTCCTTGTTGTCTTTCGTGCCGAGAGCTTCGCTACTCTACCGGTCCAAATTGTCGGGCGGTGGAGGTCTTTTCGGGATCTGACGATCGTCGTATAAGGGTAGAAAGGGAGCACAGGTTGCTACTGTGTGTTTGGACAGCGTGAAGAGACATTGCCTGTCGGAGGGCGGTCAAGCACGCAACGCTGGGCACGGATCACGGCAACGCTGAAAGGGAGGATCCCGCGATTCAACGAGACCATTTCTGTTGCCCCCTTTGCCGTGCTGGCCGTTCAGGTACGCGTGAAGATCGCTAAGGCTTCGTCGAGAAACATCTCCAGCCCCATGCCGTGAAAGCAGTATGAGTACAGCATACATGAGTGGAGGCCTGACAAAAGAAGACGAGGTATTATGATGTGGTCTCTGCGATTGTGTGCAGTGGTACGGTGCAGTAGTGCCTTAGAAAAGAAAAGAAAAGGAAATAAAAATATCACTGAAAGGCGATGCTTGTTTGGCGAAGAGGAATATTCTCCATACCTCGAGCTCTTCGGCCTTGCTGGCGGCTCGAAAATGTGCTGTAAGTTGAGAACAGACGTTCGTTCCTTTGGAGCAAAAAAAAAAATTACGTGACCAGGATCTTCGCTTTTTATTCGTCGCGAGGTGCATGACAGGTGCGCATGTTCCGACGTATGTTTAGCCTGGACAGAGCGGTGTTGAAGTGTTGCTGCTTTTTAAATATCAGGCAACTTGACGTAAAGTTAGACGTCGTATTGACGCGGTATTTTTCGGTATTCCTCGATGACCACAGTCGCGACGATTCCGTCTAGGCATCCTACTAATTTCCTTCATTTTGCGACAGGGGGGAGCTTTCTTGAGCTCGCAGAAATTTTAGTAACTGACTGAATTGGGCTGCAGTTAAATATATTGGTTACCTCGTCTCATTTTCGTCTTTGCTTTAGGTGGCTTGTAGTGACTGTCAATGACCTCGCTGCGTCGTGCCTAAAACACTCACGCATTTATGTGCTAGAAATGCTTCGCAGGTGTAATAACCTGACTATCGAGAGTAAACAAGAAAAGGTTCCAGTCATGATCCTGTAGGTCTGTTTTCGATTTATGTAAATTTTGGTTCCTAGGTTAACTAAGGTTTCAGTAAAATTTGTCATACTTGGTCTGTCGAGGATAGCAGATGCCAAAACCCACAGGCTACTGGCTATGGTCTTCTCGCGTACCTTCCGTTCTTTCCCCTCTGCACTATTACTGTTCAAAAAAGCGAACGTCAACTTCCTTATCAAGTTCAATAGAAGTCGTAGGAGCGGCAGTTTACTGGTAATACAACAGTACAACAGATAGCGCAAGGTGCAGCTGAATTTGTTTTATGACATCAGAAGCGATGTTGTGAGGAAAAGAAGGAACATTAACATTTTACGAGCCGACAAGGCAAGTATATACAATGCTATTTTCGCCAAACACGACCCGTATTTCATCGCCACATATCCAGTTCTCACATCTGCTTGAAAAAAAAAATCAGTTAAAACCGAACTACAACGTAAAATTAAAGGAAACTGCAAACAGAGGATGAATGAAGTCACTTTAATGATGAAACAGAAGCAACGACGTTTTTGGGTAGTGAGGTGATATATTCGTCCGTGGCAAGCATCCATGAAACATAGGGCATCTAACCTTTTTTTCCACTTATTCATAGTTCCTCAGGGGTATCAGAGGCATACGTGGTCAGAAAGACAAGGCATGTCCGTGGGTGCATTCAGTGCCTAACCGTTACGTGGTACATTTCCATCGCCCTCTTTGTTGCTTTCGTGGTCCGACAGTGGGAATAATCAGGTGTCTCGGCACCTATGTGTGCACTATTACAATGGGCATTAGTCGGTGAGCTCCCAGATAATCTTAGAGCGTGGGGGGGGCGGGGGGGGAGGGTAGTTGTTCCGGTTTCCCAGGAGATGCCCTCAACTCAGCGTGGCCAGCTCAGCCAGAAATCAGCCACCAATTGTCAAAGGGGTACGGGGGTTTGGTGCCCAGCTTTCGCCGGTCACAAGCCACAGAATGGGTTGGCGTCAAAGATTCACAACAAAAACAAGCTTTATGTAGCAAAGAGACGATACAGAGGAGCTTTATTCCCTCGTGAGTCGTAACAGCACATAAAAAGTGACATATAAAACAATGTAACACATGCAAACTAAAACTAGAGAGAGGCTACAGTAGAAAGAATATCTTGCAACTACAGTGCATTAACACGAGACGCAAACAAAAGAGAACAAAACTTGTTTGTCAGGCAGTTCGACAGCCCGACGACCAGGAGGTCATGATGAGGCCATCCGCAAGACTGGCAGGCACTTCCACGCCGATCCGTGGTTGGGCGGGAGGTATTGACTGACGCGAAAGACCTGCGGTAATGGTTCTTCGAAGCTTTAACTCCGTCACGGGCTGACTGACGGCGCTGAGCATCCTTCATATATAGGGTGTAGATGAGCCTCATGTAAAAATATTTGAATACATTTATAACCACTGTACAGCCATCATATTCCCCCATAAATTTAGAAAGAAAATTCCTCTAAGGAATGGTGCCAGGCAGGGAGACACGATCTCGCCAATACTGCAGACCGCTTGTTTATAGCATGTATACAGAGGCCCGAAGTGGGAACAGTAAGGGATAGGAGTTAATAGAGAAAACCCAAGTAATCTGCGATTCGCTGATTACATTGCATTGCTAAGTCACTCAGGGCATGAACTCGAAAGCATGATCAACGAGTTAGACTGGCAGAGCAGGACGGTGGGCTTCAAAATTAATATGCAGAAAACTAAAGCAATGTTAACAGTCTCGGAAGTGAACAGCAGTTTATGATTGGTAGCGAGGCGCTGAAAGTGGTAAGGGAATACGTGTACTTAGGGCAGGTAGACCGGATTACCAGAGTGAAATAACTAAATGGCAGTTTACCAATATCTCTTATGGGGTTTGTAATAGTAGGATAATTACGTTCTCCCCCATTTAACCGCGGCTGACACAGTTCAAAAGCACCCGAACCCCACCCCATCATCGCGCGCATTACCGAGCGCACGCCGACCACGGCGGGCCTTGCTCTGAGGGAGACAAAGGAAATGACACTCTGGCTGACACAAACAGGCAATTATTGCTACAACAAAAACGCCAGCTAGCTACAAAACACGCTAACGCTAAAGAATCGAGGTCATCCGACACAGCAGCAATGTTACGAGCGAATGTTCGCCCACGCTGGGGCAGGGGAGATACTCCACGGCCGGACCTTGAACAGACCCACGCGCCAGGAATTACATGCTACGGAGGCTTCTCCTGGTCTTCATGCAGTCGAGGCAGGTCTTTCAGCAGTGGTAACGCCGACAGCGTCCACTCAGACTTCCGCGGTATTCCGAAGGCCGTGTGGAGGTCTCTGTTGGGACGACTCACATGGCCCATGGACTCCGTGTCCGCAGGCCCGCGAAGAGAACACCTGTTGAAATCTGCAGGCCAGGATTTTGCAGTAGTCGCCAGGGTAACAGCAGCCGTAGGTGACTGCTGACTAGTCTCGCCACAGCTGCCCGGATGGATGCGGCGAACAGGATACAGGCCGCTCCGTCGCAGCAGGCGGCAGCGAGACGATGTGCCCAGGACATCAAGCCTGGGTGGCTCCACCGGATCTGCATGATTTCAGAAACGCGCTCCGCATATCTTTACCATAGGTCACGGGAGATGAAACGGCGTCCACAAGGGCCTTGTAGCACAATGCTTAACTCTATAGCAAAACGTGTCGCGCGGCTGCGCCAACGCAAAGTTCGAGTGAACAAAGCCCTTTCATGAAAGGGTCTGCCCAGTTCGTGCGAGGCTATAAAAACGAGTCGGCAGCAAAGTGCGCCCCTCCCAACGTCACGGTCCGGTGGTCGTGTCTCCGCTGACGTGGTACAGGCTGCTCCGAAAAGCCTTAGGCCCACTACCACCCTGACAACGACCGTAAACAAAACAAAGACCAGAAACGGATTACGTGCGCGCAGCCGCGAAGAGACATCAGCTCTGTGGGGGGGTCCTACCCCGCTCACTGCTCGAAGTAGGTTCTGAGCGGTCGGCGCCCACCGTATCGGATGGTGTCGAAGCGCCCGGTGCCGAGCTCCATTACCAGCGAGCTCGTAGCGGCCCCAGGCCACCCGGCTCTCGGAGCCGCGACTCCCAGTGTACGCGGCTTCCGTGTTCACTCGCTTCGGACTTGACAACTTCTCGGGCAGTAGGTCTCGCGCTCCCTGGATGCGTACCAAATGGTTCCCGTGCTGAATAAACTCCAGGGAAGAAAAACTTGAAGAAGAATGCGCAGAGCATGTCGAAAAGTTCAAACATGCTACAGTGTTATCCACCTCACACTCAAGAAAACCTGCTGCAGGTCCTAGCGATCAAAATTCACGCTAGGCCTAGCATTTCTCAAGTCCGGAATAAGAGCGTCCCTCGACCCGAACAGACGGTACTCCAGTGTTTCAAGAGCAAGCCGCACGTTGGGCGCCAGATGTGGGGTTTGTAATAGTCGATAATTACGTTCTCCCCGCTTAACCGCAGCTGACATAGTTCAAAACGCCCGAACCCTACCCCGTGATCGCGCGCGCTACCGAGCGCCCGCCGATTACGGCGAGCCTTGCTCTTTAAGGAAACAAAGGAACGACACTCTGGCTGACAAAAACAGGCATTTATTGCTACAACAATAACGCCAGCTAGCAAAACAAAAATACGCTCAGGAATCGAGGTCTTTCGACTCACCAGCAATGTTACTAGCGAATGTTCGCCCACGCTAGGGCAAGGGATATTCTGTGCCCGGAGGGGACGAGATACGGAAGCGAGTCTCCCCGCCACTTCCTCGCCCCGCTGGCGAAGAGCGGGGCGGCGCGGCCGAATGTCAGCGCGTGTCGAGTTTCCCAGCCAAAGCGGTAGTCGTCCCCTCGCGCGCGCGCTGCAATCGCTCGCTCGTGGCGCTGCGACGTTGGCGCCCTTCCTTCTTAATTAAAATAACTAACTATGGAGGGTGCATCGCGGGAAATCAAACCAAAAAGGGACGAGTGGGGCGCGTCCCATACCCTCAAGAGAAAAGTTTGTAACAGCTGTATCTTACCGGTACTCACCTATGGGGCAGAAACGTGGAGGCTAACAAAAAGGGTTCACTCAGGGTTCAAACCCCTCAGGAGGTGAGTTGCGAAGCATGACCAATGAGTCGGACAAGCAGAGCAGAACGGTGGGTCTAAAATTACCATGCAGAAAAGCAAAGTAATGTTCAACAGTCTAGCAAGGGAACAGCAGTTCGCAATTGGTAGTGAGGTGCTGAAAGTGGTAAGGTAATACGTCTGCCTAGGGCAGCTAGTGACCGCTGATCCCCATCATGAGAGGGAAATAACTAGAAGAATAAGAATGGGGTGGAGCACACAATGCAGGTTTACTCAGATCATGAATGGCAGTTCACCAACAGCTGTATCTTACCGGTGCTCACCTATGGGGCAGAAACGTGGAAGCTAATGTAAAGGGCTAAGCTTAAGTTAATGACAACGCAGCGAGCTATGGAAATGAAAATGGTAGGTGTAACGTTAAGAGGCAGGAAGAGGGCAGAGTGGCCAGGGTCAGGGCAAAAATGTTGGTTAATGACGTCCTACTCGAAATAAAGAAGAAAGACTTGGGAAGGGCATGTAATTCGAAGGCAAGATAACCGCTGGTCCTTAAGGGTAGCGGAGTGGATCACAAGAGAAGGCAAGCGTTGCAGGGGGTGGCAGAAGGTTAGGCGGGCGGATGAGATTAAGAAGTTTGTGGGGATAAGGTGGCATCAGCTGGCACAGGGCAGGGGTAATTGCAGAGATATGTTAGAGGCCTTTGTCCTGCTGTGGGCGCAGTCAGGCTGTTTATGACGATGTGTCTGTTCGTAACTTCGTGCCAAGGGAGGTGCGCTCATACACACAGCATCAACAGTACAAATCACTCTATCATTCTCCTGCCAAAGCACGCGTCGCTATTGGTCAGACAGGAGAGAGAGGCTTCGGAAGGTTCGAGTCACTTCTCCCCGACGGAGCGCCATCGCACGCAAGCGAAGTGGAAAGGGCATCATCCGACACACACAAAGTTACGCGTTCTCCATGAGTGATCACGGGCTGTGCCTCCAACCTTCTTTATCCTTCCACGGTGCGCGTGAGTGAGATTTCTTTCGCGCCGCGCCGGCTTTCGAACTGCGTGCCGATTTTTGTAACTTTCTACAACGTTGCCTGCTTTGACGCCAAACACGCTCTCACAGCCCAGTAAACGCCGCGCCGAAGTGCTGCGATATTTAGGCGTGACCACGCACGGGGAAGCGCCTCTGAGGCACTGAGTTCGCACTGCCCGCGTTATGACCTTTTTAGCCGTGCGACCTTTCGGTCCTCACTGGGTCGGCTCGCTCGACGCCTTCTTTTCTCTTGCTTACATCGCAATGATGAACACCCTCAGAGTGGCCAATACCATACACACGGCCGCTTTTACGGCATCGCCAAACGCACTCCCGCGATAGTGGTGCTAAGTATTTTCGGTCGTTGTCGCGTAGACTCGGCGCACGTGGCGGCCCCCCTGAGCTTTCTAGCCCGTATATGGTCAACTGCGCGTCAGCTCGAGAGCCTCCGAGATTCGGGCCGAAGAGCCTAAACGTTCCTCTCGGGGGTTCCTTTGCTTACGTGGGCGGCGTTTCGAGGTTCAAGCGAGCCGGAGTGCGAAGGCCGTTATCGCTGGGGCGCAATTTTCCCGCTCGGAAACTTGTGGGCTTCGAAAAGCACGCGAATAAATTTAGCACTCGCAACGCGGGCGCCAGTGTCGGTGCATCTTTCACCATCAGGCAGTTTTATCGCTCGAAAAAATTGTTTATAGGCATCAGCACTCGATGCCATTGTTGGCTCTGCTTTTACGCGTATTATGTTCTTATATTAACCAGTCTGTTTCATTCGTTGCGTTTGATTGTTCTTTAGCCGTGCCTCTGCCCAGGAATTGTTAATCGATAAACAAGGACGTACAGGCGAGGAAAACGAATAAGCAGCACAGGTCAGATGAAAGTTCCTAAGCATCGGCTTAGTTGTCTGAGAAAGGAGCTCATAAGCTACTCAGTTTGCAAGTTTCTGGTATATTTTTCCTAGCTTCAATGTGAAATGCTATATTTATTCTTTGGGTTAAAAACATACATAGAGCTTCGTCACTAGAGGAAGTTTTGTACTGGTGATGCGGACTTTCTGGGACTTGTGTGTTTTCTTGATATAATTTATACGGACACTGCAGAGTCAGTAATAAGTCATTTTCAAGATCAAAGGCAGAATAATTCAGCAAATAGAACAGCAAAGAATTTTAGCCGACTTTTTTTCTCACCTACTCAGATTTCTGAGCTAAAATATAATGGGGTTCGATTCAGTCAGTGCTGCAGCTGTACAGAGAACTCTTCTTGGGATATTTAAGGTACAGTACACGGGTGTTTTCGAACACATGCAAGACGAATTTGTATGCCCTCCAGACTGTACAAGGTCAGGCTCTTCGCACATGCCTGCGTCCCCTCGCAGCGCATCGACATTTGCAACCATTGCTATCACCGAGGGCTACTCGATTTCGACGTAAAGTATAGGGAACAATTTATTCCTGTCGTGACTGTGCGTCGCAGAGCGCTCGCACCGGGCATGCGCGATGATGGAGGATGTGACCTTCAAGACGCGCCAAATGCCAGTCATCTGCGATTATTCGTTCAGGCTAGGTCGTGTTTTTTGTGGAGCCCTGTCGAGTCACTGGGTGCAAGCGCAAAATGCAGGAAACGATTGAACAGCGGTATGCCATCAATTTTTGAATTCGACTGGAGAAATCAGGTACGAAGACGTTGGGAATGATTCTCCAAGTGTTCAAGGATGAAAGCATATCACAAACTATAGTTTTAACTGGCACAAGTTCTTTAAAATTGTCCGTGAGAGAGTGTGGCGGACCAGCCCCGCGCTAGACGGCTGTCAACGTCAAGAACCAACGACAACGTGTGCGTGAAGTGCTGAATTCAGACCGTTGTTTAAGGGGGCAAATGGTCGGAGATGAAATTGGCATTCATAAGATTACAGTGCACAGCATTATCCCACAAAATTTGGCTATGCGAACGATCTCCGCTAAACACGTCCCGAAGATCTTGACGGACGAGAAATAGTGACCTTCTGCAACGCGTTGCAGACCTCGGCATTTGTAGCGAGAGCTACATTACGGTAGCATTTCGACCCTTCGGAATGGCGGCGCCGTGGCGGTGGCTATGCCGCCACGCTGTCACGTGGTTGGTCAAGTGGTGCGGAGCAGCTGCCGGCGCCGTGGCTGATCACGTGGTTCGTCACGTGCTTGGTCACGCCACCAAGTTCTACCCGACCAGCTGTAGCTATCGGGTCACTCCAGGTTAACCAAAGCTAAACCACCGCCAATTTTTTGGACAACGTAATCACGGGGACAAAACCTGGATATTTGAATACGACCCAGAAACAAAGTGGCGAAGTTCCGAATGGCATACTCAGGCATCATCTCGTCCAAAAAAAGGCTCGAATGAGCAAATTCAGAGTAAAAACCATGCTCATCGTTTTCTTCGACACAAAGGGGGTTGTCTATTACGAGTTGAACCTGAGGGTCAGACAGTGAATGGTGCTTTTTACCTAGAAGTGCTAAGAAGACTGAAGCGAATGGTCAAGCGAGTGAGGCCAGCCACCACCGGAGATGGAAATTGGAAACTGCATCACGACAATGCAAGCAGCCACACCTGCACCAACATCAGCGACTACCTTATGATAAACGAAATCGCGACAATTCCCCAACCCTCTTACAGTCCTGTCTGGGCACCAGCAGACTATTTCCTATCTCCAAAACTGAAATCCTCCCTCAAAGGACGCCCTAATTGGATTCTAAATGCCGTCTAAGAAACTGGCACGAATGCCCTTAAAGACATTTCGGAATTCGCCTACCGGGGAGCCTTCAAGTCGTAGAAAAGACGTTGGCAAAAGTGTGTCACCGCTCAAGGGACGTACATTGAAGACTTTTGAGGCATTGTACTGATATCTTTAATAAATCTATTTCTCCGAAGGTTTTCTCGATACTTTGGTCAAAAACCTTGTATATTACCCTTGACACACTGCGGACTCACATATGTCATCTAAAGAGATACCCCAGCAGCACCTTGCGTCAGGGCTTTTACAGAGGCCACACGCTGTGTCTTCAAAGGTAACGGCAGCCCACCAGTCGTCCATCCTATCGCAATTCACCCCGGCGGCTCGGCCTTTCCCTGCGCTCTGGTGTCTGCGGAAGCCGTGTGTGTGCCTTACAATTCCAGGCATAGCGAAGAAATCGGACTCCTCTACGCCGGCCCTTAAGCAGTTGACAATCTCCCTACTCTGTGCCGAGTATAGTGACCGCACTCTACATTTATATATACAGATGGCTTAATGTCAACCATTACTTCAGCTTGCGCCGTACTCATTCCTGCGAGACAAGCCAACATTAAACAACTAATTTTGCATCAGGCAACCTCCTTTGAGTCAGAATTTGCCGCTCTTTGTGCAGCTGTTCAGTACATCGGTGCACAAGCACTCCATAAATGAGCTAAATTCTGCGATTCGAAAGCTGCCCTACAATGTCTCAAGTCTGCTTTACGCCATGGGGACCACGAACAACTCGTAGCGGAGATGCGACATCTACGACACCAGGCACTGGAAGTTGGTCATGACACCATCTTCCAGTGGCTACCAGGACACATTGGCATTGTCTGAAACTATGCAGCTGACACTGGAGCTCGATCGACCCACGGCCGTGCCAGCATTGTCCCGATATCACTGACAAGAGCCGACGCAGCAAGACATCTTCGAGTGCTTTGCCAAAACAAGACACTAGCGTCATGGTCTGCCCCTGGAGACTCGGCATGCCGTTCGCACCACCTCGACCCCTTACTTCAACTCAATCCACCATCCGGCCTCTCTCGCTGCAATGCTACGCTATTGTGCCACCTGTGGCTGGGAGTGGCGTTTACAAATTCCTACTCCACTTAATCGCAATGGCAGACTCTCCTGCTTTTGAGAACTGCGGGTGCGATGAGGCAGTTAAGCACTTACTTTATGACTGCCCTAGGTTAGAGCGTGAGCGTGTCCTCCAGGCCACAACACTCCGCCGGTTAGATACTCATCCTCTCACAGAAGCCCAGACTCTGGGTACTTGGACTAAACTTTCCTCTCAGAAGAATGCTGTGAAGGCGCTCTTGAAGTTCCTGAAGGACTCAGGATTACGTTCCAGCTTGTAACCTTTCAGGGTGTGCCCTGCCTACTCTGTTGGTAATGGCCTACAGACATGTGAAAGTGTTCTCTCTTTCCTCTCTCCCCTCTCTTTATTTCCCTCTGTTCCCCTTCCCACCTATAGGGTAGCATACTGGGCATCGCCTAGTTAACCTCCATGCTTTTCTGTTCACCTTTTTTCTCTCTCTCTTAGCCGATTTGGCTGCTGATTAGCTGAAGTTGTGCATGAAAGGCTACCACTGAAAATGAGTGCAACAATAAGCGCAAAAACATAATTTTCTTATCTTTTTTTACTTTTGGCCACGTGGTCGGTCACGTGGTGCGGAGCAGCTGCCGGTGGCGCGGCGCCGTAACTGGTCACGTGGCTCGTCACGCGGTTGGTCATGAGACCATTCATGTGGTTGGTCACGTGGTGCGGTTTCCAGAGAATGCGCAGACCGGCGAGGCGCGCGCAGCGGCGGCGGCTCCGGCGCGCCAGCTGTGCGCCGTGTGACGTCACTGCTCCTCGCGCATGCGCAGCACGGCTCTCCAGGAGCCACTCGAAACTGCTCAACCTCGGCCAGTGTAGCTTACGCTACAAAAGTGCTCCGTGGGACGCCGACAGCTTCGTTGTAGCTCGTCCGAAGTATACTGCGGAACATAAATGAAATGAGCGCTCAGTGAAGGAAGCAAGGCAAGGAGATTAGGCGGGACTAAGTCCTGCCTGCTGTCCTAAAAATAAAGAGCGGCATAAATGAAGGCACGAAGAAGCACAGAAGGCACTGAAAAGTTGCAGGAAACTGAAAAGCCTGTTTAGTTCTTTTTATTCTCTGCTTCCTGTCTTCTTTACAGGAGACGAGTTTCGACCAGCGAACCTAGGTTGACATATGTCCTTCAGCAATCTGCTTTTCCTGGTTTCTCGTTTTCTGCCAGATTATCGTCAAATTGGTCGCTATACAGCCGAAATTGAAGGCAAAAGAGAAGGAGGCAGCCATGTGGAGAGTTTGTTTCTTGACATGCCGAGTACAAAGTCGACGAGCTTAGACACGAAGTAAAGCGCGCAGCTACAAGAAAGATGTGTTATGCACCGTGAACTAATAAAACATGTTAAAGTTTTCATAACAAATGGCTGATTTCTAGTTTGAGCCGAAGAATTAAAAAAAAAAGCTTTCGGTCTGGTAAATCCCGTAAGCGCAGCGTACATACTGTTTACTAGCCTAAAGGGCCTTAGAAAGAAAGTGAGGGCAGAACAGGTCGATTGATGTCCACCCTGGAACTGCTTAAAAACTAAATTCATGAAAGTACAGCCTCAGACCGCTATTTAATGCCAAAATGATGAACGGCGGATTTGGACGCTTTGTCTTTTCGTAACTTCCTGCATCAGCGGGGGATTATAGAAGTGCCACATTGCGGCATAGGGTCGAGAACAAACAAGACATTGTGTGCTCCTGTCCTGTGTGCTCATTTTCTCGGTTCCATTGTGCTGCGCTATGTCTTCTAATATGCTCACATATACGAACAAGCTCAAACTACCACTTTGTTAAGACATTCTCCGCGTTGCTCTTTGCTCCTTGCTATTTCTTCTTTCTTGCATCCTTCGTGTCTATCGCATTTCCATTCAGTTAAACTCTCTTTAACCTAGTAGTAGAATGGCTTTCGAGTGCGGACCATCATATCCAAATAAAACTTCGGTATAAAGGTATGCAAGCAACGGAGACAATTAACACCGATTCAATTCAGTTCCGCGGCAGGTTGTTCTGGTGTAACTGATGATAACGGAATTTGAGGCAACGAGCGGATTACGCCTGATCGAAAGAAGTTGTTCAAGCACACGTGCTTGTTGCCATGACATAATCTCGTGGCAGACTGTGAGAGACTTTTACCTTAGAAACTTCGTCTGATCCCAGGTGCCAGAAGGACATGATTTCTTTGATTAGCGTTACACTGCAAATAATCAGGTGATGAGTAATGAAATGTCAATGACCGAAAGTTTAGCAAAAGAAGAACAGAACGGCCGCATAACTCGTCGCCCAGAGCCCAGCCAAACACAAGATTCCATCGTGGAATTCGAGCTGTCTAAACGCGGCTTCGGGACCGCCAGGACGCGGCTAACGCGTACTGAGCTCTCTACCTTTGCCTGCTTTTGAATGAAAAACAAGTGCTAGCTAGTGTATTCGAAAGCATACAACAGTTGCTCTTCACATTAAAAAGAGCCTGGCTATCAAAACTTTTTATGGCGTGAGTTCTTTTACGGAGCCCCCCCCCCCCCCCCCCCCCCCCCAGACAAAGCTATCGCGGCTACCCAGCCATCGCTCGGTGTTTTTGTGGCTTTACTTTGCTAATTCGCAAAAATGACAATAAAATTTTTCTCTAATTCTGGAGTTCTCTTATTAGAACCGGTTTTGAAGTTGTTCTCATCGACTTCGGCTCAATATTTAAACGTGACTTTCCAGCACGGCTTGCACGCTTTTTCGCAATCTTTTGGATAGCATCGTGATAAAGTCGCGACTTCACTGTTGTGACGAGCGCATCTTATTACCCCTGTTTACATGAATCCCATGCGCTAGAAAGTTGATGTCATGCGATGCGCCAGTTGCCTCATTCATGTAAACACGGCTACATGCCTGTCTAGATGTCTCACAGGCCCGTTTTGGTGCTTCTTAGGTGGCTGCACGGTTAGGCGCCTGCTGTCCTCGAATTTAAACCAAGATAAGCCATAAGATCAACTTAGCCGGTTTTTTTTTATTTCTTGATTGCACAAAGCCACTGCTGGCCGGCCCTGCCTATGACGCCTGTGTCTGGGACGAGTCGGTCGATCGTATACTTTGTGGTTGCCTTCGCTCAAGCTATGCTATGCCAAGACGTAGCGGCAGGCGACACGATGTGCACTTAACCGCCTTCATACTCGTCCTTTGTCGAAGTACAAATTCTTCGAATGGTGACCTCATCGATGGTCACCACTTGATGCTTGCTAGACTGATCCCCCGCTTCCTAAACGTCACACTTGAGCGACAGTGCGGCACGCCTCTGAAGTCAGTTATCGACGATCTTCTTCTCTTCTTCGTTCCCCTCTTCACCTGTTCCCCTAAATGAAGGGCAGCCAACTTTTGCGCCTTTCCTTTTCTTCCTATCTCTCAGCCGATGGCTGCTTAAAATTGGCATAGTACACTGGTTTCATTGCAAAGCTCGCTCCACAGCGATGCAGAGGTGCTAAAAGGTAGCAAAGAAAACTTTGAATAATTGCACACTAAAGGAAGCTGCAGACCTTACATGCTTAAAAAGGCGACTGCAGCGTGATAGACGTGGTAAAGTGTGCTGCAGCAATGCGGAATGCATTAACTCATGGTGCCATGAATTGCATGGAAATCTAGCTTGCTATTAGAAGCTGCGGTAGTGCTGTGATATATATGGCAATTTATTCATTTTAGACGAATATAAGCAATGGAACCGCTTATGAGGAGGCGTGGCCAGCCTAGCTGTCAATGACCTGCTTTCTTTCAGCGTTCCTCATTGCCAGTGCGGAGTTATGTTTTGTAATATATTGGCTGCTTTGTACAGGCTGTGCATTTGGAAATGTAATTTCGTTTATGGGCGCATAAATGCCTATTATGGCGCGTTACGCTATATATGCTGCTTCCGTAACTATTTATAAAGCCTTCGAGTTGTTTCCTAAGTAGCATTTACTAGAACTGAAAGAGGTGTGGCGCCCCCAAACTCCAAAAGCCAAGGTTAACTAGGACTAAGTTGTTAGGAAGCAACTCTGCAGCAGTCTCGATGCATTATGCTGGCTGGACGCATGCTCACCATCTTTCCCGTGTGTCTTTCTCATGCGCAGCAGCGACCGACATGCGCTCCCCCCGGAGGGTCGAGCAGCCTAGCTGTGACCGCGGCGGCAGCCCCGGCCCCGTCGCCTCGCACGTCGCGGCGCCGCCGCGCCCCTTCGCGCCTTTCAACCGAACTGCCGGCCGGTGTGACGCTGGGCCGGCGCAGAGCCGTCACTACCACAGACCACAAGACCTGCGCCCTGCTGCACACCAGGCTCAAGGGCATCCGCCTCGAGGACATCGCGTGAGTGCACCACCCTCTTATGCACTTGCCCCGTCGCGAGGTTCGCGTCGTTTACTGGCACGCGAAACCATGGGGCGCCAGGGCCCAATGCGCAACATGATGCTCGACTATAGCGTAGTGCACGTCGTTCGGCAGGAATCAGCGGTGCTGCTCACGGGCTGCTCTGGATAAGGTGCCGTAAGGACTCTTGTGGGAAAGAACTCACGCAGCTGCTTTGATGCGCTGCCTGGGAGCCATAGGTGCCACGGTGAGGCTCATGTAAGCCCACCAGAGTCCGTCGCTTGACAGTTGTTTTTACTCGGGTAGTTCTGTGGACTTGCGATACGCGCAGTTGAAAGAACAGGAATCTATGCAACGAAAGTTTGCCAGCTCTTGGTTCTGTCATAACCGTGAGCTTGCAAGCGTTCTTTGCACTCGATGTGCCTTGCTGTGGACAATAGAAAGAAAGGAAATATGTCTTCTGAAGAGCCGATGCGAAAACGCTCCGCATTAGAGACAATAACTTCATAAATTCATAAAACTATTTTGCAGGAGCCTTTTTTTTTGTAGCTTGTATGGTAAGCGTGTTATTATGCATGCACAGGTGTATTTTGAAGATAGTTGCCGGTGTAGGCTTGAGTACGTTTGTGAGCATCCTTACGGTTCATTGGAGGTAATTCGATCCAAGCGTTCTTTCTGGTTGCTGTTTCAAACGCATATTTCATGATCCCGCACGTCTAAAATCTGTCTACTTGATTTCGTCTCGTGAGCCACCCTTCAGCCGGCCCGCGGGTCACTGAGTGGTTCTTTTTCTCTTCTGTCATTCCACGTTTGGTGACTTGGTCTGTCTCGCCAGTTAAATTGCCTTTTTTCTCGCGGAGAAGCAGGCCGGACTTCGTGACAGATCTTGCATTTCCAAGTTTTATTCACATTTCCTCTGCGTGAATTACCCGACTGAATCTTTTACAGATTGCAGTTCATCAAACTGCATATTTATCGCTAATATTTCAACTTTACGGAGCACCAATGGCACTGCATCTCTGTGCGTAAGGTGCTAAAAGCAAGAAATTCTGTTTCGCAGTGCGCATTTTTATTGTGGGCGAGTCGTGAACGCATAACACATCCGTGTTCAGACTTGGCACGCATGATCAGAGTAGGCGCAGAGACTGGCCGGTTCAGCTTAGCAGCGATTGTGTGGACGTCGCTGCCACCTTGTGTCGCGCGCACTGTCGTGACAATTTCCCAGACGGCGTCAGGCCAAGTCCCTGTTTGGGAGTGTTACGTGCGCGCGCTTGTTTGATCGGTTCAGTTTTATGAACAAATACTGTTCTAAAAACTCTGACACACTGTTTCTTTTCTTTCACATTATGCTGATCTTCCTTCTTTCACTCCGGATCTGAGCGCATACATCATCACAATGTGTGAAAGCGAAAGCCAGTAGTCCGTGATAACCGAAGAGACATTAACACATTTAATATTATGCATAAGAGGTATAACCACGAACTCTGTGTGCTCCTTTGCAGTGTCACTGCGCATGCGTACTCGCAACAAAATCTACCTAGCCGCTTATTTCTCCGAACGTTAGGAAGGAAGGAAACGCAACACTACTGAAAAAAGCTGTATGGTTCAATAACCTCATACAAGCTTCATCATAAAACATAATGCAAGCATTATACAAATACCATACAATGTCATACACTGCCCTACATTGTTATGCGTTATGTATGATGTGTTCATGATATAGCTTATGTCATTTGAATGACAAAACATGTTTGAAGTTAATTCAAAATAGAGCTTTTGTTCAGTAGGGAAGGCACAAACAAACCTTTGTTAACTTCTTAGAATGAGTTTCGCCCCGCCACGGTGGCTCAGTGTTTATGGCGCTCGGCTGCTGTCCCGAAACACGTGAGTTCGATCTCGGCTACGGCGGTTGAATTTCGATGGAGGCAAAATTCTAGAGGCCCGTGTACTTTGCGACGTCAGTGCACGTTAAAGAACCCCAGGTGGTCGAAATTTCCGGAGCCCTTCACTATGGTGTCCCTCAGCCTGAGTCGCTTCGGGACGTTAAACTCCCATAAACTAAACCATAAACCAAACCAAACGGATGAGTTTCGAATAGTTGCTAAGGGCCCTTTACTTGCCAAAAAAAAATATAGGAGCCGTGGCTACATGCCGTCACCGTCTGAATACCTTTCGCAAGGAACGGACACGTAGGACTTTTGTCATCTGTTTTGAGGCTGAAACATTTAGGGCCACTGATGTCGCACTAATTTTTTCTTTCAGTGTACTGAGGGCACCTGTTCGAACAACATCAACTCTGACATTACTATCTTCTTGAGACAGAAATATCACTCCTGAGTATATAGAGAACAGTATGCTGAGACGCCTTCCAGCTCCCCATACACCAGTGAACAGGACGTCTGGCATAATGTGAGCGAAGTGGTCATCGGTCATTTTTGATAAATTGATTCAGTGTCAGGCGCTTTATTCAGCAGCACAATGATTACCTCTATCTCAGATACCTGAGTTATGCTAAAACGGTAGGCTGAGGATGAGGCAGTGACGGATAGGATGTCGTTATTGGAGTATAAATTGATATGTGCAGCATTCGCGCTAGCCACACTGAGCGTAGGTATAGTCACGCACGAAAGTTTATGGGGTGTGTATTCGGTTTTAAAAAAAAAATTATTGCTGCGTTGCCTGGCTACTCAGTCAACTGGTATTTATTCCAGTGGATGGCGCATGTATGTCTACTCAACTCGAGACAGGAAACAATAGTGCCTACAAAGACGAACACAACGGTAGAACGACGCAGTGCAGGGCAAGTGTTCATCTTGGTAGGCGCTATTGATTACTGTCTCAGTTTAGGAGAGCGAGTTGACGGGCTAGTTGGTATTGCATGGTGTAGGAGCAGCGCTAAGAACAGGACAGAAGTCAAACATCCGTCCCTGTGCTTCCATGTTTGACTTCTGTCCTGTTCTTAGCGCTGTTCCTACACCACTGTCTCAGTAGTATGCACCATCTAGCCCAAACCGAAGTTCTTCTAAATTATGTCTCCTCAATCTTCTAGATTTTTCATTTAACCGACTTGTCTGACCACGCGGAAATAAATTTAGTTTTTTTTTTTGCAAACCAGCATTATGTAAACTTTTGTCCACGACTGCACATACATGCCGCTTCTACTTTCGGCCTAAGCCGGTAGACACAAATAACAGTGGCCAACCGTGTGCGTGACTTTGCCGCTCTTTTCCGTTGAATAGGTCACCCGTGCATGCCGAAAGAGGTGTTACTTGTGCTGAAGTTGATCAAATAAAAAGCTAAAAAGCCGTAGCGGGCTTTGGAGGAGGGGCGCGCGAGATAGAGCGAAAGATGAATATAAGAGCCCGGAATGCCATAGCGTGACTCGATAAGTGGCCGAGCTCATAATGCACTGATATCCATGCAGCAAAAGAAGAAAGAAAGCAAAAGAAAGAAGGAAAAGAAAAAAGGCTAAGAAAGCTCGCACTGGCATGTACCATCGAAGATGTGAGTTGAACAAACTTTAGGCAAGGCAAAACACATCGACGTAACCATATATGTTATCACCGTGACAGGGGCAATTTTGTCGTAATCGGAATGCGCACATAGCTTGTTTCCAGGGCGCCTTACCAGTGTAATAAGCGTAGTTTCCTCATTTACTTCAGGGGCGCCATGCGAACGCGCCCAGCCCGTTATCCAATGAAGGGAGAAAAGAGGTAAAAAAAAAGAATATAACGAAGGAGAAGTATGAGGCAGGGTGAAGGAACCGTACCACATTAGACCGGCGCAGCTTGAAAAAGTATTTACCGCCGTTGCGCTTTGAGCAGGAAGCGTCGTCACCACGCGATAACGCTGCTCATTTTAGAAGTCGCGAGCGCCAGGAGCGCCCTCACTGCACGTCGCGTTGCGGCCATTGTTGGATTTGACGTCAGCTCGGGGAGAGAGGGCGCGGAGCCGCTCGTGTTCCGCGGTCGCTTTTTGGGCGCAGCTGGGCCTAAATTTGCCTCCGCGCCACGCAAAGGAGGTACGTCTTGTTGCGGCTGCGAGCGAATTGCGCCGCCGAGAACAGAGACATTTGCAAGTCAATTTTGTCGTTGCAATTATGCGCGTTCCGCAATCTGCGTCGGCAGGTTGGCTGCTCCGTGGCTGCTACGCTGCCTGTGCGAGAGGTGCGTGTTACGCCGTGCGGCACTGTGCCTCCTAGCGTCTCGAGAACACAGAGAAACAGGCAACGGTTGCAATGTCGAAGGGCTCTCGCGCAATAAAGCGCGTCGCTGCGGCGCAGCCTTACAAATGAGATGCCGCGCTGAGCGCACGTGTTCGTTGTCTTTTATGTACGGAGAATACGCGGCAACACGGCTGGCTTGTGTCTAGCGTATTGGTTCTTTCTTCTTTGTTTTTTCGTGGCTTTAGCAGCCTTCTTTTTTTTTCCACCTCATGTGCGGAGGTTTCTCAGGCCTATCTAGGGAAGAATGCGGATTCTTTGAAAGCAGAATTTTGTCTTTTGACATTCTCAAAAGAAACATTTTTATTTACTGTGTTCAAAGCCATTGAACAAGCGGTGTTCAATCAGTTTTGACTTTTCGCCGGTAAAAGTTTAATGAAATACACAACTGAGAGACGTTGCATTGAAATCATAGTCTGGAACAGCCCCTTCCACAGGAGCACACTACTTTTTTATGTAGACCTCGCCTACATGCATTCCCTTCTGCCGGCGGTGCACGAGCCTCTGCATGCCGTCATAGAAGAATGAGGGCGACTGTTGACAACGTAAGCAGCACACGTCACTGGTGACCTCATCGTCAGACGTGAAGCATGTGTACCCCTCAGATGTTACTTTATGCTGCACCGTGCGGTACAGTTTAAAGATATTTCTTCGGTAAAAGCAGCCTAAGTGTGCGCGTCATTACATGCGTTCATGAGCAATAAATATTGCGACTGCTTGCTTGGTATGGGGTCAGTACGTGCTGGAGCCAAGTGATATTTTTTTCTTCTCTTCGGCACACTTATTTCGTTCTCTTCTCCACGATACTCACATCGTACAAGTGATAACCAAGAAGCAGTGTTTCTTCGTGTTGTGCAATAATTTCTTAGCCTTTCCGGAGCACGTCCTTTATTCGTTTATTTGAGAGAAGTGCAGAGATGTCGCCCTGAAGATTCATCGTCTGGCCTGCTACTCTGCACTGCATGGGGAAAGGCAAGAGGAAAGGAAAGAGGATTGTGACGAATTACTAAGAGGCATGCACAAAACGATGACGGCGAAGCCTACTTTATCAGCTTTTGGCGCATTAAGTTGCTTTCCAGGTAGCAACGAGTTGCGCATTAAATATCAAGACCCATGAAGCGTGTTGTAAGGTAAAGAAGCAATTGGAAATTTTCACGACTTAGAGGGGCACCTCAAGTCATCCAACATGGCGCGTTACAACGAATTGCTTCTCGGCCGGGTCTGCCTAAGTAAAATCGCGCTTGTTTTAAATTTTCACATTAAACTCGCGCTTGCTCGTCACTGCTGGCACACGTGTGTGACCCAAACACTGGTGGAGGTGTGCGAATATTCGAACTTTTCGAATAGCGAATCACATGTTCAGCTATTCGATTCTCTGAACGAATCAAATAGGGGAGATTGAAAATTATTCAAAACGAATCGAATCCCCTCTCAAGTTTCGAATGGTTTTTGAATAATAGGCATAGAGTTCGAACAGGGCGCGCAGTAGTTTTCATAGAAGACTGTTGCGAGAAAAGTTAGGCGGTCACTTAAGCTCCACCTTTAAGGCATGACGCGTTAGCGTTAATGGCTCGCTTAAGTGGTTCCTCTTCGCACACAGTCACTGTTCTTTGTTCACACTCGCACAATTATCACAACAAAGTTTCCTCATTCTTGTCTTTGACCTCTTCTATCTACAGTTTATGCTTCATAGTGTTACTAAAGTTAGTACCTCTATAATTAGCACGTCTCTAGTCCACTCCACCAATTACCACATTACTAAGCTTCAAATTGCGTACCACGTCACCCCGCCCCCTTCCCCCCTTCCCCCCCCCCCCCCCCCCCCCCCTTCCCCGTGTACCCTCAGCTAAGTCAACGTGCCTGCATGGTCTACTCGGAAGAGCGCCTGAGGGGCGACCTGTGGCTTAGTGGGTACGAATCCCGGCTAAAATTTAAAGATTTTTCTTTACGTAAAATCAATAACTTTACAAAATTAAGTCATTTGAAACATGCGGCGACCATTAATTCACATTGTAAGTCTTCTTTTCAATTATTTTCATTCCAGCCATCCACGCGTGACTTGTTTCTCGACAAAACGCCGCCGCCGCCGCTGGGACGAGGACGGGTTTTCCGTTGAATGGAAGCCGCAAGGCTGTCGTGTTAAAAGAAACGCTTACAATACGACTGATGGCATATATGGTAGAGGCGACGCAGCATGACATGACGATCATAATGTTAGTGCATAACTTCGTGTTGTGTGCCCTCTAGTGGAGATCAGTGTTACGTCTTCCGAAAGCTTTATCTCCGTGAGTTATAGCTCCACCGCTAGCGCACGCTCTGTCACTTGAATAATCATTCTGTGCGAGGTAGTGAAGTCATGCAAATATTCCAATCATGTTAATTCGAGGTTCGTGCACTATTCGATTCATATTCGTAGATTCGTTTGCAAAACTGGACTATTCGTAGTCGATTCCATTTCAAAAAAGTACTATTCGCCCAGCCCTAACAGTCTTGTTTTTTCTTTTAGGAATCAAATGAATGAATGAGAGACAAGGAAGAAATCGCTGTCTGGGTTTCAAAAATGGCTGGAGTGAAAGTGGAGCGGTAGACGATCGACGCGCTTACGGAAGGATTAAGACCAGCGACATCGAATATGAAGACTCTTTGAACGACGGTGACTGGCATAACTAGAAACGCAATTTATTTGCATTTCACTACAGCTAAGCAAGGTCCGGCGACTGCCACGCTGCTTGCGGGGAAAACAAGCTAGGAAAAGTTTGCCAGTCGCTGTAGCTTGAGTTTTAACTGATAAAGCTGCACCCTGTTACCTTCTTTTTTTTTGTACCCATAAATTTTATCATTAAACATGCACTAATTTAAATAGGAATATATACTTCTAATCACGTGGGCAGCTGGAAAGCCAGAACAATTACGCCTCCTCGGAGCCATTAACCGTGCCTTGTGTTCGCGGTAGTTCGTAAGCAGGGTGTTCGTAAGCAGTGGCCTCATATGTAATAAATGTGAAGCCCCTTACGATGCAGCTTTTTCCGTCCGATTCTAATCGATTCTCACCATCCGCCCGTCTGACTAATTGTGAGACATAAAGCGTGGGGCAAATAGCTCAGCGGAAAAGAATCAAACTGAAAAGAAATTTGAATGAAATCATTATATCACACCTGACTCTTCGTGGATAGCAATACACCATATCACCAAACACGCATGCCGTAATGAGGCCTGCCATTATAGATACACCCGTGCACGAAATTCATTGCGCTTGAAATGGGCCCTTTAATTATGCGCGCTAAGCGATGCTCGTTGACAGATAGTGGCTCGTATTTACTCACGACCTTTCAAGTCCTGGTAAAGTAACTGTTTAGAAATAGAGCCTCGGCGCCTAGTAACTATGCTGTCAAGGTCCTGCAAGCATTCAACTACAGCGAGGAGACTTCCTGCTCCCCCGCTTTCTTTCTGTATTGTTGGCACCAAAAAAAAAAAAAACTAATGCAACGCCACTTAGCGGATCTTCTATCTCGTTATTGTGCAAACACCCACGTAACAGCGCTCATAAGACAAGTTTTTTACAACAAAACTCTGGCAGCGGCGCCTTGATGTGCCGGCGAACAACTTAAGCAACAGACAAACACACGACGTGTAACCGCGCGCACAGATCCGTCCTAGAATAAATAGTTCGCGGCGCCGCCGCAGCGTGGTGTCAGTTTTGTGAAATCTCCCAATAGGTCTTAAATAATCATTTCCCTGCAAGGTGTGCTGAATATATTATAGATTTACACCATAGTGGTAAGTAACGTGAGAGCGGCATGCAAGAATTACACTCGGCAACGGTAGAACGGTAGAAAACGCCCCCTTGTCGCAAAGGCGAAGCTCAAGACATTAACCAGAAAGAACGTTGTGGAGCCCGTAAAAATGGAGGTATAATTATCAAACAATGTATGAAGGTACAGATCACGGTTGCCTGTCTTGATGACACTATCACCAACCTAGAATAAGTAAGTATACCGCAAGTGAATACTAAGGACAGGGCATGCGTCAGGCAATTAAAAACATTGAACTTGAGCTGGTAACAAATCGTTAAATGAGACGTAATACTGAATAATCACGGCTTGTTAACGTCCCCACTAACCACGAAGGCTGGCAACTGTGGCGTTGTGTTCGTGAGCACGCGTTCGCTTGATTCAGTTTCCTGCCGCGGCGGAGGCACTCCAAGCAGCCGCAATATAAAAGTGCCCGTGACAGGGGTTGTCGTGCGCTTTAAATGAACACTCCGCACAAATTGAGGTTGGCCTGTATAGATAGGGTACCGCGTTCTTCACCGTGTTCAAAAGGGATGACTCTCAACAAAAATGGGGTTTTTATAAGCTATAAAAAAAAAACGAAATGCAGGTGTCGACAGCACTGGCTGATTTCCAAAGTAAAATGCGTGCTTCTACACAAATGCTGTTTTTTGTTTTTGCACGAATCCCGTAAGTTATGCTACACTGCCATTCTATTCAAGACGGTGGCAATCCGTCCTTCTCGGTGTAGACGTCATGAATTTTATTTTTAATTTCACTGGCGGCAAGATTTTTAGATCCAAGTTTCTCGCCGATAAATGCGTCTTTTGCCCTTGAAAACCGTCAACACAGCCAGGAAGAGCCACCCACAGTAAAAATTTACTTAGAGGTATTACAATTACAAGTACAAATGAAAATACAAATAAGAATACAAATGCCTTTATTTCAAACACTGGTGAATTGAATAAAGTTGTCCTCAATGCCCCTTTAAAGTAGCCTGGGTGGCTGTAATTGATGCACAGTCCCCACACAACGGCATGTTTCAGTCGTCAAAAATTCCACCTCCCGTAAACAATCATTTAACTGTGTAGCGACCCACGCGGCGGCTCTAGCGACATGGCCGAAGAGGCCGAAGTTTCCCTAACACGCTCTGGGGAGAACGCTCGGGAAATAAACGAGCTTTCAGACGGTGAAGTATCTCGGGGTAATATACGGCTCTACTCTATCCTGGCGGCCACACATTGACCAAATTTTTTTCGGGCCATTGGCATCCTACGCAGGCTTTGTAGGGCTAGGTCAGGCATGAGAAGGCATACACTTCTGATGATTTATAAAATGTACGCCCCGCCCAATTTTGTAGTTCCAATGCGTTTTATTCTCAGGAGCTCCTGCCCTATAAACTTCGCCCTCTTGTGTTGTTGGAGCGTGATGCGTTGCGCCTTTGTCTGGTGCTTCCAAAATATGTTGCCAATGCTGTTCTGCACATTGAGGCGTGAATCCCATCGTTATCAGCTAGGTTTCGCCTTTTAACAGTTCAAACATTTTTAAATTGTGCGACTCACCTCTTCACGCTTCCAGTATAAGATTTTCTTATTCAACCCTACCGCCTTTTTTAGCGCCGCCTGGTCTCGTTTTCATACTCCGAAGATATGTTACGTGCAGTCCCTCCTTGATCCCATAAACATTCAATTTCACAGATGTCCACCAAATGTATAAGAACGCATCATCTGTCCAGATTGAATTCGATGACATTTTCCCATCGAATGCAAAGCTGCAGCCGTTTCAGCTTCTTCAGGGTTTGTTGCAGGACCACCTAAGGTTCATTTCCCTCTCAGTGCTCTTATTGCTACCGATGCCTCGCAGGATCGCGACAAGGCAGGTGTGGGAATTTTTCCGCCTTCACTGGTTCGTATTTTTCTCTCCGTCTTCTGACTTCACTCCAATTTATCTAGCTGAATTATTAGAAGTAATCTTAGCCTTACAAGAATTAGAATCTACCGTTTCCCAGGTCCCTGGTTATGACAGACTCTCTGTTCATTTGATCTTCATTATCCTCACCCGCTGAATCTCGAGCATTACGCCTCTTTAAGTTCCTGATTCCGCTCCATCTAAATTCGGTAAGGTTGCTTTGGGTACCAGGTCACATGGGGCTTTCACTTAAATGAGGTTGCAGATTCCTTAGCAAGGGCCTCACTTTGCGGCCCAATTGTTGCTGTCCTGCCAACCTGTGCATATACAGCTGCGGTGAGGTTTCACAGCTCGACAATATTTCAGGAATTTATTGTCTCGGCTCTTGCGTCATCTTCCGAATATCAGCATCTTCTGCATCCTTGGAGTAGCAAAGACTGGCGCTCGCGCAGACTAGAGGTCTCTTTCACGCGTTTGCGTTGCCGGGTTCCCCTTCTAAATTTCTACCTTCACAGATCTGACCTGGCGGCTTCCTCATTGTGCCCTATTTGTGCCGAACCTGAGACAATAGATCACTTCCTGCTGTTCTGCCGCCGCTTCTCTCATTTCAGGAACCGTCTTTTGCAAATTCCCTTTCATCAACTGGGTTTTGCCTGTGTCCTCCGCGGTTGTTCTTTCCATTGGCGCTTCTTTGCTTGGACGAAGCGACAGCAGTGTGCGCTCTGCTGTGCAAAATTTTCGTCAAGAAACGCAGCGACTCCCATTCTAATTTCTTTTCCCGCTCTCAGTCTGTACGACATTGAAACATTACAGGCGTTGTACACTATTATGCACATTAAGCTATTGTCCCGTCCTCGATCTCCAAGTTAACAGGGCCCCTGTCCTTCCGTCTTCCAATCTATCAGACTACATACTATTACCACTCCTTTTCCTGTCAAAAACTTTCCTGTATCCAGCAATTAACCGCCTGTGTCCTTGGCCACTCCCCCCGTAGTGGGTATGTGCCAGCAACGTCTGAGGCCTTCCTTCCTTCCTAAACGAGGTTTGTTTAGTTTCATGAGGCGCAAAAAGGGTTTTCCACTGGCTGTCAACATTTAATCCCTCGTTCAATCCCCTGCTGACATCGCAAATGCCTTAGAGGGCATTGCGTGTGGCCTAGAGCTTCACTTTACATCTGCTCTACCTTCTCCAGCTATATTCACATGCACCTCAATTGATTCCACTGAAGTCTATATGCCTGAGCTGTCGCAAATTGTTCTGCGCTTATCCCCAGCGGGCTCCTGGCCCCCGATAAGGTCACTTCATCTATGATCAAAATTTTGTTCAATGAATCTCCTGAAGACCTCTTGGCTCTAGTTAACCATTCCATTAAAGGTCCTTGGATACCTCATGAGTGGCGTCTTGCTCAAATAGTCCCATTCCTTCAAAACCAAGGGGAGGGCTTAACATACACGCTATTTCATTAACATCGAAGCTAGTGAAATTGGTGGAAAGGGTCCTTCTCAGCCGTGTCATGACATTCATTCCAAAAAATGATCTCTTGAACCCGTTTGAAATTGGTTTTCAGGCCGGGTTGTTCAATTTGGTGTGCTCATACTGACCTAAAGAGTCGTATTGAATTAGCACGCAATAGAAAAAAGTTTCCTGCGCTTGTCGCCTTGGATATCAGTAAAGCATACGACAGCGTTGAGCACTCGACGCTTACTAAGACTAACGAAGCCCAACTTCCAAAGCTATTTTGTACCTGGATTTCTGCTTTTTTTGGAAAATAGAGAACTTTATTTCTGCCAAAATAGTGTTTCCTCAAGGAGATATAAAGAGACAAAGAGTTGTACCGCAAGGATCAGTTCTCTCACGTGTTCTTTTTAACATTTTTCTATGCTCAATTCCATGCATTCAAAATGTGAAAACTTATGTGTACGGCCGATGATATTGCATTTTTTTTGCATCAGCAGGTGACATTCACACTCTTTATCGAACCCTGCAAAATTACCTCATTGTTCTTGACAACTGGTTAGGAAGAATTCATCTGTCCCTCAATGTGAAGAAATACGCACTGTAAGTATTTCCGGTTTCTGTTCCTGTAAATATCTGCCAGGTCTATAGAAATAACATAATTCCTCAAGTTCAGACGGTGAAGTATCTCGGAGTAATATATGACTCTACTCTATCCTGGCGGCCTCACATTGAGCAAGTTTCTGCAAAAGGAGTTCGGGCCATTGGCATCCTACGCAGGCTTTGTAGTGCTAGGTCAGGCATGAGAAGGCATACGCTTCTGATGATTTATAAAATGTAAGTCCGCCCAATTTTGGAGTTCGGGTGTGTTTTATTCTCAAGAGCTCTTGCCTATGAACTTCGCCCTCTTGTGCTCTTGGAGCGTGAGGCATTGCGCCTCTGTCTGGGTCTTCCAAAATATGTCGCCAATGCTGTTCTGCACCTTGAGGCGCGAATGCCTTCGTTATCAGCTACGTTTCGCCTTTTAGCAGTTCAAACATTTTTAAAATTATACGACTCACCTCTTCACGCCTCCAGTACAATATTTCTTAGTCAGCCTTCCGCCTTTTTTGTGCCGCCTGGTCTCATTTTCATACTCCGCAGATATGTTTCATGCAGTCTCTCCTTGATCCCATAAACATTCAATTCACAGATGTCCGCCAAATGTATAACAACTCTTCTGTCCAGATTGAATTCGATGACATTTTCCCATCGAATGCAAAGATGCAGCCGTTTCCGCTTCTTCAGGGCTTGTCGCAGGACCACCTAAGGTCATTTCTCTCTCATGCTCTTATTGCTACCGATGCCTCGCAGGATCGCGACAAGGCAGGTGTGGGAATTTTTCCGCCTTCGCTGGGTTGGTCTTTTTCTCTCCGTCTTCCTGACTTCACTCCAATTTATCTAGTTGATTTATTAGCAGTAATCTTAGCCTTACAAGAATTAGAATCTACCGTTTCCCAGGTCCTGGTTATGACAGACTCTCTGTTCATTTGATCTTCATTATCCTCACCCGCTGAGTCTCGAGCATTACGCCTCTTTAAGCTCCTGATTCTGTTCCATCTAAATTCGGTAAGGTTGCTTTGGGTACCAGGCCACATGGGCTTTCGCTTAAATGAGGTTGCAGATTCCTTAGCAAGGGCCTCACTTTGCGGCCCAATTGTTGCTGTCCTGCCAACCTGTGCATATACAGCTTCGGTGAGGTTTCACAGCTAGACAATATTTCAGGAATTTGTTGTCTCGGCTCTTGCGTCATCTGCCGAAAAGCAGCATCTTCTGCATCCTTGGAGTAGCAAAGACTGGCGCTCACGCAGACTAGAGGTCTCTTTCACGCGTTTGCGTTGCCGGGTTCCCCTTCTAAATTTCTACCTTCACAGATCTGGCCTGGCGGCTTGCCCATTGTGCACTTTTTGTGCCGAACCTGAGACAATAGATCACTTCCTGCTGTTCTGCCGCCGCTTCTCTCATTTCAGGAAGCGTCTTTTGCAAATTCCATTTCATCAACTGGGTTTGCCTTTGTCCCCAGCGGTTGTTCTTTCCATTGGCACTTCTTTGCTTGGACGCAGCGACAGGAGTGTGCGCTCTGCTGTGCAAAATTTTCTTCAAGAAACGCAACGACTCCCATTATAATTTCTTTTTCCCGCTGTCAGTCAGAACGACATTGCAACATTACAGGCGTTGTACACTATTATGCACACTAAGCCATTGTCCCGTCTTCGATCTCCAAGTTAACAGGACCCCTGTCCTTCCGTCTTCCAATCTATCTGTTTACATACTATTACCACTCCGTTTCTCGTCAGAACTTTCCTGTATCCAGCAATTAAACGCCTGTGTCTTGGCCACTCCCCTGCAGTGGGTATGTGCCAGCAATGTGTGAGGCCTACCTACCTACCTACCTTTGCCAGGGCCGGACGCTGCCGCCGCCGCTCCGCTGCTGACCCCTCTTCGGCAGCCCTCAATAAATGTGGCCGCTGTCGCCTTCCTGGGCGACCTCCACAACTGGTTTAGCCACCCTGAATAAGCGAAAATTATTAAAGTTAAGCCGCATCCAGATGGAAGCCTCCTGTTGAAGATGGGCGATTATACCGAGTATTTCAGAGAAGCCCACCAATAATTTTTAAAAATAGCCTTTTACAGGGAAGAAAGATGACCTATGTGACGTAGTATAATACTAGTATTGGTAAGGATTCGGAATCAACTGACGCACCTTAACTAGTAAGCTGGTTAACTAATTTTTTATATTTGATCTGTCAACTGTCTGGTCGATGAACAGCAAAATACTGATATTACGTTGACAGCGTCTACTTCAGGTAGTGGATAAGCCCAGCGATCTCATTTTGTGGTAACGCGTGCGAAAAAGTGATCCTAAAGCCCTGGCCTAAATGAAGCTCGTGAGTGTAACGAAGAGCCTCAAGTATTAATTATAACTTCTAGCAATATGACGAGAACGCTCGACACAAAACGAAGTGGTCAGACCTTGATCGGGACAGTAACTTGAATGATCCGAATGACTACGAGAAAACTCATTACCAGAGCGCGTGGTCACAATGTTCATTCTTCTGTGACCTTTTGTTTTTTTGCCCTTTTTTCCAGAGTGCCACGTTGCGGTTCATTCTGCTAGTGCTCCGTAGAAATTAATCCCGTTGTGCAATTGGCGGGGCGGGCTGGGCAACATTATTTTTCTTTCTTTTTCTCTGCCCACACTAATATATGTCCTCCTTGCAAAGCACTGTGACCGCAGACGCAGTATTAACTGCGCTTTATTCTCTCCAAACGAGGCTTCCCACGTGATTTATTTATTTATTTATTTATTTATTTATTTATTTATTTATTTATTTATTTTTATTTTCGCCTGGCCTTTCCCATCGGTTTGACCTGGGCCCATTGGGCCATGGTGTTGTTTCCTCTGTTATGACCTAACGTTGTCCGACTGAGCCTAACTGAACATTTCGAGAATGATGCGAAACGAAACATCCACCACATTTTGAACAAAATAAATTTGGAAATCACAGCCGAACAAAATATTCGACCAACAGCTGCCGATCGGGCCTCGGTGTGACACCAGTTGCACGAATCGAAAGACACGAGAATATTTTTATCTGCCGAAGAATTTCTCAAAAGGCCTCGCACAAGCTATACACATCAGATCGGAGAAAATGCTTCGTGGCGTTCTTGGTTTTCGCTACGCCCAAGTCGAAAGCCGCACTGAAGACGCTGGGGCGGTACACTCGCACGGTTTCAGTGTTCAATACGCTCCTCGTGATTGACGCCGTAGTACAACGTGTGCGTGACCGCCGCTTGCCGTGCCGCGGAAATGAATATGGCTACAGGAGGCAACACTCCGGCCGGACCCTAAAGTGTGCCGCAGCCGCCAGCACGCGGTCCTTTAACCGACGGAACCGGGACGTCTGATTACCGCACTCTGATTGCGCTCGTCGTATTTAGGGGAGCGACGGGCGTAGGAGAAAGTAGCAGGCTCGTAGAGGCCAGCCGAAGCCCCGCAGGCCGAGACGCGGTCGTGGGCCGTCGCGGGCGGCTGATCTGCGCGAGCTCAGCGCGTGGCGTTGGGAGCACGTTTCGCGATCGCCATAAAAATTGGGCCGAGGCCTTCTTTTGGCGTGACGCGTGCCAGCAGCCCTCGGCCCGTTTGATCGCTCGGCATAGGGCGCGACGCTGCGCTGTGCGCGAGACGCGCCGAGAGAAAAATGCAAAAAAACGAGTTATTCATTACATCTCAGATATCATGAGCGGTAATGAAGTAGGCGTGCTTCGGCCGTATAGTTTCTTTTACCACTCCCGCCCCCGCGTCGCAACTGCAGTTGGACGCACTACACCTTAGCGGCCTCCTTGTGGGCACGGCATGCCGCTGAAGGGATTCGCGCATTATAATGAGTCACACGAGCTCAATAGAGAAAGGAGGCTACTTCTTTTTTTTCCTGCATGTGTGTTGCGGGCGTACTGTCTTAGGCGAAAGAAAGACATGCTTTCTTTGTACAAGATAAACTACAATAATGGGCACCGTACAACAACAGCTCAAGGATGTCCAAAACGCTCCCGTTTTATGTCTTTTGTTATTTCAGTGTCATATCTGTGAATTTATTTTTTTTCCACCTGAAAAAACAAGCACTGGCCAAAGTGAAACGGAGAAAAACGTAAAAGCATCGACGTTTCGGCACCGCTGCGGGTGCCTTGTTCACAATGAGAAACGGGTGGGCCGTTTCTGTTTCTGTCTCATTGTTCTGTCTCACTGTGAACAAAGCACCCGCAGCGGTGCCGAAACGTCGATGCTTTTACGTTTTTCTCCGTTTCACCCTCACCAGTGCTTTTTTCTCCAGATGCAGAATTTCTCTCGCCAGACGGGCTGCCTTCGAACCCTGAACTATCATTATCGTTAGCCAAGTTAAGAGTCTTCTTTCATTATCTTTTCCGTGCCTTTCATGATTTTCGTTTTTTTTTTTGTTGCTCACTGATACGAATTTGTTTTCATTCTGGCACCGGGAAATAAGAACAGAAAAAATTCTTCCCTCCCGTGGGAGCGCAGGGCTTACTTCGCAAAATCTTGTCCTTGGATTCAGCCGGTAGCGGGGCTGTTCTTCTCTTTTTTTTTTTGTCAGCTTCGGCCCCGCTCGCAGACCTTCCCCGCCTTATAGCTCCGCTCGGCCTAAATTATTTTTGCGCTGCCCCTACCCGGCCCCCGTCGTCACCTGGGCTTCGGTCGGATGGAAGCAGCGGGTGTGGGCAACGCGCAGGCGTCGAAAACTGTGCCTTCTTTGGTGCTCTGTGGAGAAAATGAGACGGCGCGCCGCGCGCTTTGACCTCGAGCCGCACACAATCAGTCACAGAGCTCCGCCACCCGCGCCTGTTCCGCTTAGGTCCCTCGGAGCGCGCGCTATGTTTTCGCTCGCTTCCATGGGCTGGCTCTATTTTCCTCTTTCTTTCTCCCCGCCTCCATCTATTTCCGTCATCCATCTATCGGCAGTCTGACCTTTAACAAGCAAAATAAAAACGAATAACGGACAGTGGCCGCAACAACAACGAGTCCCGTGAGAAATGGGGCGCAAGCAGAAGCGTCCATAAAGCCATGCCCCATCTCTGGGCTCCATCTATACGCCGCCCGTGTGTAGATAAACCTCGCACTGCCCACCTAAACTCCACTCATTTTTGTTTCGTCTTGTCTCCTTCTTCTCCAGTCGCGTCGGCCGACTATGGGTTCTCCCGCAATAACCGGGCGTCCCTCCCATCACGTTCTGGCCGCGATGGGGACTGTGCCGTACGGCGCCGCGCGGCTTGGTAACTTGTACTAATGTCCGGACGAGCGTCGTTATTGCGGTGGTTGTTCTTGGCAGCATCTTTTTTTCCTGCTGCATACGAGATACGTCGTTTTCGTTTCATCCGTTTGCTAGAATATCTAATGTTCCAGAACGAACGAGCATGCGAATCCGCCTCCTATGCTCGTTCCTTTGCCAATTTTTCTATGGAGTTATTGGCAACACTTCCTCTAGCTGCTTTTGCTTATACATTGCTTATTGCTGCTTGCAGCGTGACCTTCCTAGCCACTCTTATAAGCGCTATAGCTGCCAGCCTGGCGTCGGACGCAACCTCGTAGTCTGGCGAAAAGTGAAGCCGTGCGCTTTATGACGTCAACACCTTCGCTGACGTCATCATGGTGCGTGTCTCGTGAGCGCGCCTTCACTCGGTGGCTCGCTCCCATGGTAGAAAAGATCGGTTGCCTGAGGCAGTAACCGGAACAAGAACTTCGCACGCCGCTGCGAACGTGAGTGCAAACGACGGCCACGGGAAGATCCCGAGTTGCTCACCCTTGAAGTGAAGCGAAAGCATCAACGGTGAAAGGATCGTGATGTGCGAGCCCTTGAAGCCGCAGCCTCCAAACGCAAGCGGCCAAGATGATGCCACGCGTTCGTTTGAGCGTCAGTTGAGCGCAAACCCGCTCGGCTTCGCCTACTTGGCCAGCGACAGACTCTGAACGGTGCAGCGAATTTCATGGCATGGCTGTATGCTTGGCCGCCTAATTCGTCAGTCACTTCAAAGAGGATAAGCGAGAGGCTAGAGCTGAATTCGCGGCATCTTTGACGGTGGCCTCGTAATTTTTTTTTCACGATGTGAGTTTCGTCTTGCTACCAGAGCGCTCCTGCCTTAGAATTGTCTTCCTTTTTAAAGCGAAAGCTTTACTGGCCTAGTCAAGCCAAGGTCATCGGCGCCGCAATTCGACCTTCAAGTGGAGGAGGTTTGGCAGCCACGTGGTATACGCGGCCCTCGAGCAATAGGCCGCCGGCGTTCATTAGGTTCATTGGCGTTGGCAACGTTGTAGACCATTTATTTTAAGGAAAGCAAATGCGCATAACTGGTTCCCTGGGTTAGTGGACACCTCAACCGCTCTTTCAGGTACGTGGTGGCAGTATCCACCTGCAAAAAGCATGCTTTCGCACATTTCGTGCTTAGCAGTGCTAAACCACAAGCCATTTTTTTCTTCATTGGGTTTTCCCATGCTGCATTAATCTCATAAACTCATTGTAACATTTAGGCAATGCAGTTTTCTGAAATTAAGTGACCATGTTTTCGGAAACTTAAAGCGAAAAGTGCATTACTTCAATTCAACATGTTGCGTCTCTCCAGAAGAAAACAAGATGGCAGTGTCTTTCCAACACCCAAATCCCAAAAGTGCAGTCATAAATATTTATTTACGGATATTTGACAGAATTTACGATTTCCTTTCCTTCACTCCGCTGGGCTTTCAGACGCTTATCGCACTGCTTCGACCGCACTTGCAAGCAAACATAACTGCACGCTTCAAAGGGCTCAGATGGCATAAGACGTTATATGCAATGTTACTGATACGATTAGATTGAAATTGCGCGATTACCATATTCGTTACCCATCGCTCACGTTGTCGTTGGCGCTGATTATCTCTTCTGCAAAGTGCGTTAAGCACGTGGTAGCTTCACGAGTGGAGACAAATGCACATTGCCTGTCATCCTAAGCCGTTCATTGTTGACTTTCTGGATCTACTACATCCCCGCATTCTTTGCGTGTGTCTTACAAAGTATGCTGCAAACGTTTCTTTAAGCTCTTGACAAATGTCATCTTTTCTGAGTCACAAAAAGACACGAAAGCGTGCGTTTTTCTTTTTTTTTTGCGCATATGCTTTTGTGCACATTGTCTGCCTCGTTTAGCAGGCTGTGGATTTGTGTGTGCGAAAAAAAAACATTTAACGAATACAGTAAATGGAGGTTACTTAGGTCGATTCTCATTCCAAGAGCCCATTGGCTTTTAAAGCCGCCACTTTTTCCCGGTTCACCAGCGAAAGCTGGTCCTCCGAATGTGAGCTGGACAGCGCCGCCTCCCTGTCCTCAGTTTTTGGATAATTGATTCTCGCAATATCTGGATTGTTCTCGCATGCCTATACCCCGTGATTGGAGTTAGCCACTTCATTGCTGAAGGTGCAGTGCGGACCTTATGAATTTGGAAACATAAACCTGAATTTGACTGGGTTGATTTATTTTTTTAGTGGCAATTTCCTTAGTGTGACCCCTTGCCCCCTGTTTAGATTTTTGTCCAGTTCGGCGTTTACTTTCCTTGTTGATATCAAATCTTAAAGTAATTCCCTATAGCTTCTGGCTGCTCCACGCAAGGGTACAAGGTTGGTGCTACCTTCACCATTATTAGGTCTCCAATCAACAGCCACAAAATACACAATCATAGAGTTGGAAGCAATTTATAAAGCATGCTGGTTTTTGAATAATCTAAATGGATTTCCTAATAGTTGAAAGATATTCCTTTGACAAACTTTCACTGCAAAGCGAAAATATGACGGGAAATAAAACGAATGGGTGCGCTGTCTCCCCGGTGTGCAACGAGGGCTTGTAAAATCAGGTGCTGCGCTTACTATTGACGACCGCGGTGGAAAGCGTAACAGCATTGCGAACATAAAAGATGGCAAAACCTTACGTTGGTGTGACTGTTACGATGCCTCTAAGAAAACGTGGGATAGAATAAGAGCAAAGGGCCTTTAGTGTTCTTTACTTATGTGCCACTTTTCTCATAGAATAAAGCTTTTGTAGAGGCTGGGTCAAAAGTCACCTATTGAACAGCGCTGACAGACAGAACGCAAGAGAAGAACATGGACGCAAGCGCTGTCCTGTCTGTCTGTTAGCGCTGTTCAATCGGTTTCCATCAACCTGCACCAACCAGCCCGAAAAAGCCCTGTTCTGGAATTCGTCTAAAGTCACCAGTTGAACTTTCCGCTTGCGCGAGAACACCGATTTTTCTTTTGCCTTAAAACCGCATGTGTCGAAAAAGTAGACTTGTTTTACAGCACCGGCTTCTCAGCCCCGCGAGTTTCCAAATCATGTATCTGACGCGAAACTCCCGAACTAAAATACTAAAATTAACTATTCGTTTCACATGAGCGTTTCATAAAGCCCTCCAGGTGAGAGCAGGCGCTGCGGCAACGGCGGCAGCAGAGCAGAAAACATGGTGTTCTGTAGAAGTCGGCGTACGAAGTATGTGCATGCCTATTTTAGAGAATATTTTCCTAACCTGCCATCAGTTCGTTGATGTTTTGTCAGTTCTGACGAGAGCAATATATTCCTTTGCTCATATCCAAATTTTGTTGCAACATGTGTAGCGAAAGTTTCGTTACGGGAGTGACTGTCGCGGTGTCCACGTCCGTTGCCGTCAAGGTTGTGAGGTCACCGCTGTATCTGAGGTTGGCCCGTCATTAGCTAGCGGAAAGGGTTCGGAAGTTGAGCTTGGGCTGTTCAAACCGCTCATCGTCCTTGGTTCCATGAGAGCGGAAAACGCCACAGAAGAAGAGGCAAAGCGAATCCCTGCCACTAAAGTGTCAAACAAAGCGCATGACATTGTGGATACACTAAAGTACGAAAGCGTTAACTGCTTTCCATTGAAAGTGCCTCGAAACAATGCTCCACGTTGCAAGATGGCAAGATGCAAACAAGTTTTCAGTGCAAGAACTGTAGAGTGTACCTCTCTATGAAGGTGGGCAGGGACACTGCTTTAACCAGTTTCACAGGGAGTAACCAGGTACTCCTACCGTATATATATATATATATATATATATATATATATATATATATATATATATATATATATATATATATATATATATATATATATATATATATATATATATTAAGGAAGCCAACAGTCATTGAAACCAAGGTGCGTACGGGAATGTTTTTATTTTTTTAATTTGTAGTGCCAATCAATTGGTTTAAAGAAAATCACTATTAAAGCAGCAGAAAAATCAACCATGCGGCCGGTAGGATCCGAACCCACGACCTCCGAATATTGCGTCCGGTGCTCTTACCAACTGAGCTACGGCGACGGCTGTCCAATCCGCTGCTTTCGTGGGCATTTATGTTTTACTGGGTGTAAGCGAACCTTGAGAGTGTTCAAGAGCGCCACCCTCGACCATAGCGGTGGACGTAGCACGTCCTGTAATACCGCGGTTCTGGCAGCCTTGTTGCCATAGGTAGCTTAAGAGGGCTCTCGCAGTTTCCGGCCTCGCCGTTAGATGACGTTCTACGTCACACCCGCGGTATTACAGGACGTGCTACGTCCACCGCTATGGTCGATGGTGGCGCTGGTGAACACTCTCAAGATTCGCTTACACCCAGTAAAACATAAATACCCACGAAAACAGCAGATTCGACAGCCGTCGCCGTAGCTCAGTTGGCAAGAGCACCGGACGCGATATTCGGAGGTCGTGGGTTCGGATCCCACCGGTGGCATGGTTGTTTTTCTGCTGCTTTATAAGTAATTTTCTTTAAACCAATTGATTGGCACTACAAATTAAAAAAAATTAAAAACATTCCCCTATGCACCTTGGTTTCGGTGACTGCTGGCTTCCTTAATATGTTTGTCAAACGAGCCCCTCATTTCCTATATATATATATATATATATATATATATATATATATATATATATATATATATATATATATATATATATATATATATATATATATATATATATATATATATATATATATATATATAGAATTATTTTTCGGAGAAGAAAATCCAGCCATGATAGACTGCATATAAACGTAAAAATTTTATTTCAGCAAGCAGATGCAGTATGGGAAGCAAAGGGTTAATAACAAGAACAACGCGAGTAAGCGGAAGCAAGCTTCATGCCTCCTCTCATAGTAAATGCCCTGGGACTTTCATGCTCGTCTGAGCCGAAGCAAAACACATTAGCCTCCAATTTTGGAGATCAAAAGTTGGACATGCGCGTAATCAACATAATATGATAGGACTTGCGCCTAAGAGAGACATGGCAATTAAAAAAAAAATTGAAGACGGGCACAAACAGAATAGGAAAGGTTAGAGGACTAGGCGCTTCTCGGAATGGCACAGTGAAAAAATAAAAGGAAGAAACGTTCACACGTTTCCTACGTGCCTCATAACTCCATCGCCACAAAGCACTGGCCGCAGTCGGCCGCCGGTTCGCACCTTCGCGACGTTGCACGCCCGGGGGCGGATGAGCGGGCATGCAGCGCGAAGCCCGAGAATTGTTGCTGTTATCGGGCCGACGGGACCCCCCGGCGCGAAGGGGCGGCAGCTGGCGCATTTCCGGAAGGGACGGGAGGCCGGAGGCCGGTACGAAGGCGCAGAACGATATGCGACGCGTAAGTGGCCGATCGCCCGCGCACATCGGCTCGCCACGCAGCCGCCATGCGATGCAAGCGGACAGGAATGCCGCAGCGGTAGAATGACCCGGCGAGAGCGCGCCTGTTTGCCAGCCACGGTCTGCCACGCACGCAGGGCGTGGCATGCCGAGCACATCTATATGACCAGAAATTTAGTGGAAACGGGAGAGCGTCAACTTGCGTAACGACGACAGAGACGTCCACTGTGTCGCGCATACCGACGCTGAAAGCGGAGCGCTTTGCGTAGTGCATGCCCGGCGAGGAAAGCCGGTTTTTCTGCTGTTTGCGTCTTCTTGCCTGTTTCCGCGGAGAAGACACGCGTGGTTCTTTGTGGATATTAGCGCAGCATTCCAGCGTCCCCCCCCCCTTTCTGAACGGATGAGCTGCTTACACAAGCGCTTTTGCACGCAAGTGCGGTGAGTGTACAGCACGATGGCGCCGCTCTTTTAGCCACAGGAACTCCACGAGCTCAAGCGGCCATGGTAGCACAGGTGCTGCTTGCTCTCTTGAACACGCTTCACTTGAGAGCGCTTCATCGGCTGTGTTAGGGCTAATGGTGGGTTCTTGATGGTGGAAACGGTGCGACACGCCAGTAAAACCACGCCTCCGGTTATGTGTTGACCGCTACGCGGTGGTAAAACAAGATACAATGGTCAGGGAGGGTGTGCAATCCACACTTATATAACTATGTCATGCCTGTTCGTGCTATGTCTGATACAAGCGTTCACTGACTGTCCAAGAGAAATCTCGACTGTTCTAAAAGGATGATGATAGTCTCGATAGAACCAGCACGACAGCGGCATTGGGAACTTCAAGGTGTGACCGCATCTATAGGGTACATCTTTTTCCCTAACGTCGTGTGCGCAAATGCACTTTCCTTAAAATCTTTTCTTTTCAGATAGCCCACTCAACCTCGGAACAGCATCTTTCTTATTGTAGATGTTTAAATTTAAAACTGGCTGGGCCCACCTTCAAATACTTTTTTTTTTCTAGCTAAGTGCTTTCAATAGCCAACATGACCACAAATCATGATAAACAGTTACCGTGGAAAGCCACATGCACTCCGCTGCTGAAACGCGGCCGGCAACTTGCGCCATTGTCATTTATTTACCCGTGCACTTCGTTCGAGTGTCACAGCCATTGACATGAGAAAACGCTGACTAGAAGCATTGGCTGCGGCGTGATTAAAGATCTGTGAGCTCGCGCTAACCTTTTGCTTGCGTTTTCCTTTCCGTGCGACGCTAGCATGCGCCCTCTCGTAGTACTGATTAAACTGTACCTAATGCTACCTTCACCGTTAAGAGCAGACTGTACCAACATGAGCACGGCGCTGTGACGTAACTGACGTACCTTTAACACACAAGTTAGCCACCTCTCTCTAACGCGAGCAGTCTGAGAAGCACCTCGCGACAATCGTCCTGTGAAATGGGACTGAACGTTTTGTGCAGCACAAGTGTACTCCATTCATCGCCTCATTCCTTCGCGCTGCGCGCGACGGCATCAAAGCGTCGTACTCTCTCCATAAGAGAAAAGCAAACCCGCGCAACACATGAAGCACAATCCATCACGCTTCTTAACAATACCGCACAGGCTTTTCAATCTGCTCGTCACAAAAGCGCGCGACAAGCCCCATCCCCGATGCAATCTCCGCGTGTGTTTGCATTAGCTGCGTGCACTCACTCTACTCTGGTCTCCCGTTTTCTTTTTAATGCGTGTTAAAGAGAGAGACAGTCGAAAACGAATTGATCTATTTGCGTCTTGTCTGATGACGCTTGGAATCATGGCGGTAACATTTCCGCGTCCGCCTGTCGTCCCTACACCCTAGATACTCCTACGCTAGTTCTACCTCTGCCTGCAAAGCTCGCTTCCTCTTTATTGGACACGATGACGAGTTCCGCACTTTGGGCCTACACGGTCCAGAACAAACAGGACGGCGACACAGTCGCTTCGGCTCTCGGTCGTTACGCTCCTCTTCATCGCCATCATCATCATTAGCCAGATTACGCCTACTGCAGGGCAAGGGCCTCTGCCCAGTGATCTCCAATTAACCCTGTCCTGCTCCAGACGCGCAATTACGCTCTCACCATGTGCAATTTAGGCCATCAAGGAGCCGGACAAGATCTCGGCGGCCGATGTAGATGTCACATGCAGTCCGGTAAGAGCCGTAACAAAAATGTGCAGCACAAACGTTGCTTCCAGTAAACTGCAATAGCCGCATTGCAATCGCAATACCGTGCTCACTCTCGTGGCTCGCTCATGATCTCTTTTGTACTAGTGTCTGTTCGTTCAGAGCTCATTTGCATCGCTGAACATCCCGCACGTTGATCATCCTGCATTCATAAGAGTGGCTGGAAAAAGCTGCAGCGATAACGCCAGTTTATTTTTGTTCTTGACTGCGGCAGGGTTGCTGAGGAAATGACATTTCACTGCCTCCCTGGTGCATCCTCTGCCGCGACGTGCGTGCATGGGCTCCAGCACTTTTTATTATGAATGGGCGAGAGTAAAGGCCTGGACGGTCAGCAAGCGCGAATGTCTCAGCGAGAAGAAGCGCCTCGTCATCTCACCGCTTTAATTTTTCCGCGTCTGACCTCACGATGGCCTGGCGTTTCTCTCTCAAAACTGGAGGAGGCCCCGCTCTACGGGAAAAACGCTCTTAGCGACACTTATTTTGATTGCGGCGACGATGCTGTTTCTTCGTATGTTCTATGCCTTCTACGAATGAAGTTCGCGGTATTGGTGATGTCACCCTCTGCTTCGGCATGGTACCGTGTGAATTATAACAAAAAAAAATGTTTGTGGTTTAGCTCTGGATAAACCTGGAGTGACGCGATAGCTACATCTGGCCGATTGGAACTTGCTCAGTCGAATTGCAAAGTCAGTCTTTCGCCGCTGCGTTTCGCTGGGCGTTCCTTCTTCATCTTCGTCCTTGGACGTGGATTCACTCTCTCCCCCTCTCCTTCTCTCCACTTCCCCTCCCCCTCGGTTTCGCCGGCAGCTGCTCTCCCACCACGTGACCAACCACGTGACCAGCCACGACGCCCCCACGGAGCTCAAGGGCGGCCACGCAGCTCAACGGGTGCCACGCTGAAGGCTCGAAGTGCTAGCGTACTGCAGCTATCACTACAATAAAACAAAGCGGTAGGCGTGCTTGTTACGAAACGAGGGCCCGACTTGAGGCGCCATTTATGGAAGGCCTGTCTCGAAAATCTACGGGCCACGGGCCGGGTTATCCGCTGCGCCACGCCGAAAGGCTTGCGCAGCACCTCTGCTTGCATTAAGCTTCGTAGGGGCGAAGGCTAGAGTCCCCATCACATAATAAGGATGTGGAGCAATGGCGTTGTATTGTGATCCTAGGCTCCGTGCTCCAGCAGTAAATCTAGTGGCCTGTGCAGTTTTCTCAAAAGTTGTACGTTTTCTTTATTGCTTTTTTCGTCTTGTTGATGGCGACAAGGAGCCCATTTTTGCCCCTGCAGCATTAGTACTAGCAAGTAATGACTTCTACCAGTTCTGTGTAGTCGAGGCTCTCTTGATTATAATTCGTGCGTGCATAAGCAGCCACAAAGAGCGAGTTTTTACTCTGTTATATATTAAGCGTGGTTAAAAGGGAATTCCGCGTACATCCGTATTGAATTTAATCCACGTACAGGGCCAGCCAAAAGTTCCCAGGCCACATGATCTGCTTTTCAGCGTTATATCCTGTCACTTAACATACCATTAAAGCTATCGATGTTTTCAAATTTGAGCATGGTACTTCTCCTACCATCTGCAAGGATTTTCAGCTTCGCGGGTGTCAGAAAATCTGACTATACAGCTTAAAAGCAGACCCTTTGGCCTGGGAACTTTTGACCAACTCTATACTAGAACCGCACAAGTTTTCCCCCAATGTGTACGAGCTACACGCGCTGCCAGCTTTCTCGGCTCTTTGTTGAAACCATGACGCTCAACTCGTATGACTCTTACGCTCCGCAAGTCTCTACTGGAACCCGCAAAAGCTTCCATTACCTGGTGTCTGTAAACGCTACCGCCTCTACTCCATCCATAGCGTCATCTGCCATGGCGCTATTGTCTTTTCTCCTTCTCACAGTGTTAAGTGGCAGGCGAGAGGCAGGCGCCCACCGATAGGGTGCCTCGTGGCAGGCGAGAGGCAGGCGCCCACCGATAGGGTGCCTCGGTGTGGTCATCTGGGCACTCTTTCCACCGACCCCCCCCCCCCCCCCTCCGTATTTTTTCTTTTCTGTATAGAACTTAACGTAGGAAGTTTATGCAACAAAACTTTTCAGATCGGGCACTTTTTTTTTTGTAAGACTGGTAGTCTGCCACAAGGGACAGTTTTATTGAGCCATCTTCATCTTCAACGGGCTTCGGCTCGAGCGTTTGGCTGGTGCAACAGACGAACTAACAGGCATTATGACGTCGTTAGCCGTGCTAAAAGAGCAAAGCGTCGTGTTTCAGATTTATGAATTCGAAATTTGAGCGTCCTAGAATGTTACCGTCTCGTGTGTCTTCCGTCACCTTAATGACTGCCAGATTCTTCAAGGAACTTACCGCGCTTTTTCCCGCCGGGCACTTCTCCGTCGTCTTGAGCGCTAATGACTGCAAGCGCTTCTTTCATTTTTCGCTTAACAAACCTCCCGTTGCTCACTCTTCCTTCCCGCGCTGAAGCAGGGCAGGCTTCAGCGAGAGAAATTTCTCGCTCACCGAGATCGAACTCGTCAGCTTACAGCCAGAATTATTTCTTGGTTTCGTAGCTCCCCGGTGGGTGGCGCGCTGAACTAATTTAGACTTCATAGCTAATTAGCGGGTGATTCTGCACCTGGCACGTTGCAAGGCTTTGTTAAGCGCCAGAGGAGCATTTCTCTCGCCCGCTAATTGCTTCATAAAGCTACTCGCGGCGTTCCTTGCGGCGCACATGACAGCCCCTGTTGAGGACGGCCGAAGCGATTAGGCCCCCGCTTGGCCCTGCGCGGTGCGCTCCCCTTATCGCTTCCGGCCATTAATGCTGCATGCACGCAGCGTGCCTGGAACGGGCCGTTGTCGGGATCGAAAGGGAGATCCCCTCCTTCGTGGCACTTGTTGCCGTCTTGAGCGCCGCGGCGGCGGCACGAGCCAATGGGCTCCGCGCGCGCCCCCAGCGCGCAGCCGCACCGGGGCGCGACCGCCGTGCGCGCCCGGTTCGCCTGTCCCGCCACTGCTTCGACCAGCGCGCCGGTGTGCCGGCTGGCCGCGACCGGCGCTCGTGCGACACTCGCTGGGGGTCCCATGGAAACATGGACGCCTCATGAAAAATCCAGCGTCACGAAGCTGAAGGGTCGGCTTGTGGAAATGGCCCCGTGAGGCTTGCTGCCCGCCACTCGCGCGCGCTTCACGCCCCCCCTCCCAGGGACCATGCTTCGCTCGTACAGCGTTCGCGTGAAGCGGCGCACCCGCGACAACAGCTTCCGTCGCGGTGCCGCGTGGCGCGAGGCGCACGGCTCGGTGACGCGACGCCGCGAACCACAGAGGCCCTGCAGCATGCTGGCCGTGCCGGGCTCGCCCGAAGCGGACGCCAAACTCCGGAGGCCACCCCCAGCCATCAAGTAAGCCCGCTGGTAGAGCCTCTTCTCCAGGGGGAACGGGCTCTGCCGCGTCCCTGTCGTCCCAGCAACGGACGCCAGCGACTCGCTACCAGGCTTCGTTGTGCCGTATGCAACAGGCCGCGAAGGGTGCGCTCTCAGCAGGCGCGGCGCGGTGTGATAGCGGCTCAGCGTTAACGACGCTAGCTGGCAGGATGAGTAGAACTGCATACGGGCTGCATGTAAGGGCGTCGCTTTATGCCACGTCGCTGAGCAAGTTTAAGTCCTGTTTTTGTTCCCAAAAGGAGACCAAGAGGAAAGTCTGAGGAAGTGCCACTGAACAGAACACGTTGTTTTCGTATTTAATACTTGGGATAAAAAGGAAACTAGCCCTCTTGGATCCCATTTACACGGTGACCTTTTCAGGCAGGCGTGCGTCGGTTATAACTAGCCTGACCCTTGACCCTTTCTGACCCCGCAACTCCAGCAGACGATTGCCTATAATGAAGGGAAATTAGTGAACGAGACGCATGGAAGACGAGGAATACGGGCGCCCGTATTTTTCGTCATTCTTTCGTCCCGTTTACTTAATCTAAAGACCTGCGTAACACTTCACCAACAACCCAATTTCAAGCTCAGCGGACGATCACAATGTGAAAATATCGCAAAGTATGAGACATTCAACTTATTTGGATACATATAGATTTTGTTGAACAGCTGTTATTACCTAAGGGACGGAAGCCACAGCGCGAAAAGAAGGAACGCACAAGACAGGACGGGCGCTGTTCCTTCTTGCCTCCGTTCTTTTCGCGCTGTGGTTTCCGTCACTTCGATATGCGCCAACTATCCCAGAAAAAAGTCCTTATACAGCTGTTATTACGCATGGCAGATCTGGCATAGTTCACAGCATAGCTTCATTGGCTCTGTTTACCAGTATTGAGTATTTAGAGTTCATGCTTGAATCCCTTTGCAAGACGAAGACTGGCCGATCAGGTAAGCTTGGCCTCAAACAAAAGATTTTCAACGTCAATGAACATTCTGAATGCGGTGTTTTGGCCTGAGGCCTAAGGCTCAAATGTAGCAGACATCAAGTTCCTTGGCCATTTCTTCAGTACTTATCTTTCCTTTTTCTTTAAAACACAAAATGGAGCAGAAATCGCTAGATTTCAAGCGAAAACTGAAGCAATTTCTACGGGGGCATCACGTGTAAGTCAAGCCGTTAACATCTTGCAGCTAGCACATACATTTTAATAATAATACATATTACGTTGCAAAACTGTTATGGCACAATTAGATCAAAATGTCTATAATTTTTTTCGCAGATTATTTAGTTTCTTTGCACGGCTCCTTGTAAAAGTGCAACCATAAGTAATCGTATTTGAACGAGCGCATCTGCAACGTAAGTCCGTCTGATTGGTGTTGAGATATAAAAGTTAAGTAATACTGGACAACAAGCGATATTTATCAGCAGCCCAAGGTTTCGGGATCCACTCGGTCCCTTCTTCAGGGGCGGCTTCGTTTCCCTTTATTGTCACATGATGAAGAGCATTGGGCTGCTAATAAATATTGGTTGGTGTCAGTATTCCTCAACTTATACAGATATAAGTAAGCGGAACACGCAACTTTGTTCCAAGTGCCACCACGCATTGCCTAAAAAAAGTGAAGAAATATAGTTTGTACACGGGCCACCCCACTAGCTATCACTACCAGCATGCACATACCATGCCTGGCGATTTTCTTTAGGTAGCTCGTAAAAGGTGTTAGAAGGCCTCGTTAAATTTTGACAGTATCTTTACACGTTTCCGAAAATTGCTTAGACGCTTCTTGCCTTACGCAAAAGGCGTCTCTCTCACTGAGGCTGCCTGACCACGCGTAAGCCTATGAGAAGACCTCGAGCAAGATAATTAAAGTAGGTTAATATTTTAAGAGTTCCTTCGATTACGAATAGAAGTAATAACCTTCCAAAGACATTAAATCACAAGCCATGGTTGTTTCCATTGGATAATTTTATTACGTTACTGATTGATTCAGTACGGCCGAAAACAGTCCTGAAAATATCGTGTGCAAAGGCTGTTGGTAACGAAGATAAATCTGCTGATAAAAATCTGTAGTAAAAAAATGCCTATAAAACGCTCTTGCTTCATTTTAAATGTAACGGGGATCGTGGAAAGTATGGCTTCAGCGGCAAAATAGAGTAGGCTTGGCAGAAACGCTTTGTAAGTCCTACGCACACGCAGACGATTGAAATTAACAACTGTTCACTATTCAGTACGTCACTGTAATCTCGCAGTACGCATGAGGAGAACCTCTTTGGCGTTCTGAGTAGAGGCTGAAGCTCTATACAGATCTCCCTAAGCACCCGAAAGACGCCGGTTCGATCCCAGCCACGGCAGTAGTATTTCGATGAAGGCGAGATGCTAGAGCCCCGTGTACGGTGCGATGTCAGTGCACATTAAAGGACCCCAGCCGGTTGAAATTTCCATAGCCCTTAACTACGGCGTCCCTCATAGCCTGAATCGCTTTGGGACGTTAAGCCCCCATAAACAAGCAGATCTCCCTAAGCGCCAGTGAATGACACTAGAAGATGAGGCGCGATTCGTAGTTCACTATTTAGCAATACCTCTATGTCTCTCTCTCTCAAAAAGGCATGATATATCTGTGAAAAAGCCAGGGCAATTCTTATTTCTCTAATTTTGCTGCAGCACTTCTGCACAGGGAATTCACGTAAGACAGTTTCTGGCCTCTTAAAGCGACACTGGAGACAGCTCTGTGCAAGTTTAGTGCTAAGTAAAACTTTATTCTCTGTCTCGTTACGGCTACGTTGACGTTTGTCCTGCATCAAAAGACGCGTTTACTGGCGGAAAAATTGAATTTACAGATCTATCACCCGTCCATTCAAACTCGTGACGTCCGTACTGAAAAGGATTGGCCGCCGCCCTTCTGAAGTGAATGGCCTCATGAGATCCGGCCACACAAATCGGTGTCGACGCATGCAGTTTACTTCCGAAATAGGCCGTTGATGGCACCACCTGTTTCATTTTTCGGCCTTTTTCTATCGTACGCAAGCTCCGTTTCAATGGGAGTAGTCTCTTTGTGATTAGAACGCACTGCGCTATCGATACAAGCCAACTTCCATTTGTCCTCAGTGTCCCTTAAAGATTGTGTTTTTTTAGCATATCTCCCCACTAGTAGGCCGGTGGAGGAAAGTAGTCCGACCGCACGTTAGTGACCATATTCGTGCCGCGGTTCGAACGCGTGCTGGTCGAGAAACTTTCTATTTCGTCGACGATTCGAAGCATGGAAAACAACGGGCGCTCAATACTACTCCCTGCGGCACGGCGCATGCTGTGTGTCTGTGCTCTTCTTCCTTTTTTGAAAAAGTGTGCAAAATCGATCGAACCGGCCACGTTGTCGTGCTTTAAGTTCATTCCACTTTGTAGCAAAAACAATGACGACGATGCCAGAACGCTGCGGCTAGTGGCAATATCGAACGGCTGCTGCTTTTTAGGTGCGAATTCAAGCGTCGAATAGCGAAGAAAGCAGGGGATTTCTCGGCGTTCGGTTTTCTTGCCCTTGCCAAAGACTCCGCATGCGGCGCTCTCGCTTTCATTTGCTCCCTTTCTATCGCGTCGCCCAATTCCGCCATCCTACACTCTCCTCGGACCGCCGCCAGCTGCTTTGTTCGCCCGTACGGATAGCCCTGACGAATAGGAAAAATAAATTGAACGCACCATGCGTGCGCCATCTAAAACCGGAGTTTAGAAATTGAGCTCTTGGCCAGCGGTCCTGCATTAGCTTTTCATTTGCAAATGAACGCGGAGTTGGCCTCCCTCAAGGAGCGAAAACAGCGGCGCAAAAGGGACAGGCAGAAGGAGGGAAAGAAATAAAGGGGGAAGGGGAGTATAGCTTCATGATTTCTAGGTATCTGCATTCTCTGCGGAGGACGCCGAAGCCATGGTACCATGTAATCTTATTGTCATCTCCAAATAACAGCAGGGCCGCGCCCTAGCAACGCACTGGCAGGGAATCTGTATTTTCTTTTCATATTCATCTTGATACAGTCTCGAACAATGCCCGGCGAACTTGACGCTGGCGCACAAGGCGGCGGAGCACTGATCTTACTTCGGTACACATTGGCGTAGCCAGGAATTCTTTCGGGAAGGGGCGAAAGGGGGGGGGGGGGGAGGTTAGAGATGCGGGCCTCTTTGCTTTGGTCTGGCTGGAGAAGACAGCGAAATGTGATATTCGAGCAATAGCGTTACTTGTTTCTGTGTTCTTGCGGGAACATATACCCGCCTTTCCATCAAGCGGGCTGGAAACTTCCTATATTCTGTCTCCGAGAATGAAGTCAGAACGAGCCGCCGCGGTGGCTGAGTGGTTACGGCGCTCGGCTGCCGGCCCGAAAGACGCGGGTTCGATCCCGGCCGCGGCGGTCGAATTTCAATGGAGGCGAAATTCTAGAGGCCCGTGTACTGTGCGATGTCAGTGCACGTTAAAGAACCCCAGGTGGTCGAAATTTCCGGAGCCCTTCACTACGGCGTCCCTCATAGCCTGAGTCGCTTTGGGACGTTAAACCCCCATAAACCATAAACCAAACCGAAGTCAGAACGTTCTGCTATGCTGACTGGTGAAATCAACGGGCGTAATTCATCGGACAAAGAGCCCACCTCTGATCGGTGGCTTCCATTAGAGGCGAGAAGTCACCGCCAACCGCTGCCGGCAAGCGGCACGCACTTGTGACGGGTATGTGTGCATAAATGCGATCACGTGTGACGATATAACTGTGCTCTGCACTTTTAACGCGATAGTGTTAAGGATACCGTTGAGAACTCCTCGTCGCCGTCGGAGGAAAATCCCCTGAGAAGCAACCCTGCCACCTAGGCGTCCCGCCTGGCTCACGTGACCTAGCGACGTCACCACAGCCTGCCCACCGGATTGTGAGCAGACTGCTCACCGTGGCAGGTTGCAGTTAAATTAATGACAGGTCGCGAGAGGTTGATCGGGAAGAGCAACTTGGGTCTCACAATCCCCACCGGTGGCAGCAGCTGCCATATAAGGGCATCGCATAACTGCTGCACCTCTGCGCCAAAAGTGGATCTGTGAACGCTAAGTAGAGAATGACCAATTCACTATATATTATAGCAGACAAGGGAAATGAAATGAGCGGCTCGTTTCACAAACATATGAAGGAAGCCAACGGTCACCGAAACCAAAGTGCATAGGAGAATGTTTCTTTTTTTTAATTTGTAGTGCCAATCAATCTTTTCAAAGAAAATTGCTAATAAAGCAGCAGAAAACACAACCATGCCGCCGACGGGATCCGAGCCCATGACCTCCGAATATCGCGTCCGGTGCTCTACCAACTAAGCTACGGCGACGGCTGCCAAATATGCTGCTTCCGTGGGTATTTATGTTTTGCGTGTAAGTGAACCTTGAGAGTGTTCACCAGCGCCACCCTCGTCCATAGCGGTCGATGTAGCACGTCCCGTAATACCGCGAGTGTGACGTAGATTGTCACCTAACGGCGAGGGCGGAAAACTGTGCAAGGACCCTCCTATGCTACCTCTGGCATCAAGACTGCCAGAACCGAGACCCTCGTTAAGCTATTAGCAGACAAGGGAAATGAAATGAGGGGCTCGTTTCACAAACATATGAAGGAAGCCACTAGTCACCGAAACCAAGGTGCATAGGGGAATGTTTCATTTTTTTTAATTTGTAGTGCCAATCGATTTGTTTAAAGAAAATTGCTAATAAAGTAACAAAAAAACAACCATGCCGCCTGTGGGATCCGAACCCACGACCTCCGAATATCGGTGAACGTGCTACGTCCACCGCTATGGACGAGGGTGGCGCTGGTGAACACTCTAAGGTTCGCTTGCACGCAAAACGTAAATACCCACGGAAGCAGCAGATTGGACAGCCGTCGCCGTAGTTCAGTTGGTAGAGCACCGGACGCGATGTTCGGAGGTTGTGGGTTCGGATGCCACCGGCGACATGGTTGTTTTTTCTGCTGCTTTATTAGCAATTTTTTCATAAACAAATTGATTGTCACTACAAATTAAAAAATAGAAACATTCTCCTCCGCACCTTGGTTTCGGTGACTGTTGGCTTCCTTCGTGTGTGCGCGTGTGCGTGCGCGCGTGTGCGTGTGCGTGCGTGCGTGCGTGTGCGTGCGTGCGTGCGCGCATTAAACCACTGATGCTATCGCATCATACCTTAGGCGGAGGTTGTGTCCCCTCCAGTTAAGCTGAAACACCGAAACCAAAGTGAAAACTGAAGTGCTACTGCACCAAAATCGTATCTGGCCTAACCACGCTAAACCGCCCGTCATTTGTTTTTTGTTTTTTTTCTGCACCCAAAGCCGGCACAGCTTTTTTAGTAGTTTGAAGATACGCGACTACGTCAGTCTACGGTCGCGAGCACAGGTATCTCTGTGTAAGTGAGCGTTTCTTGTGACTAGGCGATTGCGGACCGATCAAAACGGCAAACTTTTCGGCGGTCACCTTGACTTCCTACTAGCTATAGAAGTGAACGCGCACGTGCGAACAGTGCTCTTTTTGAAGACGAAACTTTCGTGAATATGCTTTCCAGCAGTCTATGCTGGTATAGTTAAACTCGTGCGAGTCTTTACAGGCAAGAAAAATGGGGTGGGGGGGGGGGGGGGAGGGGTTAAAAAAGAGAAAGAATGGGCAGTTCTCGAGCCCGCTTTGCCTGAACACCACAATTAAGAAAAATTCTTGACGACTTTTTGATCAAAGCAGCTCCGGTTAATCTAATAAAGCGTTAATGGATGCTTGGAGAAACTAAGGCGGTGTCTATTCTGCTGGCCTTTACCGCACCTCGTACTGAACCCGCTACGTTCGCAAATAGCCGACGGGCGAAAGAGACAAAGCAACTGCGAAGAAGACACCGTTAATAATTAACGGGGCAGTTCTGACCCCCGAAAATACGCCCTGCTGCATGCCCGCATAGCCATTTTGTCGGGGTTTGCAAACTTTCATTCTCCTATGGCGGCAACTCGCGGACACTGAGGTGTTGCGGCAACCGTACCACCTCCGCACACAGAAGTAGCCGTCGCGTATGCTCGGTCCCTGAAGAGAGGGAAACAAAGCTCTTGATGTTCATGGAGTAATTAAGCGCCAAGTGATTTCTGACATGTAAATTCCGAGTTTCGTTTTTGCCCCTTTAGTGAATACATGTTGGCCTACTTGGCAGTTTCAACGCGCGACGAACAGCCGGCTGTATTTTGGTTCATTTGGTCCATTTTAGTTTCGAACAGCCGCGAATACGCGTAATCGCGCCGAGGAGCGCCCAGTGAGACGTAACTGGCGATCATGTGGACTCGCAAACACGCATCCCTAAACGCCTCCCTGGTGTGCCCTTCTACCTTGCAAGAAACTAACATGGGCGTAATGCGTTCTTTACAAACTTGCGCTTAAAACCACGCTAATCATCACCATCTTCATGTTGACTACGCTCACTGCAGAACAAATGCCTCTGCCATGTCTCTCCACCCTGTCCATTTCGTGCTGCGGCCACCCTTTCTTCGCAAACTCCTTAATCTCATCCTCCCACCTAACCTTCTGCCGCCCCCTGCTACGCTTGCCTTCTCTTGGAATCCGCTCCGTTACCCTTAGGGACCAGCGGTTATCTTACCTTCGCATTACATGCCCTGCCCAAGCCCCTTTTTTTCTCTTGATTTCGACTAGAATGTCATGAACCCGCGTTTGTTCCCTCACCCACTCTGCCCGCTTCGTATCTCTTAACGTTACGCCTATCATTTTTTCCTTCCATAGCTCGCTGCGTTGCCCTTAACTTAGGTTGAACCCTTCTCGTTATCCTCCACGTTTCTGCCCCATAGGTAAGTACCGCGGATCAAACGCGCTCAGACTAAGCCGGACACACGGAGCGCCTTGAGATAGAGGCCTTGAGGCTGAGTGGTCTAACTTACGAGAAAGCGACAGCTTGTCGTCAGCAGTAAGAGTGCATTTAACCAAGCTGATGACAAATGTGTCATGTATTAAGCCTGCAGGCAAAGCCTTTAATAAGTTTCGCTCGCCACAAAGAGCGCACTACTTTTTCCTCGCGGATGCAGGCAGCACAAACAAGAGCACTAGCTTTGACAGCGTTGCACCTGATGCATGAAACGGAGTATAGTGTTAGCGCCGGCGAAAGGAAAGAAAAAGCCAAGGTGATAAAAGGGACGTGCGGTGGGACAGAGAAAGAGCGATGTGTTTTGTAAGTTGTCAGAAGCACCGCTCTTAATGAATGCCAACTTGCGGCTCTTTAGAAAGAAAGGTCGCATTTCGAGCGTGCGTTGCGAACATTTCTGCTTATTTTGTCCCAGAGACGACAGAAGTGCGCCTCGTTCTCAGGTTCTACGTCTGCAGAGCGTGTATACCTTGCCCTTTGTTATTTTACCCACTTCAACAGTCCGGTTAGAAGCTGTCTTAGTATAGCACGTATCTCATTTTGGTATCTAGTCGCGCATGTAGATTCTGCTTCTGGCTACGCCACTAAATCTTGAGGTGAATGCAACGAAAAAGTATAAATCGCCATTCCGCTCCTGGCGTCGCGGAGGCATAATGGACTAAAGCGCGCGAGTGTTGTCCGAGCTCTCAGTACCAATAAATAGTGAGAAATGAGGGGAGCACGTGCCACGTACAGAAAAGCGGGCAGCTTTTCTCTATCGTTTCCTTTAACCCTTCAGCCTTAAATTGATACAGATTTGAAGAGTCAGCACGAGAAAAATATTACAGTAACTTTTCTGTATAAAAGTTTCGTTCGACCTGTGCCACTCTTTTTCTTTAAATAACATTTCCAATGTGCTTCTGTTAGGCAGATATTCATCGATCCCAAACAGAGTGCGAAAAAAACCTGCTCCAAGTATTTGATCCCAGCGGCCCAGAGAGACACATCTCTATTCGCGCGTCGTGTCTGGAAAGGAATGTAAACTTGAAGGATGGCTAGCGGTTGTTGACACCGTCCTGCCAGCAAAGCCTTGCCTGCCACGTCCGAGCAACAAATCCCCGCCTAACACGAGAACGGACGCGGCACTTCGGCTCCACCGGGCAGTGTCGCGCACGCAAGCAAACAAAGCGAAGGAGCGGGGAATGCGGGACAGAAACGATTTTCGTCAGGGAGCGAATGGGATTGAAAACTGGCCACAGCGGCGGCCCCCTTCCGTGTGCACATTGAACGTCCTCTGCTCTGCGCCAAACTCTCTCTGACAAGGGCAACGCAGGACGACCGCGCCTGCGGCATTTACCTTTACAACGGAAAATTCCCAGTGCCTTTGAATGCTCAGGCGCGGTCCGTTTTATGACTCCAAGCAAACTGCGACTGCGTGTGCAAACCTGCACACAGCTTTCTTCCTGCCCTCCATGTTTCTTCATTGACTACGCAGCAATACGTTGCACTAGGAGCTAGGCTAACCTTGAGTGCGATTGCATGCGCTTATGCAAAAGCCTTGCAGATATGTTCGCACCTCACAAATCGACTCGCTGTTTTCTGACCGTTTCAACGGCGGTTTTTTGAGCTGTTGCTGCGGATGAGCATGTATATATGGTTATGATGATGACGATGATGAGTATTCGATCTGTAAACGGGCAAGAGCTGCCAGGAGAACACACGCAATGAAGTTGTTTTACTTTTATACTACTTTCTTTTACTTGCAGCGAGCGAGCTTCAAATACTCCCGTCAATAGCTCAAATTTAATCTGGATCCAAGCATATCGATCCGCTCCACCTTTATCACAATAAATTCGGAACCAGGAGCATGTATGGAAAATACAATGTACCCCTAAAAAGCGAGCTATTGCTTTCTTTTGTCGCAACCCTTAGAGCGGGGAGGTGCCGATAGACTGAACGATGCGTCATAGATGATGCATGTTAAAACTAACAGGGATGGGAAGGAGCTTGCAAAACCATGAGACCTCGGTGCCCTCGAGTTATCTAGGCAAATGAATATATAGTATAAACTTAGCTGAAAGACACGCATTCCGTCCTCGCCAGGAGCGGGCATAAGAGTTCCAAAACTTGCTACAAAAAAAAAAAAACACCATGTGGTAATTGTCTGTCACGGCCTACACTTTGTTCATCGTAGATTTCTTTCATCTCTCAAAGTGAAATTCATTCAACTAATTACAGAAACGGGCGTTGTTGGATACAGCAATCTGAAAAATGTAATCTAGCTAGCGCCACAAGAGTTGCTGTTTGACGGAAACGAGCAAAAAAGAAAAAAAAAGGGGGGGGGGGGCGAGCAAAAGCTCAGTTGTATGCTTTGCAGAACATATGCTGCTAATTATGTAGCTTGCAAATATATGACTTTTTAGTATACTTGATAAATAAAATAATGCCATTGAGAACACGTGCACTGATCCCGAAGACAGAAACAGCCGAGAACCAATATTCGTCCGCCATGTTACCGGTTTCAGTGAATAAATGTTTATATCGACAGCATCAGCTTTGAGGAATACAGAGTTAGCACCTTCTACTTTATGGGGGTTTAACGTCCCATAGTGACTCAGGCTATGAAGGGCGCCGTAGTGAAGGGCTCCGGAAATTTCGACCACCTGGGGTTCTTTAACGTGCACTGACATAGCACAGTACACGGGCTTCTAGCATTTAGCCTATATCGAAATGCGATCGCCACGGCAGGGTTCGAACCCACGTCTTTCGATTCAGCAGCCGAGCACCATAACCACTGAGCCACCGTGGCGGCAGTAAGCATCTTCTGTCGGGGTGATACTGCTTTCCTATTCTGCTACGAGTCCTGTATTTCCGAACGGAGCAGAAGGAGCCCCTTCTTGAAACGAAGAAAGTTGTGAGCGCAGAATTTGGTCTTTGTGCCCAATTATTCCCCCGTCAGCCAACATAGAAAAGTAACTCTATATGGGCTGGGGTAAATTGATAAGTCGTGGAAAACGAGAGAAAACACTCGAGGAAGACACTGCCGCGTTTGGGATTTCCACCGTTGGCGCTTTGTAGAAGACACATGTATCGCTTCTGTTTGGAGAGCTTGTGAGAACAGGCTGCGCGACCTCATTACAAATACATCACGGGTGGTTCAGCGTACATATTTGGCCTTAATGCCCGCAAGAGTGCATGAGCGCGTTAAAACATGCAGTTCGTAGCGCCGCTGGACGCCCCCGTGCACTAGTGGGCCCATGCAGTGCTTCTCCTGGAACACGCGCGCAGCAAGTGCAATCTTGAGCTTACGTGCTACAAAGTGCGCTGGTTAATGCTCCTATGGTGTTGGGACCGCGTTGTGCCTCTGTATTCTCTTTTGTGCCTGTGTAATTGTCTTTTGTGGAGAAATATGTCCACAAGTATTGTGTGCTCATTGAACGCTTGTAAGTGTGTAGGCACCAGCGTGTATCTACACACATCAGTACCAGTGTAGATTGAAGCAGGGGTATCAGTGGAGCAGTGCCATACTCGATTATGCGTGCTTTTTTTTTCATTGTATGTTGTGCTGTCCGCCAGAGGGATGTTTATTATTAGTGTGAAAGCAGTTTTACGGTCACCGACACCTACCAAAAGTCTTGTCACCGTACGTACATTCACCGTACAATCCCGCGCCGGTGCCTATCAACTCGAGTTACTGCACGAGATACCCGAGTAATCCGAGTAACCCGAGCTTACCCGAGTAACTCGGGTAAGCTGGAATAGTAACTTAGGTAAGATGATATGCAAGACGCTGCGCTGCTTAGATTGACAAAAACAGAGTTAAAGACAACACGAACGGTTGAACGCAGCCTACCGAGACTTTATTCCATCCCAGTGGAAAAAAGAAAAGAGTATCCGATAAAAAACTTGATAAAAGAGTAAGAAGGGAAGAGAAGACAACACGGAAGCGCATTACGCTCATAGCAAAAATGACGTTTGAAAATTTGAAGAAAAAAAAAAAGAAAGCCTTCAAAAACAAAAGAAAACATAACCACCAAACAAGTGTTTGTGAAGCTCGGCTGGGAGCTTCGCAGCGTAACCATATCAACTGTGCCTTACTGATATACACGCATAGCTGACAATCACGTGCTTATTTTTATTTTACAAAGCATAGCAGCATCACTCCGTATGAGGACAATCGATGAGGAAGTTACGTAGTCGCCTTCATGCCCGATATTATTCGGAAAGCCTCGATCGCCTCACGTTTCGTCTTGTCTTTTGCCTCCCCCCCCCCCCCCCCCAGGTGAATCAGGTGTTCATTCTTCAATTGGAGGGAGCACTTAAGCTCCGCCTTAAGAGAATGGCGCGATATCTCTAGTTAATGCACACATATGCAGAAATGGCCATTCTCAAATTAACAGTGATAGATAGTGGTGGTTCAACAGCGCAACAGCACACACAGACCAAGTAGGAGACCAGACACACAAACCAGCGCTGAACTTTCAGCGCTGGTTTGTGTGTCTGGTCTCCAACTTGGTCTGTGTGTGCTGTTGCGCTGTTGAACCACCACCATGCATCACCAACTAGCCCAATCTGCAGTTCTTCTACAGTCATAGATGGCGGCGAGTCCTCATACCACTACCAGCGCAGTGACGCAGCGGTTAAGCGATGCGTAACTGGGGTAAGCTCGGGTAAGTCGGGTTGCTAAATACAACGACACAAGATCGTACGGGAAACGTACTTGCGTACTAACAGCGAAACGTACGTACGGTGACAAGATTCTTGGTCGGTGTTATTGAGCGTATGTGTGCTTTCGCACCAAAAGCATGAGCCGTATAATTCCGGCTCTGTGTGACGGCAGTCTCGACACTTGGGCCTGCACGGCGCTGTCGGGGCTCCGGAGGCTAGTTCAGGCGGAGGAAAGCGGCCGCCAACTGGAGCGCGGGGCGGAGCCCGTGGACTCGGCGCGCCTCTCCGGTCGAGTCCCGAAAGGCGGCCACCGGCCGCTGGGTGCCATCAACGGCCCCGACCTCATTACGGGTGTTGCTTCGAGATCTGACCGTTGTTTACACTGGCCTTCACGTTGGCGGACAAAATTCGATAATCGTGACCCGGAGACCTGTAGCGCAGCTGAGGAAGCAAGCCCCGCCGCGGGCCCTCTCGCGCCGGTGGCTGTGGCGGAAATCGCGACAGCAGCCACGACGGCACAAGTTGGCCGGGGTAGTAGTTTTTCGGGTAGATCGATCGCCGATGTTTGGCCGGGAAAAAGAAGAAAAAATAAAGTTTGCGCCGCCCCTGAAGATCCGGCTGCTCGCAGAAGCGGTGGCCTAAGTTTGGCGCGGCATGGAAGGGGGCCGCGGGACTGCACCTGTTGCTACTGATCGCAGCGCTCCAGCTAATTAGCTCTCGCGAGCGCATAGGCAGGCCGTCATCGACCGGGCCGCTATTCCGGGAACCTTTCGGAAACCTTCGATCTGCGGTCCTTTTCTCCGGCCTCCGAAGAAGACACGCCCCCCCCCCCCCCCCCCCAACCCCACCTGCCGCCGTAAGCCCGAGGGCCCTGGCCGGAAGAAGACATATTTGGAACCGGGCAGACAGCGACATGGGCCGCGGCTTAAACCCCTCCGCGCAAGTCATCAGCCCGCGGCCCGGTCCGGTCACTCGGGCGACAAATTACGGGCGCAGCTCAGCCGGCGGCTCCACCGCTGTTCTCGTGCGCTAACTTCGGCTGTGATAATGACTCTTGCTGCTGTTGCTCGCCGCCCCGAGCACGAAATGAACGCGACGGAGAGACGCGCCGGTCCAGAAGGGTAAATGGCGGTGAGCGCGCGATCGAAGCCCCACGACAAACAAATCACGCTGCGCCCGATGGGCTGCGTCATTTAATCCACACTGCGGGAGCATTATCAACCCGAGGGGAGAAAAAAAACGGGCCAGTGAATGTCACTCATAATATATTTCACGTCCAGCTTAGGGCTCCGGTGTTGAGAGATGTTCTGTCGTCGGTGATCGATGGGCTGATGGGGATTTTCTTCTGATTGCTCGGTGATCCCTGTTAATCACTTCAGGTGAAGTACTCTCATCGTCGCTCTTTCATCTTTTTTTGTTTTTATTTTGCCTGGCATTCGCGGCAATGCAAAGAAATGTGAATTCCTCGGACTAACCTCGACAATCGGGCTAAACTGGTGCGGCGTTCTTACAGCACTAGGCGTAGATGGAATATTGTGTGAAGAGCGTCGTTGCGTGTCTCTCACTGTTGCAGATATCAAAGAAGGAGCCGTTGTCTATCACTCTTGTCTGCAGAGCTTTTTTGTGTTTAAAACAAGCTGAAGAAAGCAGCAACAAAAACGAAGAGGAATATATCTCACCACAAAGAGCCCCGCGTCTTGTTAGACATTTAAACGCGACAGCATTAAAGGTCCCGTTACCCAGACAATCAGGCGTCGGGGTTGTCGCCGTTGTGAGCGAAACATCCCGGGCACGGCGCTGGCAGGTTCATCGATCATCAATCAATCGTTTTTTCAGTTTGTACATACAAACTGGGGATGGTGAGAAAAAAGCAATGAATGATACACCGCTTGACAGGCCTCACCACCCTTACAAGTCAGCAGTTGGCACCAGGCAAAAACAACCACTGCTAAAAAGTGAATACGAGTGCGCTTATGAAAAACAAGGTTGACCAAAACATATCTAGTAATTGTCAGCAATAATTAGCAAAAGACAGTGAGGCTATAACACAGAGTGGCACAGTACACGCCGACGCTTGGCATCACTGTAGCACAGATTGCTGAATAAAGTTTTTTCAGATGGCAGACAGACATAATATTCACTTGGTCACTGAATAAGGTATGAGGAACTTTGGCACAATATACCTTAACATACAAAATTCATAGTTCTGCATTTTGGTAGTGAAAACCTACACTGCAATCTGACATCGTACGACGAGTGGCGGCATGTGATTGGTACAATTTTAGAAATAAAGGAATCGTCCTTTTTATCACTGTTTTATAAAAACATGCAAATCTGTAGTCAAATAATTTGTTGACTGGTACAATATTATAATGTCGGTAAATGTGTCTACTAGGCGAATCTTAGGACATGTTGACAATTGCACGAGCATTTTCTTTTGCAATGTTTGCAGTTTTAGGACGTTAGATACCGTTGTGTTGCCCAAGACAACGAAACAATAGCTTAGGTGGAAATACAAAAATGCATAATACAAAGTAATTCTAGCTTTTATAGGTAAAATATGCCTGTTACGCAGCGTTATTCCGACGATTCTAGAAAGTGTTGATGCAAGGTTATTAACAGGTGCATCCCATGTCATCGTACTGCAGAACGTCAAACCCAATGATTTAAAGGTGTCCACGTCATCGATTACACAGCCACTGAGGTATAGCGAGGGGCAGTGAAATACTCGTTTTCTTTTAGAAAGGAAGAGTACTGCTTTAGTTTTCGCTTTGTTTATCTTTAGTGAGTTAACTCATGAGCATGTGGAAAGTGATAAGAGCGCATGGTTTGCGGTATCTACTAAGTGCTGTACATCATTGATAGAAAAGAATAGGCTGCTGTCGTCTGCATATATAATATTTATTGCATGGTTACTGATGTTAGGGATATATATATATATATATATATATATATATATATATATATATATATATATATATATATATATATATATATATATATATATATATATATATATATATATATTTATGAAGGGAGCGAACAGTCACCGAAACCAAGGTGCATAGGGGAACGTTAAGTTTTTTTTTTAATGTGTTATGTTTATCAGTGGGATAATAATACTTAGATTAATAAATCGCTTAAAGAAAATTACTTTTAAAGCAGCAGAAAAAACAACCATGCCGCCGGTGGGATCCGAACCCACGACCTCCGAATATCGCGTCCGGTGCTCTTACCAACTGAGCTACGGCGACGGCTGTCCAATCTGCTGCTCTCGTGGGTACTTATGTTTACTGGGTGTAAGCGAGCCTTGAGAGTGTTCACCAGCGCCACCCTCGACCATAGCGGCGGACGTAGCACGTCCTGTAATACCGCGAGCATGACGTAGAACGTCATCTAACGGCGAAGGCGGAAACTGTGCGAGAGCCCTCTTATGCTACCTATGGCATCAAGACTGCCAGAACCGAGACCCTCGTTAAGCTATTAGGAGACAAGTTAAAGGAACTGAGGGGCCCGTTTGACAAATTTATGAAGGGAGCGAACAGTCACCGAAACCAAGGTGCATAGGGGAACGTTAAGTTTTTTTTTTTTTAATGTGTTATGTTTATCAGTGGGATAATAATACTTAGATTAATAAATCGCTTAAAGAAAATTACTTTTAAAGCAGCAGAAAAAACAACCATGCCGCCGGTGGGATCCGAACCCACGACCTCCGAATATCGCGTCCGGTGCTCTTACCAACTGAGCTACGGCGACGGCTGTCCAATCTGCTGCTCTCGTGGGTACTTATGTTTACTGGGTGTAAGCGAGCCTTGAGAGTGTTCACCAGCGCCACCCTCGACCATAGCGGCGGACGTAGCACGTCCTGTAATACCGCGAGCATGACGTAGAACGTCATCTAACGGCGAAGGCGGAAACTGTGCGAGAGCCCTCTTATGCTACCTATGGCATCAAGACTGCCAGAACCGAGACCCTCGTTAAGCTATTAGGAGACAAGTTAAAGGAACTGAGGGGCCCGTTTGACAAATTTATGAAGGGAGCGAACAGTCACCGAAACCAAGGTGCATAGGGGAACGTTAAGTTTTTTTTTTTAATGTGTTATGTTTATCAGTGGGATAATAATACTTAGATTAATAAATCGCTTAAAGAAAATTACTTTTAAAGCAGCAGAAAAAACAACCATGCCGCCGGTGGGATCCGAACCCACGACCTCCGAATATCGCGTCCGGTGCTCTTACACCCAGTAAACATAAGTACCCACGAGAGCAGCAGATTGGACAGCCGTCGCCGTAGCTCAGTTGGTAAGAGCACCGGACGCGATATTCGGAGGTCGTGGGTTCGGATCCCACCGGCGGCATGGTTGTTTTTTCTGCTGCTTTAAAAGTAATTTTCTTTAAGCGATTTATTAATCTAAGTATTATTATCCCACTGATAAACATAACACATTAAAAAAAAAAACTTAACGTTCCCCTATGCACCTTGGTTTCGGTGACTGTTCGCTCCCTTCATAAATTTGTCAAACGGGCCCCTCAGTTCCTTTAACTTGTCTCCTAATAGCTTAACGAGGGTCTCGGTTCTGGCAGTCTTGATGCCATAGGTAGCATAAGAGGGCTCTCGCACAGTTTCCGCCTTCGCCGTTAGATGACGTTCTACGTCATGCTCGCGGTATTACAGGACGTGCTACGTCCGCCGCTATGGTCGAGGGTGGCGCTGGTGAACACTCTCAAGGCTCGCTTACACCCAGTAAACATAAGTACCCACGAGAGCAGCAGATTGGACAGCCGTCGCCGTAGCTCAGTTGGTAAGAGCACCGGACGCGATATTCGGAGGTCGTGGGTTCGGATCCCACCGGCGGCATGGTTGTTTTTTCTGCTGCTTTAAAAGTAATTTTCTTTAAGCGATTTATTAATCTAAGTATTATTATCCCACTGATAAACATAACACATTAAAAAAAAAAAAAAACTTAACGTTCCCCTATGCACCTTGGTTTCGGTGACTGTTCGCTCCCTTCATAAATTTGTCAAACGGGCCCCTCAGTTCCTTTAACTTGTCTCCTAATAGCTTAACGAGGGTCTCGGTTCTGGCAGTCTTGATGCCATAGGTAGCATAAGAGGGCTCTCGCACAGTTTCCGCCTTCGCCGTTAGATGACGTTCTACGTCATGCTCGCGGTATTACAGGACGTGCTACGTCCGCCGCTATGGTCGAGGGTGGCGCTGGTGAACACTCTCAAGGCTCGCTTACACCCAGTAAACATAAGTACCCACGAGAGCAGCAGATTGGACAGCCGTCGCCGTAGCTCAGTTGGTAAGAGCACCGGACGCGATATTCGGAGGTCGTGGGTTCGGATCCCACCGGCGGCATGGTTGTTTTTTCTGCTGCTTTAAAAGTAATTTTCTTTAAGCGATTTATTAATCTAAGTATTATTATCCCACTGATAAACATAACACATTAAAAAAAAAAACTTAACGTTCCCCTATGCACCTTGGTTTCGGTGACTGTTCGCTCCCTTCATAAATTTGTCAAACGGGCCCCTCAGTTCCTTTAACTTGTCTCCTATATATATATATATATATATATATATATTGAACAGTAGTGGTCCCAAAGTGCTACCCTGAGGGACGCCATTCAAAATTCTTAGAATCTGCGATGAAGAATGATTAATCACCACATATTGAGACCGTGAACTGAGATGAGATTTAATTAGGCCGAGAGCATGCCCCCGTATGCCGTAGTGCTCCAATTTCGCATAAAGAACATCGTGATTTAAGCAATCGAAGGCTTTGCTGAAGTCAACAAAGATATCGAGAGTTAAAAGCTGTGACTCAAAATTTTTTAATATATATTCTTTTTGAACCAGTAGTGCATGCTCCGTGGACCTATTTTCTGCAAAACTGTATTGACAGTCAGTTATTACCGAATGTTTATACAGAAAATGTTGAAGACGGATGCGAATTAGCTGTTCTAAACCCTTAGAAAAATACGGAAGTATAGAGACTGGTCTATAGTTTCTCAAATTGTTTGCATCGCCTTTTTTAAATGTGTTTGGGAGGTGTGAACCTGAGGTTTCTTTACCATCGATTATTAAACTTGATATCTTCCTGCCGTGTGTGTTTCTATTTGAGAGTAAGTTGAAGCGCCTGCATTTTTCTTTGGGGTTGCTAGGAAGCTGGTTATGAAATAAGTTGTTAAAGTAAGCGACCTTTGCTACCCTAATTTCTTCATTTAAATGTTTTCGCAATGATTTATACCTGGCTAATATGTCTACGTCCCTAGTTTAATGAATTGTGCAAACATCTTGTGTTTCTTTTTCACAAGTCTTGTAAGACAACGGCTAATCCAGGGTTTACGAGCATTCTTGCAAGGGTTTGTGTGTACCACAGGGAAGCAGTCATTGTACAATAAAAGAAAAATTTCAAGGAATTTGTGATAAGCGCCCTCACCTGTGTTTTCTCTGTATACGGGATCCCAGTTGACTAAAGCAATACGGCTCCTAAATTGCTCAAGCCTTTCTTGGGAAATAAGTTGCCGCCGAGCTTGTGCATTTGCCTTCGTACGGATTTTTTTGCCTAGACGCAAGAAAACAGGCAAATGATCACTGATATCTACTGCTACACGGCCCGAAAAGAGTGCATTATGATTATTTATTACGATCAGGTCTAGCGCGGAATAACAGGTAGCAGTGATGCGTGTTCGGCTACTGATAGCGTTGTGAAAACCAGTCACCTCTAGAAGTGTTGAGAGTTTTTGCTGTGCTGAACTGACTGTGCTTCTATCTATGTTTAAATATCCCGCTATACAGGAAAAAAAGGTTTCTGTGTTAAAAAAGAATAATTCGCGCTCAAAGTGGTCAAAAAACGTTGCTAAGTTGCCCTGGAGGGACCGGTAAAGAACAGAAAACTTTGGCAGGCCGACTTCACGGTGAGCATTTCGATATCACCATTGCAGAAGCAGTGATCAGATAAGAGTTCACAGGCATACTTGTTTTTCACCAGTAGCGCAACACCTCCCCCACGTTTTGTAGTGCGGTTAACATGGAAATAGTTATACCCCGGTATTCGCAGAACATCAGCGTCGTGACGATACCATGTTTCGGTTAAACAGATGACATCAAACAATATCGTTAAGCCTGCCAAAAAATGAGTCAGGTGATGAGCTTTGTTCACAGCAGATTGCATGTTGAAATTAATTAACATGAACTGCTTATTTTCATCTAGGCCAACATATTTATTAAATTGTGAGGGTGTGTAGGTGCAGGGCTCAATCCATTTTCCAGAGGCAAGAAAGCAAGAACAACTCCTCGGTGATGAGTAATGACGTCGATTTACGTCATTTTTAGCAAATCGGCTTGACTGCTTATCCGATTGATATCACAAGTCTCCGTTTCACGTGCGAGTATGCTGCCGTCTTTTGTCCGCACGTGCTTCCACGACGTCTCCTTTTTCCTTGCAATTGCGGTACCAAGAAGGCGTTTGTTGTCAGGTGTCAGATGTTCATTGACGTAAATCCGTTGAGCAGGACCAGTGAAACCAATGTCGGTAGTTGATAAGGTTGTCTTTTTTGCTGCCTCAAGAAAATTGTTTCTCTTCGTACGCGTCTTGAATTTGACAACTAGATTAATGTCATTGCTGTTTTTGGTTTTAACGCTATGTGCAATGCCAATGTCTGCCAGGTCAAGAGGAATGCTGGTGGTTTGTGCGATTTGCAAGGCTATCTCGGCAGCTCTGTCTTTAGCGGTGAGTGGCAAGCCCTTTATCTCCACATTGTTCAACCGGCTGTATTGCTCCAGTTCAGCAATTCTCCCTTCAGCTTTAGTTAGCCTCTCTGTTAGGTCCTTGTTTTCCTGCCTTAAGACAGCACATTCCTCCTTTGTCCTCTTGACCTCAGCAGTCAGAGTTTTCAGTTCTGATAGAGCATTTTCGATGTCATCAGCAGGTGGCGCCCATAGAGCAACCTAAGAGTCAGATGGGCCAACTAGGCCACGTGACGTTGCGGCGTCATCACAACTTGCCCACCGGATTGTTAGCAAACTGTCCACCTTGGCAGGTGGAAGTTAAATTAGAGCAACCTGGGCCGCACAAGTTCCATTGCTGGAAGTACCTGCCATCGCAGGGCCATCGCTTAACCGCTGCACCACTCCGCGAGGAGGGTTTGAGGACTCCCAGGGATCTACGAATGTAAAGTACAGAATGACCTTTTACATATACGGCAATTAACCCATTACGCTATCGCGTTATGCCCTTAAGGCGGAATTCAAGTGTTTCCTCCATTTATTTTTTGTCTTGTTCTTGCTGCTTTCAAAACCTCATTACGACAGCGCATGTCCTATCCTTAGTTCTTTTATCGCACTATCGAGACTGCGCAAGACTGGCGACATGCATTTATATTTATCGCTGTCGCCTTCAATATCCTTCGACCTCTAAGCTCCGGGTCAAGCTGGCCTAAACATAACCAGTGCCAGGTTCCGTGCCGCCACTATCGCATTGGGAAACAGGTGCGTATGGCAGTGCGCTATCGGATCACTTAGTGCGCCCTCGAGAACAGGTGTTCTTAAGATTGCAGGCATACGCTTAGCGCAAGGAAGGCCGCAAAAACAGTTCGCCACGTCGAGACTGCGCATTCGGGCCGTATGTGTGTGTGCTGTATGTTCCGATAACTGAGCGTGTGTTGAGTGCTGCCGGGGAGAAAAGCAACGGTCTGTGCGATACTGAGCATTGACCCTGACAACGCAAACTGTCGTGGCACGCGCTATGCTTGCTCGACTCGGGCACCTTTAATGGCATTGAGTGCATGCGTCTTTGTGTTCCTTGTGGTCATTACTTTACGTACGCCCAGCTTCTAATGTGTATAAATGCCGTAATTGCAATACCTTTGGCAATTAAAGGCTATTCCTAAATGACATTTAAAATGTGAATAGCGCGCAAACGCTGTCATTATATAAAGTAGATATGAAATTCAACGTCTAGGGTCTTGTGCATTGAATTTCGTCATTTTTTGCTGCACTTTTTGAAGGCTAATGAATAAACTAGCCAACCAAAGCAGCTTCCGAATTGGCAATGAGAAAAGTTTTGCATGCCTCCGCCGCATTATCAGGCCTATCAGCCAAGCGTCATGAACAAAGTCCCCCGGTGGAAATTGACAGAAAAAAAAAAACAGTGGCTCCCTTTTTTTTAAATTAAAGTGAATTTATGCCCCATGCGACGCGTGGGGTTCTTGGTTCAGCGTTACGTCTGGCTTTCATCAACCATTCTGGAACCGTAATTGCAAGGCCTCTCTTATGCAAGAGCGGTGCCTGACTAGCTGTCGTTGGAGGGCTGGCCGATCAAGATAGCGCGCGGGAAAATTTACCAATCACGACTGCAGGCGGTGAGTACTTGGTCCAGTCACAAATGGAACTAACGCAGCACAAGTTTAGGAAATCTCGCCCCAGGTCTTTACGAGCCGTGCGTCCGGGAGAGAGCGCACAGGATGAAGGACGAATGAGTTGTGAGGAACTTCGCGGGTCAATAATGCCATTACGGCTAAGGCCATTAATTTCACCCTCATGGCACCACCGGAATGGCATTAGAACTTCAGGCATTAGGAACATAATGCAGTTAACTGTGCCCGTGCGCAACGGTCTTTGGGCCTTAATGCCCGAAGATGCGGATATTTGTTTTTCTTTTCCTTTAATGTTGTGAATAAAAGTAAAAACTGCAATAGGGTAGCGGCAGGTTTTACACAAAAGCAGTATGTAAACCATTTTAGTTAGGATTGTTTTGTGAGCTGGTACCAATATTGCACTCTATATATAGTGCTGACTGGTTTATTTGCTATATACTATATATGGCATCTTTCCTAACGCGAGCTCTATTTTTCGCGATTTGTTGTCAGGCCTGAGTTTCGTAATAAATTTCTGACACCCAAAATCTTACGAGGCGACCGGAGCTTTCGGTGAAGCTGGTTAAAGTTGCACGTTCGCCACAACTAGGTGCAAAGGAATCGTATATCCTTTTGACCTCGACAATAGCTTAAATGTTCAAGACGGCTAGAATGAACCGCTTTGTTCGCTGTTGTGCTTCAGTATGAAGTATGTGCAAGAAGGTAAGCAGAAGTGGGAGAGCGCTGCTGATTTCAGGGTGGCTTCACTAGCCCGTGTCATGGAGGCTGCGGGCGCGATAAGGCTTATTTGTGTGTACGGAGGCCCGGACAGCAGTATAACGATACTATTAAGCCAGGCACAAGTTTGCTGCATACTTTGTGAACGTGTCAATAACAGAAAATCGCTTCGAAAAGCCATCGGTCCTTGCTGCTGTATTTAGTTTAGGCGAGAGTATACTACAGAGTCATAACGTCGGTACCTCCAATTGCTCCTTTTTAACTAATTTATATTGACGCCAGCGGAAGCATATGCTCATTTTCGTTTTGCGTGACACGAGTAAGAGTTTCGTTTTCAAGCCCCACCGCGCCATCCCCGCGTCGACCGGGCGCTTTAGAACTATCATCGTAATAGCGAAACTCCTCTCGGTCACCCAGCCGCGCAACGAGTCATACCTACCGAACATGGGAGGTTATTGTTGACAGCATCTTAGTGATCCGGTATCTTATGCACGGAGGCGTCAAAAAAAAAAAAGCAACCACACGCGATTTTGATGACGCCGAAAAGTGCGCCAAAAACCAAGGAAAACAAAGGAAGGGCTCTCCGGGGATGAGCTCCTCACGGCTACGCCGCAGCTCTGTTATGTGGTCCGCTGCGCCAGTCGCCTAAATTGCTCGTTGGTTGGCCGTTCCGGTGGTCCACTCGTTGACCAATGCGACATTCCATATTTTTTTGCCTGCCCAAAGCTACATTGGGCACGAACTCGCAGTTTCGCCGTGCTCGCAGTCCCACCGCAACATACATAGATCATATGGCACAACATAGTTTTTCTCCACAGGCAAAAAACAGATACTGTAGGGTGTGATGTCAATGTCCTTCTTAATTGTTCGTTTTAAAATGCTCCAGAAGAATATAGCATCAATGCACAGAATAAAACAATGGCCACTTGTCTCTGAGGTATTGCACAGGCGGCATTTCACCGGCCATGGGGCAAGCATCTCCTTAGCATGAAGCCATGCCTTTACAGGCAGCGTGTATGAGGGTAGTTTAAAGAAGAATGTTTCTGCACCAGAAGAAATGCACATTCGCCTAACACGTTTTAAAACACAGGTGTCAAGGAACTCCAGGAAAGGTTGCCGATACAACGGTACAGGGAACAGATACTCTGTAAGTGTTTTAGTCAGCTGCCTTCTGGACAGGCTATACAGGTAGTCTAAACAAAAGCGCACAGTGAGGAAATTGAAGGTGTCAGCAACTTCCTTAAGGAATCCCCATAAAGGCCCCTCACGAGTGTGTCCTGTTGGTGCGAATAGGAAAGGCAAATGAGCATTGAGACGCCTGATAAGCACAGCTACTAAAAAAATTGTGGTTTGATGATTTGAAAAAGAAAAAAAAAACGCGATACAAGCTGATGCACGAATAAGTCAACAAGGCCTATTCCACCAGACTCTGGAGAAAGAAATAGGTTATCGCGACGCATTGGCTCCCATTGGGAACGCCATACGAAGGTAGCAGATATTCTGTGCATCACCTGCACTTTCTTTCTTGCACAGTGGAGAACCTGCAACACATAGGCAAGTTTTGCAAATAAAAAAATGTTGCAGACTTCAGCCCGAGCAAACAATGACAGTTCCCTACCCATCCAAGCCTGGGTTCGTCGCGTCATGGAGACTATCCGCCACGACTGCTCAAGGTTTAATCATGAATAAAGGCGCATCTAGTGAATGCATAAGCTCCATATATTGACTCCTCCGAACCAGATTTCGCCGCACTTTCGCTACGTATATCCTGGCCTAACAGAGCTAGGCCATCATCAATTTTTTTCGTTTTCGTCCCGGTTTCCGAAGTTAGGGGGTCGGCCTAAACGACACATCGGCCAATATGCGAATAAATGCGATTGCAAATTGCGCGACATTTCTCCAACCAAAACTTTTGAACTTTAAAAAAGTCCCGACGTTTCGGGGCCGGCTCGTCTCCTTTTCCAGGCGTGACAGTCTAAGTGCAGGAGTTAGAATTTGATAAAAAAAATGATATTTTATCAAATTCTGAGCACGTTATTAAAATAAATAATGCGAAGCGATTGTTACTTATCGTCATGCGGAGCGCGGAGAGGCTTATTCAGAGGGGCGATTATATTTGTTCAGGAAAAAAGTTCAGTAGCACGGGTTTGCAACAGGTTGGTGCTTCTGAATGGATCTCGGGTAGTCTTTCTATTCTGCTATAAAGTCACCTCTCAAGGTACGTTCGCTTCGACTTCGCTTTTATGTAAAGTAGGATGTGATTATGGGGCTTAACGCCCAAAGCGACTCAGGCTACGAGGGACGGCGCAGTGGAAAGCTCCGGACAATTTGGACTGCCTAGGTTTCTCCAGCGTGCACTGACATCGCACAGTACACGGGCCTCTAGCATTTAGCCTCCATCTAAATGCGACCGCCGCGGACGGGTTCGAGCCCGCGTCTTTCGGGCCAGTAGCGGAGCACCATAACCACTGAGCCACCGCGGCGGCCTAAAGTAGGATGTAAATGTCACATCATATATTATAGTATATAGGGATGCGTTCAGATCAGGGTGATGTCCGAGGTCCTATGGCGCTTTTTGTTTTTCAGTTAGAAAAGTTGTCGGCACAAAGGATTGGACCTTAGTTTTGCTATGAATACGGTAGTTTTCCTGGGACAAAGTCATATCACTAGAGGTCGTCAACATCGTGGTCAATTTTGCAATATTGCTTGCTTGCAAGTTCGGATCCGAGCAGAACAAAACAAAATTTTGTTGAACTTGAAATTTTGTCTTCGTAACAATATTCAAATTTTTCTCTTGAAGTAGTGAAAAAAAAAATATATCGCAGCCACAAAGTTGTAAACATTGTTCAAAACGTTATGCATTCCAAAAAGTTCACTTTTCAGGACGATAATGGAGCAAGATAAATAACTTGACGCTTAAACATTTCCTCAGTATTTATCGGTCCTTTCTACTACCGTAAGAGAAAATTAGTGCTTCTAGAGTAGCAAGTTTCTTTCAGTTGCGCCTCGAAATCTTCAGGAAATTAAGAATTCTAAAAAATAGCGACTTTCGATTTGCTTTTTTAAAAAACTGTCATCGACGATTTTCTTTGAAATTTTACTGAAAGACCTCCTTACCTGAAAATACCAGAGCCACAACAAAGTGTGGCAGTACTGAGTTTTAAACTGTGAAGTTAAGGGCATAAAGCATACCTCATTGCGTTCAGTTATCTTTGCTGGACACTGCGCGTTAAAAAAAAAGGGTAACGGTCACGAGCTCAAGCTGGGCAATTTTTTCTTCAAAAAAAACCAACATTTCTTGAACAAGTAAGGTCTGTTACTTACTACCGACAGATTTGTTCATCAGAAATAAAAATGGCCCTGAAAACAATATACTATAAATTTACACGGTGCATTCTTCGTTTTGACTGTGCGCTGTTCTCGAGCCCGCGTCTCCCCGAGGCGAGGAAGCTGAAGTAAACGGTTGAGCAGCTGACGTTCAGCCGTTCGCCTCACCAAGCTCTGTGGTCCCGCGCCTTTTGTTGTCATCTGGTCCTTCCTTGCTCCCTGACAATATATTGTACCACTTTTTAATTTATGGTTCATCGGTTGGTTGGGCAAACGAGGGTTAAACAAGACCGGCGCCGTTATGTAAATGTTAAACACTTGCGACAGAAGGCGGGACCTCCATCTCGCCTTTCTGCTTGTGTGAGTGCATGCAGAGCTGTTGTGACGTGTTGTAACTGCACGCTTCCTACCGTGCAACTGCATGCTTGCCTGTCTTAAAACGGCGCGGATGGGCACAGAGATACATTTATTCGAGACGTTCTTGGTTCAGCTAGGGCTATTACAGAGCGGTTGTACGTCATTTTTTCAGTTGTGACTTGATTTGCTGGTATTGCTGAGGCTGAACTATCTATACTATGAATACGAGGCAAAACTTTCTTTTTAACTGCAACAGAACTGGAAAAAAAACAATGTGAAAAAGCCCTCATTCCTTTTCTGTGACGTGGGTTGTACAATAAGGGGCAGAAAAAAAGACAAGGAGGGTTAACCGTAGTCCCTGTGCATCCAACGTTATCCGACGCCGACTCTTTGCATACCGACATAAATTTACCAAATCTGCATTATTCTTAATCAACAATCAATAAAGATCCCGCAAATGGCCTTTAGGTGGAAGAGAAGCATACCGGGGTGGGTGAAAATTAGTCGCCGGCTCTTTTTCTTTCCATTTTTGCCCAGTTATCATTTAATTTCGCTTCGCTTAGGCTAATGCACTCTTTCTGCGCGAATCACGCGAAGGCTTCGGCGACCGCTTGTCCCACATGCTACAAGCACGGTCTGCTCGTCCCCCAGTGAATCCAACGTTCGCGCATTCGACCGGTAGCCTGCGCGTCGCTCGAGCCGTCCATAGCGACGTGCGGTCGTGCAGTCAATTTTTGTCATACTTTAGAAGCTAGCGTTTCAATAGATGGATCGATGTGCAAAGAAGTGAAAGACACTCACGACAGTCGTCTGTTCTCAGCACTCTTCATCTGCAGATGGCATCAGAATTTTTTCATTATTTTATGAGAAATTTTCGCGTTGTACAAAAGAGTTTCAAGCTAGCTGAGACATAGTACACACTCCTGGCTACTTAGCCGCCTGTGTGTACTCTGCATGCCATCTAGTGTAGCCTATATCGTCAACTGATATGCCGGAGCTATGCCAGTGTGTCTGTGCATTTACCAATGTTTGGGAGGCATTATTGCGGTTACCAACAGCTTGAGTTGTGAACGTGGCATAACAGCAGGACACAACGACTGTTTAAACAGAAGAGGATCCGGATCGTCGTCTAAGGATGAAGACTAACTGCTTGTGTTGTAGGCTGCAATGAAAATTTTTGACTAGGGCATTGTGGAAGGCTAACTATAGTGCATAAAAACCCCTTTCCCGAGCTTTCATCCTCTTTTTTTGTGGTTTCAAACTTCTGACTTTACATATTTAAAAAACAACCACAAAAACGAATGATTGTTTTTATTTATTTTTATTCATTTATTGTTTCATTTAGTACCTGCACGGCTCAATACAAGAAAAAAAGACAGAGGGAAATAATGGGTGGCACCAAATGGGACGACAATGCTACACTGATTGTCGTATGTGTGCACACCTTCAGTAGATAATTTTGAGAGATCAAAGCGTCAATTGTAGCCGCCGCGGTGGCTGAGTGGTTATAGCGCTTAGCTGCTGGCTCGAAAGACGCGGGTTCGATCCCGGCCGCGGCGGTCGAATTTCGATGGAGGCGAAATTCTAAAGGCCCGTGTGCTGTGCGATGTCAGTGCACGTTAAAGAACCCCAGGTGGTCGAAATTTCCGGAGCCCTTCACTACGGCGTCCCTCATAGCCTGAGTCGCTTTGGGACGTTAAACCCCATAAGCCAAACCAAACCAAAGCGTCAATTGTGTTTCCCGCAATAAGCAAGGTCCACGTATCGAAGTACCAACATTCGATGCACATCGTTACATTGAGAAGTTCGTGAAAGCACCTGCAACTTTCACAAACTACCTGCTCATCTTTGAAGTTCATTCCTTTTAGCCATATTTCGGGGACGCCAGGTGGCCTAAATCACAACATAGACATGTTTTCGTTAGTAAAAAAGAGCGAGTACACGGGGTTTTATTCAGCGAGCAGAGGGGTACATTTTAAATCGAAGTTTCGGGCGCCCTCAGTTTCAAGACGATGCTTCAGCAGCTCCATTTTACGGCGTCCTACGACCTACCATCCGTCCCCACGTTTCAGTTTTACGTCGATAGGGTTAAACACGAGGCAGTGAGTGGCACATGCTCTTAGAAAACTGTGCTACTGTGGGCGTCGTTCAGAACGGCCTTGAGCGGCCAGGTTAAACCCGCAAACCAACTCTTATGTCCTTTATACCTCTGTTATATTAGGAAGATTTTTTTTTTTGCCATGAAGGATAGCCTTGTTTTGCTGAGCCTGTCTTTATGGGGCCTTTTTGTTACTTGCTGTTGGAAGTTCATCGGCTCACGCTATAATGCTCGCTCTCATAATGTCGTGAAGAGACTTTGTCTAACACAGCCACGCTCATGGCCTCTCGTTGTCTTGCTTATGCGATCCGTACGCTCTACTTTTGCCGTTATCCTCTACTATTCGCTAGAGTCTCTCAAATCTGATATCCCAATATTTTTAGGTCTGTTTTTAACAAAACACCTGAACAAACACTCGCAGATTTCAGTAAGGCCGTGTAACTGAACAGAAAAATTACTCAGAAATACAACCGCCTGAAGCTCAATAACTCCACAGCCTCATATAATTTAACAACGTACTGTTTTCGTTAAAAAAATGTGCTGGTTTAGCGCTATTCTCTGCAAAGAAGTCCTTCATGGGCGACAGGACAATGGGCTTCTCTTGCGCAAAGCTGGAGCGCGGCGGATCAAACCGTTGTTTCTGCCCACAAACTCAAAGTCAGGCGACAGAGAGCGTGCGTAATCGCTTCGCAAGCGTCTAGTCTGCGGTGCCTCAAATGGCACATTCGCACCAAGACATTCGGAATCGCGAGTAAGAGAAATCCGCCGTCCCTGCTTTTTCGACCTGGCAGCTATAGCCTGTACAGAACCGATTTCTGCCGGCCGGGAATGTTTGCCCGCCTCTAGCCAAAAGGAATACAAGGAGCTGGCTGTGTTTGCCCCCTTAACCGTCAACATCTGGCACAACCAACAGAGTGGTGTTGAGTACAGCCCCGCGGCGGGCACCGCACCATTTCGGTTATGGCGAAATTTGCTCACTCTTTACGCTTAAGGTCATATGTAAACATCCGTGCCGCGAATTAAGCTTATTCTCTTCTCCCAATGTGATTTGAGTGCAGCGGTATGAAACAAGTTGCGTACAGTGTTGTACATACATACTGTAAACAACTTAATTGTCACGAAGATGTAGTTTGCGCGTTTTTCGTGATTCACATACAGCTCGCGAAAAAAGCTATCGTGAATAAATTCTGCGAAGCATCGTCTTATAATTCGACAAAATATAAAGTAAGCACGTTGGTCCTGTTTGCAGCCAGAAGTTCGAAAGTTCGAAGGCAACTGTTCCTCCTTCCTTAGGCGTGCATCTAACGGGTAATCTTTGTAAACCGTCGCATGCGCATCGGTTCGTTTTCTGATTCTTTGCTTCTTTATGTCCAGTCCCTCTGCTCTGCTTGCAGTGTCTGCAACACAGCGACGATCCGAGGAACCGTGGGAAATTTTGACCGCTTTTCCAAGTAGAAGGAGAGAGTGAGAGTAAAGACAGAGAGGTTAACCAGAAGGCGTTCCGGTTAGCTACCCTGCACTGGAGGAGAGGGATGAGCAGGTATATGTAAAAGAAAAGAAGGAGAGAGTGAAGAGCACAATCACAATCGCTCACAGTCACAAGCATCGCTCTCAGTAAGGTTATGAACTGGCTGCGTGAACTATGTGAATTGGCGAACAAACCATATGCAGGTCCTTTCCGAGGCTGTGGAATTCCGCAGGTGTTCTAATTATTTCCAGAAATGTGCGGTTTATTAAGGTACAACAGCCATTATTGTGTTCTTTTTTTTTTCCTGCTGACGAGTCCCTGCTATTCCCGATAGCCGGGCACCCCGTAGCAAGAGCCACGTAGCCTTTGCAGCGTCAGAAAGCGAAGAGGGTAGAACTGAGGGTGGGTCCACGTCTGCTTCGCAAAGTGTAATGCTCGCGAAATATTCTTACATTGCGACTTTCGCCGAATTTGCGAAATACTGAGTTCGCCAAAAATAAGTCATTGCTTTTTTTTTGCTAGAATCAGTACTAGATGTCACTGCTGGGGTATTGCTAATTTTCAGTCGGCATAAAAGGCGAAGAAAAAAAGTTATAGGTGCTGAAAACAATTTCCGTGGAAGCTAGGAAAAAAGAAGGATTGCATACAGCAGACAGCTTAATTAACAAACGGCAAAGCGTATTGTTTTCCTTTAATGCATAAATAGTTTTAATTATAGGAAAGGAGGTGAACATAGCATTTGAAAAGGAAAGACACAGACGTGATGAAGCATTACTTTTTTTCCAGAGACCAACAAATTTCTGGCGAACTGCTGATGCAAGGGAGTGTTCAAATCCCAAATGTGAACCCCGTTTCCGTGCCGCGTCTTCCAGATCGCCCCTCGCAGAGTTCATTTCATCAGAATAAGCTGGAATAAGCTGCTGGATTTTTTTACCAAACTCACTCAGCGCTAATATGTAGATATATGAACTAATGCGCTATACTCGGAGACACTCGGTAGTCAGTAAGCGGGGAGCTGCTTCGTCGTTCTAATTCACTACAACGATGAAGCAAAGCCTGCCTCAAAAGCTGGAATCATAACGAAAGAAGAAGAGAGATTATATCGCAATTTTTTTTTTCGTGCTTTACGGGACTTGAGCGCATGTTCGACGTCACAGTCATCGTTCCCCTGCTAAAAGTGAAACAACATGAAAGATGCAATTGATTTACAGATTAATTAGTGGTCGTAGGCGAAAATGCCATGCGTACGCATCTTTACAAAGAAAAAAACACGCAACCAAAACTTGGGGTCCTTGCTGATTTTAACCTCAGAAGCACTTAGGTTATAAGCATACTCTCAAAGAGAACCAGTCCGACATAACACACAATATAAAAGCTACAACTCGGTATTCACACCTTCTACTATATTTGTAACAGAAAGTTGCCCCGTGGTTCATTTCAAAAGGGTTTTCAATATACAGGTGTTTTCAAGTATCTTCTTAATTTTCACTATTATTTTTCCTCTCTGCTGCGTCCACGCTTTAGGGCCTGTCCACAGGCCGGCAAAAAACCCTCACGCGTTCTGCGGAAATGCGGCGTAAAATTTTATATCTTGTCGTCACGTTAATTCATTAGATAAATTATGCGCCACATGACATCTAAGTTAAGTCCGCAGCAAACGTTTACGGGATGATGCGGCAGTGCAGAAAAAAAATTATTCCGGTGCCGTTACGCACGCCAGTCGCCTGAAGTGCCTTCGAGTACGCGGGAATGTATATTGCATGCTTCATCCCCTGTTACCAGTACCAGGCGACTGGGTCGTGCGGCAACGGTAAAATAAATTCGTTGCCAAAAACACAGATCTCGTAAAATGTTGCTGTCGACTGCACTTCAATGGATTACATGCTTCTGAAGTCATACAATATGACAAACCATGTGCGTATCTTCGCTTGGTAACAAATGAAATAAGAATATGGGCTTCCTTGAACTGGGAGTGACGTAATATCGTCTTTGCTGCGCCAGCATCGACCGGAGAGCGTAAGCTTCCCTTGGCGCACCGTGACTTTCTTCGCTGAGTTGTGTAACGCCTGCTTCTGTAACGTGCTCACCCGCACGAAGAGTTTTCCCTGCTTCAAACGTAGCTGCCTTCATTGTAGCTGCTGTTTTTTTGGTTGTATTTCCTGTCCATTAAAGAACAAAATTATCAGCTTATAGCTGTCGCGTTGCTGAAGGGATTGGACAGATGTCGGAGAAAGAGGAACAGGCACAGGTGAAGAAGTAAAATCAATGCTAACAGTCCATGTACTCCTTTATATCCCATAAAGGTTGCTGCCTACGTCTTTGCAATGAAAAAATTGAAGCCAGAAATAGCACACATCGCAAGACTCTACGTTTGCCTTCGGCTCGCTTCTGGAAAAAAAAAAGCCGTTGGATTTTGTGTGGTCTCTCATGCCCCCTACCATTTTACTATTTCGCATTTGAAGTCCTTCTGAGCGTTCCTTAGATCTGGCTCAAGTCGAGACACTCATGAAATAAGTGAAGTGCACGTTTTTTTTTTTTTTTGCTCTCTTACGGCTAGTGGTTCTGATTCTCCCGTACCCCCCCCCCCTCCCCCCTCGCTCATTTTTTCCAAGCAGCTAAACTTGTATTTGGACTAGCTGGTTGATCATTTCCTCAGCACAGAGCGCACAGAGCATAAGACGGAACACGTGAGAAATTTAACAACGTAATGGAAGTATGCAAGTTTATGCACACGAGTCTGGTCCCAATATATTAAGATCAATGTAGACCATTTCATAGCGCGGGGAATGACCGGCTAGGCATCTTGGAATACACTCGTATATTCTGCACAGTTTGGTATATATAGGCTCTAAGCGCCAAATTCTAAAACGCTCCGTGCCTCACTTAGGATGCCTTAAGAGGGGCTCGACTTCCTTCGGTAAATTTTTCATGACGCATTACCAAGGAGACCTTAGTGAGGCCTCTCTTGGAGCGTCCTTCCTTGAGGTAGGCATAACTTTACCTTAATTCTTTCTTACCTCACTACTTTCACCCGTGAACGCATGCGTCATTCGCCAACCACTCACTCTCCGCTGCGCAGTAGGGCGACGCCGATAAAAAAATCGCATCTTCGTTCATACTAGACTTCACATCCGCAGCATGCACGTTCGACGATTTCGCCAGTTTTGTGTTCCGTGCGTCTGACTTCGCGTAGGGTGGCGACTACAAGCACCCGCCTCCGACAGTGTTGTGCAAGCATTCATTGCTTCAGCTGCCCTGTAAATAATAGGACACCGTCGGAACAAGTGTGCTTTTGTACCAAGTCATCTAAAGCATTGAATAAAAACGCGTAAAATGCAAAACGAACGCATATAAGCGCGCGTATCTCAAATGAAATGAAATATATAGGTGTGCTTGTTTTTGTTTTTGCAATTTAGACTTCGAACGTACCAAAAGCTTGGAAGACCGCTAACATTATCTTAATTCGTAAGAAAGGAGACTTCAAGGACTTGAAAAATTACAGACCGATCATCTTACTGTCAGTTGCCTACAAGGTATTTACTAAGATAATCGCTAGTAGGATCAGTACAACCTTAGACTTCTATCAACTTCAATCAATGTAAAGCCCTCACCGAAGGGTCCTTGAGGTATCTATAATAAATTAATAAATAAATAAACTAAATGATCAGGCAGGCTTTCGTAAAGAATACTCGACAATAGACCACATTCGCACCATCAATCAAGTAACAGTGAAATACGCAGAATATGACCAACCCCTATATAAAGCCTTCATTGATTTAGAGAAAGCATTTGACTCAGTGGCACCTCAGCAATCATGCAGGCATTGCGGAATCACGGTGTAGGACGGACTTTTGTGAAAATACTGCAAGATATCTATAATGACTGCACAGCTACCATAGTCCTTTATAAAGTCAGCAATAAAATTCCAATAAGGATGGGTGTCACGCAGGGAGACACCATCTCGCCAATGATATTCACCGCCTGCTTACAGGAGGTGTTTCGAGGCCTGGATTGGGAACAGTTGGGGGCAAGAGTTAATGGTGAATATCTAAGTAGTTCTTGATTCGCTGATGACATTGTCATGCTAAGTCGCTCATGAAATGAACTGCAAATCATGATCAATGAGTTAGACAGGCAGAGCAGAAATGTGCGTCTAAATATAAACACGCAGAAAACAAAAGTAATGTTCAACAGTCTCGCAAGGGAACAGCAGATCGAATTTTTTAGCGATGTGCTGGGTGATAAGGGAATACCTCTACTTAGCGCAGGTAGTGACCGCTGATCCGGATCATGAGAGGGAAATTACTAGGAGAACAAGAATGGGGTGGAGCGCATATGGCAGATTCTCTAAAATCATGAATGGCAGCTTTCCAATATCCATCAGGAGAAAAGTATACAACAGCTTTATCTTACCGGTACTCACCTATGGGGCAGAAAAGTGGAGGCTAACGAAAAGGGCTCAGCCTAAGTTAACGACAACACAGTGAGGTATGGAAAGAAAAATTATAGGTGTAACGTTAAGAGACCGGAAGCGGACCTGGTGGGTGAGGGAACAAACGCGGGTTAATGACATGTTATAGTCGAAATCAAGAGGATGAAATGGGCTTGGGCCGGGCGTGTAACGCGAAGGCGAGATAACCGCTGGTCCTTAACGGCAACGGTGTGGATTACAAGAGAAGGCAAGCGTAGCAGGGGGCGGCAGAAGGTTAGGTGGGCGGATGAGATTAAGAAGTTTACCGGGATACAGTGGGCGCCGTTGGCAAATGACAGGGTTAATTGGAGAGACATGGGAGAGGTGTAGCCAGTCTGGTGGTGAAGATGACGATGATTTGAGACAATTATATTTATATTACTGGCCTCATAGTCTCGACACCAAACGTGTATAAGCGGCTCCTCGTCGCTCGGAACGCCTCGTTACCCAAGAAGTGGCTAAGGACGGTACGAAGATTAGATTGCTCCCTTCAGTGTTTCTTCGAATTAAGGAGGGCTCCCTTAGAGTAGGGTAACCCTACCCTTGAGGTAGGGAAACCGTACAAGCTAAGGGGCGCTGTAAAACGTGGCTCTATCTGACACTGAAATGACACCATAGGTTCGTGTTCTCTGGAATTGAGTAACGAACTGGTGCATGCATGTTCTTCTGAGATGAGACAATGCAAACTTTGTTTTCATTATATCGAAAAGCAGAATGGCAGGCGCGGCAGACGTGGAAAGTGACTTAGAAGCGTACCAAGCTTTTTGTCAGATTTTTTTAGAACCTTTCCTGGTATCTAGTGGGTATATTGTCATAGTCGTATGGCTCTCCTGCTCTTTTGGAGCTGTCAGTACAATCGAAGAGAGAGCCGGAACGCTTTACGCTGGCGGGCAAATGCAAGCAAGCGGATTGACACGCATTTAAACAGGCGGTAAAGCATCTTTAAGCACGTTATACCAATGTTAACAGTGCAGCCAACGCACATAAGTGCATTTTTGAGTGGCGGCGAAAGCGCTAATTTTCCTGTTTGCATCGAAACTTTCATACTATTCTCCACATTGGACATTTCCAAGCATACAGCCCAAGGTTAAAAGCGCAGCAGAAGATATTTCCATGACATCTTGTGACCCATATCATTATATCGAACGGTTTTGAAAAAAATCGCTGGCACAGTTTTTCTCCATGTCTCGGGAGGTTATAAGGGCGAGTTGACGTCGACACGCTGAAATGCTATATTGCATATCCGCTGATTCCTATGCTTGAAATAAGTTGATGCCAGCAGTGGGGACGGGTCACTGATAATAAAACTGGGATAAAACAACCTTCCCTAACTACCGGTGGCACGGGGCGCGCACCGGCTCGAGAGCGGCTGTAATCCGCTTTGGAGCCCCGTCTCTTCATTGCTGCACACATGCAGACCGATATGACTTGAGCGAAGGGATCTGCTCGGCGCCCTCGTTAGTCTTAGGAGAAGTCTGCTGGCTTTAAGGGCCAAACGTATCAACTGCCGATGCATTTTTTCCTCAAGTTCAGCTTCTTGTACCTGTTTCATGAGGAGGCCAGAGGAAATATAGGCTGGAAAGCAGAATGGAACTTGCACTAAAATTTTCCTTCCTGGTCTGAGAAGCCATTTAATATCTTCACTGCTGCAGGATCAGTTTCACCCAGACGCAACCCTTTCTTCGTAGGTATTTAGTCATCATCATCTCCGTTAATTCGATATTGAATATTGAAGGCTGCCCTTCTGCTGACTGCCACTGCGAGCCTATGACTTCTTCATTGAGCGCGAATTGCAAAAAGAAACTATAGAGGAATATTACCGATGAAATCAGAGCCATGGGTTGCCTTGAGGTAATCTTTGCGGTGGAGCAATTCAGTGCATTCTTACTGCGTTACTAAAACACCTTGTACATTATAAGCGCAGAAACTCTACATTCTGGCGAAGGCTTCATTAATTATTTTATCTTTTCCTGCAGGCGGCAGCGCATTACGTGGCCTCCCATCAGCTATGCCGTTCTTCGACAATTATTTGCGCTGCTGAAGTTTTGGCTTCGTTTTGGTTTCGTTCTGTCTCGCATATGCTACAGAGGCAATTTCAAGGGCAAATCCTCCTTTTTTTTTCTTTTTATGTAGCTAAAATTGCTCTTGTACCATTATACTGCTCTGAACACGTGAGTATCAGTTAATCACTGAACGACCTGTTTTTGTGCCTGTGAGCTCAGCCGTGTGATATCTCTTAAGGGCATCTGTCGTGGTCTCCATGTCCTTTATCGGGGTTCCAACTACGTGGAAATGCCACTGTGATTCAGTCATATGGGTGCACGATATCTGTTGCTTAATTGTATCAGTCTTTGATCTTGCGCATATAATGTGTTTTTATTAAGAAGGGTTGCTCGTTTCGCGGTTCGCTGCATGGGCTTCGTGCTGCTTGGTTTAGTGCATGGAAGAAAACAAACTTCCTTTCGTACTCACGCAGATGAACACACAGCTTACAAATTGCATTTCACTTTTTTTCATATATCGTGGGAAAGACGGCCCCGTTTTTGATGTTTTTGTCAGACTCTTCTTGTTCAAGAACTATGAGGTTTGAAATTTAATGCAAGGCATCAAAACGAAGCCAATTAAGCAGGTTTTTAATAATATGAGCGCCGTATGTGCGTTTTATGTCTATACTTCAAAATTTATTTGCGAAATTGAGATTTTTAGATAAAATTTGAACGAAAGTTGCGAGGTTATGCTTGTGACAAAAACAAGAAAGTTTTAAAGAAACTTTGGAATATGCTATATGTGTGCCTTTTTGTTAGCAAATAGTTCTGAAAAAAATCTTAGTTCTGGCGCGTACAGTTTTCAGAATACAAAGCAATCAATTTAAGCCATACAGTTGGTCACGCCATTGGGCGAAACAGTCGAGCGAACCCTTCGCACCGCATGCGGTATAAAATCCGGTCCAAATAATGTGGAAACCCAACAAATCAGATAAATAGCACCGCTAGCGTTAACATCCTTTTTAAAACAGCCACTGAGTCGAGCAAAACCGTCTGAAATAAACTAACCGAGGCGCTTCCACCCATGTTTTTGAGTGGTTTCTCGGGAATTCTTCGTTCTCTGAACGAAAGTCGGATGCAGAGACAGCATCCTCAGAGTCACTGCTATCTAGATGGTCGACAAAATTAGCTCGGGGCGCAGCTTATTCCCGAGATTTTCCGCCTTTTATGGCGCGCGCCACGCTGGCGGAGGCGGCAGTTCTCAACATCTACACTCGGCTGCTTTCACAAGCGGTTGAAAAATTGTCGCCATACAAAAAAAGAAAAGAAAAATAAACTGAAAAGTAAATTAAACTGTAATCTGCTAGCTTCAAAGCAAATGGCGCAGCACGTTCAAAAACGACGCAGACGCCCTTAAAATTGGCGTTTCGTATCCATCGTTAGGTGACAAACGTTAGCGGATGGCACAGAAAACATTAGCTTGTTGCAAAAAAAGAAGGAAGTTTAAGAAAACTTCGGAACTTGCCAAATGGATGCGGTAGGAAAAGAGTTATGAAAGCTGTTTTTAGCAATCTAGCCATTTGCTCCTTATATTTCCAGCTTCCGAACACTTGATTTGGCATCACGTCAGAATTTATCAATATAATGAGGAGGCAAGCCTCTTTTCTGTCTCATCCATGTGAATTATATCATGTAGAGATCACACTGTTTTCACCTTTGAAAGAGAAAGGCCCTGCCGATCCCTTCATTGAGAGTTTACTCATGCGCCCTGGTGCGTTATTTATTGTGCAATGCTGTGCACATTTGCGGTGCTGAACAGTGCTGAACATTTTGACTTTCTCCGCCACAATTTTCCTTGATAGTGACGGTGTGCCTCGAAATATTTATCTGTAAGTAGCAATCGGAAGGCCGCTTTCAAAAGCTACCGTTTCATACGGGCATTATCAACACGATAACGCACTGCATGCTTACTTAACATTCCTCCCTTTCTGACCAGCCCTTCCTGCAAGCTTGCACATTTGGGCTTAAAGTGCGCAAAGCCTTGCACTTCCGTTGAACTCATGACAACCTGCAGCTTTGCAGTCGTTAAACAATGCAAATCATCACAGACATAACGAAATTAGGAATAATTCTGAGCACAAATAATAAAAAAGTCCCTGTTCTTGAATGTTATGTGTTTCCCAGTGTGGCGTTAGAGAAATGGAAGTTAAAATGAGAGCATTGCTGTTTCCTTTTTGTTTATGCAGTACGGCAGCAAACTTGGTAGTATGGTTAGCTTAAGGAAAGCTTATTCTTATGAAAAGAAAAAGAAAACGCTCCAGTGGATGATTTATGGCCGGCGGTGGTTAAAAGGAAACATTAGGCTGGGGATTGCTCCGCCATAGCTTCTCTTTACAAACGCAGTGGAATGCCACTGCGTATCGCACTACACTGACTTTCGCCCAAACGTTAGAAGGCCTGAGTTCTTTTCTTGCTGGCTACTTCTTCTGGCTCTTTCAAGCATGCACGTTAATGGCACAAATTACGTTAGCTGTCGGGTAACGCTGCAGTCATATGGAGTGTTGAATACGATGACGCCCACGAAGATTCTCAACAGCAAGGGAGCGATGAGCTCAGAAACAAAGTAGGAACATCTGCCGATTGCCGCTGGGCCTTCAGATATGGTGTGTTTGAATATTTGAGGTGTTTTTATTGCTTTTTTTTACAAAAATCGAGAGAGATGGGGAAGTTTTTATCCGAAACAACCAATTGTAAGACATGACGTGGTGCACTTTAAATTGCTAGTTATATGGCCCATTTAAATTTGATAGTTTTTCAAAAGAAAGTATTATTGACGAACTTACAATTACAGCTTAACATTACATAAATTTGATGCCTGGATTGGGCTCATTTAAAACAAAATTTGTCGGAGACACTCAAAACTGCTTATGTGTGGGAATGAGAAAGCATTACTTTCCCTGGGTGCATTGACACACACGCACACATACTCACGTATGACACCATCCGGAACGCTATATAACGAACAGTTTACAGTTTTGATAAGAAAATTAGTTTTTGAGAAAGGGAATAAAGCAGTAACTGTCTCGCATCTCTGTGGACAGCTGAACCGCGCCTTAAGGGAAAGGCTAAAGAGTGCGAGAGGGCATACAATTGGAAGTGCATATGTCAATGGTTTGAAATCTCTTTAAAAAGCTAGCTTCCAACTTGACAAGCACATGCAAGCTATATGCAACGAGAAATAGTATGACACCACTCGGAGCGCGGTACAACAAACGGTTGCGTCACAATTTGGTATGAATGTTGTAAGAAGAACTGGCGCCACGTTGAGGCCGCCCAGAGGAGAGTATATATAGACGAATTACCTGCATAGGCTTGTCAGAAGTGGTGGTGCTCGGCTTGCTGTGTGCGTCCTACGGCCGCTCGATGACGTCACTGTATTTTTCTTGCCATCGCACAGATTTTCTGTGCCATCTGGAAGTGCACACACACACACACACACACACACACGCGCGCGCGCGCGCGCCGCCGGTTTTTTCCGTACTGGGACAATAGTAATCTTTTTGCACTGAGCAACCTGCATCTGCTCTTCAGCTAAGCGTGTGATGTCTCCGTGTTTCCCGGCTTTTGCTAAAGATGTCCTGTTCAATGCCGTAATGGGGACAAAAGAAGTCCACTCGCGTTGTGTGAGCTGCACTGCAAAATGCCCTTTCCTCTACCGAGGACCTTGTGCGAAGGAGGGTGCTGCAGTAGGAGAGCAGCAAAAGAGGTACTGGCATAGCTCAGTATCCATTAGTAAAGTAGCCCAGTGAGGCCTCCTTGTCTTTTCAGGAAGGCGTAGTTATGCGCCGCAAATTTTTGGTGCTTATGGCGCACCACTGCCACAGAGATAAGGAATAACTGACGTGTCTCTCGGAAGCCAAAAGAAATTTTCTGTCCTTTCTTCCTTTATTATTATTATTATTATTATTATTATTATTATTATTATTATTATTATTATTATTATTATTATTATTATTATTATTATTATTATTATTATTATTATTATTATTATTATTATTATTATTATTATTACTATCATCATCATCATCATTAGTTTGTCGTCATAATCGAAAGATTGTGATGACAAAATAATGATTATGATTATGATTAAACAAAGGAGCATATCTGGCACTAGCACACAGTACTCGCGCACTCTCTGCTCCTTGAGCTTGTTAATGTCGTTTTTTTTTTTTTCATCAAGTCTACATCATAAAATCAAGCTAAAGCACGATAGCCTGTCAACTTTGCTAAATTTGCTTGTAGGAAATCGCAGGGCATGCTAAACTCTTCCCGCCAGTTGGAGGCGTACCCACGGGAATACGTGTTTACATATGTGGGTGCACCTCAACGTTACATATATCCTTTAGTACCTTCCTGTGCCTGTACATTTAATATTATTCGCTTCCAATATGATTCCTCAATTTATAATCATTTACAAGGTGCGATTGCTTCTGAGCAACTGTAAGGTCTTCATTAAAATGACACAGGGCTTGATTGTGTGCATTCAGTGAGACAAACTAGCCGCGCAGCCCCTCCCTCGTGCTTGTCAGTGGACGCTAGGAAACCTGCTGTTAATTTTTCAAGGAACATCAGCCCCTCCACAGATTCATGATCATCCCTAAGTATTTCTCCGCTGCAAGAAAATAGCGCACTGTTAAAGCTATCCTTGTTGCCTAGACAAAAAGCTAATGAGAGACCAAATTATGATCGCAAGAATTTTGATGCCACTGGCTTGTTTAATAGTATTAAACATTGAAACAAGCAACTTCATTTACTGCTGAGGTTGCTTTACGGAGTAATGCAGCACCCTGTAGGCTATGAAGTGTTGCTGCCAACTCCTTTTTTTTCATTTTTTATTCCCTGCCATAAACGTCTGCGTTTTTTATGAGCAGTCAACTCTCTAGTCGCAGGTAACCGAGCCTTGCTACATTTTTAAGTAGCGCGGTCGCTCTTGAGAAGTGAAGAATTGAAGCTCGGCTGGTTTCGTGAAATCTTTAAAAGCGGTTGTACCGGCACCGATGCGAGAGGACAGAGGTGCTCATCCGAACACCACAGTAGCGGTTGTCGGTGGCTTCTCCAAAACCTTCAAGTTGGTAAACGAAAACGGTACCGTGATTTATTAAAAAGAAGCAGTGCCGACCGTATTTTAAACGCGAATAAGCGAAACAAGAAGTCTGTTTAAAGACCATACCACCATCCTTAGATATACGCGACAATAAGCAACTAACAATATTATTGCCCCGATGGACCAAACTTCAATAGGAAGATAGAGATGAACACATACCCAGCCATTTTGGACAAAAGCATTTTCCAGCGGGAAACCATTCATGAACGCAGTAATTTCATATAATGTAAGATTTTGCTATAACAATCAATATATCCGCAGATCACCCGACGGCAGTCATAATTTTTTTATATTCTCGTTTTTGCTATCGTCAAACGCGTTCCCCATTGCTTTTCTATGGCAGTCTTAACTGTTCGATGCGATCGCTGGGAACAGTTTAAAAGAAATATTTTGCTATTTATCACAATAATGGACGATTGCCTTCAATAATTACAAGACAGTGTCTTACGATTTTCTAATGTCCTAAATTTTTTCCCGAGAAAGCTGGACTTGAGCTAGGTTAATTACTGACATTTGGACAGCTATTGTTTGACTGACGCCGGGTGGTTAAATATTTTCTCTCTGCAGATAATAGACAGAAACGACTGTTTGCGCATGAACGGCAAAAAGAGCTATGTAAAACATATTGAACTCATCACTCGCGACTGCACGACTGTGTTGCAAAAAGTTCATTTCTTAGGTAAAGGACCAATCTATGTCTAAAATCGACTGCGATCAGGCACTTTTGGAGTCATTTATTACACCTTCTCAGCAAAGTAGGATAAATTCGTAGGCGTGTTCCACTCAGAGCCCTCTACACCACCACCCTCACCGCAGGAAAAAAGGGGCTCTGATATCCAAGCAAAAAGATCATTGTGCTTGATAACGTAAATTTTCAACAAAAACTCTTTCTTTCTTATTCACGTCGAAAAGAAACGTGAAGGGTCATTATAGACTGTTTTACGAGGTCGCCATTCTTAAATGAACACTGAGGTCAACACCATGCAATTTTTGTTCTTCGTTTTCCTTGTTATGCCGATGTTTTTCCGACAGCGAAAGACAGTTATTGTTGAAAAACTGCATTTAAAAAATTTCCCGCCACTGGATTCATACTGGTGACGTCTACACAGAGAAGAACTTCGTTATCTCTGTTTTGAACTGAATGGCTTGTAGTCTAGCCTCTGGGATCCATGGTTTAACGCCACATACGGGAGTATGTAGCGTTACTCACATACGGGAGTAACGCCAGCACTTAACGGAAGCTATATCAAAGCTCCACTGTCCTGACTACGGTGTCACATAATCGTCCGGGATACGGCCAAAAACGTGGGATTCTGTTGCAGCCCCCCCCCCCCCACACACACACACACATACACACACCTTTTTTTTCTGAAGTTTAGCTTAGTGGGCCAGTTGAAGCATGGCAGAGGGCCGCACGCCAAATATCGAACTTCGGTGTTCCACTATTCATGAACACTTCACCGTTGTCCGCCAAAGCGGGGAGGTTACCATGCAACGCCCGGTTGTTTACCCTACACATGGGGAGGGGAAAAGAGGGAGCGAAAGAGAACAGAGGAGAAAAGTTGAGCTCGTTGTGTACAAGGAACGTGTCCGTGGTCTTTGGTAGAAGCTTAGACAAGACGAATAATAATGCGCGCGTTGTGGGCTCTTGCGCAACTTGCTTAAATTTCGTGCGTTGCGTTTCGCCGTTTACAGAGCGATCGGCGAGCCAAGCTCGGACTGCACGTAGCGGGGTTCTCCCGGCGCCGAACCAAACGCCATTGCATTCGCTGCATCGTTTTATTTCTTCTTATGCGCCGTTTCATCGATGCTTCATGACAGGGCTGCCACGTGATTTGTTTTGTTCTGCTTGGAAATATTACGCATTTTGCAATAACTTGTTTAGCTTGACCCGAGATAACTGCAATTTGGCGTCAGGTCGCTCTGCGCATACCTAACTCTACGCTGGCCTGAATCTACGTTCTGCTTATGAGGTAATCAAAGCGAAACTTTGCCCAGACTCAGTCACTGAGGCAGCGTAGATAGTCTGCGAACGGCTTGCGTGTCGCCTCTCACTTTATGCGTTTAATGGCTTTTTTTATTTCTGCGCCTTCTCTGCGGGTCAGACGAAAAGCTCAGACCCGGTTATATATAGGCGCATTATAGCCGTCGGTCACCGGAAACTGATAATGCATCACTTGCTGATTAAATCTCCCCGCGTTTTCACCCCGCTGCGGAGCGAAGTGGCAGCTATGACAGTTCCTCCCCCTCCCCCCTAATTACCTCACTGCTATGATTGGTTAGCTGAATAAAACACCACCTTAATTGTGGCCAGTGAGTCATGGGCTGTTGCTGCCAACTGCTGTTTTCTTTAAAGGGACATTGAGGAGAACTCTATAATTTTTTTTTTGTTACCAAAATCTGATAGTTCGGCAATTCATAGCATTGTAGCCGCTTGTCCGGGAGCGAGAGATGCATTTATTTCAAAGAAATTTGGATTCGAAGTTGAAAAAGTTTTTCCCGCCCTCCGATTCAATCTCGGCGCACTGTTTTGACGTCACGGCAACTCTTATGGCGTCACAGGACGGAGTGACGCGAAACGTGACGTAAACGCAGACTGCGTGATTTCTGGGAGCGAACGGTGCTGTCTAGCAGCTAACGGTACGGTCTAACAGCAGCCAAAATGAAAGCTACTGCCGCCGCACGTTGAAGGAATCTGTCGGGGGAGCTTCGTTTACGTTTGCACTGGCGCCTTGCCAGCGTTACGATGGATCCCGTTCCCGAACGCGCCAACGAAGTTCTCGCAAAAACTCCGGCCTGCATTTCAGTGACCTCAGTCCCACAGAGCGTGCGATGCTTTTGAGGGAGCACGGTTAGGTTAGGCGCCAGCAGGTCGTTTCCCCCTTTCTCAGTGGGCAGCCATCGCTAATTAAATATCTTAATCCCAATGCGGGGAGTCGCGAGGGGTGAGGACAAGGTAGGCACGTCGCGCGCATGGGAGGCTGGCCGAGGCTTTGGGGCCAATGGATTGTGATTCCTTGAAAGGCGCTGTTGCACCGTGCAGCAGGCGGCGTCGAGGAGGTTTCTCACGGTTGCAAGGGCCAGGTTATTTATTCTATTTTTTGCCACAAAAAACGGGTGGGTGCTCAAGGGCGCTCGCGTTTAAAGTTGGCGGCTTTAAAGTAAAACCGACGCACGACGCTTCAACGTGTTTAGCGCGTTTCCGGAGGTACGGGGTCTACTGGATCGGGTTCTCTCGCCCACTTGCATGTACCTTCATATGTGTACTGTGAATGGGATAAATTAGCCGACAGCTCGAATAGAACAGCTCCGCCCAACTGCCGAATCTATTGAATGGAGCCGCAAACAAACGAGTTGGAGGAGACTGGAGTCACGCTCTCTGCAAGTTCCAAATCTTTTTCAAAACGAAAGCTTTACTGGCCGCGAACTTGCGATTTCGCCGTGGCGGTGCTCCGAGGAGGCATATGAAGTCACAACGCGCGCCTAGCCGCGGAGCCGAACCGGTCTGGCCGGGCCGGCGGCGGCTGGCGCACTCGCCGCGAAATAGAGACGTGCTCCAAGCCTCCGCCAGTGCGGTCAGAGTGCGCCGAAGCCGCCGAACACGTCGGCGGTCAAGCGCAGTTGGAGTATAGCGGGTCTCGCTTTGGCCGACGTGACGTCGCCGTGCAGCGCGCGCGCTACGCCGGAGTATAAACACGCCTTAACAGAGCCTGCGCTTAACCGCTAACCAACGTATTCGGTGGCGGCATCTATGGGAGCCACTGAAACCCCCCGCACACTCACTGAATAAAAAAGAAAACCTGTGGCGAGGCTCGGAATCGAACCAGGGCCTTTGCGTTTGAGGCGGAGACGCTACCACTACGCCTCAAGCTTTAAGAACGAATAAAAGCGCATGCAATGAATGCATTCTTTCGATACAGAAGTCTCCGCGCTTTCGCCACAGATATCCTGGCCTAACAGAGCTAGGCCATCAGCAATTTTTTTCTTAGCTGCCTAGTATCTTCTCTAACCGTCCCTAATAAACGATTTCCCTTAAGTAGTTCGAAGTTGACTGGCACAGCCGGGAACGTTTCGCCGGGCAAGCGTACGAAGACGCAAGTGCTCTTTACACTGCTAACTGCCTTGTACGATCACCGACCATCGTGCCATCATAGTTTTTCATCGACCGTGGCGATCACCTGACCAGCCTTAACAGGCTCCTTCAAAAGTTAACTAGCACTTGATGCGGCACTTGGAGTTCCTCTGCAGTTCGGCGCTCGTAAATCGAGGCGCGTCAAAAACAAAACCACGGGGCACGCAAAGCTCATAGACGCGAAGCGCCATAAAAAAACCGAAACTCTCCTGGCCGCCTGTGGCGCCGCCAAGCATCGGTTTTCTTTGCTTCCAACATTCAGATTGTCTTTGGTCTGTATTTCTTGTGTGATAAAAGTGCACTATCGGTTTCACAACAAAAACTTGCTTCAGTATTGAACCGCGCAACCTTCCTTTGTCAGCCTCAGAGATTAGCTGCTCCATGGAGCAAGGAAAATTCCTCCAAGGTGGCGTCTTTTGTCCTATAACGTCATCACGCTTGTACTAGCGAGATTGGCCTGTGGCGGCGATACCTGTATTTTGGTTCTCGCTATTTTCTACCTTACAAGAGCTTTGCTTTCAGTAACTGTGGCGTTTTTGTGATCAGAAGCTGGTATTCTAACGATACAAGCCAACTTCAATTTCTCCTCAGTGTCCCTTTAAGTTGTATTCTACAATACTGTCATCACGGCGTCCACGTCCTAACCATAAATGTTGTTTCCGCTTGCGATTTCCACGAAAGCAATTGCATTGCATAATTTCTCAGCGCTTATCAAGTTAACATAAAAATTACGAGAACAATACCACCATCTAATGATCGTGTCGTCATATTACCGGCACAGCGCCCGAAGCGACTTGCACTTTTGCGCGCGGCCTAGGTTTTCTTTTTTGCGAAATTTCGAGCATGCAACAATCACGATGTCTGGCCAAGGGTATGGTGTGCTTATTTATGAAGCCAGTATTTATCGAGAATCTAGTTACTTCCAGTCTTTTTCTTTTTAATGGGCAATATGACGCCCCTGCCTGTTCAGTCCCGTAACGACAGATTATCATGAAAACAATGACCATCGAGTGTTCACTGCTCATGAAGGATGCATTTTCGTTGCAGATTTTACTGTTTTAATAAGCCTCACACCTCTGTAAACACGATGTATCAAGGTAGCTTCTGGCTTTTTGCACTTGGCTGCTCGTGCGACAGTATCGCGTCGCCCGCCGCTCCCATGCGGATTCTGCATGGATCCTGTGCGAGAACGCCCTCTCTCGTGTCCGCTTTGCTTCTCGCTGCGCCTAACAATTTTCCGACGGTCGCCGCCGCCCTGCGACGGCGGAGCGAACTATGGAGCTTCGGCTACCGAGCGCTAGGTGGACCCACCTACCTCGAGCCAGCTGCTAAAAATCGAGCGCCCGCGGTTCTCGACGTGGGAGCTTGTCTACCGCCGCCGCAAATGACTTTCCAGAGGCTGCGCTCTCTGCCCTTTCGGTGGCAGGGGTTGTAATCTCTGCTCGAACTATATATAGCCAAGACCACTTAGGTTGAGATCCCTTCTTTTAAAGAAATTCCAGAAACAGTAACGCGCCTCCTTATCAAATCTTTTCACGTGTAAAATATTATCGTGTAAAAGATCCGATTGCACCACGTCTTTGGTTATACCAACTCCGTTCATAGTAAAGCTAATAAAACTCTTGTTAGGGAAGTGAGAAACGTCGATCTTCATCGTACAGATCGGTGGACATTAATCCGGAGACCACCTCTACGGCGTCCTTTTCTCCCTCCCTTCTTTCACCCCTTCCTTCGTCCCTTTTCCCACGTCGCGGTCCAGGTGTCCACACTAAGTTACAGTTAATATATTTTTTCTTTCTTCGCAACCAATTATTATTAGAACTAGTAGCAGCAGTAGGTATCGGAGTATTAGTGATTCTTTCACGTTGGGTCAGTGTTCCAGCGTGAAAAATAAGACCTCAAACCAGTTATGATAAACTACAGTGCTATTGCTGAAAGCAGTGCGAACGTGTGGTGCTTTAAGAATGTTCAGTGTGTACCTCCTTAAGCGGTTGCTAGAAATGTAATATAATGCATCCACCCCTGGTCGGAACCAGACTGTTATGTAAAGCTTCTTTTTTTCTGCTACCATTATTGCGTCTATGTATAGTTTAGGTGTCGTGTGAATTTCATTTTTTATTGCGTGAAGGAGTACACAATGCACATATTTTGGGACGAAATATATTCAGTTTGCCCGTACAAGTGAGCAGATGATTGCTCTATCGTGTCAAAATAGTGACAACGGCTGCATCACCACGGCGAGCGCAGCACTGTTAGTGTCGATAACTTTGAGCCTTGTCGTAGGCCCGGACACCACAGTGGTGAATATGACACAAAGCAGACAGCAATTACAGCTCAAAAGAGGGGCGATTTTTGATGCGACAGACGGTAAAGGCCCCGTTCTCCAAACCGGTGTCGGCGTTGTCGGCGTCGGCGTTGTGGGCGAAAAATCCCGGGCACGACTCTGGCAGGTGGTCCCGGAGAGCAACCTAGGAGGTATGTGGGCCATCTAGGTCACCTGACTTTGCGGCGTCACCAATTCAATTCAATTCAATTCCATTTATTTTTCAGAAAATTCTGGCTGGTTGCCTGTACTAAAAGCTCTAGGTATACAGCTTGACGAGGCCCAGGTAGCCGTTACAAGGGACAGGGGCAGACTCACTTCAAAATCCCCCAGAGATCTATGAATGTGATGTAGATGATTACTTGCTGCATATATGAGAATTAACCCATTACGCTATCGCGTCATACCCTGAATGCGGAGCGTAAGTGTCCCCTCTACTTTTTAATACGTAATGGAGACAGCCTTGTAAAAAAACAAATTGGAGCTTTGATGGAACGGTGTATGATGTCAACATGCTATATGATCCATGCAGCCTATGCCATGTTTGTCAAAATAATTTGATTATTTTCCAGGCACACGATGCCGAGCACCGATTTTGTGCAAGTTGTATAAGTTGCAGGAATGCACTAGTAATGAATAGATGGTGTCGAACCGAGCTTCAATTTAACTGAATACGGGAACCGAAGCTGTATTTGTGCCCAGAACCAAACCAGCGGTACTTTTGCGGCCATCTTGCAATTGAACTTGAGCCCGAAAGGATGAGAAGAATCGGTAAGAACCGATTCGATAAGAGATGCAAAATGTTTTCAGCTGCCGTGCGACACCCGAAACTCGGCACTTTTTCTTTTTTTACAAAAAAATATAACCAGGAGTAGCTTTTCCGCCGTAGTGCGAAAGCAGCATTTTTTCTGTGAACTACTTTTTATAGGCTATTTGTGCAGTCATGAAACTGAGCTGTACGCGCCACAAGATTGGCCTGTCACACGTGATTTCAAAGTACTTTAACAAAGCGGACTTTGTTAAGGTCCATCTTGATGCTTTCAACAACGTCAGTGTGCTTTATTTGTTCATTTTCTATTGCAGTGTCTGTAAGACCCTCAGCCGTACAGAAACCATGCAGCAGTTACAGTGGCAAGAAGCGCCAGCTTATAAAAATACAAGCCAAAAATGCAAACCAAAATTACAGGTCACAATGTCTGAATTTAAACTTCAAAAGCTGTTTTAATCCCAGACGGTTCCGTTGTTGCCACGACTGAAGTCGGCAGGTGGTTTCAATCGTTGGTAATCTGCGGGATCATCTGGTTACCCTCCCCGCATTTTCTTTTTCATCCCTCTCTACAGCTCTCTTTTATTTATGTGTAACCAACTGAAAAAAAAGGAAACAGTATACTTTAGTCTGGATAAGAAGAAGCGTCTGTTTCATGACGGCGATCGGTAGGTGAGAATATGACGTCTCATATTTTTGTTTTGAAATGTTCATTCTTATGCTTAAACTGATGCTTAAACAGTGATAGGTGTGCCAATTTTCTTCTTTGCGAAGGATGAGGAAGTTTTAACCTTGCTGTCATTAACGTCATTATCATCATCATCAGCGAGTTGAGTCGACAGGAGGACACGACTCGGCCCGTTCAGATTATTTGCAATAGCTCTTAAAATGAACAGCACAGCGCTACTCTCACACCGAGCATCCTGCGGCGCCAAGTTGAATTTTTTGATCACGTCTTTATAATAAAGAAACAGATTGTACCCATTAATTGATATCACGAGGCTCCTAACGTACTTATTTTTGCTTGTAATTGTGCTCAGTTTACGATAACTTCTGGTCTTGCCCTTGACATATATTAAAGCTGAACTCCACTCGGAGTCAATCCGATTCGATACATACGGACGTTTTGGCTTGAGCTGTTTCACCGCACTGTCGAAGTTGCCATGTGCCCTGTATCGCGTTTGCCTATTTACACGCGTTCATTTAGAGAACATTATAGACCTGTGTCTATACCAGCCAGCACTGCCATGGGCGCCGAGTTTTCAATCTGCAGGGGGGCGGGGGCGCATGCTCCTTGGCAAGAGATTTATGCAGGCGGAGAGGCTATAGGTAAACATCAATTTTACTTTTCTCTAGTCGAGCGAATATGCTAAAGAGGAGGACCCCATGGATCTTAAAATTCTAAATAAATAAACACGATTTTCTGTATTTACGTCTGGGTTGTATGATTTACAGTCGTTCGCGACCCAAAATGTTCAGCTGGGAAAATAGATGCATTTGGGTTCATTCGTCCGATCGATCGCAAGGTCTCACCAATGCAGCGTAGCCAACTTGATCAGGGCTTTTCGATTAATCCGTAAAGAAGCTGTTATAATCCTTTTATAATGCCGTGAGGTCCACGAATTCCTGTTGGATAACATTTTCAGCGACAACCTCCTTGTTATATTTTGTAAATGTCAGGTTCCACGGTATGTCTGCCTCATCCCTGGGAGCAAGCCTCCACTGAGCTTCAAGAACGAGGGAAAATATAGCAAAACTAGTGTTGTGAGGCGCTCTTCATGCGAAAAGCGAGAGGTGGAGTTACAGACGCCTTCTTTTGAAAGGTACATTCATAGCTGATGTTTCGGTTCAACACATGATTTGGGAGCCCGGGGAGGGTTAGAGGTTTTAGAAAAGACTGCACCAAATAAATATCTGCGCTTATCAAGTGGCCATTCATTTGATTCCACATACAGACTTGGAACTGGAGACGTTGGGAAGGCTCCTGTTGTCAGTCGGATCCCTTAATTGATGGTGAACGGGATCTAAAACTCTTAGCATTGCCATCCTTCTCCTTTGTTGATGGGAGACAAATCTACACACCCGCGGCAGTTTTAAGGCTGTGCTGTTCTTCCAACTTTTAGGCAACTGTAGTTCTTTAGTCGATTTGTCCAAAACCGCACGAAAGAAGACAGACAGCCCCTTGAAAAATTTGGGCGGAGAGTAGGGGGGGGCTTGACCCTCTCTCTCCTGCAGTCGGCATGCTTCGCGGTGTGAGAGAAGAAATTATGCCGCAGTGGCTCAGCGGATGTGGCGTTCTTTTACTGAACACCAGATCGCAGGTTCAAAACAGCTGAAACGATACTTGGCAGCGGTGGGTGAAACTATCCGTGTAAGAGTGCATATGGTTCAGTTAGCATGTTTGTTGCTCACCCTCCCTCCTTTCACTTACCGTCCTGTTTGGACACTTGGACACAGATAACCATTGCCCTCGCACGTGCTCTTCTTCGCGATGCCCTTTTCTCGCGGTCGTCACGAAGCTAACCATTCACTTCGTTTTTTTTTTTTCCGCGAACAAATGTTTCTAGGAATGGCACTCCAATGTTGAAAGGCGAATGCTGAGCGCAAAGCAAAAATGATTAAAAGTGCTCGCACTTGACCCCCACATGCATGCTGCTGTTTCGGAAAGAAAGCGACTATCCCGCTCGCACTGTGCGCAGGCTGGTAATATACTGATCAGTGTCACAACTTCGGAAGCGCCTTCGCGCTTCAAGGCAGGAGATACATGCGGCCCTACTTCGAAAAGTAACCTCGTGCATTTGTAGTAGGTGCAGAAAACAAAAATAAAATGTTTTACTCCGCGCTAATATGCTCGGCTCGTATCCGGCACAAAACGCGTGTCGTATTACAGCCGCAGAAGAAAGCGCAGATACCACACGCTGACAGAACTTGCTATCAGAAAACCTCGAGCCGTCGGCGGTAAAAGGGGCTTATTCAATAAGACCTCGCGACATGCTGCAAAGGCGCCGCTGAGATGTCAGTGTTGACTTTCGCTTTTTTTTTTCTCTCTCTCTCTCCGGCCGCGGCGCTATTTCTGCGTCAGGAGCCTAGGTGGCGCGAGGTGCACTGTACCCATTTCGAAATGGCGGCGCGCCCGCTGCAGGAGGCCTTCCTTCCCTACTGTTATTATTAGTCCCTGATAGAAGCCGTAACTTCACCTTTTTTCTTTAATTTATTACACATGCCGCCGCTTTATCTGAAGTAATAGGGAGAGTGGGAGGCACAAGTCACTAATAATACATGATTAAAAATGTGAGATGAATATACAACACAAACAAATACAAGGCATATAATAAAGCGAAAAAAGAACGAGTTTCAAACAAAACAGAAATTGAAGGATTACTTAGTGAGCTTGTTATTTGAGTTTTTACCAGTCGCTTATCTTCCGAATACACTTCCCTAAAGGAATTGAATGAAATGAGCCAAGAGAATATTCCCAATCTTGATGACACGGGAAAAAAATAGGGGTATGCGAATAACACTTTTTCTAAGCTGAACCTTATACAAATAGCATAGCTTTGCTATCGAATAGGATACCAAAGGAATAGTGAGAGAAGCTAATAGAATACGAACCGAATATTTTTACGAATATTCAATACTTGTGCAGTCCAGCGAAGCGGCGAAGCGCTGGTTGTGCAGTTAAAAGTTATTGCCTTTGAGAGACGCGACAATGATCTCCATTTGGGGGTTGCAACAAGAAGTCACTACATTAACTTTATCACTGTCAAGTTATGCGCACAGGAAAAGTACGCTTTGTTGTTGATGGCGGAAGAGAATAAGCTAGCGCGACATCTCAGTATATGAGCTGCGTTTGAGCCATGGCCTCCGCGATCAGGCACAAAGGCGGGCCCTGCCGCGTCGTCTAATCTCTGGGGCGCATGTATGAGCATTATGCACACCGCCACGGGAATGCACCCTCCATCCCGCGCATAACGATCGCGGCAGGATGGTACAAGGCGTGCATGGCTGCACCCTGTTTTTGTAATAGTCGTGGAAGAAAAAATGGGACGGGCTTTGTTCGAACGTTTCGAATAATTTTGAACATGCACTATTTTATTCGTTGACAGAATAGAATGAACGATAATTCTGTTCGCTATTCGATATTTTCGAATATTCGCGCCGAGAAAGATACATACAGATGCATTAGTGCGAGCGGAGTAAGCACCATCAATACATTATCCATGATAGTGTACTGAGGTTCGTCGTTTCCCTGGCCTTCTCACACGGACATCTTGGCGATTTGGCTTGACGATCACACGGAATTCAAGCGCTCTCCATTCAAGAAGGACCACTGATAAGTTCCGAACACGCATATGAAAAAGCTGGAGACCAGTCAGGATCGGGGGGCCGGATTCCAACTGGTCCACTTTTGTTTCCGGAAATTCCAACTGGTATTTTTTGACCGGGTCACATCATTACGCGGCATCCCTTGGCCGAGAATACCAGTGCCAGTGCTGGGCCTTCATTCCGCTGTTTTGACACACACTAAGATAAAATCAAGATTTTCCTTAGTGATCGCATTCACTCTCGACTGTGAATGTGTGTGTGTGTGTGTGTGTGTGTGTGTGTGTGTGTGTGTGTGTGTGTGTGTGTGTGTGTGTGTGTGTGTGTGTGTGTGTGTGTGTGTGTGTGTGTGTGTGTGTGTGTGTGTGTGTGTGTGTGTGTGTGTGTGTGTGTGTGTGTGTGTGTGTGTGTGTGTGTGTGTGTGTGTGTGTGTGTGTGTGTGTGTGTGTGTGTGTGTGTGTGTGTGTGTGTGTGTGTGTGTGTGTGTGTGTGTGTGTGTGTGTGTGTGTGTGTGTGTGTGTGTGTGTGTGTGTGTGTGTGTGTGTGTGTGTGTGTGTGTGTGTGTGTGTGTGTGTGTGTGTGTGTGTGTGTGTGTGTGTGTGTGTGTGTGTGTGTGTGTGTGTGCGCGCGCGCGTGTGTGCGTGCGCATATGTGTGTGCGTGCGCATATGTGTGTGCGTGTGCGTGTGTGTGTGTGCATGCGTGTGTGTGTGTGTGTGTGTGTGTGTGTGTGTGTGTGTGTGTGTGTGTGTGTGTGTGTGTGTGTGTGTGTGTGTGTGTGTGTGTGTGTGTGCGCGCGCGTGTGTGTGTGCGTGCGCATATGTGTGTGCGTGCGTGTGTGCATGCGTGCGTGTGCGTGTGTGTGTGTATGTGTGTGTGTGCGCGCGCGAGCGCGCGGGATACGAGAGGCGTTCAGGAAGTCTTGCCTCATGGGCTGCAGCATTGAAAGAAGTTATAGACATATGACAGTTCGGAATTTCTCCTTTCCTAGTAGAGCATTAGTTTTCACCGTAGTCCTGACCAGCGGCGGGGAGCTTCCGCCACTGTTGCACTACTATCTGGATGCCGTCGTAGAAAAGAGTCAGGTAGGTTGTTGAAGTTACTGATGGCGCATTGCACCCGGGACTTTTTCGTCTGGGACCGTACAGCGACCAAAACAAAAACAGACGAGAGCAGTAGGTTCTCGGAAGTCCTACGGTGACCAACAATATTGCATTCTCTGGCAGACACATTGTTGAATTTCCGCTGTTCATTTACCGCACACGTGTACGTTGTGGTGCCCAGAACCGCCACTTGTTCTCATTATTTGGGTTACACGCTGCCAGCATAATTCTAGAATGAGGCGTGCTTGCGCGGCTGTGCAATACCTGGCAATTTCCTTCGCCAAAATCTGGTTTACGTTCACAAAAACCTCTCAAATATCCGAGACCGGTGCACAGTTCGATCGATTGCGGCACATGCTGTGGGTTGTAACTCGCAAAGCGCACTCGACTATAACGTGATTACAGACGGCGATTTTGAGGTAGATCATACTTTCCTCCAACTATAGGCGTACAGGCCGATTAGAGGCCGAGTATAAGGTGTTTGAGGCAATAGTGTAACAGAAGTTGGCCGCGTAAAAAGTCATTCTTTTTGTAATTTCCGGGGTTTTTTTTTTTGTTGTTCTGAAAGAGCAACACCACTAGGTTTTTGGAGTTACATTCGCTCAAAACACGTCACGAGAAAATCTGGGGGTTCCCAGCATGCCCTGCACTATCCGCCCGAGCTACGCGGAGAGCCTCCCACCAGGCGTTACACTATTCAGCCTTTACATGAGCATGCAGGCCGTGAGAAACATTTGAGGTACTCATCACAGATTACCCAGATAGGACACTGCATCCAATACGCTACTGCAGAAGTCATTGATCATGATACTCCGAACGAAAAAGCTTCCTATAGCGCTCGGCTACATACACGTAGGGTCCTTCATTTCAGATGAAACCCAGTTTTACCCAACTCTTGCAACCGAAATAGATTTCTGAAAGATGAGGTTAAACGCAATTTCTGCCCGAAAAAGCACCTTACGAAAATTAGGCGGATATGTCGCGCTTATTTTAAAAGGGTGTTTTCAGATAACCGATGAAATTAACCGTCCTTTAAAGCTTTTTATTCATGACGTGGGTTAAATTGAGGATCAGCTTGAGCAGTATATTACAGAAGCGCGAGGTCGAAACAGTGGTACCGAGCAGACGTCTTACTGGCATCGCTGCATCAAGCGCTGCTCACGCTAACGACGTGCTGCTCGTGGACTCTTGTGCGTTTAAAAAGATTGCTGGCATGTCGAATGAATGTTTTCACATCGTACAATGGAAGACAGGTCTCGCATGCATAGGAATTGCTGGGCAAGCGATTACGATGTACGCAACGAAATAATTTCAGTAGATGAGAAAGGAAACTTCCGAAATGGTAAACAGTTTTTTTAGTGAAACCTGCTGTTTGCGTATTGTTTTTAAAATAATGAGCAAGAAAGAGACCACTTTAGGTCAATAACAAAACCGAGCGCTTATTGTAAATCGCATATTGGCGCAAAAAAAAAATCAACCGCAAAAACAGGGATTATGGAGCTTTTCGCTGAATAGCCCGATTTGTATCCGACTTGGACCTTAATATATATAGCCCGATTTTTGAGCACCGGATTTTGGAAAAAAAAATTAAATCCGACAACGAAGGGCCTTATATATACGCACCCGTACCTGTTAGTTTCACGGCTGTTTTCATCAGGGCTTTTCTTCATTCCCCTGACGCAGAACCAAGCGTCCCAGCTACGCATCTTTTAGCGACTGAGTGAGAAAGACGTCGCAGTGTTTATGGCGTTATAGGCTGCCGCATAATTCCTCTGGGCACTTCTGCACACCGCGACTTTGATCCACCAGTGTGTTCGGGCGCTACCTCTGAAACGCCGTGCTAAGTGACAAGGGTGCCCGAAGGCTTCCTTCAGCGACATTGTCTGCAGGCTGCAGTGCAGGAAGACATTATCGTTAGGAGAAAATAAACCCTCCAGGTCAAAGCGCTTGTTTCTTCTCACTTTAACTGTGGCCTAATGCAGTGCGATCCTTATCTGTCTTTGTTTTTTAGTGTGCCTCCAGCCACAGCATGTGAACGATCAGTGCTTTCTTTTCGTCAAAATGAAAACTCAATATTCTAGCTGCCTCACGACTATAGCCTTCTGTGACAAGAAATTTCGGTCATTTCAAGAGAACGTAAATAAATCCTACCAGCTACTCTTATGCAATTCCGACAACATTTGTTACATTTTGCAGGTAGCAACGAGAGCAGTTTTTCTGCGACGAACTTTCCTGCAGACAATTTACAGAGAAACGACGAACAATCACTTTCTTCGGAATGTTAACGCATCTTATCACTGGTCTATCTCCACCTTTTGTTCGTAGTAGCATTGTCGGTGTCAGTGCCGTATAATTGGTCTTCGGTATCCCGCTTTTTTTTTTTCAGGAAACAGCTCGAACCAACGCTCCCATTGACCCAACCTACCCGAAATACTGCTGCAGAGAGCCCCTTTGCGCCCCTAACCAGCAGTTGAGGACATTCGATTAATTTTGCCACTTGCTTCACATTTGAATCAATTGTTACTCAGTTGCTCTTCCTGCACGCCCTCGTGGCTGAAGTCAGTCTCAATATACGACTGGCAAAGATTGGTGCTGCGGCCGGCGTGCTAGTAGGCAGAATACGCGCAGGCTTACTTAAAAAAAAAACGACCCTTCGCTTCCTCAGGCATCTCTTCCGCCTTCCTGACATCTCAGGACATTGCATTTCATATTGCATTTGCGCATTTCAAATGCATGCACTAAATGCTTTATGCAGATTTGATTTTTCTTGAATTTGTTCACCATGTCAACAGAAACCTCGCTGGCGAAGGTCAGTAGACGCATGAAAGGTAAACCTAATGCTCTTCAGTGCGGTGCAGCAACAGGTGAGATTTCAAACTAGTGGTGTAGCCAGATATAATGTTATAACGACGCCGTACGAAATTTTAATGGTGCTCTCCTTTACAACCGCCTGCTCCGCCAACTTTATCAACAGGGGTTGCTATAATTGTTCCACGTACCACAGCTTTGGATCGTTTCATTTTTAGGATTGTTTCAATATGCGTATCTATCAGGGCATTTACGCGTGTGTCCTATTTTGGCCACGCTTTAAAACTAGTTTTAGAGCTTCAGTGAAGGAAGCCTCAAGAGGCCATTGCTGCAACCAAATTGCGTTGTAAAAAAAATGTTTTTCCACAAGAACGCAGAAATAAGTGCGGTTATGTTTGTACATCACACGTCATTCCCCTTCTTCTCTTCTAATTAACTAGCAAAGTAATTAGCACCCTTTGTGAAAGCGGCGACGCCGTTGTGCACAACATACACTTATGTAATAATGCTCCGCTCACGAAACTAATACAGTGCCATCAGAGCTCCCCTAAGCTGCCCTCTGAATGAAGTATTTTCACTAACATGCACTCCATAATAACGGATTTTTTTATTTGTCTCTCATGGGGTTCGAGAATTCATACTGTGCGGGTTGTTTGCGCGCGATTTTGGGGCTTAGCCACGTACAAAGATGCCAGCGCTGAAACCACATCACGTGCATCGACAGCTCAATCTGGAAGTTACAGTTTATCTTTCTTTTTTATTCGCGATAACCAAGGTTTCGTAACCACGCACGTTTTGCTTGTATTTTAGGAGTGCATTTTTTGACTGGCCTATTATGGGACGCCGCAAGCTTCGGCGCTAAATGGACGCTGTGAAGCCCTTTTCATGCTTCTCCGTCGCATCGCCAGAAATGCGTGAAAATGTTTTGATGAAACTCTTCCGGGCGCAAACAGAAAAAAAGAAAGAATGTAGCAGCCCTTCCCTGGTTTGAGGCAGTGGATGAGCCGTATTAAACCGCGTAACCGTAGCCAGCATCGGCTTGTATTTCTTTCAATTGCGATGTGCAAATACTCATGGACTGTTCCACAGCTTCCTCCGACTGTCGCACTCGTTCCTTAAAAGAGATCATGCATACACCCGATTTACTTCCGCCCGGCCTGTTCGATGAGTGCGTACGAAACGTGGCGATGTCCGCTCGGTGTTCTTACCGTGTTCGCTGCTTGGCCACTGCGGCTTGCCTTTCGACGAGCGTCCGATTCGCCGACGGCGCGACGCTGTGTTCCTCCCCAGTTGAACGCAGCACTCGGCATGGTCGCCGAAGGACGGTGCGATCGCAGACATTGGGCTGTCGAGCACGTTGCGGGTTATTTAACTTCGTCAGTAGGCGTGAACTAAACACTTCGCGTTAACAGTTATGTTTGTGGAGTTGTGAGGGGCATGCGCTGAATTTTTTTTTTCTGCGCTATCTCTAGCCGCTGTTCACGGGCCCGTGTGAACGACTGGCCGAACAAGGTTTGGAGCTTTTCGCTGTAGGTAGAGCAAAGCCGCCTGTGTGAAATTGGGGGGGGGGGGGGGGGGGGGGGTATTATAGAGAGGATTTCGTTCTTCAAAAATTTTCTCTATCATCTTGTAGATAGGAAGTCGGAATCATGAAATGTGCACAACTACTCTGCCGCGGTTTGTTCAACATTCGCCGTGCAAATAGAATATTTAGATCACCGAAGAATATTACGAAATACAGAAGAGTAAAGTGCCATTTAGAGGTATTACACTCTTAAGAAGCTGAGATTAGTACAGCTCCAATATTTCTTTATTTCCGTTATTCTGAACACAGAATAAGTCAAACAGAAAGTCTTTTCGCTGCCGGCTGTAACTGACAGCTAGCGAAGCTCCGCAGAAATTCTGATACTGCGAGTTATGAGAACTATGGCACCGAATATGCCAGACCAATAGTGACCTATTTGATATCAATAACGTTTAATTTTTGTGTTAACTTTTTTCTATATGCCGCAGAATAGCATCAGTAGACGTCAAACTGTTGTCTACGCATACTTAAACGCTTTTATAAGCAGAAATTGTTCTCTGGCGAATTGGTTCAGTTTTCCAGACTTCAAAGGACGCCTCTCATCAAGGAGACAAGCACAGGCGCTACTCACAACAGTTATAAGTAGCACTTGAGTGCATTTCATTTCATGCGCTTGTATTTTTTCTGCGCTGTTTTCTCTTAAAGAGCGCTATTGGTTACTTCGTTACCTATCCTTTTGATATAGCTTCCGCATCTTCTGCACTTTTAGTGCGAGCGACAGTCGTCAAAACTGCAGCGACGTGTGAAGCCTCCACCTTTCGTAAGCACCACCCATCCCCACTGTTTTTCCTTCGAGTAAGGTGGGCGTCTTGGGCAGAAAGTGACTAAAACATAACAAAATTTTTGCATAATATCTATCAGATCTCTGGGCAAGGTCCTTTTTCCACCCCTCGTGAGGTCTTTAACTTCTTTCTGACGTCAGTGCAAGACATACTACACTGCGCGCAACTTGTGTAACTGGCCATCACCTTGACGCTGCTGTTTTATTTTTCTTTGCGCCGACATTTACGATATTGCTAATGCTGATGACCTTGTTTTGCGATCGTGTAGTCCTCATTTTATGAAACCGCAGCCTCGTTACTGGTAAACTGGAGCAATCAGCTCTGCCTCGCTTCCACTTCGATTGGTCCCACCGCGTCGCTGACAAAACCAAACCAAACGCAACCGACCATGCGGTGCACGGCGGCGCTCCCCAGGCCGCTGTCTCTGTTGTGCACGGGGCTCCCCCGCGGAGTGGCATATGACAGCAGTGCGCGCGAAAACTCGTTACCCGGAGCAGCTGAGCTCAGCGCGCACGCGCACTCGGCTGGCAGTAATGCGCGTTTTACTGCGCCAAGGCCAACGGGCGGCTTGAAGCACGCGGTTGCATCATGTGCCGGGAACCGCGGCAGCGTGGCGACTTGCGGCGGAGCCCCAACGTCGCAGCGGGACTCGATGCGGAAATAGACGACGGTGCCATTCTTCCGCTTGTGCTGGCTGCCGTGGCCTACTGCTCGCCTTCCCCCTTGCCTCTCTTCATCGGATCCGAGGACTTTTCATGCTTTGATGAAAAACAATTAGGGGCTCCTGCGTTGCCGTTCCCCCCTGTTTGCAGTTGCTCTTTATTTTTTAACGATCTGCCGGTACGGTCGCACGCGTCAGAACGGACGGAGTGCGGTACACTTATGGATGGTGACAAGCTGATGCCTAAATGAGAGGAAGCACTTGCTTTCAAGGTAAACAGAAATTACGAAAAGATGTCAGGATTTGCTGCCGACAGTTAAATATACGCGCAAAGAATACTTACGCAATGTTTGCTATGGCGACGCGTCCAGTTTAAGGTGTAGAAACGGCAAGACCTGCGAAAATGAGCGTCCCAAACTTTGCCGTCGGAGGGTGCGTAAAAACGGCACAGAAATGGCTCGCATGTAGCGGCAAAAACAGTAACATTAGCGACGTTGTGTGGATATTCAATGTCGTGGACGAGTCTCTTTTGTTAAGAAGTGACTCGTACGCGCAACAAATGCAGACGGTAGCTCGCACTGTAGTTTCTGTGCACATTCTAGCAAAATAATTAACTACCATATGGCGTAATTCATAGGCTAGACTACAATTCGCAGTAGAAAACCTGCGCTTGACAAAAAAAAGAAACAGCAAATGACAGCCGTACTTCCCAGCATCCATGTGCGGTGGAGGCTGATGGCGATTTCTGTAGGGATTCTTTCCTGATCCATTATTTGACCCTCTACCAATGGTACCATGTGACGTCGCGGTTTACGGCTAGTGTTCTATGTAATTCCGAGGCCCGAAAGAAGCTAGGCAAAAAAAATAAATAAATCGCGCAAATAATTGTGCCAGAGTACGGCCCCAGGTTTGCATTTACTATCGCAGGCGTAGCAGAGTGACACAGCAGCTTTTTCTTTTTTTTTATCAACTCCTTGGGCCCGTCGCGGATCCGTTTCCGCTTTTTGCGTAGCTTCTTTCCCCGCGTAGGAAGCGAACGCTGGTCTCTGAGGCGCGTTCTGTATCTGTCTATTGATCTTTTCTATGTGAACCCTGTACCCGTAATGTCATTGTTAACAACAACAGCTAGTGTCACCTCGTGGGCTGCACGAGGAGTTTGGCCCTCCGCGGGCTGCCGCCACTTAAAGGACTACCACAACCGATAACTGCTCTTCTACCGCTGCCTTCCGACGCTTCATGTTCTCGCTTACATTCTCTTTTTTGCTTCTTCTGTGCATGCTTGGGCTGTGCAGGCGCGGAACATGGATCAGAACATTAAAACCGGACGCTGTTCTGAGGAACAACTAAACGATGAAAAGCCACAGTTTTTCATGCAAAACTCTTTAAAGCTCCTACATACTCTGGAGTGTGCCCACAAACACAGCAGGTGTTAGCGTTCAGTTTGGAAACCTATCCCCGTCGGGTCGTCTGAACGCAGTCGATACGAGAACAGTAGGATGAGTTTGCAGTCCGAAAATTCAACTAACGATACCAGCACGGACTCGATCGAAACCGGTGGGCGCAATACCTCAAGAAATGGACCTTCGCTTCATTTAAAACACCGTACGATCAACGTAGATTTCCTGTGCAGTCCATTATCTGACGAAAGCAACAAAGCTGCTTTTTACTTCGCCTGTTGCTGGGCAAGGAAACCTGTCTCTCTTTAGCAGGCGACGAAGCAAACTGCGCTCGCGATCCGCACGCGATGGAGCCGCGCTTATCCTCCGGCGAGAAGCGCGCGTCGGCTGCCGTGTGCAAGACGAGCCAGCTCAGCTCCGCCGTTCACGAGACGCGCCGTGGCGACTGCCGCTTAGCAAAGCCCGGGGCGATTCTTCGGAGCCTTCGATCGTTCCCTCTCAGACCTGGAATTCGAGGAATCCAGAAGAAACGCCACCGAACCAATCATTGCTACATTGTTGTAGCTTGTGCCGTTTCTTGTCCTGCTCTCGGCGCATACCTGCATTGATGCTCCTAAGGCGACGTCTCCGTGCACCGGCTTGTTATTTCGCATCAGGGGCAGCAAACAAAATATCACATAGATGCGGCCGGATGAAGAATTCTTTTTTCCCTGTTGTGTCGACAGCTGGAACGTGAAGAAACGCGGACAACTTTAATAAACACGTGGACGAGGGTCGTTTTTTTCAATTTCGAATTTACCGCTTTGTTAGTGACCAGTGTCTTATACGGAGACGTGTCGAATGGAAGATAAACCTGGGACCACGTTTGTAACGTTTCTTTTCCGGGTAGATTCTTTTCGTATTCTACAACAGTTGCGAATTTTGACGTCACGACTGATGATTTAGCGTGTAACGCAATTAAGGAAATTGCCATAAAGAAAACGAATAAATTGAAATATATATATATATATATATATATATATATATATATATATATATATATATATATATATATATATATATATATATAGTAAATGAGGGGCCCGTTTGACAAACTTATGAAGGGAGCCAACAGTGACCGAAACCAAGGTGCATAGGGGAACGTTATTTTTTTTTGTGTTGTGCTTTTCAGTTGGATAATATCACTTAGAATAATAAATCGCTTAAAGAAAATTAATTATAAACCAGCAGAAAAAACAACCATGCCGCCAGTGGGATCCGAACCCACGACCTCCGAATATCGCGTCCGGTGCTCTTACCAACTGAGCTACGGCGACGGCTGTCCAATCTCTCTCTCTCTCTCTCTCTCTCTCTCTCTCTCTCTCTATATATATATATATATATATATATATATATATATATATATATATATATATATATATATATATATATATATATATATATATATATATATATATATATATATATATATATATATATAACAAAATACGACCGTTACTCCCTTGTTCTACCTCATTTTAGGTAGTGCCTTTCGCAAGGGGATGGTGAATGCTGTTCCGAAAGATAAGTGTTGGTGCATTAAACAACAAATTGAGGACAAATTGATGTTAGTCATCATCATCAACCTGACTACACCCACTGCAGAACAAAGGCCCCTCCCATACCTCTCCAATTAACCCTGTCTTGTGGCAGCCGCTGCCACTGTATCCCCACAAGCTTCTTAATCTCATCCGCGCACCTAACCTTCAGCCGCACCCTGCTACGCTTGCTTCTCTTGGAATGAAGTCCGTTACCATGAACGACCAACAGTTATCTTGCCTTCGCATTACATGCCCTGCCCAAGCCCATGCCTTCTTCTTGATTTCGACTAGGATGGCATTAGCCTGCGTTTCTTCTCTGACTCACTTTGCCCTCTTCCGGTCCCTCAACGTTACACCTATCATTTTCCTTTCCATAGCTCGCGGTATTCTCCTCACTTTAAGTTGAATTTTTTGTTTTGCTGATCTCTACGTTTCTGTCTCATAGGTGTATACGGGTAAGATACAGCTGTTGGACATTTTTCTCTCCAGGGGTAATGGTGAATTTGCATCCATTATCTGAAGTACTTGCCGTCATGCTCTCCATCCCATTCTTATTCTTCTTGTTATTCACTCTCGTGATCCTAATCTGCGGTCACTACCTGCCCTAAGTAGACGCATTCCCTAACCACTTCCAGAGCCTCGCTACCTATTGCAAACTGCAGTTTCCTTGCGGGACTGTTGAACATTACTTTCGTTTTCTGCGTGTTAATTTTTAGACCCACCGTTTTGCTCTGCGTGTCTAAGTCAGTCATCATGTATTGCAATTCATCCCGTGAGTGACTTAGTAAGACAATGTCATCAGCGAATAGTATATTACTGAGATATTTTCTATTTTCTCATATCCCCAACTGTTCCCAATACAGGTCTCAGAATACCTATGCTAGCAGCGCACCCGCTATAGATATCTTCCAATATTCTTACATAAGGCTCTTTTACACCCTGATTGCGTAATGCCTCCATGACTGCTGAGGTTTCGTCGGAGTGTAATGGTTACTGTAATCTATGAAGGCTATATAATAAGGGCCGGAAGCATTCTGCGCATTTCTCTATTACCTGGTTGATAGTCTGAATATGGTCTATTGTCGAATAGCCTTCACGAAAGCCTATCCGGTCATTTTAAGAGCGTTAGCTCTTACTCATCACGTTTCTCGATTTCTTGGGGTCTGCTAGCACCTCCCTTCGGCGGGAAATTTTCTAAGGCCGAGGAATGCAAGATGGCGGCCCCACAGCAAATCGATATAGCAACCTAATTGGTGATTGATTGGCGACGTCATTAGTATATCGAATTTGTGATTGATTGGTGCCGTCACTGATATATCCAATTGGTGATTGGTTTGGTTTGGTTTATGGCCGTTTAACGTCCCAAGGCGACTAAGGCTATGGGAGACGCCGTAGTGAAGGGCTCCGGAAATTTCGACCACCTGGGGTTCTTTAACGTGCACTGACATCGCACAGTACACGGGCCTCTAGAATTTCGCCTCTATCGAAATTCGACCGCCGCGGCCGGGATCGAACCCGCGTGTTACGGGCCAGCAGCCGAGCGCCATAACCACACAGCCACCGCGGCGGCCCAATTGGTGATTGATTGGTGACGTCACTGATAAATCGAATATGTCGGCCAATAATATAAATTGATTGGTGACGTAATTAATTAATCCAAGATTGCGGCCGAATTAAGCCGCCGCTTGACTGTGACGTCATAATCCAAGATGGCGGCCAAATTCGAGTGCCAATGGTGACGTCAAAATTCAATGTGGCGGACAGAAGTGAAACCACGTGATTGTGACGTCATATTCAAAGATGGCGGCATAGTTGTCTGCTTTATCATATGCGAAAATAAACCTAGAAATTCGTATTTCCATTGGGTACCTCACTTTAACATCATTCATATCAATTCTAGTTAACCGAACAGCTAACGCTCGTTACTTCAACGTCTTCCAGACGGTGGCGGCGTCTTTTTTTTTTTTGTCCCTACCATATTAACGATTGCCTTAGTAAATACCTTACGTCAACGGTCAGCAAGCTGATCGGTGTGTATTTTTTTAAAGTCCTTGCCGTCACCTTTCTTATGGATTAAAACGATGTTAGAGTTCTTCCAAGCTTCTGGTACGCTCGAGGTCATGAGGCATTGCTTATACTGAGTGGCCATTTTTTTTCAGCAAAATAACAGACTTGCTGCTGCCTGATTCTCTCGAGCTGCTTTCCCCCGTTGCATTTCTCCTAAGGCTTTCTTTACTCTCTCTTTCGTTACTGGTGAGATGTCCCATTCCTGTGCATTACTGCCTCTCTCATGAACGTCCTGCATTGGCTACTGTATAGATTTCTGTAGAACTCTTCAGCTTACTTAACTATCTTATCCATATGGCTAGTGAAATTGCCCTTTATGTCTCTTAACGCATACATATTGCCGCGAACATTTGCAGTGTTTGTTCATTCTTCAAATCTGCCGCCACACAACTTTATCGTTTTGTTTGCGACGGAAGACGCGACTCGATTTATCGCGATTGATCGCTGCCAGGCAGAGCTGATTCTACGTTGTTCCGGAATGTTCTAGTAACTTTGCACGCTTTATCTTGAAAGTTCGCTATCAGCTTTAAACTGAGCACGGCGACAGCGGCCGGCATTCTGTTCGATGACCGCCGAGCACGCTTGTCGCTTCACCGCCGCCGAGTGATTCAGTCCATTTTGGGTCCAAGTCAGCCCAATAAACAGTTCTTTTAGAAGACCCTTTCTTCCGTCTTCATCGCTGCTTCAACTGCCGTCACCACTACGTGACATCTGGTGGAGGAGCGGGGTAGCCTTCCATGTTCCGGACGCCCCCTTCAAGTCGTGAAGCCAGCCCTCAGCGCTTCGCACCCGAGGACGAGCCAGCAGCTCAGCGAGCCACCCGACGTCTCCAGGGACAGGAGCCTGAGTTCGGAACCCTGGCGGACCGCACCAGACAGCGAAAGGACGCCGCTATAACCACCACTACTTCGCCGAAGATGTCGACACCGATAATACTGCAGCAGCCGCGGGTGCCGCCAACTTTCAATGGATCCCTAGGCGAAGACCCTGAAGAATGGTTGGACCAATTTGAGCGCGTGGCGTCCTTCAACAAGTGGGATGATGCGGAAAAAATTGGACACGTGTTTTTCTCATTGGATGGCTCCGCACGCACGTGGTACGAAAACTACGAGTCGTTCCTTACGGCATGGGAGCTATTCAAGAGAGAACTATTGAAGGTATTCACCAGTGTCGTGAGGAAAGAAAGAGCCGAACGACTCCTCGAGTCCAGGATCCAGCTTCCGAATGAGCCCGTCCGCGGTTACGTCGAGGAGATGAAGCGCCTATTTCGCCGCGCCGACCCAGAGATGACCGAGGAAAAGAAAGTTCAGTTTTTAATGCGTGGCGGAAAAGAACAACTCTTTGGCAGCCTCGTCCGCCAGCCGCCAAAAACTGTCGAGGAATACATGCAAGAAGCCTGCACGATTGAGAAGACCCTCGACGTCCGAGCTCGGCAATACAATCGGCCTTCCTCTGCCTGTGCAATCCGTTCGGACACGACGGCCACCACCAGCGACAGCTTGCGGGAAGTTATCCGCGAAATCGTCCGAGAAGAGCTACGCCGATTACTGCCATCCTCCCCAAAGCCACAAGCATCGACTCTCATGGATGTGGTACGGGAAGAAGTGCAACAGGCACTTGGCACTCCGACGGCCACAGAACCCCAGGCCATAACCTACGCCGCTGCAGTAAGGACTACTCAGCCCCAACGACAACCCTTGCACCCTGTCCGACATGAACAACTTGTTCCCGAACTCCACCTCCCTGCCCCCGCCCGCCCAGCCTACGATCGACGCTCAAGACACAGGAAATGCGACGACTGGAGGACTTCCGACAACCGGCCGGTGTGCTTCCATTGCAGTGAGGCCGGCCATATTCTTCGTCACTGCCCGTACCGACGTATCGGTCTTCTAGGATCTGCCGTTAACGCCCCACGACCACGCTTCGGCCAACGTCCGCAGGAAATCGACGAGTACCTGCGTCGAGAGGAGCACACGCGAACCGCTTTTCGCGCTCACCATCGCCGTCAACCTCGCGCTTTGCGTCGCCACGCCGCAGCTACGCAGCCGCGGTCCGAGGAAGGTCTCCCAGCCCCCGTAGGGGAAACTAAAGACAGCAACCTCTGGAGGTGAGGTTGATCGCGAGCGAAACGCCTAAGATCCTCCACTGACCACGCCCCATGAAGACGCCCCACGACCACGCTAGACGCCACGCTGCCCAACGTTACAGAAGAAGAGAACGTCGACGTTGCCGCCTACCTTCAACACGCAGAACAAGCTGGAAGGCTTGCCCGATTACGGATCAAAGATCAGCAGCGGTCCGACGCCAGACGCTACAACCTACGAATACGCAACGCGGAATGCAAGCCAGGAGACCAAGTCTGGGTTTGGACGCCCATTCGCCGCCGTGAGTGAAAAGCTTTTGCGCCACTATTTCCGCCCGTACAAGGTCCTTCGTCGGCTAGGTGAACTGAATTATGGAGTCATCCCTGACGCAATGACTGCATCCCAGCGACGCCGCGTACGACCAGAAGTTGTCCATGTAGTCCGTCTGAAGCCGTATTATGCGCGCTGAAGGACGCTGCATTTCCATATTCTATTTTCGCAAGATCCGTTTCATCTCTTACTAGTCGCATTATTTGTTTTAATGCATCGGGTCGATGCTTCTTTGAGAGGGGAGTAATGCCGCTAACATTTGCAGTGTTTGTTCATTCTTCAAATCTTCCGCCACACAACTTTATCGCTTTGTTTGCGACGCAATACGCGACTAGATTTATCTCGATTGATTGCAGCCATGCAGAGCCGATTCTACGTTGTTCCGGAATGTTCTAGTAACTTTGCACGCTTTATCTCGAAAGTTCGCTATCAGCTTTAAATTGAGCATGGTGGCATTTCTGTTCAACGACCGCCGAGCACGCTGGCCACTTCGCCGCCGCAGAGTGATTAAGTCCATTTTGGGTGCAGGTCAGCCCAATAAACAGTTTTCTTTTAGAAGACCTTTCGTGCGACTTCATCGCTGCTTCGACTGCCGTCACCACTACGTGACAATATAGTTTTTACCTATGCCTAGTTTCCTCTTCACCGCTTTTAGGCCACCTCTGTTCTTAAGAGCATGCTCGACTCTGTCCATATTATACTTCCTTATGTCGGTTACGTTGCGCTTATTCATTAGCTTTGATAGCTATGCCAGTTCTATTGTCTCTCGGGTTAGAGGCTTTCATGCTTTGACGTTTCTTAGTCAGATCTTTCGTCTCCTGAGAGAGCTTGCCGGTATCCTGTCGAACCATCCTACCACCCACATCTACTATGCACTTCGTAATAATAGCTGTCAGATTAATGTTCAAATTATGCCTAATCATGCTTAATGCTTAATGATGATATTATTAATGGTGACATTATCCTTAATGTTGATGTATTTGGGTAGAGTACCGCGATATAATGTCAAGGACCCTACTTTCACTGAAAACGGAGCTTTTTTAGGGCAGAAAAAGCCGAAAAATGCAGCACGCGTATCACCATAATTGGTTCTTGCAATTAAATTGCGGCAACCAAGGATCACTGAGGCTATGCTACGCGCCATCCACTTCGCAACGATGATCACGGGAGTCTTTTTTCTCTGTCTTGACGTCACGAATCGGAATATAGTGGTGTGAAAAAAATATCACATTTTTTATTTTATTTTTCAGCAATAAACGCGTCTTGTGCTGCAGAACAAACATCAACAAGGCCAGAAAGAATAATATCGCTGATTTTTACTTAGATAAAAAATGAATGAAATTTTCCTTTGAGTTTCTTAAAGCAGGGTGTATTTGGCACAGCCAAAATAAGTCTTTTCATTGTGGAACCGCTGCAACGAACAAAAGTTTAGTTAGTTTTATTAGGTTTAACGTCCCAAATTGGCTCGGCTATGAGGGACGCCGTGGTCTAGGGATCCGAAAAATTTTGACCACCTGGGGTTTCTTATTGTGCAATGACGTCGCACAGCACACAGGCCTGTAGCATTTTGCCTCCATCGAAATGCGACCTCCGCGGCCAGGGTCGAGCCCGTGTCTTTCTGTTGAGGAGCCTGGTACCGTATCCACTGAGCCACCGCGGCGGCTGTAATTAATAAAAGAAACCTAGTATTAAGGTCCTAAATTTTTGTTGATATAGTGAAAAATTTGTTTTTTGTGTCATGTGCTAGAGTAGGTCAGAGCATGCGGTGCTTCAAAGAAGATCATCTCTGAACACAGAGTTCTTTCCTTCAGTGATAGCCAGGGCTGTAACGATGCTCTCCATAGTCCGGTATTGCCAGAGAAAGCACAATTTGTCCATGTATTTGAAAAGGGAGAAAAGGAGATTAGGGAATCTATTGAAGAGCTCTGTACAGTACGTGATCATGTTCGTGCGTGTTCCGAGTGTTTCCTCCACTGTAGTGCAGTATAGTCTAGCGGTTTCATGCGCCTGAGTTGCAATGTTGTTAATAAAATCAAAATCACACGTTCAGCTTCCGCATTAGGAGCACGGCACGAAAGTGACCGTCGCCTTTCGCCCGCAATTTCATAAATACGTACGCAACGGTCCTCCCCACAAAGTGATGCTGATCCCAGGCCTATACAATGTATTCTGTTTTATCAACCATCACCACCCGATTATGGAAAAATTTTGTCTCTATATATTTGATTCGTTAATTTATTTCACCTCTCCCCAAGCTATAAGCCGCATTGAGGCCGCATTACCCGCGTCTAGCGCAACGGAGTGCAATGGACTTAGCATGGTAGCGTATAGATCATGTATAAAGAGTGTTCCGACATGCACTGAGGGGTTAAAATATTTTTCAGCACTACGCCAAATGGCGTTTTATTTCCTTCAGTTTCGTACTGACTCACGCCACATATTAAACAGTACGTGATATACTTTATGAACATCGCAAATAAACTCGCCCAGTCATTAGACGGTAGTGGAATGAACAATTCTGCTCCCTTCTCTTACGGCGCGGTTCAGGTGTCCAAAGATATATGAGACAGATACTGCGCCATTTCCTTTCCCCAAAAAACCAATTATTATTATTATTAAAAACATGACACCTCCACAGACAGCAGAGAACGCGCAATTGCGCTCAAAAGTTGTCCGCCCTTTCCTTCGACTTTTTAAGGACTGCGGCCTCTCTGTCTAACGCGTCTAACGCGTATACGTGTGTAAGTAGCGAAACAAACATTCGTCCGGTACTTTCAGGCGTCGCATGGACGTTACGCAGAAATCGCAGCCGGAAGATAAAATAACGAACACAAAAAGCGCGGCCAGAAGACGAAGTGTCCCTGCTAAGGTGGCTGCACATCGCTCCAGTGAAAAATCTCGCCATCCACGTAAACACGTTCCTTATATCAAGAGAATTGACTTAACACCATCTGAGGAAGCTCCTGACGCTCGTTTGCCGTCTGACTGGGTGGCAATCAGCAAATGTCCTTCAGTCATCCCTGCAGCTGGACAGGGCTCCGAGGCTAGGCCTAGAGCCACCGGTGACTCGCTGGCAGAGGTGGCTTCGCCGGCGTCGGTCACGACGGCTTCAGCATAGCCTCTTTTGACAACTGAGCCTGGGTCCCAGCTCCTGGTTCCTGCTCCCGGTCCACCAGCGGCAGCGCGCATTCCGCCTTCTGCAAAAGCACCTCAGCCCGTGAGCAATCTGCCCTCTGGGCGGGACTCGGCAATGGCTGCCCAGCCTCCACTGCTGGATGGGGCCTCAACCGTGCAGCGTGAGGAGGAGAGCTCTCCAATGGACCTGTCTTCAGCACCTCCATCCGTGCCACCGGCTTCCCGCAGTTCTCAAAAGCGCCCATTTGGGGACACTGCGCAGGATTCGTCTTCTGCCAACTCCAGCTCACAAGGCAAGCGTTCCTGCCCAGCGTATGCTAACCAGGTGGCTATGCCGACATCGGGATCGGTGTTGTATAAAGTGGCCATTAAAGAGCTGGCAGCCAAAAGCCTGACAGACATTCCGAACAGGATTCAAATAAAATCAAATTCAAATCAAATTTATTTTCTGCCTTGAAAAGGTACAGACAGCGGAGGCGCAGAAAAAGCTCTAAGATACAGCTTGACAAAGCCACAGCCCCCTTTCGCTTGCAAGCGACTTGAAAGCAAGGCTTATAAAACAAGGCCAATTGGTCAACGTATTAACAGGTATACAATAATGAAACTACAAAATAAAGTGAAACAACATTATACAATATTGAATCGACATTCGCACTCCACAAACAGATCGATAGCAAAGAAAAAGAATAAACATATTCTACATGTCAACGTACATAGCGCGCAGATTTTTTTTGACGAACTAAAGTGGTTCAAAATTATTATATGCATATGTATTTAACAGGGAAGGAAGAGTGAATTGCAGGCGTTCTCTACCTGAATTTATTCGAGGAGCCGGCACTACCTAAGTCTCCGCATACCTTGTCGTGTACAGCTGGCTTCTCGGGCATGTAAGTCAGCAAGGTTACGTATGTAGTTTACATTCCTACGTGTTTCAAGTTTAAACCGGATACTTAGAAGATATTTAAACAAGTTGTGAATTTTTACCACACCACTTTCTAAAAAGATCTGCGCTTGGAGAGTCCCAGGGGACATTGTAAATAAGACGAAGGAACTTTTTCTATAGAATATAGATACGTTGAACACAGCTATCCGTAGCTGTACCCCACACTAAGTGGCAGTAGTTTAAATAGGAGTGGAAAGGGAATTATAGAAGAGTAGCTTTATTTTTCTTAGAATAACATATCTCTGCCGACTTATGACCCCGGTTAGTTGAGCCAGCTTCGTTGCTATACGGTCCACGTGGTGATCCCAAGTCATGTTGGAAGAAAAAAACTACTACTAGACATTTAAATTGTTCAACAAAATCTATACACCGCGAGCTTAGTTTAATCTCGATGGAGGAAGGAAGCACTTTATTTTTAGGACGAAAAATAACAGTGTGTGTTTTCTTATCACTTACGCGCATACATTTGGATTCACACCATTTTTGTAATTCAATCGTGGTTTAATTGCATTCCTTAACAAGATCAAGATCATTTCCAGTAAAAAATATGCTTGTGTCATCAGCGTAAATAATAAATTTCGCAGCGGAGTTATTGTTAGAGATTTCAGGCGAACCTGGACGAATGTCTTGGGACTAAAGGTTTTCGTGGCCTCAAGGCTAGAATGAAATCTAATGCCATCGATGTGTGGCTCTCGACTTTTGCTGCTGTCGAGCGTCTGCAAACACTCAAGTGCATACCGATTACAAGCGAGATCTCGGTGCCGGTCCTGGTGTACCTAGTAGAAGGTTCAGACCTACAACGCTGTGTTGTTTACAACGCCGACGTTGCCGAAGACCAGACGACCCTCCAGCGTGAGTTGTACTGTCCAACCCACCGTGTCATCCAATCGCGGTATATGGGAAAGGGGCGCTCGGCAACGTCACACTACGAGGCCCACCAACTCTTCCAGAACGAATTTACTACTATGGCTGTATTCTGCGGCCTCGCCCTTACAAACCGAGTGCTGTCTATTGCTACAGCTCTTTCAGACCTGGCCATATGTGCCGATCATGCCCTTTTGCAACGCAAGATGAGGCTCGGCCACAAGGCACACCGTCTTACAGGTGCGGACTTTTCAAGACTGACGACAACGAGATCACCTCTCCAACTTGCCCAACAAAACAGAAAGCAACTGAGAAGGTTCGGCGTGGGATCCGTAAGCAAGTGCCTCCGAATGAAAACAGCCCCGATACAGACATCCAACAGGTTTTCGGCTCTTCAGTGGGATGAAGACGACTGGCCGGAGCTTTCTGGGCCCAATCCACCTGCAGCCCCTGACCAACAGTCGTACAGTGATAAAGTGCGCAAGGGTCGCCGTCGCCTTCCAGCTACACAAAAGCACAGCATGCGGGAACCTCTACGTACGTGATGACATCGCAGCAGTTGACGACCAAATTGCACGCCTTTTAGCCGAGGTCTCTAACCTACGGCAACGCCGTGAACTGCTTGCTCGCCGTAGACAACCAGCGGAATCCCACTTCACGTCAATAAACGCTGCAGCGCCTTCGACTACGTCCAGCCCTCATGCGTTTTTCGCAGACTCTACCAGGTCTTCTGCAGCACTGCAGGAAAACTCAACAACATCCCTCCTCCGATTTATGGTAAACCAGTTATCTAACCTGACATCAGTTCTATTACAACGCTTGGAAGCCTGATCGAAAATGGCGAGTACACGTTGTTGTGGTGTGCTCCAATGGAACTGCAGAGGCCTCTCCACAAAGCTGGGAGAGCTCAAATCTCGACTTCGCATGAACAAGCTCCAGGTGTGGGCCCCGCTACTGAAGGAGACCAATGCCTTGTCATCTATTCCGGGATTTAATGGATGCATATCTCCTTCAATTAACGACCGTCGTGTGCACACTGCTGCCTCTCTGGGAAAGGCGGGGGTGTATGTTGATGCGCGTTTTCCTCAAGTTCGCCTCTCTCTAGAAAACTGGTGCACCTCATATCAAGAGGTGGTCGCAGTGGCTGTGAAGCTTCCCAAGGCAACTGTTGTGGTCGTGTCATACTATGTAAGACCCGCCGGTGGAGCTCACTCCCGCATTTATCTGGGGCGGTTATTATCTCTACAACGACAGCACCCAGGGTGGCCTATTTTAGTCGGTGGTGACTTTAACGCCCCTCATCCGGACGGGGGGTACCCCATTTCAAGCCCCTGTGGCAGGCGTGTACGGGACGCATTCGCGGATGCGCTGTTTGTTTTACTCAACCATCCAGATTAAGCAACGCGGACTGTGCGCCATGCTCGAAGTCCAACATATGCTCCGGACCTTACGTGGTGGTCAGGACCCGGCACTCCCTCGTGGCACCTGGAGCCAGACTGCTGGGGTAGTGACCACCATCCTATCATCATCGGTCTCCATCCATCAAGGGCCCGCCGATTACGCCGTAGGTGTTCTGTGGTCAATTAGGACACGTTTTGCACCACCGTTGAAGATCTCTATCTCTCTCTCTCTCTCTCTCTCTCTCTGCAATCATCCACACTACTTGTAAACTGCATACAAACTGCGCTGATTAAAGCTACTGCTTTCACCTGTACGGACATGAATCGCCCGGCACCGGATGTGGGTCTGCTTAACCTGTGGGCTGCTCGCCGACAAGCGGAGATGGCAGCTTCCCGAGACCCGACTTCTTCGCAATCACGGACAAGGCTGAATTGCCTTACTGCCAAGGCTCGCAGATATGAACGCGATCTCTCGTGACGGCAGTGGCATGCGTGGTGTGAGCAGTTCTTGACAAAGTCATCGAATGCTGCTCTCTGGTGAACGTTTCGTGCAATGGAACATGGTTCCCGTCGTCCTAACGCAGCACCTACAGTATGCTTCGCAGCTAACTTAGCTCCGGATGATTTCGCCACAGAGGCAGTGCGGAAGTTTTTCCCCAAGTATGATGTGTTGCCTCCAAGAGTCATAGGAGCCCCCTTGGCTGCCATTCCAGCATATGTCGATAAGCTCCCATTTACAGCCGAAGCCGAGGGAATTGCAAGCCCATTTTCAATGCCCGAGTTGCTTGCAGCAATAGATGAGGCCCGTCGGAAGACTGCGCCCGGTCCGGACTCCATTCCGTTAGAGGTTTACAAGAACTTAAATTCGGCTGTACTGCCTCAACTCCTCGCCACCATTAACAAGGTATGAATGGAAAGCGTTGTACCAGAAACCTGGAAATTGGCTATATTGTGATCCCCATACCAAAGCCGGGGAAGCCGCCGACAGACCTCGGAAATTTCCGGCCTATATCGCTTACGCCAACATTGTGCAAGCTTACCGAAAAAATGCTTGCCACACGACTGTCGTCGTGGATTGAGCACCATGCTTTCTACCATACCGCCCAAATTGGCTTTCGTACGTCCATAGGTACAGAAGATGGACTGGCTGTCTTGGCGTCAGTAGTTCTGGCCTCGACTCGCAGCCACAATGTACGTACTGTGCTGGCCATGGACGTTGAAAAGGTGTACGTTAATATCAGTCATGCTGCCATCCTGGAATGGCTTGACATGCTGCATTTCCCCGTTAGAGTGCGCAATTGTGTTAAATCCTTCCTTGAAAGCCAACACTTTGCCATACGCCTCAGTGGTGAGGCCGTTGCATCATTTGTGCCTCTTCGCGACGTTCCCCAGGGATCGGTGTTATCGCCATCATTCTTTAATCTTGCTTTTATCCCCCTTTCTTGGCGCTTACATGATGTCTCTGAGATTAAGTTCTTATTGTATGCTGATGACATAACGGTCTGGAGCACTCACAACGACGTGATGACTCAAGCAGCAGCCCTACAATCAGCCATAGATATAACATCGACTTTTGCTTCTTCAATTGGTCTTCAGCTTTCACTAAGCAAAACCACGTTCGTGTCAGTCGCCAACCTCTGGGAGCGCCGTAAACTCGCTGCAACACCAATTTGTCTCCATCTATCCGAAACTCCAATTCAAGAAAGTTCGACCGTAAAAATCTTGGGCTTGACAATACCCGAGTCAGGAACAGGTACTGATTGGCTTTCTCGGGCTAAAAAGCAAGCAATTCAGGCGCTGTGTCTGATTAGACGCATTGCTCCTAAAACAGGCGGAGCCCGCTCTCATGCTGCACGGTAGTTGGTGCGGGCGGTTGTGCAACCGCGCCTCGTTTACCAAGCCCAATTCCAGCATTTGACGAGGGCTCAATGGGATCGCCTAGAAGCTGTTAATCGAGAGGCAATGAGGGTCATCACTTGCCCTCCACGCATTACCCCGATCGTGGCGCTCCAAGAACATGCGCAGCTGAATACGCTAGATGAGCTGGTGCAGCAACGACGCGATGCTCGCCGCCTAAAGTCAAACCTTAAACACACAACGTGTGCACTCAGGGCATATGCTTCATCGCACTCCATTCTACAGCCACCCTCGCCAGTTCTTCCCCCCTGGCGTTTTGTGCAGCTAAGCGACAACAAACCAACTGATCTATGTCGGCCATCGTCTACCCGCGCGGCATCGTCGTTTCGCGACCAAATTACAGAGCAAGACGCCAATCTGCCGCATGGATCCATCGTTATGTACGTTGACGCAAGCATCCAGGCCTGCGAAACTACAACGGCAGTTCACTGTCCTTGCAAGCCTGCCCTGAACAAAACGTCAAGGTTTCGCCTCTCAGCACCTCCTTCCTCCTTCTGTGCGCAGATGCTTGCGGTTCAAGAGGCACTTCGCTCTGTGGCCGCCGTTCCCATGCTACCTACGGCCCGCATTGTCATCCGCACCGACGCCCTTCACGTCACGCGCCTACTACGACGCGTCATTCGCACCCCAGAAATCTTCCAAGACAACCATCGTCTAGCGGCACGCATCCCGCAGCAAATCCATATTGAGTGGGTCCCGCGTGACCTCCTGAGCTCACAAAGCCGCGCAGATTCTGCGACCCACTTTCGACCCCAACCTCGTCTTTGCCTCAAGTCCTCACTCTGGATGACACCACCCTTCTTTTAGCAAAAAAGAAACACCTCCGGTGCCGCACACGTGCTCTAATCCCTCCGTGTGCGGTAACCCTCCCTCGTGGTGTAACCCGTGCAGAGGAGGTTGCGCTTCGGAGGATACGGGTCGGGATTGCCCTAACTCCAGCTGTGACGCGCAAGTGGCCGCATTTCAAAGATTTATATCCCCACCCCGGGTGTCCAGACGACAAGATCAGAGACTGTGAGGCGGATATCCACCACCTGTTGTGGGTTTGCCCGGCGCTGAGGCCAACGAGAATTCGGCACCTGGCGGCGGTGGGTCTCTCACCGGACAATTCGGATTCCTATACTGCCTGCACACAGGGTCCATATCATCGTTCACTACTTGATTTCATTAGATCAGCTCACTTTTTTCATTTATTTAAGCATCTTACTCATCTCTTATTTCATAATCTTTATGCCCTGAGGCAATAAACATCGCTTGAAAAAAAAAAAGCGCGGCCACAAAGCGTCGGAAGCCTGGCCAGTCACGTGCCTCGTGACTGGAAGTAGCTGCCTCACGAGAAAATAGAGAAAGTGAAAAATAAATCGACGACATGATCACGCCAACACCTGTGTGTCCATCTCTTTCTGTGTCCTTGTCTCTTTGAGCGCTTCACGTTCTAAACATGGTTAACCAACTAGCCCACACGCTGCCGCTGTTGAATCAACAATAACGTTTCAGTGGGTTTGGCCGAATAGGGCAAAGTGTAAATCTTGATTCCCGGCGAATACTCTTCTACAAAATGCACCCGAAAGATGCTCGCTGGAGAATATTCACGAAGCAGTGTCCTTCTCAGTATATGCATACGACATCTTTTCTGAACACTGTTTCAGGGCTCCCTTAAAGTGCAGAGACAATTAACGTGTACTCCCATGTTCAATTCTCGGCGTTTGATGGGAAAAACAGGAATGTCACGTCATATACTCACTGACGCGCACTGTTTGAGAGAGAGTAGCTCTTTAAAAGGCGGTGTCGAACTCGATAGTATCAGTGAGCATGGCGGTGACCGTCGAAATGGAAGCAGTTCGATTCATGACAAAATCGACCTGAATGCACCATTGTGACTCGTTTTTGCGGGAAACAAAATTCTGCGCTTCCGTTTCACTTTGCCCTGCTTTTTCACAGGCCACAAAGCATTGAAAGGCAGCATGCGATATGAATCTGGAATTTGTACGAAGGAAGTTATGACTATACTGTCACTGCAATAGCCACGGGCAAGAGAAAAATAATGTCCGTGAGAAACCGTAGAGGTTCTGCGACGTGATCTGTATCTGAGACTTGGTCAGTGATTGCAGTCAGTTTTCTTCTAGCAACCACAAGACGACGGGACGAATTTGTGCTGACCTATTGAATGTAGTAATTATTAAATATTTTTTCTGAGGCTAAAAAAGGGGTCTGCAGTCTGAATAAAAAAATCACGGGCGGTTTCGGCTAATGCTAAGCACGAATTATTGTGCGCTAGCACGGTTAGCCCCGGTTTTACATGGTTTATTTTTAGATTTTTATGGTTCTGTTTGATTTGAACTGGCTTACAATGGCTGATATATCATATGATATAAGTATTCGAGATATTGCATCATTTTGTTTGTACTGCACTAGAATGGCTCATTCTCTATATTCATAGATCCGATGGCAGCACCTACCATCACATATGCTGCCATCGGTGGGGCTTGTGAGACCCTGGTTGCTCTTCCCGAGGAACTAACCATTACTTGAACTGCCACCTGCCATGGTGCGCAATTTGCACACTATCCTCTGGGCAGATTGCGATGGCGCCAAACAATCACGTGAACTAAGTGGCCCAGCTGCCACCCAAGAGGTTGGCACCCAGCTCTTCCAGGTCACGGAAGGGCCGGACAGACTACGGGACAACGATGGTAAAGTTGCCCCTAGCTTTAGACAGACAAACAGATAACGGCCTTTGGGCGGAGTGGAAGCCCGAGTGCTTGCGCACTAAAATGCTCTTCTTGGACAAATGTAGCCAAGAAAATAGCTTCGCCTAATAACCGCCATTTGTAAGTACCGCATTCTGCCAGCTGAAAATCGCGTCTGTTGGTAGGCTAAGCTTTCCGCGGTGCGAATGACCTTGTTCTCGGCAGTGACATCACTGTGTTGCCGTGCTAGGCTGCGTAGCTAAAACGCTCCTGGCTTAAGAAGGATAACGAAGCCATCAACGAAGGAGACAGTTTACTCGGTCACCCATATTGTCGCGTAACACTACTATATGCCAGCTCGCTATTCAATTCTTTTCTGGCCTTTTCGGTACTTTGATAGGTGTATTTATTTGAAGATAACCTACGCCGTAAAACTAAGATAAAATTTAATATCAGTTAACGCTGTAAAAACCAACCTTAAGAAAACAATGCGTGAGTCAACGCATGATATCTTCCACATTTCGTAGTCCTCAATTCATTTCACGACAGCATCAGTGGCGTCTGCCCGTTATTGCACAATGGGCTCTGCAATGATGCTAACGGTAGCGGAGGTAATTCACTCAAGAAGTTCCACTGCGTGCTTTTTATGCTGCTAGTGGGACTCGCTACCAGATTATTTTCGGGGTGCCCTTTTCGCGCATGAGATGTGGGGTGGCGAGATGTGGCCAGTATAAGAAAGTGTCGTATACATATATTAATCTCTACTGGAATCAAGGGGCTATTTCTTCGACACGATGTCATGAGCCTCCGCACCGCCACGAGGTTTGACAGATCGCAAGAACCATCTCACCAAAAAAAAATGATGAAAAAATAGCAGGAGAAGAGGCGGTAAATACGTCAGCTGCCGCCACGATGACCCGCCGTGGTGGCTGCGGCAGACCGCCGCTCAGCCCTAGGTCTTAGCTAGGATTTCGATCTACGCGGACCGCAGTTTGACGAAATGGAAATGCAAAAACATCAGTGTTGTTAGATTTGGATGCGGGACAAATAGTACAATGCTGCCGAAATTGATCTAGCTCTCTGCTGCGGTCTCTCTCTCTTAGCCCACAGTGCTGTATTTGCACACAAAAATACACTAACTTTTGCCAATAAGCTTCTCGCCGCGACGTCGCTCTGTCGCTCAACGGCACACGCAAGTGCCAGCGAGGAACCTTGCATGGCCTTTGTATTTAAGCAAAACAGACTGCTATAAAATGGCTCCCGCTGCTGCGGACAATCTCAAACAGCGCAGTGTTTTGAGTTTACCTAGCCTTCGCGACTGTATGAGAGGGCAGAGACTTTTCACACCAGCAATATCACAAAGAAACGAGGGCGCTTTGCTGCATAGCGGCGCTTCAAACTTTTAAGAGCCTTTCGGAGATGCCTTGATCCCTGCTGAACTAGAAAATGAACATGGTGAAATCCTTATTTCATCTTTGGGCGCGCGTGCGTGTGTGTGTGTGTGCGCGTGTGTGTGTGTGCGCGTACGTGTGTTCGTGTGTGGGGGGTGAGATTGAGAGAGAGAGAGCGTGTGAGAGAGAGAGAGAGAGTGAGTGCGTGAGAGAGAGAGAGAAACACCGCTGCAGGAGGCCCTTTTTCGTAATGTACATTTTGTATTCTCGGATCTCCATGTAAACACCGCGTCGTTCCAAGCTGAGCGCGGAGCTATTTTTCTTACTTACCGAGCACTCGCGGAGAGACACAGCACTCGTGCGTCCAATCTACGTTCGCATTCGTGCGCCGGGTGCCGTAACGGCGCCCTCGCCGATGCCGCGCGTTACGGGTTAATAGATTTTGCCCAACAGTGAGCGATCCGCGGACAAAGCCTCCGGCCCGTGGCGCGCGTTTGGGGCGGCCTCCGGGAGAGGCCTAGAGGCAACTGCCGCTGAAGCCAATTAGGGCCCTCCCTGCAGGCGCGCGCAACTCCGTCGGCGGCGCTCGTTCCACGCAGCGGCGCAAGCGTACACATCGCTGCGGCGCGCGTGCTTTGCGAGGGCGCCCACACGCACACACGCGCGGAGAGAGAGCGGCCGCGAAGCGGGGCCCCAGCGATTCATTTCCTGCACGCTGCCGCTGGCGGCGGCGTGGTGCGCCCGAGCCCGGCAGCAGTCGGCTGGTCCTGCTCGCGCTTTCGCCGGCATGCAGCGAGGCGTTGAAGGCCCTGAACGGAGGCGAAGTGTCGCCTTGCGCATCGTGGCGCGGACGCCGGTTGGCCTCGTTCCCTCTTTCGATATCCTTCTGGGTGGTGTTTGGTGCCGAAAGCGGGAAGAACTTGCTGGGGAGAAAAAACTGCGCAGAGAATAACAAGGGCACCAGAACATTTCGATCGCCACATTTCGTACCTTTCTTTTGGCTTTTTCTGCTACCGTGAACTCGCCGTTAGCTGGAGCGGTGCTTGTATTTCGATCCCCAGAGCATTCGGGGAGATTATGCATTTCGTGCCGTGTGGGGAAGGAGACATATCGAGAGACGGTGAATGGAATGAGCCGCCCTACCGGGGCCCCTAAGTTTTAGCTCAGATTGTGAATCCCCAGCTGCGCTTTGTTTTAATGGACCTTACTTCTTTTGTAGAGTATAACTACTATCTGCATTCGGCTCTACTCATAGTCATCGTTCCCCAAGCTTTGAATATCATCATATATTTTTCTTTATTTTAAAAGGCACAACTATATGTACGCCACAGCGTATCACCACATATTACCTTCGGTGTCGAGACTGCCGAACTCGCCTTCCTCGGGCCCCACGTGGTGCTCTAAGGGGGCACGTGATGGTGTTGTTCTCGAGCACGCCGTGGTGTCCGGCCAAAGCAGACTGGCGTCGCTCCAGAAGGCAGGGGTCCCGCAAGATGGCGGCCACCGGTGGGTGGAAGCCGGGGCTTCCGCTCCGGTGGTGCGCATGCATCCACGCGAGCCGCACACATCGCGACCGGCCGCTCCAGGGGGGAACGGGGGGGTGGCTGCAGCCCAGACGGGCTTCCCTGGGTCGGCTGCAGAGGGCGCCCGCGGACAACTCTCCTCTCCGCGCCACTGCAGCCGCAGCGTACCTGCGCTCGGGGCGTTCATTGATCCTCATCAAGGCGTTCCCCCTCGCTCTTTTTTCTTTTTCTCTCGCCACTCGTTCTCATTGTATTTTTTTCCACCTGGGAAAACCCAAGGCGTTCCTCCCCGTCGGTCACGCAACTCCTGGGCCGAGGCTTCTGAATTTCCCGCCTCTATGGTTGCGCTCATCGGTAAAAGCCTACCATTTGGCGCTTGAGCTCAGGAAGACACGGACGATGTGTCACGTCTTTTGGCTTTTTTTTTCTACGGTGGACGTTATCGGCTGTGAGCATTTCGGCGTACTGGGTCCCTGTTTGCCCCCGTTACGCGCGTGTCATCGCCGCATCGTTCGAGAACTCCGTGCAGTTTCTGCAACAGCTTCACTCCCGGCATCAAGAAACGTTTAACTTTTTAACTTTGCTGTGACAATAAGTTGCGCTGCTTCTTTGTTTCGGCAAAATAAAGAGCCACGCTGTTTTCACGATGGAATTTATTAAGGGCTCCGCTGATCGAGGAGCTTGTATGGATTCCGAAATGTAAACCACATCCATTTTCATTTGATCAGTGACGGTAATTTTTTGCTTCCACTTTGCCCTATTTTAGTGCAAAAAGGGGGAAAATAATTTTATTAAGCTGCTTTGGTTCTACACGTTTCTTAAATAGGTATACTTGCTTTCTGACTGCGTATTCTAGAGCTTTATCTATTGTCTCGTTCACATTGCAACTATAAAAAAGAGGCTGGATACGATATATTATATTATACGGAAGCGGGTGGTAGTATTCAGCGGCTAATACATATTCAATATCGAGTTCAGGATCTTAGGAATCCCGCACAGGTTGTATGTCGCGTCCACGATTGCCATTCCTAAACGCCTTAATAAAAACCTTCAAAACATTTACAGGAGTTCATTATGCGCAAAGTGGGCGACAGTGAAATCATTGTTAGCGACGCATACTGCCTTTTAGTGAAGGAAAAATTGAATAGAAATGTTCTCTTAGCTACTGTGCGTGACGTTAGGGAATTTTGAAACTAAGTGGAGAAAGTTTCATCTTAATGCAAACTGCTCTTTGTCATTGTGATCTTGTAGCTGACTGCCTACTTGCCGAAATTGAATAGTCAGAACCCGTGAACGCGCGACGTTTATGTTTCTCGGGAAGTTGTCTGAACGCTTGCTGCACAGAGCACGAAGCTTAGTGAGAGCATTCGCGCTGAAAAGTGAGCGCGATTCATTGTTCAAGCAATTAGGCACCGAAAGCGTTTGCAAAATTCTCGCGCTCATGCAAGGTATGTTCTGGAAAATCAGGTTAGGCGTGAAATAAGAAGCGGAGCAGTTTATGGCTACAGAAACACGTGATTATGGTTCCCAGACATTCAAGCACGCGGAATTATTCTTCCGTGAATACTCATAACTGAAATAAATTACCGGATGGGATGATCTTCACAGTTTCTGTATTTTTATTTTCCTTGAACTATTACTGGCAGTTCTGTGATAGAAACATTGAGACGTTAATTTTTGGAACGTGGTCCCGAGAGTAAAGTGCTCTGCAGGTTTTACTATACAACAGCAAGATTACAACTTTCGTTATAAACGCCGTGGAAGCATGAAGCTTGTGCATTTATAAAGAGCAGTTTTTTTTCTTTTCTTTGATGCTCTTTTTTTCCTCGATGTAAAAACATAAATTTGGGCACCTTTTTTTTGGTAATGACATCATTCTCCTTTCTCCTAAGAATTTTTTAGCTTTTGATAAATGCTTCGCTCGCACTATATGCTGCTCTCAGCGGCTCTCAGCTGCTCTGTTCTGAGATTATAGCTGCTATGAGATTACATGAGCATGTGACCGCTGTGCCACCTTCGCCCATTTCCTACGCGCCCGATAAATTAATTACCTGAAAAAAAAATATTATTTTGATGTATGTTACATGCTGCCCCTTTTACGTATCAATCATGGTGGTCATTTCTCTGAAAGTTTTATGCAACAGTTTGTTGAGCGGTATCCATGTAAACGAGGGCTATTCCCACTTGCACCTGATACATTCATCCGCTTTCGTGACCTTTTTCAACAGACATAACTTGACTATAATATCTCGTGGAAAATACATGGTACATAAAATGCAGAGTTGTCACGAATTCAAAGCGACCAACTGGCGTGTCAGCTTGAACTCGTCAACGAAACTCTTTTCCGGGACACGTCCTGAAATCATCTTGGCGAGAGATTATGCCGCAGTTTGCACCTTCTCTTTTCTTTTTCGTTCTCTCCCCAGTACGTTTGTCTACATCTGGAGCTCAGGAGAAAGCCCTCAATAAATAACCCTGAAGCAACTAATAAACCACCCGCCCCGATGAGAGTGAACTGGGCTTCGCTTTCTTTTCGCTGGGGGCCCTATCGATTTTTCGGGCCCTCCTCTTCGGCTTTGTGGGCAGGCGTGGCATAGCTCGGGCTCTGTTGATTAGAATTCCGTGCTTTCTACTTCACTGCTGTTCTAAAACTTCTGTGACATGGTGAGAATCGACAATTTTTGTTCCGTGAATAGAAAAAAAAAGATGGGTTTAACCTCCGCAACCATTCGACAGAAGGGCAGGCACCTCATTTCGGTCTAGTGGATGTCCCCACAGACGATGGAACCTATTAAATTTTCAAGATTTCGGCATAATTACGCAATATAAAACACGCTAAATCACTGCACTACGTGAATATTCGCGATTTTTTCTCGGAAGCACGCTACCGTACCCACTGAGCCACTGCGCTGGTTTTGACGTGTGACACGGGCTAGCACGAACTGTACTTGTGGTGCTGGGAATGGTACCGCAAGATTACCATTCCTCGCATTTTCTTTCTTTCGCAACTACGTTAGTTCATGGCTGCTGTGGTGTACTTTGTCGTCGTTGCCATCTCACTTCCTCTTCACGCATGCTGGAGTATTATGAGCTGTTTTGTGGCATTGCTTCAAATTAAAAAATTAATGTGCTTTCATGCTGCCGTTCTGCGGTTTCAGTAACGCTTAACGTTTTACTAACGTTCTATGCCGACCCGTTCATGTACACAGATTCCGAGTGCGTTCAAAAGTAGGTGGCTTGCCGGTCGAGTAGTTTTCTTTGTCCTTATCTGGGCATTCTTTTCTTCTTTAAGGTGGCTTCTCTGCAGAAATACTCATATTGCAGTGAAACCAGCTTTGGCGAGTTGCATCTAGGCTTGGTATTTTGCTGCCCCCTCTCCTGCCACTTGCGCCTTTAATCTTTCAGGATATTCATGGTGGAATTACTGCATACTGCAGGCCATATTCAGCGGACACGACGCTCTGGTTGGTGGCTATAGCATGTGCGCCGAACCACACTTTCGTCACTGGGTTTACCACGTGTAAAACGTATGCCTCTGCCCCTTCCAAGCTCCCTATCGAAGAGAGACAGTGCTTCATGGAAAGGCCCCTGAAAATAAAAGAAAAGGTGTTCTAGGCCCGCTTCGCAACAGCACCTACGTACGAGAGTGGCACATTGTCTTAGGAGTAGATGAGGTTGCTTGCTGGGTGCTTGCATCGCAGCTTGGCTTCGAAGTCATTCCCTGCGCGGCACTCTGCTACGAGGAGGCCCATCTTTCAGGCAAGTGAAATTTTTTGGGAGCGCAAGCACCCAAAAGACGAGTGCGGTCATGAAGTGTTAAACTGAGGTAAAGTGCATCGGTGGCAGCGATGGCGTAGAAATAGAGCGTCCGCCTCCCGTGCAAGAGGACCGGGGCTCGAATCCCGGTGCCGCGCAAGTCTCCACCGGGTTTGAAAAAAAAATCCGCGTGTCGGTGGAATTGCATAACCAGGCCTGGGGTGCGGCTCGATCTCGGTGACCAGAACTGACAACGCATTTCCTCACTAGAACCGGATTTGGCCACCCTGGTGCTGTACTTGGCCACAACCTTCTATGAACACACCAAAGGACAGGGTTAATTGGAGAGACATGGGAGAGGCCTTTGCCCTGCAGTGGGTGTAGTCAGGCTGATGATGATGCATCGGTGGAGGAGTGCATGCGTCGGAACAAGGTGACCAAAGCTGTACTGCGGAAGCAGAAGCGGCTGATTCGTCTCAAAGAACGGAAAGCTCGAAAGGAGGCTCAAGCGGCTGCCATCGAGGGACCAGACAAGAGCAAGGAGACAAGGTGAAGTCTGCGCGTCCGGAACAAGCGATGCAGTATTGGCTAGCCACAAGAGCGCATCGACAATGAAAGTCACGAATACGACAACGATGGCAGCAAGATGAATAGAAGACCGACGCTGCCTACTCGGACCTTCAGCGAATGCGTGCGAACTACCCGTTTTGAGACAAGTGTGAAGTGTGTGATAGACGTTGATTTCAGTCGCCTTTGTGTGGTGTTGGTGATAAGTGATTGGAGGTGCTGCTGTGCGCGTTTCCGGACAGATATGTGTGTGAGTTTCAGCCGCCTTAGACATCGAAGGGACCACACAGAGTTTCTGCAATACAACGTGCTTACAACAGGTTACGGACTGTGCGTATGCAATATGTGGAGAAAGATGTGGTGTGTGAACTGCATTGCCTTGCTCAGCGCAAATCCTTGGTTACATTACGTCGAACGCTGGAGGAGTTTAAGCATGCCAACTAAACGTGTGTGTGTGGTGTACTGTGTGTTGAGAGTGGCGCTTTCGCGCAAGTAAACCTCTGTCGTGGTGATTTTTGCATGCATGCGCCAAAAAAGTTCATGATGGTTGGAGCGGGTCGAGTTACGGCCGAATGCGTCGTTTAGAAAAACATCGAAGGGTCACCTACTTCATGATATTTTTGCTACAAAGCATGAAAGGAAGTAAAAAAAAATGTTGATAAGTTTTTCCGAGACAGCGTTTTCTGGGTGCTCTCCGCAGCCAAAGGACTGTGATAAATATAAACTCATTCTTTAATTCGCCGATGCATGCATTCATTTGTTAGCTCACACACTGTTCCTCGCGTTTTAATAAGTGATCGCTCTGTCCGCGAAAATCAGCGCATACTTAGCCGCATATCGCATACGGTTTGGGTCATAAACACGTTGTCATGCTCGTTCGTTAGATTCTACGCCTCCCCCCCCCCCCCCCCCCCCGTTCGCTCTTCTTTCCGTTCATAATTCATTCTCTCTCTTGTTCGCTCGCTCGAACACCAAAACTCGGCAATGGTTACTGTAAAGGTGTAAGTCCGTTCTTACACCTTTAACGCCTTGGTAGTCAACTGAAGGCTCACTGTTAATCATGCGTTGCAATTTTACGCAAATGGTGGGCCGTCACGCCGAATCAGCGCCGAATGACTGGAGCAGCATGTATCCGAACCCTCTTTTTATTCTACCAGAATAGTTTATCCCTAGATAATGCGAGGCCCAATTACCAGTTAGTGCTTATGGCATGCGTAGAAATTTCAGGACATTACCACACAAAGAAATTAGGCTGTGCTTCTACGCGTTATGGGCGGTGATATCAAAATATATAAAGAGCGCAGAAAAATTCGTTCAAGCAAATCGCACTGAGCAGTTTGACCACACGGTCTGAGTTACGCGATACGATTTTGGCAGTACACAAGGTTTGTTTCAAGAATAAAGCGGAACAGATAATTTTTTCGAACTACTAATAAATTCTTCGTATCTGTGTTAGCTTAGGTTCTTAATGCTGCTTTGGAGCTCACGTACTGGCTTGTTTTGACGGCATTTTTTAAGCTCTCATAACGTCTTTACAGCATGTTTTCTGTTCGCTTATTGCTACTGCACCGCTTAAGTCAATGTTTTGGTTCTAATGTTCGTGCTTTGACGGTAATGAAAGTTTAAACGCATTTAATACCGCCTGATAAAGCTGTGACGCACTGATGTCTTTGCGTATGCGGAGCAGACGACATTTATATGGTACGCAGGGACGATAAATAGGGTTATCCTTTCAACGTCGTCCCTGGTATACGGTACAAATGAAACTTCATCGAGTTGAGACCATAGACAACATGACTGCGATGTTCTAGAAGTTTCGCTTAGCTCTGCTGTTCGCCAACACAAGCAAACAGCTTAAAGGCTGAACAGTAAACCAACTGTCATCACTTGAGATGTTCGTTTTATCTGCTTGAATGTACTGCCGTTTAGCCTTGAGTGCTTGAAATCAATGGGCATGAAAGAAACATGTAACAGAGACACTTTAGAACTTCTGCAACTAACCCGCCCAAAGCGAGAAAGAGACGCTTGAAGGTTCTGTTCACTCTAACCGTGAGTTGCTTGACAACTGTGGCTGAGACTCACTTCATTCTGGGTGCTTCTATGAGGTCGGTTTGGTCTCGAGAACAGCTTAAGCTTCATATCGGTCTTCTATTTTATCATTTGTGAGCCATAGAATCCTGTGTGTGTTTGCCATCCAACAGAATCTCATGCCTAAAGTGGTGAAAACGGCGCTACAGTCATCGACTTCCGCAGTAATCTGTGCCAGCTAAATATAGGTCGCTTTCGGTGTCTGAAAAGTCGCGGTGGCGTCCTGGGTATTGATCGTACAGAGTACCTTTTTCACATGAGCCGCGCAGTTCGCCCCTTCTAAAACGGATTTTTCTCCTCAAGGCTTTACGCAAATACAAACTAAACTGACAATTAGCTGAATAAATTGTGTTTCAGCTGTGGATAAACCGAGCGGGTCTTCGATTCAAATGCCACCGTTTTCGTACTGTTCGAAACCTTCTGGAACTTTATTCACGTAGCAGGATGGAAAGCAGGTAGTAAGATGACGACCGAAATGATAACTTACGACAGACGCACGAAAAGTCCTCCTCTTACCTTGTTTTTGTCATGCATACAGGTTTTCTCACACTGCCTGCTCTCGAACACTTCGAGAGAACTGAACCAGCTGTTTAGCAGTATCTAAAGCGGGCTGCTTTTAAACGACTAAAGCTGAACACGGATCGTAACCGCCGCTGGATCAACAGCCTACTGCCCATGGCTACGCGCGAGCTTCAAACTACGCAATGTCATCGGTAGCAGAACTGCATCGCTTTGATGATAGGAGTTGTTTGTTCGCGGCATTCGCAAGCATATTCAGTGCTGAATAGCGCTAAACAAAATATACGTCTCTTGATATCCAAGCACCCTGAGACGTCTGTCTTTCACTGCGTCTCATATTCCTTCAACTGTTCTCTTTCTCGGCGCTCATTCACTGACGATTGGGGCTTTTATGTGTCCCTTTTTCTACATGGACGAATTTTGTTTTTCAACCTGGCCACTTCTGTCCTGGCTGGATCTCACTCTGATGCCACCTCCCTTATTAAAGAACATAATTCAAGACCTTTGCTTTAAAGACTCGCGAACAGCGTGTTTTCGACACCAACGAAAAACAAATAGCAGCGCGCCAGTGCCTAGGAGCTCTCCGGATTGCACACGTAACATGGAACCTGCTATAACATTATCTTAGTCTTGTTCTCCCCCGACACCGCTCTTGGTTGCATGGACGCATCAGATCACGTGCGGCGCGCCTCCGCGTCGGTGCCGTGCTCGCCCAAGGTGGTGGTGGCGACACAGCGGTGTCCCGGCTCGTTTGGTCACCCCCGCAGGCTCGGCCAGAGGGGATGCGCGTGAACGTCTCACTCCAACCGCACGGCTGTCGTCGCCAGAGCGGCAGGGCAGACATGTTCGTCGCCGCGCCAATCGGCCGCCGCCCCCACCGCGGGTTCTCGCGCGAGAATCCACGGCCGGTTGGGCGTTCGTTAGCGCGGGACGAGCACCTGCTGTCGATCAGCGGCGGGGCCGTTCCCGCGGGCAAGAGGGTGAGGGAGGGTGAGGGGGTTGCGCGGAGCCACATCGGGACGCGCGCACGTGCCCGCAGATCGAAACAGTCCTGGCGCATATTTTGGGACCTTTCGATCGGCCGTCCAGATGAGGCGCTCTCCCAGCGTCGGCGCTCTTTGCGGACGCCGGCGGCGGCCAGGAGGCTGCGCGCGGCCCGCTCTGTCCGCGCGGAGACGACCCCATTGACGTCTCTGTTTGATGAAGGACGTTCGAGCGCGCGCCCACTGCCCGGGCCGGTCGATCCGCGCCATGCGGCCGCACGGCAGCGGCCCAACACGCGTGTTATGCCTCATACGGCGCTCCGCAAACGCTCGGTGGTCCGCTGGGGGGAGTCACTCTAGCCGGCAACTTCGAATACCAATATTCGTCTCGCAATGCACCCCCGTCTACGAGGCTGCTCGCTCCACGCCGCGCGCGAGAACGCCCTCTGCCGGGTTGTTGTTAGCGGACGAGCGGCGATTCTGCTTTGTTACACACGTCCCCCAGAGCGGAGAGAGGTAATGACATTCGCAGCGGCGCCGCTGCAAACAACTACACGGGCCAGCAGGCAGCGCACATAACTGACCCAAGGGAGGAAAAAAAAACGCGATAATGGAGTTGGAGTAGCAGAGCGAATGTAGGTATTGACGTTTTTGCTTTGGCGACCAGCTAGCAGTGCACACTCTCAACTTGGCGGAAGTTGGGCTCTTGTAGTGATATCACTGCCGTACGCGGAGTGCGACGACAAACTCTAAGCATCCTCATTTTTCACCCTGTGCCTTCGTATTACTTTTGGGTGCAAATAACCATATTGACCGATATCCTACAGGACATTAAAGACGTATGCAGAGAAAAGCTTTAGACACATAATTTAATCACTGCGCAGAATTCTACAAATGTAGGCTTAGGCACGTTGGAATCAATGACGTCTGGATTACGCATCTTGTTGCGAGGGAGCTTTGCTAAGGTCTTCTAAACAGTGACTTCTAGATTTATTTTCTGATCTATTTTACGCAAATCTCACAGTATATTCTGCCCCTTTTTCGCCAACCGTCATACGCACCTCTCTCTCAACTTACTTTCATATGCACCGATATCAGTGTCCTTCGAAGAAACCCACCCTCAGCACATCAGCTTCTGAAACGTCCGAGCAGCCACGTGCCTTGTCGACGGCGTGTTTCTTCGTTGGTACTTCTGGCTTTGCTGCGTTCGTTGTTCCAAGAATAGCCATCGGGTACGTGCTTCTGCATGCGATCCTTGTGCGGTCACGCAGGCAGAGACACGCTTTAGCTTGTATTGCCTCTCGGAAACAAAGAAACGCGGGTCGGCGAAGACACTGGGCTACGCTACGCGCATTAATCCCGCGGCCTTCAGGTTGGTTAGTGGCGACTACATAAACAGTTCGGCTGACGCAGTGAAAAGAACCCGCCCCATCAGTGGTTGCATTTTGTGATGGATCCTCTGCAAACCCATTGGTGCCATAAGCCATCGATGGTAAGTCGTGACTGTAGGCCTAGTGGACAAAAATCAAAATAGAAGAACAAAGTTCAAGAATTTGTGCATTTATGGAATCGTTTGGTGAATTTAGGTTTTTTTTTAATTGGAGCACTGGTCATATGGCATAAGTTGGAGCTGCCGATGTAGGCATGGGCTTTTATATTTATAAAAACCTCTTTAAAAGCCATAAAAAGCCCTAGCTTAACTACCATTACAAAGCAGTAATGCCCAGTGTGCTATGTCCTATTCAGAAATCGCCATTTGCGAGTTTACAATTTGTTCTTTATTTCTCATAAAACGATCGTATGTGGTCGAAAGAATGAATGGAATGTATTTTAGTACGCTAACTCGCCATGTTTCTTGCTCGAAAGTAACACTTCCACTCATTAAGATTGTTTCAGATGTCTCCTGTAGTTATCAGGTGAGCGTCTTCAAAACATGCCAACAACTGGCCACTGTGATGGCTCAGTGGTTATGGCACTCGGCTGCTGGCCCGAAAGACGCGGGTTCGATTCCGGCCACGGTGGTCGAATTTCGATGGAGGCGAAATTGTAGACCGTGTGATGTCAGTGCACGTTAAAGAACCGCAGGTGGTCGAAATTTCCGGAGCCTTTCTCTACGGTGTCCCTCATAGCCTGAGTCGCTTTGGGACGCTAAACTCTCACAAACAAAAACATTCCAACCAGTGCGCAACGCCGTCTTGTTGGGTAGTAGCTGCAGGTTAATTTCTTAGGAGCCTTGAATTTTTGAACAAATCAGAATGCAATGCAGTCTATTATTTTTACTTTCTGTCTGTGCTTCAAGACTGAATATAACCTGGGAAGTGCCGCTTTGTTAGGATCAAGAAAAAACGCATTTGAAATAAATGCCGGGGTCATAGGAAGAAGTGCCATTCGCACATAGCTATCGAGGTTTGTTAGATATCATGAATAAGTCGCACTGTAGTTTTGGTCAAAAATCAGGTGATCTTACGCTCAACGAAACATTTTATCGTTAATTCAGTCAACTTCAAAATGTTGGTGCGATGCTCAGTTTGTTCTATATATACAGCTAGGCAACCGCTAGTGTATGCACATATGACCTCAGCGTTCTGAACAACCAAGCTGAAGTTTCTGAAAATTCCATGAACGCTACATAACTTCTCTGTTTTACATTACATCGCGCCAAAAATTACTACCAGGTAAGCTGCGCTTTCTGCATTTGTAAACAGTCTTCCTGCTGTACATTGAAGTTGTTGGTTAATCGTGATAGAGCATAACAGCGAAAAAAAGTTTAATTTCATCGTTCATGGCTTCAAAATCCGGATACTTTGACCGTCCGCCCTTAATTTCTTTATTATCAGTCGTATTGGTTCCATGGCTCTCCATATGCCGCTTCTGCCATGTGGCAGGCAGTCCTGTTTGTGTTTCTTTGTGGAATTCCTGCATATTTATTTCTTTTTCCAACGGTGGTCTTTATGGCATGAACGGAAGGAACGTCTAGGACTTTTTTCTGCATGTGATGCTTTGAGCTCCGTACTGCGCTGAGTACAACCATAAACAAGAAGCTTACCACCAAGTAGCGAGCAGTTATAGAAGAAAATATTAGCTCTAAGCTTACCGGCTTAGCGCATTAATCAACGAAAGCTGATTCGCATTAGCAACCGAGATATCTAGAGTGGCAGGCCCAGTTTGACGTTTGACAGGAGACTGCCCCGTCTCACAGGCCCGTTTTGGTGTCTATGCACTCATGTGCATACTCGGCCTTCTTCCGCTTGCGGTCTTCGGCTCGATCGAACTCCCAACACACTTCACAGACTACAGAGCCCGCTTGTGTGAAGCAAATAGTCTAGCTCCCAGTGTTGTCTTATTCGCAGTCTAAACCCTCCGTATGTTTTTTAGGAAAGGAAAGGCGCATAACTGTCTCACTGGACCAGCGGACACCGCAATCGCGCTGTGACATGGCGGTGGTGTTCACCTACAAACTGAGGAAGTTGTGCGCCTCTCCTTTTCCGAAAACCAACCGAAGGCATAGGTTCCGTTTTTTTATGAAATAAAAAGCGCATAACTGGCTCCAGGTCGGCGGGCGCCTCAGTCGCGCTTCGAGGTACGTGGAGGTGGTGTCCACCTACAAAGTGAGGAAGTTATGCGCCTTTCCTTTTCTCAGAACGAACGGCGGGCTTCGACTGTGAATAAAACACGCTTTACGTGTTACGTGTTTCACGACTGTCGTTGTACCCTGTAAATTGCTTCTATTAAATGGGTTGCACACAGCTAGTACAGCTTTCGCTGTAAAACAAGAAAGATGACCGAAGCAGTTCTCAGTTAGTCTTTTTTTTTGGAAAGCAAAAAGCAAAACTTTTTTGGCCATTTTTGCGAATCCTCTTGCACTTGCTCTAGCAAGTCCGTCTATGGGGTCAGAGAAAAAGCAGCCCTTTTTACGATTGAGTGAGACAGATATTTTCAACAAATGCTAACAGTAACCACAAGGCGTGGAACCCGTGTACCATGCAGGGCATCACAACTACGTCGACATGACGTCGAAAGAACGTTTAGTGCAAACATTTCTGCAACAGAGGCCATAGGTTAGTTACACTGCGGCAGTTTTCTTGATTTATTTATATATTAAATTGCGCCTGTACTCTTGTTTTCAACCATTTCACTTCTTTTGGGGCATTGGCATACTTCACAAAGCACTCAAACTGAATGTAACAATGCCGCTACATGTTAAACATCAAATTTCTAATCTACTGCTACAGATCAGAACGCAAGAGCATCATGCTGCTTTGTTTGCTAGTAGCTGTAATGAATCGATTAGAAAGAATTTAATATTATGTGCTAGCCATCAAGCGCTACAGAAAGTGGGGGAGTGGATAGTGTGCGCTTATATGTGCGGCCGAATATTTCAGTGAGATGATTAGCGACTGCGTACGCACGTTCCTGAGTTTTTGTAACACAGAATCGATCACAGGCCTAGCCTCTTGGAAAATGCTTCGTTATATTAAAACCTCTTGTGATTCTAGTAAAAAGATACAAAACCGCTGCGATATGTCCGGCGTTGAGCTCTCAACCCGGGAGCCTCCAGCACTGTCCGCATGAAGCGTTAATTGATAAACGAAACGGGCTGTCTGGTTTCCCTCTTTCTTTGCCAGAAAGAAATTGTAAATGAGCCGAAAGCAGAGCCAGAGCCTGATCCAGAGATGAAACTGGAACGAGACTTTTGCAAGTGACTGGAATGTCTGACCGAATGCTGTTCTACTTTACTCTGATTCATCAATCTTCAGATAATTAACATAACAAGTAATATGCTGACTAACCCACTCTCCGTGTGATACCCCATTTGCTCTCCAGTATTTTAACCACCACTGCAATAACGGAAGGTACTCTGGCGAGGAATTATTAACTCGGCTAAAAAAGCAACTGTTGGGGCTTATACGCAAGGTCTGCTTTTGCTGTCTGCTTGCACTCCAGTGTATCAGAATGCTGCACTCTCCTTCCGATGAGATGTCATCATGAGAAGGACACCATGTGAATTGCGACGTGCATGCGTGTCCCCCTATGCGTCTCAGGCTCACGAAACCCAGAGAGAGCCCGATATTTTCGCTAAATGCGCACTCTAAGAGTTATTAAATGCAATGAAACCGGCGGGGGGCGACTCAATTCTGTTAACTGACACGAACCTAAAACATGAGATTTTCTCGGGCAGCCTTGGCTGTGCTTGCGAATCGCGCTGTTGCTAGGGGTTTTTTTTTCTCGCAAAGTCAGCATCACTTGAGAACTCGCATTACGCCGTCATGCAGCGTGACAGTGACGCATGTTTGGCGTTTCAATGGTCATATTTCACTATTTGCGTTATGTCAAATTCTAGACATTTTTTTTTCCTTCGAGCCACGGTTCGGGTGTCCACATTTCGTGAGATAGTTAATACACCTACTTTTGATTTCATAATAACCAATTATTCTTATGCACTATAGAGCACATAAGATTCCAGAATTTTGAGAGTGGAAACCGAAGCCGATATCTCTGCTGCTAGCCGGCGGCTCGTGACCAAATTTGTAGAGGTGAAAGCCAGACTCTCGTACGTACTCTAATGTGTGTAGTGAAATGAGCTGATCGCTGAATAACATGCAACCTAGGCGCCTCGATTTCCCTTCGGAAGTCCTAGCGACTTTTGTTCCCAATAGTCTATCATCTTTATTCTTTTGTTTTTCGTGATCTAAGGGCGCCGACGGACCTGAGCCTAGTACGCTGCAGAAAGCCCGCACTTATTTCGCCGAAGCTAACTTCACTGCATTATGAGAGCCCTTGCAGAGAAGTCATCTTGATTAACCAAAAGGAAGCTTGAAAGCACTAAAGCGCAAAACAAAAAGGGGGCATGGGAGATGAAATTCGTTAAGGGAAATTAAATAGATTAAATTGATTTTAAAGCAACAAAAAATTGAAAAAACACTGTAGGAGCGCAATATAACCTACGGAACGCAAAATTTTGTAGGAGCTCGCTTCACGAAGCAGGGCGAGCCTGGTGGAGCTGTAATTCTATGAAAGTCGAAGACCGGAGTTTCATGCACTGTTCCATCATATTCTGTGGCGTCTCTAACACCACATGCAATTGTTACCAAGCTGTAATCACAGCTCCGTTACGTCCAGTATATTTCAGGGAAAAGTGAGCTCGATTATGTTTTCCTCGGCATATTTTCTCAGCTCTGGTCATCGCATTACGTGTGAGTCGTAAATGTTATTGCAAAAGCATTAAATGGCTCATCGACACATTCTTACATCCAGAACGTTAAATTATATGACATTCTTTATTTATTACACTTTGTTTTTCACGCACGTGCTGTTGGCTCTGAATATTATGCTGAGCTTCTTTGCTTTTCAGTATCCTGTCTTGCATGTTGAGATAAGAATTGCATGCCAATACTCATCTTTTGTGTTTTGTTCGTGTTAATTTTTTTAGCTCGCATGTCGATTGGGGGGGGGGGGGGGGTTATACTAAGTGCGGGGCTTGCATTTCTGCCAACATTTTCTGTTGAGCTACATATTCTCGCACTGACGAACACAGAACGCTCTTTAAATGGGTGCTTGCCCGAAAATGGTGGGTTACCTAATCGTGTTTACCTGCGTATATATAGAGAGAGGAGGCGGGGAGCGTGGTCCTAAGCTCAAACATTTAGATGATCATTGCCATTTCAAAACACTCATTTAAGTGCACATATTTGGGTCCTTTTTGCATGTGAAAGCACGTTTGAATAGTGCAGCAAAGCAGTAAGCTCATTTGTATGAATATGCCCAAACAATAGTACTCACCTCTGCAACAGTAATCAGAAAAGCCAGGGAGAATGTTTTGCAAACAACATTTTGAATTTCTCTCCGTACTTTTGCGTTCTTTTATCCACAGACCAGCAGCTCAGGGAACTGCAGTCTTACTCGTTGTGTCACGTGACAAAAATATGAACTGGGAAACGAAAGGCATTATCGCAGCAGGGCGAGGCCGTAGATAATGAATGTGTATGCTAAGTACTAGTTGTATTGAACACAGCGTTCAGGTTGCATCGAATTATTTGCCCGGTGGCTCAGCGCGACAATTTTCTGCTCTATGCTTTGATATCCGATGCTTCGACTTGTAAAAACAGGCGCATCTCTTTTTTTGCCATTCATTTACGGCATAAGTCTGACTTGTCTATTACGTTCCAGGACGGCTTTCCCTGCGCTATCATGGTCGGTTTTTAGCGTTCCACAGAGTTTAAAAGCGCAAAGTCGTTGAGGCGGGAAAAGGCGAAGCTGTGCGCGAGTTTCTCCGTTGCTAGAGGCGCACTCGTTTGGACGCCGCGTCGTTTGCGGCCGTAGGAAGCCGCGCTGGGGGCCGCGTAAACAGCGCGCACGCCGCGAAGTACGGCCGCCGCCGCCGCCGCTGCGCCAGCCAGCGCGTCCAGCCGGCGCCCCTGCGTGGGCCGGACTGGCGGCGTTCCGCGGCGCTGGGGCGCGGCTGCGGCAGCGCCGCCTGCGAGAGGCGCGCGCAGCCGGCGCTGGGCGCGCAGAGGCCGCGGTGCTCGCGAGCTGCACGAGCTGCGCCAGAAGGGGCCGCCTGCCACTGAGCGTGCGCCGCCGCGGGCCAGCCGGGCCCCGCAGGAGCCGCCGGAGAGCCGCCAGTAGGACCCCACGCAACAGGGAAACCATGGCCACCAGCGGCGTAGAGGTAAAGGGGAAAAAAAACCCGACCGCGCATCGATCCGCGAGCAGCTTAGGCCTCCATCTTGAACATGGCGCTACCCTGACGGCCATGCTCAGCGGGCCGGCCCCAGCGACCGGGGACCCCACGGGGCCCGGACGAGCCCCGGGCCCCCGGCCCCAGCCGCCCCGAGCACGCGCCGTCACGCCTCCGCAGCGCGCTAGCCAGCCGCGACCCTCAACGCGCCAGAGTGCTCGGCCCCCGAGAGCACCCTGGTGCGCCCATCCACGCGCCCGGCGGGGTTTTCCCGGGAACCACGAAATGACCGCGGTCACCGCAGCACGCGCAGATTCACCGAATAGGCCGGCCGGGGGCCGCTTGGCTGCGTGTCTGCGACGTGAGGCGGGCGGGAACGCGACGCTTACGCAGCCCCACGAAAAGAGAGCTCGGCCGTAGTAGACCGGCGAAGCTAAAGCGACCGGATGTGCTGTTCCCTGGCGTTATAAAGGTGTGAGGGGGGAAATGCTCGGAATGAGTGACCTGACCGTTTCGCTGAATCCCAGTGGCTTTCGAGCAACTGCTTATTGTTATTACCCTCAACTGCATGTAAACATCCTATCGGCTGTGAATGAACGTAATGCCTTCGGCAGCGCAGTCTCTCATCGTTGGTTGATAGTGAGAACGAAATGCTTTATTTAGAAGCGTGCTGGGGTTAAAAAAAATGCTGTTAAGTGATCCACGGGTAGAATCATGTGTGCTGTTGTTTGTTGACCGCCGGGAAAGGTGTCAATGATAGTTGTGTACTGCGCATGCTGAATTTGTGGCTGGCTGGTCAAGTTCTTTTCCGTAAATTGCCTTTTGTGAATAGGTGTCTAATAATAGTGTTTATAAATTAGCGACATTGCGTCGCCTCCAGGATTTTCAAAAGGTTAACAGTTGGGTTCAGAGCGCTTCTACAAGCACCTTGTAAGTAATGTGCATATTTGTCTCAAGGAGAAACTAGGCAGTGCTTCTTTAGCAACTGTTCATCACCGGCTTCAGAGCTGCCTTTGTGCGTGTGGAAATAAGCATTAACCCACTGCTTTAAGCTAAAGCAACGAGAAAATTTACTCATAGAAATTCTGTTATCAAGGTTAGATCTCTGTTGTTTACCTTGGCATTAAGAGAAACGGATAAATTTAATGACTCCCAGTTGCATTCTTTGCCTCTGTACAGCTTTTCTTACATATCAAGAGTAGCCGTAATTTACAAGGCCTTCCACCTGCTGTACAAATGGGCTATGTTGTCAAAAGATTCACAGTTTTCCTTCAACAACAGTAACATGTTTTTTTTTTTTGGAGGCGGTCATTGCGTTCATTTGCTAGTCGGTGAATTTATTACAGCGTAGCTTCAGCTTAAGTGCAGCTGATTTATATTAATGAGTAAAACTTGGCGCTTTCTGTCCTGTTCTCTTTTGCTCCGTCCGAATGACGCGCCTTCTGGTTGCACGTTTACATTCGTCAACGTTTTCACTCGTCTATAACTACTTTATCCTTTTAGAGGCTCATTTTGGTTGGCACTGTTTGTTTGCATTCTCATCTGCCTTTACCTCTTTCGGTGCAAAAATGAAATTCCAAAGCATCAAGACTATTATTAAAATGGTAAGGGGCTGCTGCGTTATATAATTAGTTTTGCTGGTGAAGGCTTTTTATGAACACATAGAGGGCTCCAACACCGGTTTCGGTCGTCAAGGTTATGTTCACCGCCATTCTTTTTCTTCGGTCTGCATGGGGCAAGCATGAATATGGCACATCGTTTAGTGGAGCCTCTTTATAAGATGGATACATCCCAAGAACAAAACGCGACGTTTCGTTTTGGTTTATCGGCGGAGTGTGCTGTTTTTGATAGGTTTCGTTTGACCGTTGATGGTAGTTTTCGTGCAACTGTCCTGCCCGTTAAACAACCGCCCGAATTAAGTCAAGTATCGTTCAAGATGATATCCATTAGCGATGTTTACTAACCCTTGATGCGTTACCCACGATATCGAACTGAAGAATAGAAGGACCTGCAAATATAACTTGCACGTAGCTGGTAAAAGCTTTTCTAGAGTTGACGCTGTCCGGTTCAGCGTATTGGTTGAATCGCTTTGTGTTATACATGACAGCGCTCTGGACAGAATGCGGCTTGTATATATATATATATATATATATATATATATATATATATATATATATATATATATATATATATATATATATATATATATATATATATATATATATATATATATATATATATATATATATATATATATATATATATATATATATATATATATATATATATATATATATATATATATATGTGTATATATATTACGAACGTAGATTACGTTGGCTCCGCAGAATAAAGATTTAAGAGAAGTGGGCACTTCTACAAAGACAATTATTTATCAACGTTTCGACCGCGGTGCAGTCTTTTATATATATATATATATATATATATATATATATATATATATATATATATATATATATATATATATATATATATATATATATATATATATATATATATATACACACTCAAGATTTTGACCCCTATACTTATAGTGAACAGATAACATGAGCATCGATGACTGTTGCTTAGACTAACCTAAACTGTGTCACGATGAAAGAATAACCGGACGCTGGAAAATGAAACGCTTTTTGGAGAGAGTATTGTCGATGTTGAAATAAGGCACCCTCAGTGAACACTTGCGGCATTCGAACACTGATTTTTCGGGACCATTTCTTTCGTTTTTCTTCAGGAAGTATCTCGCCTCATTCTATCCCTTTAAAGCTCTTCTTTTCCTGTGACGCAGTGTAAGGAAGTGTTCAGAAAGCTAATTCTGATAGCTCGTATGTGGCGACGTAAGCAAAGCGGCAAGCGCGCTAACGGCGAACGACACTGGTATGTTTCTTTGCTTGCACAAAGAAGCTTAGTGTTTCGAAATCAATAACCGAACTGTGGTCTTTCAAACTACTGGCGATTCCGAGCTTGCTGGATCAGCGCGTTTTAGGCTGCTCCATGTGCAAGCTGCGCATAACTCTACAAGAGCCGACTCATCATCCGAGATCGATGCGGCGTCTGAGGCGGTCTCACATGATGAGCCGGCGCTTGAGACAGGTGCGCTTTTTCAGTAATGTCACTATGAATAGCGAAACGGTGTTAGTATGTAGGGTCTAGGAAGCGGTTTCAGTGTGCCAGCCTGTTCTCTTTCTGGTTTTTCTAATATTATTACCCCACCGAGCGTCGCACCATCTACCGTGTTATTTCTGGGGTGAATAAATAGCAATGAGGTGACGCTTTCGTGAAGTTCTTATGTTCTTATTATAGGACATCAACAAGCACGAGAAGTAAGACAATTTCTGCGGGAAAGAGAAAGCTGACCACTCTCTTTCGCCTGCTGAGACCTGTAGTGTCCAGAATACAATGATTTGCGGTGTAGAAGAAGACTCTAGAGCCTTCCGTAGCATACAGTGAGAAGACTGGCAGATGTTTTGCTTCTTTTAGCTGCAGCTGACGGGTAGGCGATATCATAGGTCTGTAGCTATGATCTCTGGTAACAGATAGCTGTTTTGAATATATACGTGCTAAAAAGGCGTGTTTAATCTTCGCCAAAAGCGAAGGGCCCAGGGTATTGCTCATAAGCCATGCAGTGGGGCTCGCATGCCACCCGGGAAAGTCCCAGCTTTCAGAGGCGTGAGGACGAGAATTCGTCTTACCTGGCGATGCACAGCAAGCCACAGAACATGTCCCAGGATCAAACCCCTTGGTCTGTATTCCTTGGCAAAAGCTTTACCTCACCAAGAAGCGCCAGGATTAAAACTTCAGTCACAAAGACACTTCAGCAGCGCGGTGCCCGTGTCTCGATGGGTGGCCTTGTGTTCGCTCTGACGAAGACGAGCCCATTTTTTGCTACTTCGGCACCATGCTGAAGCTACATGCTCAGCATTGTAGGCTCTTGCCATAGCAAGTATAGCAAATATCCACTCTTTCGTTCATCCAGTATGCGGCAGAGTCTTTACAAGGATTGAGCGGCGGTGGCGATTGAGCACGTTACTCGATTTTAGCACGATTTCAGGTTTCCTGTCACCTACATCATCGTTGCATTTTGTGCCGTAGTTTTCCAACGCGCTCAATTAAAGTGCACCCTCAAAACGGCGTTAAAGGTAATTTGTATCGCTATACTGCGCAGCATCCCATCTCTAACGTGTGTGCGACTTTAGCTACCAATTGCCCGTGAATTAATATCTCACATGCTCACTCTCTGCAAACCCAATTCAGTTGCACGAATAGAAAAATAGCCAGCCAGACTTAGGGCGTTCTCAAGCAGCCAAGCCTTTAATAACACTGACGGTGGTACATGCCTACAGCAAATGGAGGTCGGGACGTTCCCCGAGCTTTAAAGCACTGTAATTGAATGTTTTTTTTTCTGACTAAGAAGGCCTGTTCATATACAGCGGTCGACGGAAAAAAAGAGCACGTGCTGCACGCGGTGAGACATGCCAGTGACCGCAGGAGGGAGCAAGCGAGTGGGGTCACCGAGCGGCTGCACATGCCCAATACACGGCAACAAGGAACGCAACAAAAACGCCTGTTTAGGCTGAGTGGTGCTCCTGGCGTGGTATGAAGGAAGGTGGGTTAATCTGCGTGGCTAGTTAGTTTTATACACCTAACGGAAAGATCATCGTGCGCTACACGTGACGAAATGGCCTTAGTTTTGTCGCTATCTTTAGCAGTCTGAGAGAAATCCCATTTAAAGGAAAAACACCACTCTGGATTTCGTTGCATTATGTTAGGTAGTCGGACTTAATTTGAGGGATTACAGTTATTTGTAAAGTATGTAGCATGCGTTGCAGCGTTACAGTTACAGTATTATGCATTGGCATAAAGTACCGTCGAGGCTTGCTGCGGGTAACTGAAGCAGACCTAAGTTGGCAACAATATATATATATATATATATATATATATATATATATATATATATATATATATATATATATATATATATATATATATATATATATATATATATATAGAAGACAGAGAAGATAGAGAAGACGGAGGAGAATAGTAAAGTGATGAAAGAAACGGACAGGTCTGGGCTGTTTGGAAATACCTGGCCAAACTGCAGGGCTCCACGAAACGGACGAAGCGTACACAAACAGAGCCGTGTGGTTGTGTGCGCTGTGTCCGTACTTCGTTTGCGCAGTAGTGCGGCAAAGAAAAGTGAAGGGAAGTGCATATAACACTTGCAGTTGCAGCGAAACAAAGAAGACAGATCCGCGTAAACTTCCGCCTGTGAACAGAAAAGCCTATCTGATGTGGTCGGTTTGAGCCTCCGCAACGTTTGCACCTAGGGCACAATGTGGTTACGGACAACAGCTTTTATTCTGTTTCGTTTGCCATCGCTTTGTGCAAGCGCCCCCTTCCCCCTGTATCCTGACGTGAGTTTTGAGCGGAAGAAGAAATGAGGCTGGCCTATCGTTTCGGGAATACATGTGAGTCGTAACAAATGATTTCGTGTTATCACGGAAAGCATGAAAGCTCACTGAGCGGTGAAAAGTCAACTATTCCTATTGGACACTGTACACGTGTGGTAGGGGATTTTTCTGCGAAAAATGCGGCAGCCAACTCTGGTACGGCTCCAATGGCCGCAGGAACTTCTCCGGGCAGAAATAATAAATAAATGTAGATCGACATGTAACTATGCTCAGCCCCTCACTGCTGGCTTGTGTTGGGCGCGCGATTTCTTTTTAAACAGTATATAACGGCCAGTGCGCATCGTATTGGCTATAACTTATCAGCAGGAGAAAAAAGAATTGTTTACGATATCACTGAACCCCTGTTATCTGCCACAGCCACCTTAGTAACCCGTTGGTATTACCTGCTTGATCCTCAAAAACAGCATGTGCCACTCATGTACATAAGTTACTGGGACGTTTAAGCAGCGCAAGGTCTATGTACACCTTTGTTCAAAACTACGGAGGCCACTGAACGACTCGACGAAGGAATTTTCGGAACGACTTTGGGTGCTCTTAGGCTCTAGATTGTGAGTGTAACTATCCTGGCTTTCTAGTACCAGGAAGCGGCAACAGCGTTACGGCGACCTTACAGTAACGCCCAGAAGTTTCTCGGGTGAAACTCAAATTAGACTGCGTATTTATAGTAAGGGTTACGTTGCTGAAGTCGTGCTCGAGCCCAGTGCCATATTGCCATAATATTAGAACTGTCACATGTTAAAACTAGTCACATTAAAACTTGTGGCTACCACTACCCATTTCTATGATTGTGAATGCAATCGGAGGCGCTTGTGCGCGCAGTAACAGCACCCCGTGAAAGTAATTTCGGACTCTTGGACAGACGAACGTGTTTTCTTCGCACACTGGGCTCACTGCATCCGCTTCCCAGAGTTCTTACGGTCAGTAAGGTGTACTGTGGCTCATGAAATGTCTACAGCCTTGGTCAAAACACAATGAAAACTGCGCAAACATCACGAAGGACGCAGAAAGAAAAGCCGAGACACAGGGCGCTTCCTTTGTCTCCTGTGACAAATGCGTCCTTCTTGAAGTTTGCGCTGTTTTCATTGTGATGATCAAGCAACTAGCTCATGATCAACCAACTAGCTCAAAGTCCCCAAGCCACGGGACTTGCGGTTGAACCATGTAGCTGGGTACTTACGACACTCTTGAATGCACATATTTCTCGAGGTTAACAACTTTCGCCCTCTGTGCTCCTGGCCTTCACACCTTCATTGGTGTCGTATGTTCCCTTGCACCAAAAGGCTCGACAGTTATCCGCGCGTTAAGGGTGGTGTACGTGCCTAGTTTTCGTTTGTTTTTGTATTTGCACAATAATTCAGCGCCTATAAAGCTGCAATGGCGCATGCGTCACAGGAGCAGGCACGTTATTCCCGTGACAGAAAACCGTACTACTGTTTTCGCCGCACCAAAAAGCACAGCGCTGCCGTTATTCTTATTTTCAGGTAATTTTCGTCCTATTGTTCCTTTTCAGTCCACGTTTTCTAGGCTACCACCATTATTGGCAGAACGTTACCTCACAAAATAGATAACTATGTTAAGTGCATTCTACATGGCGGAAATAGGGCATCGAAAGGTATATAGCTCCTCCTTCCCCTTTGCTCACCAGGTAGAGAAGACAAGGAGTAAACTTTGCTCGCGGAGAGCTACCAACGCAGTGCCTACCTGAGAACTCGTTCTGAACGCTGCGGAATCAGCTTCGTCGCATCCAGGTTATCCTGCTTTCGTCTTCATGTACCCGGCGTTCTTGAACCGTAGCGACGTCTGTATAATCTCTTCTGCACAGCGTCCACATTGGGCAAATTATTTTACAACTCTTACTTCGCTGGATCATCGCTTTACAAGTCATCGCTTGAGCCACGCAGTCGAATTACAGTTCCGTCACCCATTCATCGTGAGAAAGCTCAAATCCTCGTCGCGGTACTCTACGTTTCGCTGTCATTTATAAGCGCGGTTCTATTTAAAGGCGTGCGCTTCGTAACGAGCGTAGCAAATTTTTCGTAAACAAGTTTCTTCCTGGCTTTCATACATAGCCTGTTTGTTTGTTGTTTTTTTTTTGGGGGGGGGGGAAGCACGGTGCACGCCAGTTGAAAATATATTGCCCGCATTGCGCAACCTGTCTTCTCTCCTATTCATGCCTTAGCGCTTGTATCCGGCTTCCGACTAAACAGCGTTTCTAATTAGCGTCCGACGCTGCGAGCAAAAAAGTAAACAAACTGTCGCGCCGCTCACGATGAACGCTGTTGCGGCGCTCATTGAGCCCGAATATGTCATAGTGCTGCTAACTATTCCTAGTGGATGTACGAGTCCCCTTTTACTCGCCGCCTTTCGCCCCCCCCCCCCCCCCCCCCCCCTCCCTTTCTCCCGCTCCACCTCCCTCTGCCAGATATTCTCGGCGCTAGCGTTTGTACGACTTTACGGGTCTCTCCAGTGCTCAGTGGGCGCCTTTTATCGACCAAGCGCAGTGCGTCATCAATTTGGACCGGCGCCAAGACACGTCTTACTGGGACGGCGAACCGTTGATAACTATATTTCCAAGGCCACGTCCCCAAGTCTCTCGGCACTGAACGCATAACGTTGCGTAGGGAAACAATGCTATAGTAGCTTGCCGTGTCGCGTTAGTGTCTCATCTTTCCGGCGGCTTTTAGTAGCGTCACACTTTTATTATCTCTCCCGACAGATCTTTTTTTTTTATTCTCTCGCTCCTTCTTTTCTTCCGTGCACTCACGCAGGAGCGAAGCAGCATAAGTCATTAACGTAGCTTAAAATATTTTATTTCGAGGACTAGGTTAGGAAACCCGCCTTGGTTCCAATAGCAGGAAATCAGGCAATGAAGGGCTCTTCCTTTAGTATTCGGCTTCTTTTTCGCCGGCCTCGAGCAACGTGATAGCACTCAAGCGCTTGGATATATAACGTCAAAATCAGATTTGTTCTATATCGTCTTTAGTTTTCTTTTTGTGTTTGTGTGTGTGTTTACCTTCTTCAGCGGCGAGTAGGCACATCACCTTGAGAGGCTTGAAGACGTGCGGCGGCGCGTACTCCCCAGCAAAGTACACACGTTGTTCAAAGCGGCCATTCTTCAAAAACCAGGTTGATAAAATGGATTAACAGGAAAATACGCGCATGTATTAGAAGGCACATAAACATTACAGGCGAGGTTTTCCTCGAACAGCTTAAGGAACTAAATAGTTTATTAACGCGATAGCGTTAAGGGCCGCGTGTCGCAGAATAGCTGGCGTCTTTGGCCATGAGCGAAATATACGCGAAAAGTCCCCAGCGGAGTAACTTGGGTGGCAGGTGAGCTACCTGGGTCGCGTGACCTTGTGCCGTCATCACAACCTGCTCACCGGGGCAGGTGGCAGTTAAAATAATGACTAGTAGCGAGGTGTTGCTCGGAAAGACCAACCTGGGTCTCACGAGCCACACCGGTGGCAGCACCTGCCACCGCAGGGCAGTGGCGCGTCGCTTAACCGCTGTATACACCGCTGCGCCAGGAGTGGTATGAGGACTCCCAGCGATCTGTGAACGTCAAGCAGAAAAGGACCAATCCCGCATACATGGGTATTAACCCAATAACACTATCGCGTCAAACACTTAAGCCCTAGCTTAACTGTCCGCTCTGGCTTTTTTTGCTTGCACCCATTTTTCTGCTTGTTAAGCACCAGAGCAGTGATTTTATAAATAACGAACCAGTGAATGGGTGCTTAGCCTTGGCGTATGGCTTTGTGTATGGGTAAAGTGTTCCGTTAAAAGGATGAATTTGAACGGAGCGAGAAATTCTCCCCTGTGGTGGGCATAAATCTTGAGGACGGCTAGAAAGACACTCAGGAGGGCTGATTCTGAGAAGTCTTGATTAAACTGGCTTTTTCCCGTGTCCAGGGCAAAGCATAGAGTTGGTCAAATTACAGCCAAGAACAAAAGTGAAACAGCGTCGTGCAGGCCACACCCAAATGGGTGCATTTAAGGAATGAGGCCATTGTCAAAGGCCCCTCGTCAGAGTGCAGTGGCGCTCCAAAGAAAGCGCATGTAGTTTGTGAGCAGCCTTGTGGGACCCACTGCCCGCGCTTGCGGCTACTGAGATGTGTGTAGCTTCAATGCAGAAATAAAAATATTTGCTCTCTCATAAGCAGATCATGCTGAAAGTGGTTTTGGATCTTGTGCGACGTCTAAGCTGTCCATAATGAAATACAATGGTGCAATCGAACGCACTCTTTTTTACCGGCATTAGGTTTTGACAGATGACGCATGCTGGTAAAAAGTTGAATAACAAAGCTGATTGAATCAGTCATTACTTAACATATCAAACGCCGTTGTGTGCATGCGGACACCTTCGGCATTAAAAGCCAGAAATTATAATGCATAAAAACAGACCATCAGCTTTCCAAAGCTTGGAAGATTGGTGCATGCCCCAGGAACATTTCACGTGATCTTACCTCAATCTGGAAACATGCCTGAGTAACGCTGTTTAAATTACCTATTTACATACACGCGTTTGAGTGGCTTAGTTGAGGTGCGGCAGCGTGCTGGCGCGTTTAATGAGCTCTCGGCCAACATTTCTGCCGTTTTGAGATCGCCTGTTTTCTTCTTTTTTTGCATCCGCTGAGCTCGGCACTATCATTATGTTCTTCGGAGAGAGGAGGTGTTTCTTCGGCCCCTGAGTCCACATTTTTGGAGCGGCAACCGCTTGCGTTTTGGGTGTTTGGCCCGTTATGTATCGGCCATCGTGTTTAGTAATGAATATAATGTACCGTTTGCTTTTCGCTACATCGGGTACGAAATGTTAAATGCACTCAGAAAAAAGGCCCGGTGAATAATGGTCTTTTTTTTACGCGCTAAATCACTTACGCAGCTTCCAATTAAAAATATTGAATTTTACATCACCCGCTGCGGTGGCTCAGTGGTTAGGGCGCTCGACTACTGATCCGGAGTTCCCAGGTTCGAACCCGACCGCGGCGGCTGCGTTTTTATGGAGAAAAAACGCTATGGCGCCCGTGTGCTGTGCGTTGTCAGTGCACGTTAAAGATCCCCAAGTGGTCGAAATTATTCCGGAGCCCTCCACTACGGCACCTCTTCCTTCCTTTCTTCTTTCACTCCCTCCTTTATCCCTTCCCTTACGGCGCGGTTCAGGTGTCCAACGATATATGAGACAGATACTGCACCATTTACTTTCCCCAAAAACCAATTATTATTATTATTACATCGAGGCCGGGCCTCCATATTGTGTCGCTTCTCAGGCATGGCCTTTCGCGGTGCTCTAGAGTGGAAATGAGAAAGCTCCACTTTCTTATTGCGCGGATGCTTTTAATTCCGCCTGAAAATGCGAAAACGAGACGACAGGAATTCCAGTGAAGTTGCCGAGCCTGGAGCCTCCTTTTGTACATTACTTTTAGTAGCAGCCCTTAACAGAATGAAAATTTGGACCTGGGCAGTACGTTCACCGTACTGCATCCTGCAGTCTTATTTTGAGAAAGAGGAAACGTACATCTCATGAATAACACACAAACGCGAGAACACGACAGCGAAAATGAAAAAAAAAATGGCAATGACTGTTTTCTTCCGTTAACCTTGTCAGTCTTAGCTTCTATTCCTGTATCTACAAGACAGATAAAAAGAAAAAATCGTGGTGGCATGTTTCAAACTTGTCAGTATCCTATAAGCTTGTATGTATGGCGAGAAACGCTTGTACTTTTCGTCAAATACTGCGTAGAAATGACAGACATCCCAGATTTGCAAGAGGACATTTTACGCACAGAAAGTTACTTACATAAAAATCTTAACGATGAACTCATTCTCTTTTCAGATAATTAGAAAAAATTGCTGGCGCTTCAGCATTGCCAAGCCCGAAATATTGTGCGAAAGCAGTTTTTCGCAGGCGGATACCACCGCTACATACCTGAAAGCTCGATTGAGGTGTCCACTGTTGTTGTTGTTGCTGTTGTTAGCCTTTCAAAAGATGGAACATACCCAAACTGGGGGATCGGTCATGAATCAGGAGCCCACTGACCCAGGGAGCCAGTTATACGCCTCTGCTTTCTTAAAAATCAACGGAGTCTACAACGTTATCAACGGCAACGCCGTTGAAGGCATAGAACGTCGGCGGTCAATTGCTTCAGTGCCGCGTTTCTGTCAAAACGTTTTCAACGCAAACGCAAGCAGCGTACATCTCTCTCACTACCGCCACGTACCTCAATGGTAACAAGAAAATTCAAACAGCGCTAGACAACAGGACCAGAAAGAGGAGGAGACAAACACAGCGCTGAACTTACAACTTATTTATTTGAACTAAGAAGTCAATTTATACATACAAAACTGGGCACACATGCGCACGGTCATACATCGATGATGACATAAAAAATCCAAAATGCAAACATACACACGTGATGTACCTTCCTTCCAGTCTGCCCTTTGTGCAGCAAGAACCTGGCTTCGTGCTCTGGTTTTAGCATAGACGTGGTCGACTTATTTTATTCTCTTCCCCATAATCGACTTCTGCAATGTGTTCAAAATTGCATCTCAGAGCAAAACGATGAGTGCATATTCCAGAATGATAGTGGCATTCCCAGTGGGTCTCTTCTGGAACTTTTATCGCTTTATTTAGAGAACACCTATGTAATGTGGGAAGATAAAGTTTTTAAGCAAAAGTCGCGAGTGTGTATTGGTGCCAAAATTGCCCCAGTTTTTAGCAACTTTTTTCTATGTTGACAGGAAAGTAGAGAGTGACATAAATGAAAGGTATGTTCGAATTTTTCGATATGTGGACGATTTCCTGATTCTAGTTAGGTCTTTGGGTACTGATTGTGTGCCTCAGTTACTCGATGTTTTTTTCTAAGCACGGGTCTGGATTGAGGTTTACACATGAGATCCCTCAGAGGAACGTCCTGCAGTTCTTAGATCTGAAATTGACCTTATTGTCTGACCATGTATGCTGGCGATACGCTCCCAAGAGTGAAAAACCTCTTGTAAGCCACGCGTCTTGTCACTCCAAGCTTGTAAAATTCGGGATTGTAACTGGATGTATTGGTTTGGCTGTCAAAAAAATCTTGTATTCATCACATGTATAGTAGTCTTTCAGTTCAAGCTTAGAGATGCAGAGAGGCCGGTTTTCCAGATTCCGTACTTGTGGCTGGTGCAAATAAGATTATAAAAGCGCTGAAGTGTTCGGGACAGCCTAAAGTAAATGTTTACAGGAAAACATTGCGGTCATGTCTTATGTGCACGCGTTGTCGCATCGTTTTAAGAGGGTAGGGGCCAAGTATGGCGTTAATATCATTTTTTTTTCTGCTCCTAATAAGCTGGGGGAATTAGGGGAAGCAGTTCAGAGGAAGCAGGAAAGCTTTAAACGGAATATTACCTGCAAGGTAAATCACGTCAATAAGTTCATCACTTGCAAGAAGGGCTTTGTTTACCAGGTTCTTTTATCATGTGGCCTTACTTACATAGGATAGACAGGCCGTTGCATGGATATTAGACTCATGGAGCATGTCAATTCATTGAATAAAAAAGACACGAACCTGGAAAAGCATTGCAATGTGTGTAAATACGTTCCTTTTTTTGTCGACACAGAATTGTTATTTTTTCATAGTGACAGGACTACCAGAGAAGTCGCCGAAGCATTACATATCATCAGGAAATCTAATAGTTGTGTTATCAAAACATATTTAGCTTTGTCAGCGAAATAAATGACATTGCTGCACAAAGGATAGATTGGAAGGCAGATACATCACGTGTATATGTTGGTATTTTGGATTTTTATCTCATCATCGATGTATGAACGTGCGCATGTGTGCCCAATTTTATACGCATAAATTGACTTCATGGAATCGCAGTGCTAGCAGACAAGAACACAGGGAGGACACAAACACACACTTGCGCTTTGTGTCCTCCCTGTGTCCTTGTCTGCTAGCGCTGCGATTCCATGATGTTCGATCACCATCAACTCGCCCAGCAACATACCCTGCATAAATTGACTTCTTACTTCAAATAAAACAGTTGTAAGTTCAGCGCCGTGTTTGTCTCCTCCTCTTTCCGGTCCTGTTGTCTAGAGCTGTTTGAATTTTCTTGTTACCATGGAACACCAACTTGCCCAATCTTCCGTCCTTCTACGTAGTTCAAAGCCCGATTGAGGTGCCCAGTGACCCAGGAAGCCAGTTACGCACGTTTCATTCCCCTTCGTGACTGTTGCGCACAGATGGAAGTTGATGAAGACGACGATGTGCGATGCACAGCGCGAGAGTGTGTTGCAGTTTAACACGAGGCGGTATTGGCTGCGGCGATTGCATAGTGCTCTAGTGCAGTGGCCAGCGAAGCTGATCTGTTCGGGCCGCCGCGGGTTCTAAGCCCAGTCGCGGCAATGTTTAATTTATTTCTGCAGGTATCAGATAGGGTTGAAACAGGCATCGGCTTTTCCGTGTTTGCTAGTGACGTAGTGCTCTCGCACTGAAACTTGCCCTCGTTCCGCATAACGTTAGCCTTCCTGACGTGCATCTTTTGTTAGAGGTAAAGAGCTCGCAATGTTTTCTTCCACGCCGCGTAGTGGGGCTCCAGAATCATCCGCTGAAGTTTGAATTCCTTAAAGGTGACGACAAGCCACACAGGATCCATGGCCTATGGTCAAATCCTTCGGGCTGTATAGTTTCCACCGAGGTCTGTAAGTGGTCCAGGCTCAGATACCTGGCCGATGTCGCAGTATAATTTAGGGCCCTTAAATGCGCTAGCATAATTTTTGAAAAGTTTACCACTGCTATTGTCTTCTGTTTGCAGTGAAGATAATCTACAAAAATCGCATTCGTCTGACATCTTGAAAAACGCCTTTTTTTTTGCACACAGATTCTGTGCTTGAGCACGGCGTTCGGACGCATATCAAGAACGATACTCCAGTAACACCTGCTTTTGCGGTTCGATATTTATTGATACGAATACAGCAACCCCAAGCGCGTGTTTAGTGAGGGTGGCTTGTGGCACACATATTTTGGGCCATCTGCGTCTGTAATTGCCCGTGTGTTTTTCCTCGTAAGTAAGCCTGCTTGCCTAGCGTGAAAGAAGCGCCTCATGCCATGCACTCTTTTGCAAAAATATCGCTGCGGTTTCATCCAAGCACATTATTTTACGTCTTGATAAGCTTCGCTGCAGAGAGAACTCGACCATATTTGAGAGTTTTTGTGCAGAACAAATGCGCGTGCACTTACGTTTACGCATCCGCACAGCGACCCGCAGTCCATGGGTGAGTGGTGAGCAAGTTATGAGGTGAAACGATGAAAGCAGGTCATAATCATTTGCCTCCATGCGAATGAGAGCACCTCCGCACAGACACGCATTGGCAATATTCTAATGCGCATTTAAAAGTAAAACTTTAAACATGTTTATATGTGAATGGACCGATAAGCATCTGTAGGGTGTTAATTTGGGTCCTGGAAGCTCTAAAGCCGAAATAATAAATTCGCCACACCTCGCAAAAATCAGCCCCTGATCATATTCTTTACACAAAAAAAAAGCATGGACATCACAGCACAATTGGTACCGTGCATGATGAGATCATTTTCGCGCTCATGCGAGCACAGAAATGGGGCTGCTAACAAACATGAGGATATAGTCCGTGAGCATTAAAACAGCTCAGCGCTGTGTACGCTGCAGCTAGCGTGGGCTGATGAAGGGCCGAGTTCACTAAGCTGTTCGGAGCTAAGAACGGCTAAGTACGGCTAAGAACTGGTGAGCCAGCTATCGCGAGAGCTAGCGATACAATGAGCGAGGTTGCGAGCCACTTTTTTCGCGTGATCAGCCTAATGAACTCGGCCTTTGATAAGCTGTAGTGAGCTTTACGATCCGAAATTCTGCGCTGTTTTCGAAGCACGAACGATAGGTGCTCACTATAGTATTTGAGCCAGAATCTTCGCCAAAGTAAGGTCGCAGTGTTAGAATTGCTGACACGCTAGAAAGCAGCGGCGCTTAAGAGTCTTTAACCGGCACGGTCATGTCAGTGTGGTGTAGCCCGTGATTTAAGGTGCTGCGCGAGGTGTCAAGAATGCCAACATCGCGCAGTGCAAACGGCCCAAAGCTTTACAAAAACGACAGGCCTGCTTGCATGCGCACCAATCTAAGCACAGAATAGATAAGCTTCTTTTATGCTAACATTGTGGCTAGCTCATGCAACGAAATTTAGCATGCGAGGTCAATCAGCAGCAGCCTGGGAGTTTTCGGTGCTAGTTTTCCATTTAGCCGGTTTGGCACGAAAACAAAAAGATATATCATCTTACGGCCCCGATATTGCCCCTCCGTTTCGTTCAAAATGTTGATCTGAACCGTGGCATTTCTCCCTTTTGCATGGCTTTCTGAGATTTTTATTTCACTGCGCCGCCGCTAACACCAGAATCTCAAGCCTTCCTTCTCACTATTTTGTAACTGGCGGTGGTGGCCGCTTTGAGAAACCTTCTCCCTGAATGGCACTGCGTACATCCGCTACAGCAAGGCTCAAAGTAAGTTCAGTCTGTCCAAGAAACGACCATTTTTCACAGAAGAAAAAAGAAAAACTATTTCACCATGGTCGTATCCCCCTGAATGAAAGCGCTATGTCATGTCTATGTTGTCACTGTCTGAAGGACAACGATACTGAAATCGTAACTGCTTCGAGGAAAGAAATATTGACTTCGTGCACATTCTCTCTGAATACTTCAATCCAAGTGCTTTCGGATAACTTCGACAAGCACTCCCAAGTAAGCGTTCGTGTTGATGTTTTACTTGATTTCTTTAAATGTCTCGTATCATCAAGACCTTACTGAGAAGACGTCAACAAAGTGTGTCCGAAGTGTTGACTACCCCGTGCGCTACGTCAGTTAACCCAACGTATTTGATGCTCCGTCACCTCCACTCGCGCAGGCTCCTTGCGACCAGGAGATTGCTCCAGATGAATATTCGTCCGGGTATGGAAATCTCTGATTATCGATGCATACCCTTGATCAATCTTGCTATATGCATGTTTGAAATTACAGTATCCTCGCAAAAGAACAGGAGTGGATGTGTGAGTGTGATTGCTTTTCTTATCTATTCGGCTCCATCATTTTCATTCCCTCTTTTTCCCCGCTTATCTTTATCTTCATCAGCATTTCCATAGCGCTTCTCCAGTTTATTGCTACTATTGCGAAGAAATGAACGTTGGAGACTGTTAAAACTAAAAGTTATGATATGAAGCGCGCTTTTAATCGGTCGCAAACTCCAAGTTCATATTTACCACGTAGCCATTCGTTTCTGCGACATCCGTATTTATAAAGGTACCGAGAAGATCGAATCGGGCTAGTAATTATTTTGTAGTCGTTATCTACTTCATTCAATGTGGTCACTCCCTTATGTCCGGTAGTTCAGCCGCCCCATTCCTCGCTTTTGATAAAGGTTTCGTCGCTGTGAGATTTCAAGCACTTTTTCCACTCAAGTCGTTTCGCTACTTCGCAGAAGTCAGCAAAGTGAGACAGTGTCCGAGGAGTGGGTTGCAGGCCATGTCATTATCTGGAAGGGCCTCCTACCCGCTTTTAATCTGGGGTATTACCTGGAATCGATAAAGCGCGATGGTGTGAGAATGCGCTTTTAGAAGCATTCCGAGAAACGTGATGACCTGCTGAGAGGCTGTTCGCGCAAGGGTGCTTCCAAGTGAAAGGTTTGTCTGCGAGGGCTTTGGCGCCATGTTTTGTTTTTTGTTTTTCATTTTGCTTACCTGAAGCCTGCTGTCATGTGGCGAAGGCCACGTGCTGCCATCATCGTGTTTCTATCATCGTCGACCGTACATGTACTTCAGCTACGTCTAGTCAGCAATGACTCTCTGCCATCCAATTAGCCCCTGGAAAGTAAGCAACACAGCGTCAACATCTCATGCCACAGCTGTCGACTTACTGTTCTCTTCATTTTTTATTTTGCCTCACTGGCGAGAGTCGGTGCGTGTCTCATAATGCAGCTTTGAGCTCCGAAACCTTAGTTCGCTCCAGGATGTATATAACGTTGTAACTTTCTTTTCCGTGGCTAGCGCTGGAGTTCTGAAAAGTAGCGTTTTGCGCGCCTAGGCTCCTCGTTTCAAGGTAGACACAGCTGCCGCCCGCTATTTCAAACGACTCTTTCGAATGGCTAGGCCTCCACTTGGTTTTGTTTAGTTGGCATGTGTGGCACGAGCTCAGGCTGTCTGGGTTGTTTTTGGTCATGTTTCTTGTTTCGCATCACTCAGGAGTCAGGCGTATGGTAGTGCAAATGAAGTATATGTAGAATAACGTCTCTGGCGGACACACTCTCCCGTTTCGTAGATTCCGGCTGTTCAGATTCAGTCTGCAGTTTTCTGCATTGACCTAACGCAGGGAGTCTCTATCGATAAGCGGGGCAAGCCATCAGCGCCTGTGCACTTATGCTGCTGGCTTTTGAAGCTCGTACTGCCCCTCCTAGTTTTCTAACTCATTACCTGACAACACATGTCGAGGATTGACAGCCGGTATACTACCAGAGTTTCCTTCCGTCGATGAATGACCTTAATAAGTACCGCACTGTCATTATAACCGCAAGGTGCCGTCACCCTGCTTTTGTCTGGTCATAACGGTGAATATAATACGGCGAATACGTGGAGAGCTTCTTTTGTACATATTTCGCACTTCAGATGATGTCTTTTCCTCTCTTCCTTGTCCTTCTTGTCCTCTTATGAGGACCATTTTTGTGAAATGTATTAATTTTGCGAGGGTGCATTGATGCTTATTTGCGTCTTTGGCCATACTTAGCAGTGTTTATATTTAAATTTTGTAACAGCTTTATAGGCATTCACACAAGTACGTGAACGTAAACGATTCCGAACGTTTCAAACCTGAGTTTTTTTTTTACTTTCTCAACAGTCTCTGAAACTGTGCCGAAATCATAAACCATTAACTCGAGCGGGAAAGAGTGCGTGATATTCATATAGGTTTGGTTGATTGGTTTATGGGCTTTAAACTCTCAAAACGACTCAGGCTATGAGGGATGCCGTATAGTGGAAGACTTCGGAAAATTTCTACCACCTGGGGTTCTTTAATGTGTACTGACATCGCACAATACACGAGCTTCTAGCATTTCGCCTCCATCGAAATGCGACCGCCGCGGCCGAGGTCGAACCCGCGTCTTTCGGGTAAGCAGCCGAGCACCGTAACTACTAGAGCCACCGCGGCGGCTGATATGCAAATAAGATGACGTAAGGGCAGACAGCTCTGAAATCCTTTATAGGCACAGGAAGGGCTACGCAACGTGGCACGATATGCTGTCGCTGAGTTTTACTGAGGTCTGTTGAAAGCCTCCTTACAAAGCGCAGTTTACAGCACATATCATGAAAAATCAGAGGACAAGAAATGAGGACGTTTACTTGTGCTGATGGCGTGCCGAGGATAAGGCCGTATTATGTACCGTTTTTTTTTCTCAATTCGTTTCCATGTCCTCCTACCACTCAGTGACTCTACCACAAAGTGAACTACCTCTCAGTGAGGGCATGCCTTGTAGCGAGCGAGCATTGGCATCCGCCGGCTTTGTTGTCCAATGGCAGAGAAGCGAAATTTGAATCGTGAAAAGACCCTTTTCCAGAATAACGCCCCTGATGTCGTGAATGCTTAGACCACGAAGAAAGGACGCTAGATTCCCACTTTTAAGAACCTTTAAGCGAAAATCAAAACACTGTTTTGTGTATGCCACAGTTTTGCAAGCTTGTCGAGACCCGAGCGTCCTGTATGTTCTTTCAAGGAACAAAACGAAAAGTACTTCAGGCGGAGTTGACCAACGATGAACTTATAATCTACAGCGACTTACAAATGGAAGCAATTAGCTGATCTCATCAGATATCATAGAGGTTGCTTATTGGTATACAGCGTATCATTCACAGGCAGGCCTACTAACAAATTGTCTGTTAGCAGTTGGTATCGCCATCCCATACAGTGCTTGCTCATGTTTGTGCGCATATATGTTCATGTGCGTGGGTGAGTTTGAGCAAACATGCGGAAAGGTCGATCCACTGTCGGCGTATATCAAGAAGTTCTACCGCAGATTCTCTGAAAACTTCCTTTTCCGAGGAATGCCTTGGTTGATCACCTATGCTTGCAGTTTTGTTTTATTTATTTTTCATGTATCGGAAAGCACCGCAATTGCATCCCTTCAGCGCATCAACATGGCAGATAACTTTTTTTGATTGTATAAATACCACTTTACACGCACACCCAAAGCACGTATTATGGCTTGCCGGAAAAAAAAGTGTGACAATTAATATAGTTCATTTTAACCTGTTTCAAGCAGCGCTGCGTTTGCAAACGACGCACTTTTTTTTATCACGCCTGCGGTGCTCACTGCGTGAGGCATGATTTCTTGTGTAAGCATACCCACCGAGTCATTAATTTCTCTCATCGTCCTGTGCTACGCGTTTCCCGTAGCCGATGCAGCTCACCAACGCCCATGCTCCTCCGTTTAATTACGCTGCCCTCTTAAGCGCGTTTCGTCCTGTCTTCCCCTCCGAGCTTTGCACGTAAACAGTGGCACATAAAGCACTAACCTCTCTAGTGTCTACCCACCGCTGCTGCCAAAGTATTCAGCCCTGTAACCACCGCCTCCCGACTGCGGCAAATGCGGTCCGCACCAAAGGCAGTTTTGACGAAAATGTATACGCGACAGGGCGCCCAAGGGTTTGGCTCTCCTCCCTTACACACTTTTTAAATGGAGTGAACATGTTACAGGAGCCCATTAACGAAAATGGAAAAAAAAAATTGTCGCTCTAACTCGGTACTTGTTGGGTGGTCTTGAAACTACAAAAAAGAAACGACGCAGAGATACCGGCGTGTTCGCTCAAATCTCTTCTGAAGCTAATATTCAAATCTGGCAGAAGTACGAGTGTATCTCCCTTCGGCGTTGGAGGTGTCACGTGATATATATCCCTTATATAGGGCGTTTCGCTCGTCACCTGCACAGCTTTCGCCACGCATCGTAACAAGCATGCGTGTCAAGAGGCTACAAAGCGGCCTCGGCACGGGGTTAGCGCATTTCATTAAAACGACCCTTGGGACGGCTCACTTAGCCACATTTTTCGTTTCACAGTTTGCAAGGGCGTATTTTGACAGTGGTGCCAACGTCGCTGTCGTAAACTCTTCTCGCGGGTACTTTTGTAAGCAATTATAAAAAGCACTCGTCAAGGATTAAAATGACGAGCTCGTAATTGCGTCACGCAACAGTCGGTGCGCGCAACAAGCGCTGCTGCGGCTCACCGTTTAACTAGCGCTCCCAAAATGCATACTTCAGCGAAGAAACAAAGGGGACAGTACGCATGCGTCATAACGCACGCCACATTACTGCCATCTTGTGTCAGCAGCCAGGAAAAGCTGTTTTTTTTTTTCCTGGTTCGCATAAATATGAGAGAAATGGCCGCGTATGTATAAGATGCCAGTGACAGCCTGGTAGCCAAAGAAGGAGAGGAATCAAGTGGCATCTTTTGGTGCGCTACGCCAAATTCGTGGATTTACTCGACTTGACAGCTTGCTTGCAGTTTGCAGAAAGGTGTCTTTCTTGTGCTTTGTACATTAGAGCGACTGTTCGGAACCACGTACAGTGTTTAAGGCAATAATGCGCTTTAACCGATAATGATGTGCTTGGTATTTATCATAACATAAAGAATATAACAAAACCTGTCGTTTTAGTGGAGGTGTAACGTACGAGGTGCGTAAATTGACGTAGTGAGACGTTAGACATCGGTGGAATCCTCGTGCGGCGCCTTTGTGCTTTCATGTGAAATTTAAACATGTTAAGGCAAGAACATTCCATGAACTTGAAAGCAAAGAGCATGAGCCACATTTTGTGGAAACTCAATCTTCGACCCATTCTTTAGGCCCTTCGACGCTGGCTTCTGCTGCCTGCGACGTCAAGGCTGAGAATCAGTGGGCACTATCGGTCGCTGACTCCGCTACGGAAGGCGAATGCGAAAAAGGCGAAGGCACACATGTGAAAAAAAAATATCGTCGCATTATAACGGCCCCAGGTGAGTCGACGTCGCTGGCAGGCGGTCATTCGCCTACGCACGCTTACGCTTACAAAGTGCACGTGCGCCAGGATTACGAATGATCTCGTTTTCACTCCAATGTCTTTTCCGAGGGCGAAAGAACAAAAAAATGCGCAGATACACCAGAGAAACGCTGGGTGAAACTTATGTAGAAAGATACTCCTACACTCCCATCGACTGTGGATGCGATTGTCGAGGGATTTCCCGCGCCTTTAATTAGCTTTTCTTCTTCTTACGGGCGATCTCATAGAAGCTCGTGTATTTCTACTTATTCCATCATCGTCATCTGCCACTCTTCCTTTTCTTCCAAGCTCAGTTGGATAACACGCATAACCTATGTACTCCGTCCTATGCGGTCATGTATGCAATGTACGTTACATATCGTCCTGTATGCAATGTACACCTGCAAAAAATTTATGAAATGCAATATTAACGAAGCAAAAAATTAATAATTTCATCGCTCTCTTTTCACCCAGCCTAGAATATATATTCGCATCTTCATTCTGAGCGTGTGGATTATATACACAGCGCAACTTTAGATCCCAAGCGGTGCGTCACGGATTAAACTGAATTCCTTCGCCAAAGACACATCCCATAATCTTTTGGCGGTGGGCGTACGCTTACGAAGACATGGTGGGCCTTTACTGCCGTCTAAGTTCAGCTCTGCTGTGCGGACGCAAATTTGCGTTTAGAAAAGTCTGGCGTTCAAGCGAATTTCTGCATTTAAAGAAAACTGGAATGTCATCTCAGGCCTCACATGTTGCTATGTTGCGTCCCCATCGTCCATCGCTTAGTCTGTGGGTGCATGATGCGTGAAAGCTAGAAAGCTTTGGAGAGGAATTGAACGGTGCCTCCCAGCCGCTTGGGAAAAGGTTGGGCCCGTGCATGGCAGGGCAATTGTTGTCCACTTTAAGTAGCGGCTGGGCCGTTTCACAGCGTAAACTGGTCGAGGGGCTAGCTACTTAACTGGGTTGCTTTCGCTGCAAACGATGAGATTAACGAAGGTTTGCAGCGAAAACAAATCATAAAATAAATTATTGCGCCTCTTAGTTACGCAAAACGCATCGATATGTTTTTTTGCGTAGCTTTATTATGACGTACATTTGCTATGAATATAATAACTTACTAAAATGAAAGCTTTCATATTTCTTTGCAAGCAAGCGAAAACGGTACTGCCGTGTTTTACTTTCAGCAATATCCGTCCATACAAGTCAGCTCTACAACGAGGAGCTTTACTTTTAAGAGCGTTAGCTCTTACTCATCACATTTCGAGATTTCATGGGGTCTGCTACCACCCTGAGATTACAGTGTCATCTGTGGCAGCAACTATTCATCCCGTTTCGAGATTTCGTGGGGTCTCGTAACGCCCAGAGATCACAGCGCCATTTGTGGCAGCAACTGGAAAAGAGCACATCTCGCATTGAGACTTGTAGCGTCATCTACAATAGCATTGTATAAACAACCACCTGCCATGTGCTAATGATGCCACCATGGTCCAATATGGTGGATAGAGGTTGAACTGTGTGAGTATGACGTCAGGGAACGACATGGCGGCATAGTTTCGGTTTCTCGAATCCAAGATGGCGGCCATTAAAATTTGTTGTGCCCTCCCATCCTTTTCCCCCTTCACCCCCAAAAATATCCTATAACGGGTAGGAAAACTGTCCCGTTATGGGGACAGCTGTATGCGCATACATTCGTTCCGCTATATATACTCCGACAACAAAGGGAACCCATCCGGAAACAGTTGTGTACCGAGTTTGGTAGGCAAATAAAGCCCTATGGGTTGTGGCATAGAAATAAAACCGCAATTAAAGAATAGGTAAACATTGTATACATGCAATTACGAATTCAAGCGTTAAAATATCGCAACGCAAGCCGAATTCTAGGCCCACATTGACGCCCCAAACAAACCAACTTTCGTTTGGGACGCATCTTGAGGCGGTTTATGTTGAGAGGGGACAACGGCTAGACGGTGCATCGTGATTTCTGTGATAGATGGCGCTAGGCGGCGTGCGTGCATGCGTAGCCGATCATAATAATTCCGACCAACTGGGTTTTTTTAACGCGCACTAACATCGCACAGTACACGAGGCTATAGCATTTCGCCTCCATCAAAATGCGACCGCCGCGGCTGGGATCGAACTCGCGTCTTTCGGATCAGCACCCGAGCACCATAACCACTGAGCCACCCCGGCGGCTACGAATAGAATGGGTGCATTGTAAGAAAAAAAATATTTTTTATATCTACAAAACATAACAACGGTTGTTGGCCTTGAGTCACTCTGTAACTCCACTTTCCGGGATCATGTCTTCAGGACGTTCAATGCCATTTTCTTTATGGAAAGTTACTGCGTACTTCTTCAAAGCTCTCGTGCTACAACGGTTCCTCACTTTTACAGCAGTGATGTTCGCGGAATCTTTTGGTCCCCAATGCTTGCATGGCAGCACATAACTTTCGTTCAAACAGTTCAAAGATGCAAGAAGAAGCAATCCTCATTGCGAAAAAGGTTTACAAAAAGAAATAAGAAGTGTGGGCTGTCATGCACTTATACTCTACAACAGTTAGAGACTTGGGGTTGCGAATATTCTCTAGCAGTAATATTTTGTATGAGCATATAAGCGAACACTGTGCTTCAAAATGTTCCAGCTTCATAAAGCGGGTAGTAGTACACGCGGGCGAGCATTACTTCCTTTTGCTTCATCCTTTATGCCTCCTGATCTTTCCTCCTGAGGGCTAACCTGAGAGTAACCAACGCTGCATAATGCACAGCCTTTGTCAAATGTATAAAGGGCGCCAGGTTTTCTTCTTGGTCTCAAAACATTGCTTGTTTTGTATAGCCAGTGCTCCAGGCCTCTCGAGTCTGGAAGCGAGCTATTGTCGGCTCCCCTACGGATCTTAGGTTCCACAGATGCAACAATAGCGCCACCATGTGGCCCCGGTAACAAAACCCGGTGACCAGTATACTTTTGACGAAGGATGAGCACTGTCAATGCGCCAGCTTTCGGTTGCAGCGTTGCATGCATAGGTATGTGCGAAGTCTTCTCAGCTTGGTTGGATCAAGTCGCCTCAACGGCGCCTGAGCCTCGCCGTCCGGGATCAGCACTGGAACGACCCAAAGCCTGAAAATGAGCCAATTAAGCTGCTGCACTGCGTCGCTCTACGCAGAATACCTCAGAATTGCCAAACTGATCGCACTGCTAACCGTGCGATCAGTGCCGGGGCCAGCGGCTGTTTCGGACGAGCGGATGCACAGAGCAGTGCCGGCCGCCCCTTTCCCGCTGCCTGCCGCCGCAGTTGCGGGTGTTGGCCCGGCGTGGAAGAAGCGGTGGCCGCCGCAGCGCGGCGCACGCGCCCTCTGCATGTGCCCCGCTTGGTGTTTTGACGCTCGAAGCGGAGCGGCGAAATGTCTTCGAAAGGGGCCGACAGAAGCGCTGTTACGCGTGCGACCACGAGGACTGCTCACAACGGAGCTGAAAGAAGCGTCAGTCTTGTGGCTGGCGATGCTTGGAGGAGAGAGCTAGCTGGGGCCGGCAAAGAGACAAAAGAACATCAAGTAGTACGTATCCAGAAGCGAGAAAAACGAAATGCGGCCACAAGGCGCGTACGATATCGCAACAATTATCCGACATTAAAAAGGGCGTCGTTTACTTTTGTTTAGTTTTCCCCAAATCAGCCGCGATGCCCGGATCTCGCAGAGCGTTTGTTGGCCGCGCGCATGGGGGCGGCGCGCTCCCGGGGAGATCGATGCATATATAGGACGCGGCGGAGGGCGAGGAGCTGGAGAAAGGAGCCCCCAGCGCTCCCTCTCGGCAGGTGACGGCGAAGGGCGTGTCCACTTTATTCCGCTGCTTTTGGCCGTGGAATATAGAACGTCTCGCGGCGCCGTTTTTGCCGTCTTTTTTTTTGCGCAACGAAGCCGCGCGAAAAGGTGTCTCTTCGCGTGCCGCGTTCACGTTTCATCGTGGCCCCGTTGTGTGCAGTCGCGGCCGCTTGCATAAAAGAAAGGACAAGTCCCGCACCGAGGGGCTACATACGTGAGGTGGGCGCCAAGGACCGGCACCCGGCGATGTGACGGCCGCCTGATTCGGTGGGAACAGGCTGCCCAATCTATGTGCATGCAGGTACCAAATGCGCGTGGACCTCCTCAAAATAAAAAGAGTGCTAGAGCCACACACGCACGAACACAAGTTTCTGACCAGGCTTAGTCCCGCAGCACTGTCTTTATCGGGGCTGTACGTACGGCTAATGGGCAAAGAGCAGAGCGAAACGGTTTGCTTTGGGGTTGAAAGATAAGAGTTGTTTATGGAAGACCTCGAGGGGTGGCCTCATTATCTCGCCATCCGCTGAGCTCTGGGTTCCAAACGCAAAACAAAAGCAAAAGTATGTGATGAACGATGCTTACGATGCATACGAGGATGACGTAGCCTACGGACACGAAGTGGAAATGCGGTCCTTCGGAACACCAAGTTCAGGCGGCTCTTTTCGCGGGTGGGACGCACTTATCACCAAACTCGGTTCAGGGGAAATGGGGCCGGCAGGTTAGTCCGATAGCTGAGATACTTTTCAAAAATTTAAAGGAAAACTGCTGGCCTTCTGGTGTAGCGATAGGAACTAGAGCCTTGTTCGTCACTACGATGGACAAACATGACCATCGCGAAGCTGACACCGCGTTCATTTTAACATCACCAGCCATTTTGAGGACCCCTGAGCACGGTTAAGATCCCGAAAGTTCCACGAACAACTTCGCGTCAGTGCGCTATACATGAACTAATTCAGGGCGGAGGCCCTGGTTTCTCACCTCTTTTTTTCCCGTTCAGTATAACAACAACCTCGCGATTGCGGACGCCAAAAGCTATCATTGACCTACTCGTCAATAAAACTACCGCTGATCCGGTCTACTTCTAGCACGGTTGCGGTACTCGCTCATGTTTCTCCTGCTAGTGTTTTGCCAAGAGAAAAGATAATAAGATAATACATACTTGCAGCAGGCGGGCGTCATCAACGAACAAAAGTAGCGCACCGTAGAAGAACCTACACAGCGCGTTCACGGGGCCAAGGAAATCATGCGGGACGCGCGCAAACACTCGCTGCTTCGTGCATTAGATGCACTCTCGGCGCGCATCTTCTCGTCGGCGATACCTGGCGCCGCATCCGCGTTCTCCTCTATTCTCCGCGTGGCGCAGCCACTCGCCGAGTGCGGTCCTCTGTTGCTAGTGTTCTTTTTTTCCTCCAGCTCTAATCTCATTTACGATGCCGCTCTGACCCGGCCCGTCGGTTCTTCGCGCCAAGGAAACGAACGTTCGCGGCCGCGCCTGGAAGCTCGCAGCGCGCCGATCGGTTCGCGATGTATGTTTGCCCGGTTGCACCTCGCCTCCTCTGTTCGCTCGCAGCCGCTGCGGCCTTTCTCCGGGCGCATCAATTATCCACCCCATCGGGACCCGCGGGTACGTTGGTAAACAGGCTGCGGTTGACACGTGTAATCCCTGTGACTGAGAACCGCCGCCGCCATGAACGCCGCTCCAACCTGGGCTCCGCAGTTTTTGTGCGTCTGCGCCTCTCTCAACTGCGCGTGCGCAGAGCTCGTTCCAAGCTTTTCGCCAATCGAGGGTCCTGAGAAGCAGCCTGCCCGAACCTGGAGGCCAAGTGCCGCGACCACTGCCTACTCCCAGTCGTTGTCGGTTCGCATTTTCCGTCTCGTATGGCCCCACAGTTTAGCGCATCTCCTGGGCCTTGCGTACGCGGGTGCTGCTGTTTCAGGCGCCTGTGCACTCCTGGCAGCGAATACTAAGGTCATCTAGCCTTTTACTTTTTTCGGACAATTGTCTCGCGTGTCGTTCGTTTTGGCCCCTTCACTTTGGTCGTGTTAGTTTAATCTCGTGCGTCATAAAAAAAAATGTGGACGATTTAGGCTAATGCGAATTAGGTGCACTAGCGCTTCGGTTTTCACTTGGGCTTGTGTTCGAGGCTCAGTTTTCAAGGTCAAACAGGATTCAGACAAAGATCGCCGAAATCGGACTTGAGCTCCTCCTTAAGGCTACGACGCGATAGTGTTAATGGGTTAATGCCCATATATGCGGAATGAGTCATTCTCTACTTTGCATTCATAGATCGCTGGGAGTCCTCGTACCACTCCTGTACTATCATCGATCACTGGCGCAGTGGTTGAGCGATGCGCCACTGCCCTGCGATGGTGGGTACTGCCACGAGTGATGGGGCTTGTGAGACCCATGTTCCTGTTCCTGAGCAAAGTCAAAGTCACGATAAGAGACTTCGGACAGACAAACATTGGCCCAATCTGAGATGGGGGGGCTTTAGTTCAAGCGCACTAAACAACGACTTAGACTTGCAGCTTTCAAAGGTGGCAGGCGTACTTTTCCTCGGTGAAACAATTTTAAACGATGTCTTTTCAGCGCTGAAATGGCGCAGTTTCGCGCATATGGACTTGCACTGTCCTGACCAAAAATACTTGTTATCAACTTACCTGACACGTGCAAACCACCCCTTTTTTAGATTTTCGATAAAAAAAAACATTAGTCGCATCGCCACCAGCGCTCATTACCTCGAATTCGTCTGCATTTGCTCTTATTTCTGCCTGAATGTTTCATTTTTTACGAACAGGCGTAAGAAAGAAAAGGCAGACACGCACGAATGTGCACTAGCAACTGACTGGCCGTGTGCAAATGGCACCTTTCGGTAAAAACTGTCAGACCCATTCGCCCGTCAGTACGTGTTCTGCCTTAAGTTTATCCTTACAAGCGCTGTCTCTCTATGCCGCGAAACCTAAGCATCTTAGACCGAGAATTGTTTTTTCATTACACCAGAAGCGTCGAACTAATTGGCTCAATTAAGAGGCGTATTGTTTGCAGTTCGCACTATTCTTGAACAAAGACGTTATATTCAATTCAGCGTGTTGCCTTTATCTTTATTTTATTTTTCTTTGGTCGTACGACGAGAGACGCGTTTCTTCAAAAGGCTGTTGTTTCTGTCTTGATTTTGGAGCGAATTAAAAATGCCTCTCGGCTTTGCGTAGCCTGAAGCACGCATTTCCTGCAGCTTGCACCCGGACATGCCTTGGGTTTTTTGCTTTCTATTTCATTGCCTCGCGCATGCGGGTCGTCAGAGCTTAATCTCTCTGGTGCGGGCACCTTGTCACAGGCACCCGCATGAATATATGCCAACGAACGAAGGCTGGCCATTTACAGCCGCCTCGGCCGCTTGCCTATAGGTGGGTCACGAAACGCGAAAGTAATTTCGAAAAGGAATTAAAGAAACTGTTCGGCGCAGCTAAAATACGTTCAGGGCACAAAATTACAAAACAGGCTTCTCGTATAGACCGCAAAAAGCCCGCTCGACACAATTCCGATCTGTCACTGCGAGGGATGGCGTCCCGTGTATGGGAGGCCCAATCAGCCAAATTCAGCCAATAGGCAAAAAAAGAACCGTCTGTTAAGTAGCCACGAATTAATTACTTTTACTGGCTAGCCCAGTCCACGTTCAATTTCATTGTTTTGTATTGCACCGGAATATCGGAAGAACCAAATGAGCGACGAAAACTGCGCAAGTCGACAAGGCCGCTCAGTTGAGCCTCTGAAGTGACCCCGCTAAGGGTCACCTTCAGGCCTTTGAGCAATTTGGTTTTTTACCCCCTTCATCCTTGTCATGCCGCGCGGCGAGCCGTCATACGCAGTTGCTTTTGACCCGGGTCGGCTTCGCTACCTTCCGACGCTCAGTAAGCTAAGCGGCACCTGAGCGTATATTTCTGTGTTCCAATGCATTGCTCGTTTTTAAGAGAAACCACACATATGTGTAGGGCGACTCGGGCACTTTACCTGAGACCCAGCTGGCGGTGTCGAAATGCCACACTCCATGATCCGAACTGCCCCACTCGCGCGCTGTTACACGGGGCTTTCGAGTTGCGTGCAGAATATATTTCGGGTAATTTGCTTAATGCCTTCGGCAACGAAGGGCTGACAGCGGTACTTCACGTCGTCAGAAAGTCCGGATATAGTCCTCGCGCGGAGTTATGCGTGCGCTCTCCGCAGCCAAGAGAGTGCCTGTATCCAGTCAGTCGCGCTTTTTGTCGTCCGCGCGCATGCGCGGCTTTCTCGATGTAGCTTCGAAAGGTGCTACTCGGCGCGCACCGTGCTATGTGCCAACGTCACTACTCTTTTCTTTCTCTGGAGTTTTCATTCTGGAACCATGCCGCCATTTGATGTCGTTTTCCTGCTACGCGGACTGTCTCGGAAGCAGGCAGGTCGCAATTTTCGTTCGCTGCCGCCCGGTAGATGCCCTTCTTGTTCGAACGGATGCTCAGCGCTCTTGTTGCTGGTGGATGGAACACGACATGCGACGGAATGCGCAGAAACAAGAGGCTAAATACGGGGACCCTGGCAGGGATTCTCCTGCTTTCTCTTCACACCATGCTTAACAAGTGCGACTGACAGTTTGCCGCGCAGCATTGCGAAACGAAATGAACCTCAATATCGGCTTACACTGACAACATGATGCAAAAGTGATGAAGAGATCCCGTTAAAGTTTTCACCCGAAACCTTTCTTCTAATTTTGTTCTTTGACGCTTTTCTCTTCTATTCTCAATTTTTTTTTGTGCACTCGAAGATAAAAAACAAATATACTACCACGCTAACAGGGGTATTCGGTGTTTGTTATAGTCACACATAAAACAAACAATACCCTGGAATGCACAATGTCATGCGACATGTCGAATTTTAGTCTGGCCTATTCATTATGTTTCTTGTGCACTTGACTGTTGGCTGTTTTGATCACTGGCCCAAGCAGCACAAGTAATTGGCCCAACATTGGAACTATATTGGCAAAGCTGGCCCTAGAAAGGACCAGGATGGGACCATCCTGTTGCAATATTCGGCCGATGACCTGTGCTGCTTGGGGGGGAGGGGGGGGGGGGTATTCGCCAATTATCTGTACTCGCGCGCAAAGCATTAAGCGCCCGAATCTGTGCCTCAGTAATGACCGATTTTTGGGCTGGCAAATAAAGAAGTCTTCCGTAGAGCAGTTGCTTTACCCCGTTGTCAACGCGAAGATAGCATCGATAATGTTGTGCAACTGTCACTGTATGGAGGTTGACCGGTGCTGAAACATCAGACGCCGTCAGGTTGCAAAACGCAGAAAAAAAAGCACTTCTTCGTTCTTGACAGTCCCGCGTGGTAAAAAGAAATGGCAAAGATATATGCACCGTGCCCTCGCACTCAATTCCTAGACTCATCTCGATCGCATATGAATACAATTGGAGCGCTTACGCGAGAAGCTGCACCCCGTTTCAAATGTTTTTATGAGCTACATGAAACGTGTAAATAATCCAAAAAAATCATAACATTCGCTCTGTCAATACCAAGAACGCTGTAATGTTCAGTTTTCTGCATCCCGACGCTGTTAAGCCCGGAGAGAGTCTCTAATGCATCTCTCGTTGTGAAATCGAAGAAAATGAGATAGATGGGGAAACTCTGTACATCGAAATCGGAATCCTCGAACTTTTGCAGATTTTGACTACGTGCAAGCTTTGACGGCATTGTGTGTACCGCGTAAAAAAAATCAAATTGCACCTAAATATACTAATCTGTACGTTAAACAAGCGGCAAAGAATATTTTAGCGAAGATGCTGCAGTAGTATTAGATCTGGGCCTTTGTCGTGAAAGCGAAAACTGATCACAAGTATCGATCTCTTTTTTCTGACAAGATATCCGTGTTTTCGAGCAGCGGCGTTCGGCATTTCAATCTGGGGGGAAAGAAATTCAGCAGGCGGACTTAACGCTTGTGAAAAGAAGTGTTTTGCGCATCATGCAGACCTGCAGAAGCAGACCGGTTGAACCTTGCAACCTCGCGTTTAAACAAAAAAGAAGAAAAAAAGGACGCTGGCATAGTACTTCGCTCACGTAGGCACTGATGACGCCACTTTTCGCGTCGTTTTTGGCGCAGTTTCGCGCCGTCAGAGAAAGCGTCTTCCCAGGAAGACTGGAACGGGTTGAGGATGGGGTCAACGGCCCGCAGTTGCGGACAGCCCAAAGATAGCGGCAGAGGTCAGGCAATGCGAGCCCGCGAAGCTCATCGCGAACCACGTCGGTGCCAGTCGGACGTTGGAGCATCAGTTCAACGCCAACTCGTTCGGCTTTGCATGTACGCTCAGCGACAGACTCGCAAAGGTGCTGCGGATTTCAGTGGCAGATATGCACTTAGCCACCTTATTCAGCAGCAAGATCTCAGGGAGGCAGGCTTAAACGACTATCTAGCGCTGAGATTCTCTTCATCTCTCATGGCCACCGGGCAGTTTTTTCCGACTGCACGCTTTCTGGTGGTGGCATGTCCGCCCACGGCGACTGCGCCTATGAGCTAATAATAACTGGTTTTGGGGGGAAAGGAAATAGCGCAGTATCTGTCTCATATATCGTTGGACACCTGAACCGCGCCGTAAGGGAAGGAATAAAGCAGGGAGTGAAAGAAGAAAGAGAAATAGGTGCCGTAGTGGAGGGCTCCGGCATAATTTCGACCACCTGGGGATCTTTAACGTGCACTGACATCGCACAGCACACGGGCGCCTTAGCGTTTTTCCTCCATAAAAACGCAGCCGCCGCGGTCGGGTTCGCGCCTACGAGCTCTGGGCTTTGCTTTCGTGCAGTCCGTATGTCGCGAATATTGGCCAACCGGCAGGGAGAGGTTAGCTACAAACAGTGAAAGAAAAGCAGCCGATTTTAGGACAACCAGATACACTCTAAACAGAGAGGAGTAAAAAGGAAGCAGTCTGTCCCCTAACGCTCTCACTTTCACAAAACGGGAGTGCGCTAGAGGACAGCTTACTTGCTTTTTATCGCCGTATAGGCGCATTCGTGTTTAGAGTGTACGTTACACAGGGATTTCTCTATTTGTAAGAGGTGCTTAAAAGTCGCCGCTGTTTTTTTTTTCTTTTTTGTCCGCGCGCGTTTCGTTTTGTTTACTCTTCAACAACAACAACAACCACAAAGAGCACCGTAACTGACACCGCCAGTAAAGAGACACGTGAGATGTGCGTCGTGGCTACTATTTCTGGCAAATGCCTTTTCGGTAGTGCACGTGTGTCTGCAGATTAGCAGCCTGGGAGGAGAAAATAAAACGAGTCGACTGCGCCAGCCGTGCTCTGCAGGATGAACAGGCGGCGGCGTTCCCCTCGACTGCGCTTGTCCAGTCGGAGAGTCTTGACCCCCGCTACATCCCGCAATGAGCTTATCCCTCGCAGTCACGAGACACTCGCAGAAGCGTACTCTTGTGACATAAAGCCTCGCCCTGCTGATGGCAGCACACACTACGCCACCGCTGCGCTACGTAAGCACACCCCGGCAGCCATTTTATTTTGTGTGTGTGCGCGCCTTTCGAAGAGCCCAGCCGCCGGACCGGCTCTGATCGGCTGTGTGGCTGGCCCGCAGCTGGCTCTGACGCCTCGGCTTACGGCTCGACGTGCGTAACAGGCTCAGCCTGCACCGCGCTGCCGTCAAAGAGTCGCGTGCGCCGGGGTAGGCGCTCGCGCCACGCGCCAATCTTGTTGAGCGACGACGACGCGGTAACCCACTTTACTGCTTAGAATTTTTCACGCGTTTTGGCTCGCCGTGTCTCGACATTTCGGTCGGTCTTCCCCGGTGCAGCGCTCACGTAACGGCGTGCGCCTCGCTCTGCATTCTTTTTGTTTCTTTTTCGTTTGCTTTTTGGGGCAGTGACATTTCTTACGGCTAATTTCATCTTATTCGCTACTGCGTCGTTCTTTCATCGGAAAAAGTGTGAACTGAAAGCAGAGCAAAGATTGAGAAATAATGGCATCATCTTCTGTGCCATGTCATTGGTGAGCCTCATTTTACCGTCGTACCTGAAAAGAAAAAAAAAAACGTTTACCCACTCCGTAATATTAACCCCGTGTTTTCCCGCCACCAGTAGGTTATTACTTGGTGGCTAATAAAAAGAGTAGCCCGTCAGTCGCGTTACTCTGGACGGCAGCCCGCTTCTGGCTGCGGCCTTTTGATGCGTTCGTCGGGGTTGTTTTCCACTGCTGTATAGGGGCTTCGTCGTATAAGATGTGCGCAGATATGGGAGAAGCAGCTTACGTGGTGCTCGAGTGATGCGCGTGCCGGAGCCCGCTCCTATTTATTTATTCACCCCCGCTTCCGTCGTTAATAGGTTAAAAATAGTGGCGAAGCTACGACGCTTCGCACTGTGTGTTTCGGGAAATTGTCGCACGTGCCAGCTTGGCTTGCTCGAATTTTCTTACGCACCGGCTTCGCTGCCAGGATAACGAGCGTGTAAAATGATACGCCGAGAGCTTGACTTAATGAGCTCGACAATTAGCCCGTTTGCTCGAGCCTTAGCCGAACGCTTTCTCGTGGGGTGCAAAAAAAAACGCTTTCACACAAAGCAGGAAAACGGAGCATGAAACGCCGAGTGAAAATTCGTGGGTAATCATTTCTGCGGTAAACGCTCTTGGTTATTATGAAGAAACATCCGTTGTCGCTAAGGGCGAACTGCGTCTCTTTCTTATTAGACTCCCTCACTGGCAGAAGCCTGTGCAGGGCTTCTATCGCCTGGTGAAATTTTATGATCGGTGGCCTGTAGGAATCAAGACCCTCCATTCGTTTGCCACGCCTGAAGAGTAATGAATGGCTGTTGAGAAATAGGTAAGGAGCGTGTATGGGAAGCTTTGCTTCCCTTTCATCGCCTTCGTACTGCTTTCCAGTGCCTACGGAGACTTTCCGTCGTCCCCGCTTAAACGACTGGATCCTGCGACGAATGACCGTTCTATCCGTCGCTCGTCTTGTAACCGCGCAACGCCTTTGACTGCTCTGCATACAAGATGCGCCATGCAAAGAACATAGTTCTGGGGGCATAGACTTTACATCCACATTAAATGGATATTGTTTTTGCTTTCTTTTGTTTCGGAGTCCTAGATGTAGCCAGCGTACCGCATTTGGCGTTGTTTTCGGGTGTGCAAATGAAACCATACCGGGACATATCGCGGCCGGCATAGCAGCTCGTGGTCGAGCTCTCTCTAGCTGTTGGAAGATCCAAGTCCAAATCCGAAATTAAACGTTCTAATAAAGCCATAATTGTAATGAGTGCTCTTTGTAACATTAAATAGAATACTGGCGGACTTCGTTCCGCCAGTTGGTGCGGGAATTTCGAATGACCCTAGACCGGAAAACAGGCTGTCTATCGCTCCAACAAGCAAAGAGGTGTCAGAGCGGTGGCCTTAGACAGCAGGGCGCCACTTGAACTTGAAGGAAGGCGCCTTCCTGGCGAGACCATAACGAAGCCAATATGGCGCCGGTGCGAAGCGCGTAGAACCGTGCAAAAGACATGAAGGTGGCAGGGGAGGGGGAGTCGAGTGGGGAGGCAGGCCGGCAGGGCACTTGCATAACGGCCGCGTGACGCGGTCCCTTCAGTATCCGACGTCATCCATGACGCGTGTCCGGCAGAGCCCGCTCTCATATCACTTCAGTTCTGCGCAGTTTTCTTTTTGATGCTATGAACGCTGTTAGCTCCCCCTGTCCTTGTGCGCGGTGTATCGCCAAAGTTATGTCACCGCAGGAAAGCTCTGGCTGGCGGCTCAGCGCGTGAAAACAATATCCCCGATTGTTCGAGAGGACGCATTTCATTTCGCCGCCTTTGCTGAGGAAAGAACCCTTCGGAGGCGTCGCCGGATTTTTTTTTTCCGCCGCGCGCCCTGAAATATACAGCTGCGCAAATCCTTGTGAGCTGCGCACATGGCTAAAGATGGAAAGTTCGAGCTATCTTTTCTTTGTACGAACTTGAAACACGCCTTCGTCCGGGCAAGTTGTTCAGAGAGAGAGGGGGGTGAAGGAATAGCGGGAAGCTTGATCAGGAGAAGGCGCTGGGTTCGCTAACCCATACTAGGGGAAAGGGAGCGTGGAAAAGGTTCATTCAAAAAGGACGGGTGTAAAAGGGCAACTCCAGAAGATTTTTGAACGTTCTGACTTATGACATTATACTTATGACATTATACATTATTATACGTTGTGACATTATACTTCGTGGGCTTCGCTGTTTAAGTTCCGATAAATAGTTTTTTTTTAGTAATGAGGGAAAACGGTACAGAGCAGCAAGAACCAGAAAAGCAAAGCCGAAATTGGGTTTCAAAGAAAGTACACGCCATGAAAGAGCAGCATATGATGTTACTGATAGTGCCAGGAAACCTTTCTTGTGCGCGAAGTAAGTTTCTATCGTTCTTTGTTCGAAATGACCAAATCAAGCACGATTTTTTTTCCATCAGCAAACGCAGGGCGATTATCGACGGGCAAGCAGCTCGTGACGTCGCCTGTCTGCGAAATTCGGCATAAAATACATGAAATAGAAGTCTGCTGAGAACATACCGTAGAACATTCAATGAAATGCGCGGAGATAGCAAAACAAAAGTTGCCCTTTAAGAAAGGAAGCGAGGACTGTGCGTACGGAAAAGTCATAGCCTATCGCGGAGCCACGACGCCCTCAAGCAACGGAACAGGGCCTGGCAAGCTGTTTAAGTTGTACATATATGTTTAGTTCGTTGTGTATTTACACGCCTCCTTTTCGATCCTAGTCCATAAGGCTTGCACAATTCACTATGATAGCGTTCGAGAGGTTGACAACCCACGTTAACGAAAGCTCGACGCGAAGGAGCAATGCTCCTGTCCTGTTCTAATTTGTCTGTGGTCTTCTTTTGTATTCACGTATTGTTAAGTTACAGTTCATTTTTGTGTGGTACTGCTGCGACTGCCAGAGTACAGCGCTCCTCTAACGACCGTTACATAAACTGGCATTCTCTGGCAACATCTGTGCCTTTATCGGGACACCCATGAAATAGTCAGCCGTTTCGACTAAGCGCGCATTTGCCGCGAAACGATCGGTTGGCCACAGGAATTTTATTTTTCAGAAAGAAAACAGAGATAGTCGCAGGCCATGGGACAGGGATGTTTACATCGCAGGTGTTCACAGCGCACAAAACAAGGGCATGTGTTCGGGGGGGGGGGGGGGGGGGGGGAGCCGTGGGTAACCGAGTATAAGGAAAGACGCAGTAGTCCTCTCGCTCACCCTGGGGGCAGGGAACACAGTCGAAGGCACATTTTACCACAAGTCAGACTTTGTGAACCGTCACGTGGGGTACTACGCGAAGCGCCATGCAATTATCGTGGCGCATCTCGCACTGCATCGAGTCCTCTTACTCCTAATGAAGCAATGGGAATCTTGTTGGCTCATAGAGGGCGGGGTAACACACACTCGGCACTGGCTTAGTCAGCAGTTTTTCCTTTAGGGAGTAAGGCTCGCGTCTGTATCTCGGTGAGAGAATCTTTCACCCTCCCTCCTTCCATATCCGACATTATTGGACAAAAATTTTAATATTGGAAAACTGTAAAATACTGTTAGAGAAATATTCAAGCTAATGGTCGACTCTTCCGATGTGTAGGAAAACATTTTTTTAGTTTTTCCGTCCCTCGATTCGAGCAGTTAAAACCGCCACAGAAAACCGATGGGGAACTCTTTTGGCAATAGAAAAAACGTTAATTGCAAAAAAAAATGCGAGACTGTGGACGGGAGATCTGCGAATATATTGACTGCTATAGTGAAATATTAGAATATATGAAAACACTGCGCTCATAAATTCTTATTCATTCAAAACAGTTTTGTCGAAAATTGTTGTGTATGTTTACACCCTTAGCAATCGCTACTGGGTCATTTTTGTTTGTTTGTTTGTTTTTTTGTGTACATATTAAACGTAAAATTGCATTGCATTACATTGTATTGTATTGTATTGTATTTTATGACCTCATGAACAGAAAGTCCAGGTGATAATAGCCCCAGGTATGAGTTAAAGAGCTATATTTCATTCATGTGCTTTTTACCTCCGCACATATTATTATCGCGAAGTTCCGGTAACAAGCCTGGATTTCGATGCATGCACATTACAAATGGCCCGAACCAAGTAATAGCCGAAACATGCACACTACAAACGCCGGTTGCATCTGCCTGATAGAAGGTGGCAGGCTATCAGTGTGCAAAATGGCATTTCGGAGCGTAAAGGCTGATTGAAAGTCTTGGTCTAAAAAACAAACGAGAGCCAATAAACATGGTCACTCCACTGGACCATGGTGCGAGAACTGGTGGACTCGTCATGAAGGTTTTCAGTTAATTTTATTTCTGAGGTGACATACGAACGATGTGGCTAAAATGACTACTAAAATCGGAAAGGAAGCACTATCATTAATTGATGCGTTCTCTTGCCTTGAGATATCAACGTCTTTCCTAAAACATGCAAACTGAATGTGACTGGTTTCAGCTCAACTAATTAGTATTATTTATTCAAATCACCCTCTCACAGAGTTTGTTTTGTGACCTAGCTGATATGATATGACAGGTTCTAAGCAGCTGTAAATAATTTTAACAGCTCTATGTTCGTTTCAGACATGCCCACTGCCCCTCTTAGAGCCAATCGCCGCGTCAACTGTTAGAGGTTAAAGGATGTCATAAGTGGCCCGCTACAAAACTAAGAAAGAATCCCGTAGTCTGGTTACTTTAGGCAAAGACGACACCATTCTTGCCCTGGCTGACTGCTGTTTAAGAATCATCTGAGCTTAGAAAAATTCCCCAGTTATGCTCTTACGTCATATTTAATAGCTGAAATGCAAAGTCAGTGCAAGATGCCTAGTTAATCGCGTGTGCCCTTTGGCCACTTGGTTTCGAAAACCGGGATGTTCTGGCTGCACTAACGGGTGAGAAAATCATATCAGGCACTAAATATTATTCAGGAAGGCTTCGGCATTTGAAATTTGCAGAGAACCGATTTTTTTTTACATATCAACATGCCTTGTGAACTTTAAAAAATATATATCAATATGGTACGAAATCGAAACAATACAAGAAAAACGCATGAAAAAGGAAAGAGATTAAAAAATGGCACGTAAAAACGGCTATTAGTTGCATCTCGCAATCAAATAGTACTGTTAGCAACTCTCTGAATATTAAAATGTCATGCTCGAACATTCTTAGTTCTGGAACCCTCTAGAGTAGTTGCCGTTCTCGCGAACGTTGTGGGCAACTTTCATCTTAAATCCGAACGTATAATTCGTGTAGCGGCCCATAATGCTGTCCAAAAAGAGTGCGACTAGAGTTCACTCTAGCATAACTCATAGCATTCAAAGCGAAGCCCACCCGCTGCAAGTTGCGACAGTCCTCAATATGGCAAATCGAACAGACAACCCTTAGAGACCAGGAGCGGCTTCTATTGGCACTCGGATTCCGCACAGAACATCCTTACTGGCGTTTCGTCGTAGGGTGAAGTATACAGGTATAGTAGCTTTACATTCAAAATATAGCTCTTTAATCTACTGCGCAGTTATTTCGGCGTTCCAAAAAGGGCGCCTCATAGTATTCAATATCATCATATGCAGACTGCACGCCAAATGAAAAAGGTGCGTTCGTTGCGGAAAGAAAAAATTGTGCCCTTCTATTCGCCTAAGTAGGGGGTGCGGTTATTATGCGAGCGCGTTCATTACGTCACCAAAAATGCGGAAGGCCTAGAACGTATTACTGAAAGTCGGAAATGTAGAACATTCTGCCCACTTTATGCGCGCGTCTTTGGTGCAAGGTAAATAGAGCAGATAGTGTCGTGTTAAGCGGTTCAGTCAGCGCAGTAGTGCGCCGCAAGGGGACGTTGGATCGGTCGTACAGCTTGGGGTCACCTTTTACTCATTTTGAATCAGTGGAATTTTCGACAACGGCCTCGGTAAAACGGCATCAAAACATCGCATTATGTGGCAAAAACTATTTCCGATATATAGTCTCCAAATAGTTCGTCGTTGACATATCGTATGAATGAATATATAATCATGCTGCTGGTAAAAAGAGACTGCCCTCTGTCGTTCAGAGGCTGCGGCCACCCTTATTTGGTCGTTTCGTGTGTGTACGGCGCTGGAAAAAGAGCTTTAATTTCTTTCTTGGCTCAATCATACAACCTTTGTCCGTAAAGTTGCGAGACTGATTTATGTTCTTCTCTATAAATGATTCCTCAAAACAAATGTTGGTGCGTATGTGTAGCGCCATTTTTTCGGGCTAACCTGAGAGATTTACGTTAATTCATTTTACAGCTGTTAGATGACACTACACGTAGAACAATACATTGTCACTAGTCGTCTGCGTATTCTACTGTGAGTGAATGTGGAGAGATGGACGTCCACCTCGAACAGCGTGTAAACATAAAATTCTGGATGAAGCTTGGCAAGGCAGCCCCACAGACGTATGAGCTCCTTCGTGACGCTTACGGCAACGAGACATTATCGCGGGCGCGAGTTTTCGAGTGGCACAAAAGGTTTGTTCCGGGGAGAACGTCGGTGGAAGACGACACAAGGCATGGGCGCCTTGAAAACAATGAAAACAACGTGGCTCGGATCAGGAAAATCGTACAGCAAGACCGCACCATTACAGTTCGCATGCTATCAAATGCACTCGACATTAGTAAGACAACATGTCACCAAATTTTGCGTGAGAACTTGGGGAAACGAAATCTGAATGCCAGACTTGTGCCGCACTCCCTCACACAGGGCCAGAAGGGCACGCGGGCATTAGTGAGTGCTGATTTGCTCTCCGAGGCAGAGCAGGATGCTACATTCGTCGACAGCATCATTGCTGAAGAAGAAACATGGTGTTTTCAATACGATTCTTAAACAAAGAGGCAGAGCTCCGAATGGCGTTCTACTAGCTCTCCGGCGTCGAGAAAGGTGTGGCGATCAAAGACCAAAACAAAGACGATGTTGATAGTTTTTTTTTCGATGCCAGAGGTGTCATGCACCACGAGTTTGTCCCGCAAGAGCAGACGGTGAATCAGGAGATTTATATTCGCGTGCTTCAACACATGCGTGATGCACTGCGACGCCGTCGCCATGACATATGGGAATCTGGACAATGGAGCCTTCTCCACGATAACACAAGGCCGCACACTGCTCTCAGCGAGACAAAATTTTTCGCCAAGCACAGCATTACTGTACTTTCCCATCCGCCATACTCGCCTGACCTCTCCCCATGCGATTTGTTCCTGTTTCCTCGTCTGAAGAGAGCCCTAAAAGGTCGCTGGATGGGGAGTAGTGGAGGCCATTCAAGAAGCCACGACAAAGGAGCTGACAGCTCTGCCAAAATAAGCGTTTTCCAACTGTTTCCAAGACCTCGAGAAGCATTGGAAGCTGTGTATAGACTGCAAGGGAGACTACTTCGAAGCGGGGCTGCACAAATGATTTCAATGTTAAACGCAATTTTTTTAATGGACTCAGTCTGAGAACTTTACGGACAAAGGTGGTATCAATGAGTTGATATGACGAGGTCATTATCGATTAGTGGATAGGAGTAGTCATTCAATGAACGTCGATATCACGTGACAGCATGACGGCGAGGCAATCTATGCAAGCGTATGAAAGCATGCCTTTGCAGAAACGCAGTAGGAAAGCAGGTTTTCCAAATCCTTCTTACTATTTTTCGCTTTTCTTTTTCCCGAGGCAGCAGAGAAAGGTCTCACAGACATCAAACTACGCTTGGTTGAAACGGAAATCACTCTGCTTTAAAAACTATTACGCTAACATAGCCGCCGCGGTGGCTGAGTGGTTATGGCGCTCGGCTGCTGGCCGGAAAGACACGGGTTCGATCCCGGCCGCGGCGGTCGAATTTCGATGGAGGTGAAATTCTGGAGGCCCGTGTACTGTGCGATGTCAGTCCACGTTAAAGAACCCCAGGTGGTCGAAATTTCCGGAGCCCTTCACTACGGCGTCTCTCATAGCCTGAGTCGCTTTGGGACGTTAAACCCCATAAACCAAAAACCAACCTATTACGCTAACAATTACTGAAGGGCAAAATAAAGCAACCGATCGAGCTTGAAAGCAATGGAAAGGAACGTCATTGAAGTTGCGGATCGTTATTTTTGTACGGCTCCAAAAGTGTCCAACTCTAATACAATTTATGGCAAGAAAACCCGTTTCATAACCGCGTAGCATGAGATACAGGTTCTCCCCGCTTTCTGATGCACTGCGTCCGAACGCTGTGGCACTTCGGAGGATTCTTCGAGTACGAGATACTGCTGAACACCTCTTTCAATCGTCAAGATTTTTTGCAGCAGCAACCGTACCTAGTGCACTGCCAATTCATGAAGGGCGCCGGCATTTGATTTCACGGTGTGCCTGAAGTAAGTAGTGTAGACAATGTCAGTATAGTGACGGCGGCGGCACTTCTGACCACTGGTTATTTCTACCGAGGCGATGCGATCATTGTACGCCGTAAAGAAGGAGTACGGTGTAACGATTAGCGTGGTTATAATCTACCAATTAAACGCTACAGCAGGCAAGAGACTGAGAGAAAGAAAGCAAAAAGAAACAGAGCAGTTAAAAGCAGGAAAGCTTGCCGCCTGATATGGCTCGGGTCATCCCGAGGCACTTCTTTCGCTGATTGCACCAAAAGTGTCCAACCTCTTTTTGTCATGCTACCTTGCAGTCCTAGTGCCGACGTGCCTACCACATACGCGTGGTATATAAGTGCGTTTCTTTCTATATCTTTTTCGCCCCTTTCAACCGTCCCGGCGTGGTACACATGTCTACCCAGATTGAGGCACTTAGAGCGCCTTTCCTTTCTTCAAAAACTCATCCCCATATCCACAATAAGCTACATTCAGGCGCCGGACCCAGTAGAAATTTTGGTGAGCCACATTTCTCAGCGTCCAAAGTGCTTGATTGGGATTTAGGCGTTCTCGCGCGACGCATCCGCATGACGTACCAGCCTTTGTACAAAGTATGGAGCCCAGAGAGGTTTGCTTCAATGCCTTGTGCTGGGGCTCTTATAGCACTCGTGAAAGTTCTTCGCATCGGAGGGGTGAGAGTTCCCCTATCCTTCAAGAGACTTGGAAAACCCATGGGCTCTTTACTTTTGACAAAGACTATGCGTTGCCAACGCCACTCGGTAGCGAGTTGTTCCCGGCGCCGGCCGTTCATTTTGACGCGAAAGATACGGCTGCCGCTGCACGACTGTCTACGCTAACGGTTCTCCGGTTTTTCCCACCGCTTTACGGTCGCCTTAACAGTGCGCCTAGTTTGCTTTCGGAGCACGGGCGCCGAGCTGCTGCCGAAGCCCCCCTCCCCTCCTGCAGAAGCCGTGTCGACAGCGGCGCGCGCGACAACCGCGCACGGTAGTGCGTACCGTTGGCGGCTCGGCAAGGCCGCCGTTCTGCGCTTTCGATCGGGTGCTTTTCGGCGACGATCGTGGCCCGTGAAACCGCGTTCTGCCCCGGCGGCGATAGCGGCGCAGCTGCGCGCGACGCGTGACTCGCGCAGCTGGCTTTCTCTGAAGCGTCTGAGCCCCGGCCGACGCCGCGCGAGCAGCCACCGTGGAGCGTTTCAAGCCGCCGTGGCCGCCACCGCCGCACGAATGTAGGTCAACGCCCGCTTGTCTTATCGACGCGGACAACCCGCGGTCCACTCCCGCGGCTCATTAAGTCGTTGCTTTCCCGCGCGCGGCTATGCGATACTGCGCTTCAAAAATCACTGCTCGTCACTCTGCTATCTCTCTCGAAGCTCGCCGACGGTCGAGTTGACGTTCAGAACGGCACAAAAAGGGAAATGATGCGTTGAAGTTCTCTAAACGTGGACTTGTCATAATCTCTTGTCGCATCGTCGCCACTATTGCGCGATTTCAGTTTTACTGTTACTCAGCAGCACGTACGGACAACCAGTGCGTGTTCGCGCTTGGTCCAGCGTAAGCTCGGGCGCTGAAACGCAATATTCGCTCTTTGTCTGTTTCGTAAGCGTTAAGTTTTTACAAATAATCCTTGTCTTCCAAAAGTGCCCCCGTGCAGGATGCTTCAAACTAAAGCGTGTATATATTCTGGCTTTTTCACAATACCTGTCGCGAAACTGTTACAGCGCTCCGCTACAGCACTAAAGAAATTTGCGTGCAACCGGCCCCTATGCAATTCGTACCGTGCGCTATGATGGACGTTATACCATGGGGCTCCGCTTAACTTTGACCAACTGCGACGTGCATAAAGACACCTATGCGCGCGCTTAGATTACTTCTTTCTCGGAACGCAGCTGTTCCTCCCCTATTCAGCCGCCGCATGCCAGCGCGTCGCCTGCTTTGCGCATGCGTACAGGGCTCAGCAGTCTCGCTTGTCGCCCAATTCCATGTTATTTCTGTCACGCGTGCAGGATCGGCCCTTAGCCCGTTGCGGACGCCGACTTTTTGCAGCCTCTGTGTAGTACCTACATCCGCCACTCGGAAATTTCAATGCACAGTGGCACTCCCGCACTTTGTCGAAACGGCCCTCGAGTGCGCCTTGTCTTTCCCGCCGGCTTTTTCGTGCTCATTCTCGGGCACTTATCCCGGTTTTCTCGTTCCTGAAGGGGCGGCAGCGAATGAGAAATAGGTCTCCACTCAGCGTTTTCTGATCTGCTTCTTGGAGCTCACGAGTGGGAAGCAGCAATGGCTCGCCGGAACGGAGGCAGCTGCGTGCGTGCGTTCCAAATCCTGAGCGCAGTTTGTAGAGGGGCGCAATTACCTGTCTGCTCAGGCAGTTTGAGGAGAGGAGCGGCGAATGTTTCAACTCTTGTGATCTTGCAGTAGCCAATCCAATATTGCTTCATAGGATCGTGTGGCTTTGTCACATACTTAGTAAGGCCGCCGCGGTGGCTGAGTGGTTATGGCGCTGGGCTGCTGGCCCTAAACACGCGGGTTCGAGCTCGGCCGCGGCGGTCGAATTTCGATGGAGGCGAAATTCTAGAGACTCGTGTGCTGTGCGATGTCAGTGCACGCTAAAGAACCCCAGGTGGTCGAAATTTCCGGAGCCCTTCACTACGGCGTCTCTGATAGCCTGAGTCGCTTTGGGACGTTAAACCCCATAAACCAAACTAAACCAAACATACTTAGTATCACTATTTGTTGGCAGTGATGGAGCTGGCACCTGCAGAATCAGGGGCCAATTTCTCAAAGCATCAAGCACTTAACAATCGTTTGCTCGCGCCCTTGACTTTGGCAATTGTGGTCACTAACCACGAAGCTTTCTAGCCAGCGAATAGGTTTGAAAATTCAACCCCTAATTTGCTGACGGCAGCTGTAACTCCCACTTTAGCGTCAGTAGATTATGAGGAAGAGAGAGAGAGTAAAGCTATTTCCGGTGCCAAGTCCGGCTCTACAAGGGCGTCACAGAGTGACCATTCTACCTCAACTTCCCTGGTTACTGGGGGAAACTCGTAGGGAAACAATACGGTCTATGGATTACTATTTCGTGGTCGAGCTGGTAAACTGCTTGAATATAAAATGGCTACGCGTGCGATACACGGACACGCAGAACTACAAAACAGGCAAGGCATCCACGGCGCACTACGCACCATGTACGCCTTGCCCGTTCCTTCTTCTTCATCCTTGTCTCGCTTGCGCAAATACGTATATTGCATTGAAGTGGTTTATGCATCTGTTTCAGTTAATTTACTTCGTTGTTGTTGTTCTTTATTACTTTAATTTAAGCCGACTTTCGCAAGTTCAATGCAACCGCGCCTCTGATCGCCATCTTCCCTTTCTTTTCCTTTTTTTTTACTGTGTAATGGAGCGCATTGAACTTACTTCTTTCTTTTCTTTTTCTGCCTCACTCCCACCGAATGAGAGTGACTGCGAGAAAGTTTGGGTCGAATCTGCGATAGGGCACCTGTTTTTTGTTCAATTCCAGTGTCACGTGCGAGGATGTTACAGATATCGCGGCGAATTTCGTGGCAGGATTGTGAAGACATATCCCCCCCACAATAAAACTTCGTGCCACCCACTCCGCCCAACGCCATTTCCGGGTTGTCCCGGCTACTTTAAGGGTATTGTTGTCTCCTTTCTTGGCGTAGCCTCGAGTACTCGGCTGTAACTCTCTCCGTGTCCGGTAGAGAAAGGAGTGATACCCCATTGCATTAGCGAGTGGCCCACTCATTACCGTTGTCCGAGCGACGGCGTGGCACTTGTGCTGCTGCTTTCTGTGACGAAACCTCGCGGTGTGTCCATGTTTCTGTTGCGCGGCTCCACCGCTGTTGTCGCCTTCGTCTGTATTTATTGCGCCTTTGTTATCGTGCTCGACCATCTGTAATTCAGAGGCATGGTTGTCGTACTTGCGATCGAACGTAAAATTTTACAAACCGTTCACCACCAGCCACCCTTCTTCTCTCATTTGTTTGTTGGCTTGTTTTTTTTTTTTTTCCTGCTAAGAATAAGGAACACACTATTATCTAAATTCCTGCGACTTGATTGTTTCCGATCGCATTGTGTTCCCTTACCGGTATGGAATAACAGCTTATATTTATATAAAGCTTCGTGCTTACCGCAGTACTGTCATTGTCGCTTTTGAGCACAAATGTACCTGTAACGGCCGGCAGACATGCATAATAAGCGCAATATTCTGTGCACCGCTTCTTGTGCACGCATCTATTTTAATTGAATCCAATACAGCTGACTGAATTATATCAATTTAAGGTAAACCAAATCGAACTATTTAAAATTAATTGAGCAAAACTCCCGTTTCAATAGTCTCGAACGGTGCGCACTTGCGTCGCAGTAGTCACTCATGTGACACCGTTAAAGGCAATTCCGCCGCAAATTTCATCCAGTTCAGCAGTCAGCAATCTTTCTTGCTCTTTCCTACCGCCTTCTTGTCATCGTTTCGGGAACAAATCTGAGCCGCACTAGATTGTCCTTATGCGGGGCGAAGCCCCTTAGTCGCGTGAAGCTTCTGCAACTGTCAAGGCTGCCGTTCTCCTCCTAACGTTGCGTCGTAGTCCATGCATGCGCCCCGAGCCAGTTTTTGTTTTAGGCTTTCCGCTACTCCATCATAACCCTCATAAGGTAGAAATGGTTTATTTTTGTGCAGTCAATGAAACTTTTCTAAGCTGGAGTCTATAAAGCTAGCAATACGTGTACTGGCTTGGTTTGGTTTTATAGGGGTTTAACGTCCCAAAGCAACTCAGGCCATGAGAGACGGCGTAGTGAAGGGCTCCGGAAATTTCGACCACCTGGGGTTCTTTAACGTGCACTGACATGGCACTGTACACGGGCCTCCAGAATTTCGCTTCCATCGAAATTCGACCACCGCGGCCGGGATCGAACCCGCGTCTTTCGGGCCGGCAGCCGAGCGCCATAACCACTCAGCCACCGCGGCGGCTATAAGTGTACTGTACGCAATGCTACGTGTCGCCAGAAGCGTTATTTAATCCGAAAACCCATAGATACACGGAGAGAAATGGTCTGTCATGCAAGCCGAGGCACTAAAGGCGGGACATGTGGCCCGTGCCCACACTGTCATCGCCTCGCAGCAGCCAAGGCGTCGATGCGTTTGACGCTCACTGGAAGCTGCGCAGACACTTCGTAACTGGCCTATTCGACCGCGGGTGCAACAGGCGTGGCAAAATGGGATCTTGGTCGCACACCAGTAAGGTACGACCGCAGAGGCTCTTTCTCTCTGTGGCCTGCCCGTGTGTGTTTGTTGCAGAAAAAAAAAATCGTCTTTTACGCGCGCAGCAGCTTTTGGAATACACACGAGATAGAAAGGCCATTCGGTTAACGTCGGACGCACGTAAACGCGTGATCATAAGTCAGCGTTATCAAGCATTTCGGCATTACGAATTGGATTTCATCGCCGGTTTGTGCTTCCAGTCGTAGAGAACCGACACGGCTTGTTTTCAGCGTATTCTGTGCCGCTATGAAGATATAAAACGAAAAACAGGGAAACGCTAGCGGCGGCGCTGGAGGTTGTGGTTTTAAAGCTGTAGCTCTCAAAAGAGGCAACACGAACAGAGTATATGAACTCTATGACCGTCATATCATACGTGCAAGGAAATGACCTTTCCCTATCGATGACAGCGGCGAACAAACGGCGCCAAAACTTAGCTGATGAGAGGAACAACTGTTTGAACCATGGCCTCCGATACAGAATATATAGTATGCGAAACCTGGCTGAACTCAGTCGCGCAGCTTAATCTTGAAGGCCATATGTATGAACAACATCAATGAGGCTTCGCGAACGGACCGCGTCGCAGCGCTGAGCCCTTCTTTCCGCGCATACCTAGCGTGCTGTGAGGCTTCGCAGTGGCCCTTGTTTTTCACAGTCGTCGAAAACAAAAACACAGTTTGATCATTTCAACTTCGTGCCAATCATTCTAAAACTTTTCGAAAGCTCGAGAACGAATTGGATGCGTTTTGAATAATTTTGAACCCGCGCTATTTGAGTCCAAAGTTCGAAAAGTTCAAATATTCACCCACCCCCTAGTCTGCAGTATTGTTAAATAAAAATTAATAAGTGAAAAATAAATCAAAACAATTTGCCTTAGGGCTCAGACGGGCATTATGGCTGCAAAATTTAAAAACAAAGCGAGCGTAATAATGCCTACACCAGTGGGATCCATTCGTGCCCAAAAAAAAAACGGTGTTTCAGCGAACACTTTAAAAAATTTTCAAAAATAGGCTTTTGGGGGCAAAAATATGGCTTTTGCGGTATAGTATTTCCAGTGTAAGCGGACGCCAGAAAACCGGTGAATTGTCTTAGGTTGTGAGCTGGTTAACTAATTTTGAATAATTAACATTTGAACTAGTAGACTTGAGGCGCCTAGTTACAATTAGAGATTTGTAACCAGTCGTTAGTAATAGCCATATCAGTTCCTAGAATTTTGAAAACGCGATTACCCTCGCCACTGTGGCTTCACAAAATATGGCTGCATCATGCGAAAATACATGCGCTTTCTAACGCATGCAGTCAAAGCAACCCCTCCAGAGCGCGTAGCTAGTTGAAAAAAAAAAACAAATTTTGTCGAGCCACAGCGCCAAGGGTAATCGCGTTTTCAAAATTCTAAAAACTGATATGGCTATTACTAACGAGCGGCTACAATTCTATAATTGCAAACAGTTGCCTAGCTGTGATAATTAAAAAGTTAACTACAAGAAATTAGTTAACCAGCTTACTACTTAAGACGATTCACCGGTTTTTTTGGTGCCTGCCAACACTGGTAATACTATGCCGCAAAAATCATATTTTTACCCCAAAAAGCCTATTTTATAAATTTTTCAACGTGTCCGCTGAAACACCAGGTATATTAATGCGGTACCATTAAAAGTCTCATCGGGAGAAAAACGTCATCGGGAGAAAAATGTCGTCGGTCATAAAATCCGCCCATTGGCTGGAGGAAAGTAGCTTCGCCAGACCGGATAATCCCCATTGGCTGCAGGGAAGTGATGTCACAAGACCGGAAGTGACATCACTTCCGGCAAGACCTCCAACAGCTTGTAATGCTATCGCATTGCCAACACATAAGGTAATTGGTGTTCCTCTGAATTTTGTCGAAATGCAGGCAATCCACTCAAGCCCTCTTGTTAGTGTCATACCGCATTTTTGGCTCGTGACCTCAAAGGCGCTGATATGCTTCTTGAGCTCGGCAGCTGATACGGAGCACTTTTCTAGCCAATCGCAATGCAAACGACAACGTTATTCAATTGAGTATTCAGTGCGCTTACATGCAGCCAGAACAGCTGCAAATGTGAAATACTCGTCACGAATTGATAACTTAGCTGGCACGATACCTCTAAAATCTAGCCGATCAGATGTAGCATTAATCAAGCGGGCAGAATGTCTGATTTTCTCATCTGTGTTATTCACAGCCTAGTGTACTTTATGTGGAATATAGATGCCACACAGGCTAGGATTTCAACTACAAACAGGGCCGCCGCGGTGGCTTAGTGGTTATGGCGCTCGGCTGCCGGCCCGAAAGACGCGGGTTCGATCCCGGCGGCGGCAGTCGAATTTCGATGGAGGCGAAATTCTAGAGGTCCGTGTGCTGTGCGATGTCAGTGCACGTTAAAGAACCCCAGGTGGTCTAAATTTCCGGAGCCCTTCACTACGGCGTCTCTCATAGCCTGAGTTGCTTTGGGACGTTAAACCCCTATAAACCAATAAACCAACCATCAACTACAAACACTCGTGTTGCAGCCGGCAGTGACCTTCTCATAGGCGTCGACCGAGCTTGTGCCTTTCCTAAAGCCCTCCAGTCATCGCTCAGGCAACTAGCTTGTCCTTTTCGCGGTGGATCGGCTGACAGTCGTGTCTGCGGTGCCTGCTGTTGCAAAGGGACCGCAACTCTCGTATTCTGCCCTTTACATTCTCTCCGTCTCTTAAACATATAAATTTGGCTCATTCCGCCAGGAGGCTCCATATTCTATTTGCTTCATTAAATAGATATTCCATCATTTGTCAAGTGATATTGACGGCTCGGGTCTATCGACTGTGTCATGAAATTTCTGCCTGGATGGTTGGGCTGGGGAGTTTTTGATGTGTGGGGGTGCTTGCTCCGCGTACTAGGGCTGAACGTGCAGCGATCGATAACTTTTCTTGTGGTGAATCGTTACGCTTTTTTTTTCCGGAACGTAGAAATTTTTTTCTCAACCACGTTTTTTGAGTAACCCGACTTTTCTCTTAAACAAATTTTGAAGCTTGCTGCTTCTGGAGCTGCAATGATCGATAAAGTGCACTTATATAGGCAAACAGGCAAACAGAGAGAGAAGAGGGAGCAAAATGACTAAAAGAACAGCGACTTCTAATACTCTGCGGAAAATGTGTTACTAGAAGCATGTAACAACGCTGCGACATGCTTTGTTCTGCACGTCCGTTGCGTGGAGGTAAATAGCCACTCACTCATTGCATACTTTGTTACAGCTTTCGTGTTAATATTAGCATGATGAGGTTATCAATTTCAACTGAAGTATTCATGGGTAAATGAGTCAAGAGCAACTGAAAATGGCGTTAAAATCAAGGTTCGCTTCGGTGGCCATTATAAGGGTAATTTTCTCAAAAGTCTCTTCCAAGCCTCAAAACATGAAATGCATTCCGAATTCTTTGTAATAGCAAAAATTAAAGCACCTTCGGAAATTTGTCGCCATTCTTTTGAATTCTGTGATTTATTCATTGCATTTCTGTCCGCGACTGTCTTCGCCCACGCTCAGCACTACTTCTTGTAAACTCAATCAATAAGTTAAGAAATAAAGGAAGAGATTAGGAAAGGAAGAAAGAAGGAAGGAAAAAAGAAGGAAAGAAAGGAAGAAAGGAAGAAAGAAAGAAAGGAAGAAAGAAAGAAACAAACAAAGAAGAGAAGGAAGGAAGGAAGGAAGGAAGGAAGGAAGGAAGGAAGGAAGGAAGGAAGGAAGGAAGGAAGGAAGGAAGGAAGGAAGGAAGGAAGGAAGGAAGGAAGGAAGGAAGGAAGGAAGGAAGGAAGGAAGGAAGGAAGGAAGGAAGGAAGGAAGGAAGGAAGGAAGGAAGGAAGGAAGGAAGGAAGGAAGGAAGGAGAAAAGAAAAAAGAAAGAGGAAAAGAAAGAAACAAATGAAGAATGAAAGAAAGAAGAGAAGCAAGGAAGGAAGCAAGCAAGCAAGGAAGGTCCCGACAAAGCGAGGTTGGGGCTAGTGTTCTCCGAAAGAAGTGCAATGCTCCGTTTCTAATTAGTTGAACGGAACCTTTAAATGAAGCCACTGAATGAAGAGTGCGCGACAAGCGCGTTCAGTTTTAACGCTGAACTCAAGCATTCCTTTTGCATGAACCGGGAAACAAAGCCAGCTTATTCACTCAATCCTCATCTTGAACACTCTCTGCGGAGGAATCCCAAGGTGAGTTTGCCTATTATGTTTCAAAATCCAATACCCTGTGTCTCACAACTTCCGGTCATTGGCAGTGAAACTACAGCCAGCGGCAACGAATCAGGGACCTAACTACCAAAGCACCTCTCATGTAAGAAAGTCTCGTTAGTTCGCTGGTCGTGGCGGCCCGGCGACTAGACAGCAAAAGCACGGGGCAGTCACTGACCGTTCTAACGCCCGAACAGCTTTGAGAATTCGATCCCTGATTCGCTGACCTTCCTTCAATGCAGCACCCATTTTAACGTCGGCGAAATGTGAGAGACGACATGTCGCCAATAACGGCCCCCTTCCGTCTGTAGGATCGTACTATTCAACCCGTTATCGTCATTATCATAAACGGCACCCCACCAGCACCGAGTATAGTATTCTCCTTGGCTATATCGTGGTCTGCTAGGCTGATCTTGCTTGCGAAGGAGGCATTTGTGAATACGGCGCTCAAACTGCACGCACAATATGCACTCAGAAATATGTGAATCAGTTTGCTAGCGTGCTGAGCAAGTAGCTTGGACGATGGATCCAAAAAAAGCCTGGGAGCCGTCAGTCGTCAAGACAGTGAAGGGTCCGGATACTATGCAGATGAATGTCCTGAAGTGCGAAGATGGCGTTCGAGAGCGATAATGAAACAGGCCCAGCGAAAAACGAGCGCTGTTTTTTAGCCACCCAACTGAAATAGTGTTAATTTGGTGCCATGGCACCTCCCGTACTTTTCTTTTCACTCACTCCAAATTTCTAAAAAGAACTCTTAAGGGTACACCCAAATGAGAAAACAGCTTGAGCCTTACGCCGCCGCGGTGGCTGAGGGGTTACGGCGCTCGGCTGCTGGCCCAAAAGACGCGGGTTCGATCCCGGCCGCGGCGGTCGAATTTCGATGGAGGCGAAATTCTAGAGGGCCGTGTGCTGTGCGATGTCGGTGCACGTTAAAGAACTCCAGGTGGTCGAAATTTCCGGAGCCCTTCACTACGGCGTACCTCATAGCCTGAGTCGCTTTGGGACGATAAACCCTCATAAACCATAAACCAAACTAGCTTGAGCCTTACAGTCGGGAATTGGAATGGGAAGAAATTTTCATGGCCGCTGGATGCAATAACAAAAGAAACGCCCAAGATTTGCATGTTTAATTTCTTCGCCTCCGTCTAGAAGTAGAGCGCTAAATAACGTCTTCGGAGTTTCGCTTACACCTTAAATCGGATTGTCGTACAATACTAGCACGGCAATCACTACGTGAAACGCGCTTTCCTGTCGGGTATACCCTAGTGTGAAAGAAGGCGTTTAAACGGGAAGAGTCACTGCTGGCATGTTGGCGTTAGAATGGGCAATCTTAGCGACTCAAGGGTAAAACTTGAATTCCAGACCCAAGGGAAGTAAAAAGGAAATGAAGCCAGCCATGCAGACCGTGGACGGAGAAAATGTGCACGCGAATGTATAAAAAAATGCGCGTAAGTTTAGGCGAAACCAACCCGACTTTGCGGAAATCGCGACCTTGAAGTTTTTCGACAGCTTCTAGTCACATATTGTTTCCTGGTCCAAACAGTTCGTCTTCATTTAAGCCAAGTATTGTCGTCGGTCGGAGGGACAGTCTAAACTTGAGGCTTATCGACTGCATTTACCTCTGTTCCATCTTCTTACGTCGCAATAGTAGTAATACCGGAAATTAGAAAGGTTTGAGATGCATTCCAAATCTTGCCAGTCGGCTTTTCGCAAAATGAGCCTAAGTAAAATCAGGTTTAGTCATACTGACGGACGACAGAGAAAACTGCAACTTATGGCCGTGGTGCGTAGCTATTTGACTGGTAGATTGCGCACAGCTGAACTGCTCCTCTGTCGACCCGACGAAGTACAATACTGTGAAAAAACCTTCGTCTGATGAAAATCCCTTTATAGAACGTTGTTCATCATCACTTTAAAGGGGCACTAAGGACAAATTTAAGTTGGCCTATATCGAAACATTACGGAGTTCTAACAGCAAAGTGAATATTTTAAACGAAAACAGAACGTTTTTCAGCTAGAAAAGGCAAAAAAAAGGACTGACAGGTGCGCCATCAGCGGCCGATTCCGCAATTAAAATGCATGAGTCCACACCGACTTTCATCGCGGATCCCAGAGGCTATGCTAAAACGTTTTTCACTTCAAACTGGAGGCAACCAGTCCTTTTCGGTAAGGAAGTCACGAATTTGGATAGACTGGCTCGAAGATTTTAAAATACTGTTTTCTCTCCGAAAAGTGCGTCTTTTTGCTGCAGGACAAACGGCAGCCTGCCCAGAAATAGCCAAAAGAAACAAATTTACTGTGAAAATGTAAACAATAATTGCAAGCAGTTGTCCTCAGTGTCCCTTTAAGCGCAGAATAATCCAGGGACAGTATTTTGCGTTTAAGTCGTAAGCCTTACTTGCCCCATTGAGCGCAAACTCGTGTCTGTTCGTCTGTCTGCGTGTGCCCGCGCGTGCGTGCGTGCGTGCGTGCGTGCGTGTGTGTGTGTGTGTGTGCGTGCGTGCGTGCGTGCGTGCGTGTGTGTGTGCGTGTGTGTGTGTGTGTGTGTGTGTGTGTGTGTGTGTGCGTGTGTGTGCGTGCGTGCGTGTGTGTGTGTGTGTGTGTGTGTGCGTGTGTGTGTGTGTGTGTGTGTGTGCGTGCGTGTGTGTGTGTGTGTGTGCGTGTGTGTGTGTGTGTGTGTGCGTGCGTGTGTGTGTGTGTGTGTGCGTGCGTGCGTGCGTGCGTGTGTGTGTGTGTGTGTGCGTGTGTGTGTGTGTGTGTGTGTGTGTGTGCGTGCGTGCGTGTGTGTGTGTGTGTGTGTGTGTGTGTGTGTGTGTGTGTGTGTGTGTGTGTGTGTGTGTGTGTGTGTGTGTGTGTGTGTGTGTGTGTGTGTGTGTGTGTGTGTGTGTGTGTGTGTGTGTGTGTGTGTGTGTGTGTGTGTGTGTGTGTGTGTGTGTGTGTGTGTGTGTGTGTGTGTGTGTGTGTGTGTGTGTGTGTGAGAGAGAGAGAGAGAGAGAGAGAGAGGTTGCTCGGGAAGAGCAACCTGGATCGCACCAGTTACACCGGCGGCAGCAGCTGCCATCGCAGGGCAGTGGCGCATCGCTTAACCGCTGCACCACTGCGCCAGGAGGGGAATGGGGACTCACAGGCATCTATGAATGTCAAATTGAGAATGACCTCATGCTGAATGTGGGCGCATCCGGATGCTACCTGATGCGGCAGGTGCTGGGGGACGGGGACGCGGGCTGCGGTAGTGCGGCGACTCCCTTCACGGAGTTAGCGCGCAGATCAAAAGGGGTGCGGCAGTGTCGCGGCGGTGTCTGCGTAGAGCCATGAAGAGGTAAAATTGCCAGCTGCATGGCATCGTATTACATCACGCCGCTGCGCGCGGCGACTGCGTACACGAAGTGAGCGGGTGGGCTCACGTGTTTTCCCGTGTAAGATGTCTTAAGTGTCTCTGACGACTTTTTAACGCGATAGCGTTGAGCGCCCCGTGTCGCAGAAAAGCCGGTGTCGTCAGCGGCGTTGGCCGTGAGCGAAAAATCTCTCCTCCTCCTCCTCCTCCTCCTTCTCCTCGCAATGTACGCCACTGCCCCAACAGATGACGCGCGACGGCAGCGCCTCCCACTCGTCTCGTTCGGCCGCAGTGGGGCCGTGCGGGCACGCAGAAATCACGGGGTGAGCGGCGAACAACGCAGCGCACATCCAAAGCGCGTTCAACACGAAGCTTGCGGCTTGCTGCCCGTTCGTTCGGCGCGGAAGCTATGCTGGCGTTCGTGGCGTCGGGTTTGTCGAGAACGATGTGCCGACGAACTACGACTGCAACTTGAGTCCCGTGCGTTTCGGCAAGGCGCCTGGCAACGCTTCTACGTGGTTTGCCACTCTGCGCGTAACGGGCAAGGCGTCGCGCCGAACGGGCGATGGCGTTTCGTGGACTCCCTGGCAGTGCTGCAACACGCTGTAGCGTTCCACTATTAAAGGCGAAGCTTAAGCGTCCTTCAATTTTTTTTTTCTTTCCGGTTCACTTCATTGCCAGTTTTCAATTATTCAGGGGCGACAAATGGGGGAAGAGGAAGGGTATTAATCTAGGTATGAATCATTCCAAATCACAGCCCTATAGGTTACACAACAAGGCATTATACGAAACCACAAACCGCGTACTCTTCCGAGTACATGGCGTCATGCGCGGAGCAGGGAGGGGCTCAGCTGTATAACAGTGAATGCCGCAGTCACTTACGGACGCTCTTTTTTCTTTGTTTCTTTCGCCAACAATGCTGCCGGTGGCGGTGAGTGTACATCCGCTGGTCATCGCTCGGCGGTTTCAGCTGGGGCTATCCAAGATGGTACATGTACTCGTAGTGTACTCACCTCATGTAGTTGCTTTGGTTTACTTTACACATCGTGACCGAGGTTGGTTTTTCGGACTATCGTTTAAAAAGAAGCCATCTTGACGCATGCACTAGGTGGATATACACTGAAAACGGATTTTTCGTTCTACATCGGGGCTTCTGGCATCCTTCCATAAATTATTAGTCAGTAAACGTTTTGTTTATTTTCGTTTATAGCCGCGTCGCTGCTGCCTTACACGCGCGTCATCTTTGGATGTTTTGCCCCGTGGATTTGTTTAGCGGCTGTCTAGCTGCAGAATAAAAGAGCTTGAGAGTTTTAAAATACGCTGACGCCGTGACGCTGACTTTCGTCGCGCCCTTCAGCACTAACAGGAAGCGTCAGAGTGTGGAATATATTTGCCACCTCACTTGCTGACCGTCGAGTTGCGCACGTCCACGGAGTAGTCTGAAGAGCGCACTGGAGAGGCTAGGAATTGCGAAGCGCAAGAAAGGAGTAGGAAAAAAGAGGAGCGGGGGACGGCTGAGAGTCAAGGGAGGATAGGTCCCCCTGTCGTCCCAACGCCAACGTAATGATCCCGCGCTGGAGGGGACCTAGCTGGGCACTTAAATTCTCGAAAGTTGGTTTCGTAATTTCCGCTTCGGAGTGATCGCTGCCGGTCAAATGCCGACTTCCTGAACTCGTCGACTGCCAACACGTACGGGCTTCCTGACGCGTTCCGAGAGCTGCCTGGCGCCCTTCCCTTCATTGTTCATAAAGCCTGGGACGTGGAACCGTGACGACTCGCTGCCGTCCCTGCTGGTGTCGTTATTGTTTAGTGTAATATGGGAAAATGAAAAGATATGCTGACCAGCAGCCTTCGTTTCGTAAATCCGCGGCCGATTGAATTAACGCGGATGTCGGTCGAAGACACCGCAAAATTTCACTCTCTTATGTTTTCGCTCTCTGTGTTTTGTGTAAACGTTTTAAAGCCGTAACGAGTTTACCAACCGCCACTTTCTCACGGATATAGCTCGTAAGCTGTAATCCTGTATGTGTGATAGGTTCATTTCAAACACTCAAAGCAGAAAAGACGTGAGCCTAATAGAACGAGGAAACGCTACCTACGAGTGCCACAGTGCATTTTCCGAACATGTTCAACAAACATGAGCTGCAAAAGTTAGAAGGGTATAATTGTCTGCTATATGAGACAAAATTTCCCAGGCTAACACTGAGACGTTCCCGTCCGCCTCCACGATTCCAGTTCCGCTGTGCAAAAAAAAAAAAAGAAATCGAAGTCTGTCTCGCCGCCGAAGGCAGGTGTCGCCTGCTGCTGCACATTCTCGGCTAATAATAATAATAATAATAATAATAATAATAATAATAATAATAATAATAATAATAATAATAATAATAATAATAATAATCAATCTTTATATTTCGGTGCCCAGGAACAACCCAAAGGTCTTGGTGCTGGTACACCATTCACAGGCACAAAATGTAAATTTATTTCACCACAAAGGAAGACACTCAGGGGAGGTAATGCAGCAGTCAAGGCGATAGAAAAAAAAAGACTTATAAACTAGGCGTGGCAGCAAGCATGAAGCAAAAAAGCGAAAACAAGAAAACAGCGAGAGCAGCGGTAAATGAAAACAGCTAGAACAGGCAACAGACATATAAATAACTAATGAAACAATAAACAAAGAGAATGAACACAAGAACGACCGATAACAGCTAAGTACAGCATATAGCAAAATACAAACAAGAATAAAGCCAATACTAATATGAACGAATAAGAAACCTCTGAAATACAAGCTAGAAATACAATCATACACAATAAGAAATGTAATTAGTGAACGCGTTACAGACAATCAGGCGTGAGTACACAGTATTAAAGAAATAATATTAATGAAAACAAGTAGACGTGATGAACAATTAAGGAGAAAAAACAACATAATACCGGTGCAAATGAACAAGTGTAGTAAAGACAAAATGCATGAAAGGGGAAGTTATGTAAGAGAAAAAGAGTGCTCAAAGTGGAACGTCACGGACATCCAATATAAAGGAAGGGAGAGAATTTTCGAATATATCAAGGTGAGGACAAAGAGAATTAAACAACTTTTGCATTCTGTCCAGAGGGGAGAGGGAGTGCAGGAGCGCAGAAACTTGGAATGGTCTGAATTCCCTTATGCTCTTTCGCGGTACACGCAAAAGGATACGCGCTAAGAGCTGAGGGCATAGAATGGGACCATGAAGAAGTTTATACAAGAAAATTATATCTGCCCTCACGCGACGGCAGCTAAGAGAAGGAAGCTGCAGTGAGTTACTCCGTCTGGGACGAGAGCTGGAAGTTTTGCAAGAAACCCGATGTTGAAATATGCGTAAAAACTTTAGCTGAACTCTGCGATTTTTTCACAGTTTGACTGGCAAGTGCTGTTCCAAACAACAGACGCATATTCCAAAAGCGGCAAGCATATAGAGAGGTAGAGGTTTAAGACAGGAAGTGAAGCTCGAAACTCTCGAAAGCCTGCAGATGAAGCCGAGTGTACGTATAGCCCGTAGAGCAATGCGTTTTGTATGAGAGGAGAAGCTGAGGCCACGGTCGAAAAGTACAACGAGGTCATTATTTTCATCAACCCTGGGCAGCGGCCTACCATTCACAGAACAAGAGTAGAGAAGACTGTGCGTTTTACGCGTAAATGAGACAACCTTGGTTTTAGATGAATTGAGAGTGAGCCCATTCTTCAAGCACCAATCAGAGAAGGCGGATATGTCCGATTGCAATGACAAGCAATCATAAGAGTATGCATTGCCTTGAACATTTTTATATCGTCCGCATAAAGGAGAAACGAGGAGTTTCTGACCACGGAGGAAAAGTCATTGATGAAAACAGAGAACAGAAGCGGGCCTAATACCGAGCCCTGAGGAACTCCGCTGGTTGGAGTGTAAACAAATAGAAGATAGTTGCGTAGGAGGGCTACAATTGAAACGTCGATCTCAAGAAGCAGAAGCTTTTGAAGAAGTAATGAGTGAGTAACAACATCGAAAGCTTTGCTCAAATCACAGTACACAGCGTCTACCTGACTCCTCTGAAGGACTTCAGCTGATGTATACGTCATAAAAGTCACAAGGTTAGTTGTAGTAGAACGACCTTTTATGAAACCATGCTGATTATATATGATTGCATGTTTGAGGTGGAAGGAAAGTACTTTGTGCAAAGCTAGTTCAAAAAGCTTAGAGGTTGCACAAAGAAGAGAAATGGGGCGGTAGTTCGAAACATAATAATAATAATAATTTAATAATTGGTGTTTGGGGAAAGGAAATGGCGCAGTATCTGTCTCGTATATCACCTGAACCGCGCCGTAAGGGAAGGGATAAAGGAGGGAGTGAAAGAAGAAAGGAAGAATAGGTGCCGTAGTGGAGGGCTCCGGAAAAATTTCGACCACCTGGGGATCTTTAACGTGCACTGACATCGCACAGCACACGGGCGCCTTAGCGTTTTTCCTCCATAAAAACGCAGCCGCCGCGGTCGGGTTCGAACCCGGGAACTCCGGATCAGTAGTCGAGCGCCCTAACCCCTGAGCCACCGCGGCGGTGGAGTTCGAAACATCAGATTTGTTTCCTGATTTGAAGACAGGGAAAACACGCGCCGTTTTCCACACGCGGGGAAAGGCAGAATTTTTCATACAGTTATTAAATATCGTGGTTAAAACAGGGACGAAGATACTATGGAAGGCTTTTATTATGGCGGCTGGAATGCCATCAGGTCCAGGGGACAAAGATGGTTTCAAACACTTAAGACTCTCATAATAATAATAATAATAATAATAATAATAATAATAATAATAATAATAATAATAATAATAATAATAATAATAATAATAATAATAATAATAATAATAATAATAATAATAATAATAATAATAATAATTTATTTTGTCACCGTCAGTAGCAAATACAGGAGAGACAGGCCGGTTTAAGCCTTAAGATTGCTTGTAGGACTGTGCCTAAAAAAATACTTAGTTGCAGAAAAGTATGAAAGTATGACGAAGAAAGCAAAATAACCATAAACATGAAAAATAGTTCACCGAAAATTAGTGAGTTCATTCGAAACACAACTGAAAAGATCATAAGGACGCAAAGTCTAATAAGGCGAAACAGATTGCACTAATCCTAAAACTAATTTTTTCATTCATTCTTTATCCCTTCCCTTACGGCGCGGTTCAGGTGTCCAACGATATATGAGACAGATACTGCGCCATTTCCTTTCCCCAAAAACCAATTATTATTATTATTATTATTATTATTATTATTATTATTATTATTATTATTATTATTATTATTATTATTATTATTATTATTATTATTATTATTATTATTATTATTATTATTATTATTATTATTATTATTAATATTATTATTATTAATATTATTAATTCTTCAGTAAGTCTCTGAGTTTTCCTCTAGAGCTAGCCTTAAATATTTCATCTGGCAGTTTGTTGAGGGTAGCCGGAACATAAGCGCAACACCTGGCGGCACCATACCTCGTGTTTGACCGAGGAACAATGTAACGGTTATCTTTTCCAAGTTGTCTCGCCGGGGTAGTTTCCTCTTTAAATTCACTCTACCAATAGTGCTTAAGCGCAACTGTATCAATGAATAAGGATTTGAAGTTTGGGAGCCCTAGTTCACGGAATATATTTTCTGGTGACAAAATGGGTGTGTTGTACACAACGTTTTTAAGAATATTCTTTAAAATGCTGTCGATCCTACGTACCCAACGATCCGAGCAAAAGGCAAAGAAGGTAATACCGTATCTTAACACACTGTACGCCAAAGCATGTACAATCGTTTCTTTCTTTTTTTACAGATAAAGGCACAAAACATTTGATATTGAACAAAACCATGCCACTGACCTCAATTTACAACAAGCATTAGATAAATGGTAATGTCAGGTTAAGCACTGTCGAAAGACACTCCTAGATACTTAACTCATTCCACATGTTCAATAGGTGAACATTTACAAGAAACACAGTTTGAAATGTGCATGTAAATAGGAATGTTAATAACACTTGTCTTTAGTGGAGAAGTAAAACAGGCGAGCTGTGTTTTTTGGGCGTTGGCAGCAAGTCCATTGTCAGCAAACCAGCGCATTGCATTGTAAATGTCATTTTGCAACAAATCAGAGGCCAATTTGTAGGATATATGCTTTTCCAGTAACGCTGTCTGATTAGCATATTGGAACACTAAACAATTGGAAACAGGCAAAGGGAAGTCATTCACATAAATATTAAACAACAATGGAGATAAAATTGACCCCTGAGGTACACCCTCATTCAGCGGCAATTTACAACTGAAAACGCCCTTTTTACCGGTAGCTACCACTTGATAACGATTGCTGAGGTAGACTTTGAGAATGTGGTAAAAGGGCCCACGGAATCCAGACAAATACAGCTTGCCTAACAAGATTTGATGGTTCAGGGAGTCAAATGCTTTCGCTACATCTAAGAAGAGAGCACATGTGAAAAGATTCCGATCAAACGCTGAAAACAGTTCATCCGAAAATTCCTCAAGAAGGGCAACAGTACCGCACCCAGAGACAAGGCCAAACTGGCGATCATTCAGGACAGAAATTTCTTAAGAAAAGAAGACATAGTGCCAAAAAGAAATTTTTCCAAGACCTGGGCAACTACAGGTAGGATAGAAATTGGCCGGTAGTTTTCTATCTTATATTTATGTCCTGACTTGTGTAGGGGTAAAACAACTGCAGTTTTCAGGCGTTCAGGAATATCTTCGCCCTCCAAAAAAACATTCAGTATACAAAGGAGAATATCTGCCAGAACATTAAAATTTCTGCGAAGGATGTGTAATGGTATCCCATCATATCCAGTAGGCTTGTTAGGGCGGAAACTGAAAAGAATCCCTTTCAGATCACCTCTTAAGATCCTAGGAAGAAAGCGGACGCAGGTATGGACTGCATTAACGAACTAGAGCTAGTCGTTGGAGTAAGCGCACTTTGCGACGCTTTTACTTTTACAAAGTGTCTGTTGAACGCAATAATAATAATAATAACAATAATAATAATAATAATAATAATAATAATAATAATAATAATAATAATAATAATAATAATAATAATAATAATAATGCCTTTATTCGTGCCATATACGGTACATGACATTGGAGGCTGGCTGTAAAAACTGTCATAAATGACAGCTTGACAGAACCGCAGGCCCCCATCCACTAGAGAGCGGTACAATGGCATTGCTTATTTAAAAGGAAGATGCAGTACAATACACAATACACCCTTTTCAATGAAATTCCATTCTTCGAGATTAGATAGAACATAGAATTAGCATGTTATAAGGCAGGCAAAAAAAATGACAAAACGAATTCACTGAAGCAATAAAGGTTACAAAAATGCATGCATAGTCGAGCCAGGCAAGATAGGACAATCATAATTACAGTTCACTCGTCCGGTGGAAATAACATCAGTACATATACAATAAAAGCGGCTAAAACAAACATGGCCACTACGAGGAAGAACTTAACGGAAGGGGAAGTAGGTTGAGAACAAAATGAAGCAGTAACAAGCATAAAAACAAGTAGTGTAATTGCAGATTGTCAGCTGCAAAGCCAAAGACAATCATTCGGACATGTAATATTTTCTGAGTTCTTTAAATGTATATATATTTCTATATCTATGTTCAGTTTATTTATAATCCTTGGCAACTGATTATGCAGTGTTTGTAGACCATGTGTTGTGCGGTATGTCTTTGCATTCCAGGTTTCGTTGCAACGGGTGACATGGCTGGGGGCGTTGTTTCGTAGTTTCCCTGACTGTCTTAAAAATTCATTGCCCTCCGTTATTTCCTGATTAGAAGGCTTGCTTAATTGGTAGTCACATATCGCCATAATAGGCATCACGCAAAACTTTAAGTGTAGGTCACGTGAGTGAAAATGACTATGTTGCTCATAGATGCTGCTAGCTAGAATATGAATCGGTCTGGGCGAAGTTGTATGCGTGCTCACCGGGGCATACGTCCGCATTTTTTCACTGCCATTGGCGACGCGTTTGGCTGTTTTCACGCGATTGCGCGCGGCCGCATGAAGCAGCCGTTGCCAGTCAGTGGAGCGCGTCCTTCGGCGTCAAATACGCGTTATATATAATTGGCTTTTTTTTGGGGGGGGGGGGGGAAGGAAATGGCGCAGTATCTGTCACATATATCGTTGGACACCTGAACCGCGCCGTATACAGGAGGGAGTGAAAGAAAGAAAGAAAGAAAGAAAGAAAGAAAGAAAGAAAGAAAGAAAGAAAGAAAGAAAGAAAGAAAGAAAGAAAGAAAGAAAGAAAGAAAGAAAGAAAGAAAGAAAGAAAGAAAGAAAGAAAGAAAGAAAGAAAGAAAGAAAGAAAGAAAGAAAGAAAGAAAGAAAGAGGTGCCGTAGTGGAGTGCTCCGGAATAATTTTGACCACCTGGGGATCTTTAACGTGCGCTGACATCGCACAGCACACGGGCGCCTTAGCGTTTTTCCTCCATAAAAACGCAGCCGCCGCGGTCGGGTTCGAACCCGGGAACTCCGGATCAGTATCAAATACGCGTTACGTTCCGGATTTTAGTTACGTTCCGGATTTTAGTGACGCTTGTTGACTTGAATTTTCAAGCCTCGTCAACCAGCGCAGCACTCGTGCCGCTGAGCACGTGGACGCGTGCAGGATGACCTTATCATGCATGAAGAGTGACCGATGACGATGATAACAATTTAAGCTCTTGTACTTTGAGTCCGTATACAGTCACTCAGAAAATCTTCAGTGAGTACGCCAATGCAGTACGCGTCGCCACCTGAGTGTTTCCACACAGTCACTATTCGTCCTTAATGAACCGCCACGTGTTATTAGTTCGACGACCTGCACTTCCGAGTGGAGCTATTCATTCTGGCCACATGATCTCTAGCAAGTGGTGTTGATGTGTGAAAATACTTGTTGTAAACACCGTTTTCATACTTGCGGTAATGGCCAAGTATCTAACTCGTCTGTCGAGTGCGGCGCTTTGGAATCTTTTTTTTAGATGGCTACACTTTCGGGCGGAAATCCGCGCCGATTTCGGCTTTTGTTTCGCCGTGTTCCCGTAATATGTCGGACTGAGATCGCTAAAAAAGGAAGCTAAAATCGTTTCATGCTTAATAATGTCCCAGCACAGCGGTAAGGCGGGAAAACAACCTTATTGATAAACCCTCTACCTGAAGATGGAAACTGACGACCATTGACCACCTACTGGGCAGGTGACTTCATCAGGACTTAATAGGGAACGCCGTCGACTCTGGTCGCTCTGTCTGAAGTATGGCGGGGGTAGGGGGGGGGGGGGGGGGGGGGTGAATGCTGCAGCTGAAGGAGTCAGTCGTCGCCTTGGCTCATCGCCTCGTTAATCAGCTACGGCTGGTCGGTTGCCTCTCAATCTCGGCTTTCAGCTCTCCGCTCTCTCCTGCATGGCTACCAGGCTCTCTGCACACTACTGCTCTTCTTGTAGAGGCTTTCAATTGCGCGTAAAGACAAAGATCTCTTGGGAGGCAGCACCAAGGATTCATGAAGCTGCCCATGGGAGGACTCTCACTACCAGATCTTCAGAATGCTACACGCCAGGCATGCATTTCATCCTGGGGCGTTACCTATCTCTCAGAGGTATCTCTGGCCCACACACAGCTATGGCTCAGTCTGTACAACTGCCTTCTTTGCACAATATTTTTCCCGTATGCGTGAACGACACGAATTCAAGGCTCGCGTGCTGGGACGTGCGTGGGTTGAATCAGCATCGCGGGCTGATCAAGGTCATACAAATGTGCCGACCGCGGGTTTACATGATCTCGTTACTGTCGAATCAAGCCAACTGCGATGCGACCTCGGAGGTGCGGGGGCGCAAGCACTAAAGAGGGCCCCTTTCCGTTCGCACCTCCCACTAATCCGATTCCCAGGCGTGAATGGGATTAAGTGAAGAGTATCGAAGGCGTGTAGCGAGTCAACCTACCCTTTGTAGCGATTTAATCCAGCCCGCTAGCGTTTGTAGCCCTAAAATCAGTTCCCTATAGAACAGACGCGCCCAACCCAACTCAGCGGTGTTTTTGTAAATGCTGCTTCTGGTAGGTTTGGTGTTTTTAACGCTCGTCCGCGCTCTTCGCGCCAGCTCGAAGTATTGCACAGAGGCGAAATGAGGTCTGTTAATTTTCGCCATATCTTCAGTGTTTTCGAACGGCTCAAATTACTCTGTACATGAAGCGCTATTCTATCACGTCAACTCAACCGGCGAGACGACCCAAGCAGCGTGTAATGAACTTCTCAATCGGACGTTCAATCTTCCTTACAGATTCAACTCGTTTATTCAAACGTCGTCGAGTCGGGTCGGGGAGTCGAATGTTTGGTTCCGGTCTGTTCGACAGCAGGTCGTCGATTGACTCGTTCCGCCACAGTCTTGAAGTGCAAACAAACTCTGTCGGGTCATACAGTAGGGTTAACAGAAGGAGAGAGAAGAAATGGGAGCCTGCTCTGTATTGACGATTCTCGGGAAATGTACGCCACGCTGCGGAGGTGCCGCGAACTGGTATAAAAAGGATCGGCGCGCGGAACCGCGCCGTTTGCTGCGTTGCGTAAGTGGTTCTCGGCACACCGAAACGCTGTCGTCAAAGTTTTGCTGAATAAGTATATATTATGGGCCATGTTACGTGGACATTTGCATGGGGACAAAATCTAAGAGCCGGTCTGTGTCACTGCGCGAGTTTTCTGGTGCTAGAAATACAGCGCAAGCATGGGGCAGGTAGTTTGCACGCTTTGTGGTGCGGTGCTTGTAGGACCATGAAAGCGTAGTCGTTATCAGGAATCGAGTCTCTATTTCTAAAGAGAATATTTGCGTGGACTTACGTAAATACGCGGCGCTGCTTGTTGACAAATATCGTTGAGCACGCACAACTAACGGAAGCGCGAAGAGCTTTGGCCATTAATGTCCCTGTAATGAAAGGCCTTATTACGGCGTGCGTGTATGGTGTCTTGTTATTCACGGAGAGGAAGGAGAATGATATGATGATTTAGTCAAACTCCGTTCCGTTATGATTCTTTTAGCGCTTAGTTATTAATGCGAAAGCACTTCTTGGCTCATCAGTGGCATCGCCTGAAGCTGTGGACAGGCGCTTTGGACGGAAGTTGTGGACAGAGCGTGTCCACGCGAACTGAAGAAAAGTGCAGTCGTAGCGCCATCATGCGTCACCGACTAAAACCCCTCTAGCAATGTGTGGCGCTGGTACAGCAGATAGCGCGCGTTGGCGAGCTGGCGGACGCGTATGAGGGAGGAAGGATGCGTAGTAAGAGAAATGGTTTCGCATTACTGCACCTAAGCAGACGTAAGTGCACCCCTGGAACTTTCAGATAACATCCTCAGCGCTCATCAACATAATTTAAAGCATTATAAATCTACTTTCTCTATGGTTCTTTTTGCCCCAAGTGTTCGCTGTGATTGGAAATATGCACTCAGATGTGTGGGCGGTAAGAACCGAATAGAATTAGGCAAAAAGATTGCACCTTGGCGGCATACATTCATTATGGGTTTTCCATCCACTGTTTACGAGCTAACAGAGAGCGTAATTTGCGGTTGCTCCGAGAACACAATGCGCGGGGAAGACGATCTCGTATTGCTCTCGTTTTTCGCCTATATGCGCACAATTATTATTCTATGTTCATGTCTAAAGTAGCAGGTGGCCATTAAAATGTATGAACTCGAAAAAATGCAAAGCGGTGCAACTTTAACAGTGAAAGTACATTCGACAGTGGGAACGTTTCTAGCTTGTTTACTGCTCAAGCCGCAGGGTAGTCGCTGAGTTCTGCTTACGTGTAGTACTAAATGCAACAAAATGTTGCTTCTAGCTCTGTCATTCACCCGTTGTACAAGTCTTAAACGTCAATGTTATTGTTTTTAATTGCCAGTCGTTTTGACACGATGGGGCAGCGACTTCTTCTTTGTTCCTCGTTTATTCCTTTTACGCCGTCGAGCAACGAAAGACTCCCTCACGCGAGGTCGCCACCATCGACAAACAAACGCGAGTTTATTGTGAAATTTTAAAACAAGCAGGATTCTGCCTATAGGCTGCGTCCAGAAGTAATCCCCGGTAGCGACGCCATATTGGGTGGATTGAGGCACTCCTTCTAGGTGGTGAAAATCGCGAACGCTGTCGCTGTTGCACGCCTCAATCTTGGCTTTACCTTCTTGCACAGCTTCGCTGGACGCTAGGGGTCGCTGCGAGTCGCGGTGAACATTTCACTGTTTACGACTTGATTAACCGCTCATGCATTTTGGACTGCCGCGTATGCCCAAGTAAACTGCTTATGTGGAATCCGCTAATCAGAACGCTGCTACCACAGCCGAGTAGGGATACTGCCTCTCCCAAAATGGTGATGGTGGCGACATGCCACCATTCCTGCCAGTTTACTCCTCGAAACTCCTTGCCCATTAACGCTTGCGAGCGCCCCCAATATGGAATGGTCAGAACCTGTCACTGGATTAAAAAAACAAATTTTTGCCATTCTTTATCATCATGATTACAGGTTATTCCCCTCAATGAGTAATAATTTGTGCAATCGCTTGCCCAATCGGCTACTACGTGGACGTGTTTCCTGCATGCGCGGAAGTGCTGAGCCTTTCTTGAAGCGAAGTAAAAACCACTGCTGACCGTGACAGGCATCAAGTGAGCGCGATAGGCCAATCGCAGATGCAAGGAAGGGAAATCAGAGAGTAAGCACATAAGCGAAGATTTCGGCGACAAAATCGCAGAGCGGTGCGGCGTTAAGTGTATAGAAGAACCTTACGCCGAATTTCGCTCGCCATAATCGAGTTCCTATTCGCAGTTCCAGATTATTCCTGCCCACCTAGCGGTCTGCTCGAGAAATCGCCAATTCAGGCCCAGCATAGCAACGGGAGCTACTTTTCCGTTACTGGTGCGCTGTAAAACGGCATCTTCAATCTCTACCCATCGTGATACCGTCGCGTGAAGAGCAAAAATGAAAAATCGGACGTCGGAAGAGTTTCGCTGCACTCAATTTTGTCATTCTCACCTCGCTAGAAAATCTGTACAGTGTCATTTTGTCACTTTCCGAGTGAATAAGACGAAGCGCCCTAAAAAGTATTTTGCGATTACACATTCTTGGTGATGCGGATGATGAGGTGGCAGGTTTCTCGTTGTGCGTTTGCTATTTATACTTTTATGATTTATGATTTAGCTGCTCCATCCGGCGCGGTTATGACGTGTGCACTGTTACCGCAGGTAGATCATGAACTTGAGGATCTTGCCGTCTTTCTCGGGTGGCTTGGAGCTCGCGGACACGCACCTCAGACATGGCACGCACCTTAAGCTTTGGTCTCGGCCCATTGCCCCTGTCACGAATGCTTATGTGGGCGCTACTGTCCTTGTTCCGTCCGCTTGCGTCTCTTCGCGCTTACAAGTCCTGGCCGGTCGCTTACGCGCCGCGTCGGTTGCCCGAGATTCTGCGCGGTGTCGCCGCGCCATGCGACTGACGCCGGCTTCACCTGCACATGGCAACTCCCGGACTGGTAGCGAAACGCCAGCGGTCTTTTGCAACGTGCAGTGCAGTTTCCCAAGCCAACAGCAGCGCCCTAACACAGCCTAGCGGTCGAAGGAAGCAACTCTGAGGCGGCCCCAGAGTGGTGCTGCGACGCCACCAGTCATGGCATGGCTCGCGACACTAGCATCCTTGCTGCGCGGAGGCTCCGTCCGGTCGCCTAAAGCAGCGAGAGCACGAAACAAAATGCGCAGAGTTCGAAGGTGAGGCTGAGTCCGCAAGCCAACGTTTCGCCAAGAGGAGCCAAGAAGACATGTCTTCGACCGGGCAATGGGCAGAGCAGCGAGGGACGCTCAAGCCGCAGACTGCGCGTCTGTGTCTGGGAAAGAAAAGATGCAGTAGCAGTCCCTCACTGTGTGGACGCCTGGGCTCTGCTCGAATGGGAATAAAGGAAGGGCTGGAAGTGGCAGACCATGATGCAGAACGACACTATGAACCAAGCGAGCGTCGCTCTTCGCGTTCTGTGCTCCGGCCGGACGCGAGGCTGGTTCAGAGCGTATAGGGCCAAGATTAGAAAATTATTAGGACTGAGCTGTTCTTGGAATCACATTGACTCTTCTCACATAACAAAACCTTATGACACATATAAATGGTGAAAAGGGGTGTGGATACTAATGGTCAAATGCTTCAGGCCCCAGTAGAGAGCGCCATTTGCTGTGGATCACTTTGCTTTGGCAAGTTCGGAATACGTTCACGAATTAAAACAAAATGCGCGTAAATAGAAGAACTCGTCTTTTTTTTTCTGCTATCCACGTGACGTTTAGCATGTGTTCCAAGGCTTTGAGCTTGTCTTGTTGTTCTTGTTGTTGTTTTTTTGCGACCTTAGTTCTGATGGCTTGCAAGCCTCCTGACTAGCGTTTGCGATCTTCGCGTTTTTACGAGTAAGACCTGCGCATTGGGACCCCCAGAGACGAAGCACCGAGCAAGATCGGCAATTTATTTTTGTCATCGAACATCGACACGTCAACAAGTAAGGACGTTCAGAAACCACGCGCGGCAAAACTTCGATGTGGTACAACTCCTAACACGCGCGACTGTACGTATGGTATAACTGCTGCATGGCAGTTTTGTGCAAGGCACCGGACGTCCGAATGTGTGATGAAGCAGTCTGCATGTGAATGCGAACAATACCTGTCGCTTTGGTAAAAGTACAAATTTTACTGTATGCTTTCTGAAAAGTTGTCCCTTCTTTTTAATTCTTTGCACATATGACGAAAAATCAAGTGTTCGCAAAGAATGAACGCGCTTTGTATACTGGCTGAAAACTGCAAAAAAAAAATACTCTAGTCTTTTAACACGACCGGCGATGCGCTTGAAACGCGGTAAGCTCTGCTTGGTGATGTTTTAGCGCTGTAGAATATCCGAATGCTCATGGCTGTGCGCGCCATGTGGTTCTTAAACTTTTTGGACATTTCTCTTCCCCGCACGAAAGAAACAGTGAGACAAAAATGGCGCGACGGGTCGGTTCAGGCCTTGCAGTTTTTAGATTTTCAGACAGCTGGTTGCACGGACGGAGCTTTGGCCTCACCGGCGCAGGTCAGCGGCCCAAGGTACAGCTTGTAATGTTGACAAAACCCTCCACATATGTCAGACCAGAGCAAAGAGGGCGAAAACCAAGTTAAAGGTTTCAGCGACTGCCTAAGCACGCTTCGTGATTGTGCAGCACGATACGTATACATCAACACCGATCTGTGACGCAAACGAGATGCGGGGGCGATGCTTTCACCGGCCGGGTGTAAAAGCTAGGATTGCGCCCCATTGGAACGCATGTAAACAAGAAAACTCAAAGCAATTGTCTGATTTCACAATACACCTACGGTGTCGTCCCTTCGTTAAGGAACGCCGAATATGCCATAGAACAGATTGTGAAAGTACGAAACGCCATTTCAAAGGCGATGCATTTTTAAAACGCTGTGATACGTGCGCGTGGAAGTCAACCATGGCGAGAGGGGGTACCGGGAGGGAGAGAAACCTGTGGAAATACATGTAAACTTTCAGGAGTTTTTTTTTTTTATCGTTTCACAGTGTGCTCAAGAAGGCGGCGGTTCGCTAACAGCTCGCGAGTGCTTTAAGAAGAGTGTGACTAAATGTGCACCGTCATTTCGAAGCTAACTTTTTAAAACGTCGCAATCAACGTTTCTTGTGAAGCCTTACGTACCCCTAACTGGCGCTCTATCATCTGGATGTTTTTTTTTTTCGACGCAAGCGCCCGCTATGTTTGTAAACACGGTGTTGATCATTATTATTAGTATTCGGCGTCGGAGAAGAAGAGGCCAGAGGCGAAGGAAATGGAGCCACTAAACGTATATTAACAAACGCGGTTGTCCTGCAGCCGATAGATACAACTTAGATTTCTTCATCTTACGACCTTGACACGGTCGAACAAAATTCGGAAAACAAGATGAGACTGGAGAATTAATTTTATCCCCGCATTATATGTAATATACGTACCTGTTATATTCCTGTGTACGATATGCGACTTTCAACATATCCGCAAAGACCATTTAGAATTTAATTAGCTTGAGGATGTAGCGTCACTGAAAACAGTAGAATGGTCGGTTAGCGAACGGCTCGCTACAGTGTGCAAGCCTTTAATTATCGATTTCGGCGTTCGAAAGTCTGTCACCGTTAGGCAGCGGCGGTCTGTGCACAAAGGTATTTAATACGTAATGATACTCTCGGTGACAAAGAAAAAAAAACCATAACCGCGTCTTTCTCTTATTTTGCGCACTAGAGCTCAACTGCATTAACATGTTTTTATTCAAAGAGCTCAAGCCCGTGTCCAGAATTCGTATAGAAGGCGGTCGACGTCCCTCCGACAAGCGCTCACTCTATTCAAATGCAGCAAGCGGGCTTCCCCGGATGAAGCCTTAATACCGCCGAGCTTTTTTCGTTTCTGATGGCTTCGTAAACATAATAAGATGAGCCCAAGGCTTTCATGTTTCTGACCTTTCTCTCCGGTGGCAACAAACAAAAAAGTGAAACGTTCTCTGTAGGGCGCATACTTGCGGTTTATCTATTGCTCTAAATTCCTTTCTCCCACGCGCGAGTTTGGCGGGAGCTCGCTACAGATCTCGCCGCCGTTAGCGAACACCTCTGCCTTTGTGCGCGCTCTTCATACGCGCGCACGTGCGCTTATTCGGCCGACCTTCTGGAAACTGTGTCGCCTCTGCCACCGCTTTCCCGACGCATAGAGAATTCTCTCTGTGGAAGGGAGACTGCTTTTCAAGTGTGGTCCCGCATAATGAACGCCGGCACCGTGCCGACCAGTTCTCGCCTCGTTTGGAATACCGCGAAGCCGTAGTCGGAGTGCTGGAATGGCCACACTGTGCTCGGGGGTATTCCCTGTGCTCTTTTCTGCACGCACTCTTAACACGAAAGGAGTTGAAATGGGAGCAAGCTGTCTTCTAGCGCACTCCATTTCAGGGGCAGTGTATTCTGCCCAAACCCTGGGGTGCATATCCTTCACTAAAGATACGGAACACTTATGGTTGTAAACTGAAACAAATTCCCTCTACAAAACGCACCAATTTGTAGCAGTTACGAACATTTTTAACGCGACAACATTAAAGGCCCCGTTGCCGAGAAAATCCGGCGTCGGGTGTTGTCAGCGTTGTGCGTAAAAATAGGGTGGCCCAGATAGCCACCGGCTGGAGCAGCAACCTAGGTTGGCCACCTAGGTCCCGTGACCTTGTGGTGTCATCACAACCTGCCCACCGGATGAGCAAACTGACCACCGTGGCAGGTGGCTGCTAAATGAATCATTGACCGCAAGAGGTTGCTCGTGAAGAGCAACTTGGGTCGCACATGTTCCACTGATGGCAGCACCTGCCATCGCAGAGCAGTGACACAACGCTTAACCGCTGCACCACTGCGCAAGGAGTGGTATGAGGACTGCCGAGGATCTATGAAGGTTCAGTGACGCCGTCAGTCACGTAGTAGCCGGGGTCCGTTGGAGCCGCTGACCTGACGTGAAGTTGTCCTCTAGCGCACTCTCTTTTGAGGGATTTCGGCATATGTGGGCATTAACCCATTTGCTACCGCGTCACACACTTAAGGCGGAGCTTAAGTGTCCCTTCCAATTTTACTCCCTTTTAACTCCCATGTAGGCTGAGTTGTGTTTGTAGTGTAGGCAGCCACGGGGGGCCTTATCTCCGCGATGGAACGGAGGTTTGCTAAAATAACCGCCGCCCAACATGATAGAAATCAATGGCTGTGTTCATTTTTTCGGCGGCACATACAACCTCACTTCTTAGGGATGAAAAAACGCTGCGAACGAGTGAATGCAATTAAGAAATATTCTAAAACGCGCACAGCGCGGATTAGGTGTTCATCCACCATATAAGTGAGACATTTTCCTTCCTGGTAAAACATTTGTATTTTTAAGAACCGGTCATCCTTTTATTACTCTCTAGCAACCCAATCTTATTTTTTCCTCACCCAAACCTCTCCTTAGTCTGTCAGCCTTATTGGCTATCCCAAGAAACACACTACGCGCAGCCGTACCCCTTCCCTACCATGCCTGGACAGCACTTAATAGCAAAGAATACAAATCTACCTTCCCCTCAATATTCTAGCATACTGCGTACACAGGAGAACCTTAGTCGATCCCCCCGCTTCAAGTACTGCGGGGGATATCTTGATCAAATCCGTACATTATGGAACTGTCTACACTTCTAAGCCACACCCACTCGGGCCCTGTCTCTAATCCCGGCTCGAAACCGTCCCACTTCGTGTGTGAACTGGCTAACTGCATCAGCCCCGCGCTTGCCCGCGCATTCAGAAAGTTCTCAAAGCATTACATTGCAAACCTGGACTCTGAGGGAACCTCGCTGGTTACAGGGGTCCTCGAGCTATGGTGTCGCTCGGCGAGTAACATGCCACAAGTAAAATCAGTCAAAACATCGGTTTATACCCAGCAAAAAAAAAAAACGAAAACCGACAATTACAATCTAGGCGGCCAGAAAAAAAATTGGAGCGGACACTTAAGCTCCGCCTTAAGGGCATGACGCGATAGTGTACTGGGTTATTTGGCATATATGTAGAAAGTGATCATCTACTTTACATTCATACCCTTCCTGGCGCAGGGGTGCAGCGGTTAAGCGATGCGCCGCTGCCCTGCGATAGCAGGCGCTCTCAGCGGTGGGCCTTGTGCGGGCCCAAATTGCTCTTCCCGAGCGACCAATCATTAATTTAACGGCCATCTGCCACGGTGGGCAGTTTGCTCACAATCCGGTGGGGAGGTTGAGATGACGGCGCAAGGTCACTTAGGCGGCTCACCAGCCACCTATCGGTTGCTCTCTCTGCAGGCACCACGTGCTAGAGTCATGCTGGTGATTTTTTTCGCTGACAACGCCGACGCCAGATTTTCTGGATAACGAGGCCTTCAACGCTGTCGCGCTAATACGGCAGCAGTGCAAGCAGGACAACACTGACAAGCTTCCGGTAGCGTAATATACGGTGCGGGCTACAGAGCGCCTCAAGCAAGTGCGCGATCCGAGAAGCTATGAGGCGGGCAATGACGCAGTGGCTAGATGACAACAAAATATAGAACTGAACTTGGCCATAGGCGACACGGGAACACACGCGCCGAACAACGCGAGAAGCCTCGCGGCGGCTGCCACCAACTCGATCCGAATCTAGCGAAACGCTCGAAGCCGAACGCGATAAAAAAGACGGGGCTGCCGCTGCAGGGACGGCGGCTCGTCCGGGCCCGCCGGAACCACTACGCGCACGGGCAGCTCTCCCGCGCTGTAGTATTCCCTCGATGGGCTGCTCGCTCGGCCGTTATCGAGCCGCCGCCACGATCGCGCGCATGTTTACCGGGCTCCCGTCGAGAGCTTGCCGAACACAAGCGGTAATATTGCACTTCGGTGCGCCCGCTGGCACCCAAAATATGCCACGATCGCGTGCGTCCCAAGCTAACTTGGCCCACAGCTCTTAAAGCTAGACTCGTTGCATCAGAAGCGCCACCTCTCCTGCTCTGTCCTAAGAGGCGTTCGTTTCTGAATTCTCTAGTGCAGTTCTAATACTTTGTCAGTGCTTACTTCTTAACACGCCTTCCCAAGGTTCTCGGATAATATAATGCGCGTCAGCCAGCTTCATGCGCATCATACACTGCGGGCAGCCAGCTTGACTTTTCCGCTTCAATCATTTACCCACAAGTAAATTTTACTTTGAGTGTGGGTGGCAGTGAGTGCACATGCGACGAAAATTGTGTGCACATTAACGTGGAGCCTAGGGGAGGGCTTGCAGCCATGCTTGTAGCCATGGTTATGATGGGGAACTGTTTACTGTCATCATTGTTATTTTTATTATTAATACTGTTGTTGAAGGACCTTAGGTGCATATTGAATAAATAAAAAAATATTCTTACAACATCTGATGATCTGGTCATTGAAGAAGAAAATAGCAATGCGGAAGAATATGACAGTCATTGCAAGCCAACCTGCGCTGAAACCACTCCTTCCTGCTATTTTTATCCCTCCTGCAACCGAAAACTTTTCTCTAGGCGTGACCACGCTGGTTGGGCTTTGTTGGGATTCTCCGGCCGCTCCGGATGCTGTGGGCCCGTTATTGTTACCCACCGTATTAAAGAAAGCTGAAATGTCTTCGTTTTCCTTCACGGCAGCCAGTGTTCCCTACTAATGATTCTCGCGAAAGAAAAAAGGCGGGCACTCAGTCGAATACAGCCATGAGCAGTTTCTTTTATCGAAGTTATTCGTGGTGTTGTTTTCTCTTTCTTTTCTCTTGCTTTCTCCTAGTGGGAAGCTTTTTCATTTTTGGAAAGTATTATTTCGAGTTTTAAAGTGCAGCATTCGAAAAATCTGACTGGGTGGTTTTGAGTATTCGATTGATTAATTGATTGATTGATTGATTGATTGATTGTATTTATTTATTTATTCTGGGACACTTAACACGGTAACCCAAATCTCTGAGGGCCTGGAAAGTCTCGCGCGACAACGGTTTGCGGGAATGGCGACCGTGTCATCGGAAAACGCCCTCGTCTTGCGCCACTGTGGCTTGGTGCCAAGAGGCTTCCTGATGCGCCGCTGGCCAGTTTCAGGGGCACGTTTGCAACTCCCCTCGCAGTCTATGGGCAGCCAAGGTTGGGGGAAATCGGGTACTTTGTTCCAGCAAGCGCCTCCCGCCCACTGTGGGCGCAGAGGCTGGTCCGTTTAGTGTGGCCCTCTGATGCAGCGTCCGCGGTGATTGTTTCTGCGCAGGCTGTCGGCGCTGTCGGCGGAAAGCGGCGGTGAGCGCGGCCTGTTGAGGGCCCCGGAGACGAGCGGCGTGCTGGGCGGCCATGGGAGCGGCGCCCTGAGGACCGAGCCCGGCATGGCCAGGCGCAAGGGCCTCGACCCGCGGGCCAGGGGGCCTTCCTCGCTCTTCCTCCTCTCCGAGGACAACCTGCTGCGACGATACACCAAGTTCTTCATCGAGTGGCCATATCCTTTCTCGCTCGCGGCCAGTGCCCGTGGCGCGCAGTGCGCGGTGGTGGACGCGCATGGTGACACACGTCTCAGCACACCGCGCGCAACGGCTTCGCTGGCGAACGGATTACTCCTGGCGGACATGCCTGGTCCTCTTCCGAACGCACCAAGCCCAGGGGAAGACAACTTCAGGTATCAGACTTAGCTGCACTGCGCTGATTTGCCAGTGTTTTGGTCTGTCCTAACCTGCTTTCGAGCACAAGCGTGACCACTCGAAAGGGTAGTATATCAAAAGACGCGCCTGTTTTGCAGGTCGACGGAAACCTATCTGTACTGATGTGCGACAAAAGACGCAATTTATATGGTACTCAGGCTCCTGCGCTTGAGATAGGTCGCAAAACGTTTTTCAGTCGTGATTTAATACAGCCCAGTCCATAGACGGTTCATGTGCCACCTCTTGGTCGCTTACTATGGTTTCAACCCGATGCTTCTCACGCAGCTCACGGCCAAATGCACGTTCCGCACTAAGACATTTAGTTCGTTCTTGTCTTGCGTATAGAGGCATCAAACATTTCGCTTTTTCAGCCATGTAGCATGCGTGACACTCGCTCAATCATCCGAGGTAGGCGTGGGCGTTGTTCCTGGCGGTGCAAAGGCCACATGCGCCTAGTACTTGGACAGCCGACCGTCTAGCGGACACTCGCGTCGCAGACAGTGTGACAGCCTCGAACACACTGCTTACATAAAGTTTGCTGCATGTAGTTGTCCACCCGTCCGTAAGCATAATGTTCGCTCATAGGCAGCTTCATGACGGCCGTCGCGGTGAAGTTGGTCACCGGAGGAGAAGACGAACGATGCGCTGTTGGCTCAGCGGCAAAGCCCGAGACCGTGACGGGAAGAGGGGAAGCTGGCACAAACGAGGTGCCTGGCTCGGCGACAAGCCAGGCACAGCCGGCCGAGGCAGGCAAGAGTCGATGTCCCGCCCGCTTAGGCGGCTCTTCACCCACCGGAAATATTGCTAGGCTGTAATTGTGGCAGGCGGAGTTACCGACGGCCTGGGCGCACGCTCGCGCTAAGCATGGAATCGCACCCGACAGAGTGGCTAGCAACACTGGCAGTGGGTGCAGAAGGGAGAAGGTTGGCGGGGCCCTGCGAGGGGGGCCCGTGCGTCCCAAGAAGCGGCCCTGCTGGGCTGCTGCCAGAAACAACCCCTGCCGCGCCATCGATTGCTTTCGGGGGCCGCGGACGCTGCATGGCGCCATCTTCCGGCGCGGCGCCTACTCGATGCACCATTGGGAAACGCCTCGGGAAAGGCCCGACAAACACGGGGCCCCGGAGCACAAAAGGAAGTTGGCCGGTCAGCTTCCACAGCGCCCGCCGCCTTCCCGTGCACTCCTTCGGCGCTGGCCTTGAGTTTACGCACGGCTAACACCTTCAATGAACCGACCGCTCTCTTCTTCGAGTTAGGGTCGTCTGCTTGCCTCCGGAGTGCACGAGTGGGCCCGCGCCGTAGCCAAAGCCCAGACGAGACTTCCGTCGCTCGCGCACACGCGCCGCGAGGGCCTCAGACGGAGCAGCTGCTCCACGCCCGTACTCCTTTGGCAGCAGTCCAGGTTTCTTACTCAAACCGGCCTATTCTCGCGGCGGTGCAGGCTTTCCTCTTCGCTCGCGTCGTGCCACGGCGAACAGCAGTTTTTTCCGTGCGCAAAATTGACGTCAGTGCAGCGTCCGCACGTTATCGACGACTCTGGCCCGTATGCGCTGCGTCCGAAGGTTGCGCGCATTGCAGCGAAGATGAACGCATGCTCCGTGCTTCTCGGCCGCGGTCCGGACAGGGCACGTACGCTTTCCACGACAGAGGCAACCACGTCGTCTAGGACACGCTTTCTGGCCGCCATTGAAGCTTATACCGCAAGTGAATTGATTGTCCAATTGCTCGCGGTGTTCGTCCTCCTGAGGACACCATCCCAGGTTAGGGATAATGCTGCAGCAGTAATTTTGGAGAACAAAAGTGAAATTCCATGCTATCAATTAGGATGCGTACGTGAAGCCGGTGTCAACATTTAAAGACTTCAGCGCTGCTGTGGAAAAAAGAAACATGTTTTGAAAAGACAAACACTTCCACACTTCCACTTGAGTAGGTGCAAGCATGAAATGCTCTACAGGACCGGCGTACCACACTGTAGGATGGGTCACAGATGGCACCACCGGCTGCACTCTTCGAACAGGTCTCAGCGAGATCCCCTGACCTGTCGTTTTCATTCTACGGCACAAGCACCACTGCCACCGGGCGCATGGAAGAGCGGAATGGACATGCCAGACATGAAACGTGACAGGTGGCGATAATGATAATGACTTATTTCCTCCCCCTAAGCGTCGGTGTGGTAGAACGAATGTACCAGACGACTAAGGTAATGAAGACGCCGATGATGTGTATATATGCATTTCCCCTTCGTGCCAGTGAGACAGGCAACAAGACCTGTACTTTTACAAGACAAGTACCCGTGCACTCAAACTGACGTCATCTGTTATCAATGCGCCAATTCAGTCCCTAGTGGGTGGTGCCTTCTCTGATACAAATTCCACCTACAACACAATGTGACTGCCTTTGTGGCAATGCCCGAGTAGTATGAATTGAGCGTCAGGAGACGGAAGTAGTCGCTTTCCACGTGCATCGTATCGAATGCTGCTCGCAACACTGGGAAAGTGTGCAATGAAGAAGTACATTCTAGGCCTCGATCGCCCGCCAGGCTTTCGCAAATCCAAAATTTGTGTCTGCCCCCCTTCGCGGCAATACTTTTCAAGGCCGAAGCTCACCACATGTGGCGAACGGTAAATGCATGGCTAGTGAATACAGTACAGAACTGGGACTATGGTACAAGTTGTAGTAATCAGGAGGTTATTCATGTTATCCGGTTGAGATTGAAACAATAGGAAGATAGATACACTGGATAGAATTCCGGGGCTTCAGTGGGCAATCGGTACGGATGCATCGCTGCAGCCGCTGCACCGACTTGTGCACGATAAATTTATCTTTTCGCGCGCATGCAATTCGGATAGGAATTTCAGGTTTGGAAACCATTTGTTTCGGCATAGATTTTGCGGCCATTTAGGGACAACCTTCGACTGAGATTGTCGAAAATGAGAGCTAAAAGCACTTCGTTCTTAAAATTCATCCGCAAGGCTGTGAACGAGCCTGCTTCTGTGTCCGAGTGCTACAGGAATATTTCAAAATTCTGACACCGGCGGGCAGCGTCGCTTAAAATGCAAATAGGTGTACGCTATTTTCTGCTGACTGCCCTTTAGATGCCGTGCTGGATGCATCGGCTTCTTCCACTTAGTTCCCAGGCATTGACTCGGGCGCGGCAGAAACGTGGCCCATAGAAGCCTTCGGCAGTGTGAGACGAAAGGCTTCAAGGAAACAAAACGCTTGGACCGGCACAAATGTTGCCGGCGTGGGCGGCCGTTTAGTATGATGCAACAGATGTTCCTCAATTCTTTCAATTTCTCTTTTAATTGCTGACTGAAAGGTCAGCCTTAATTATTGAATTATAAGCAGCAGTTCATTCTTCTTCAGCTTTTCTTGATTCAGACGTGCTAAGTACTGGTTCTAGTGGCCGTGATAGAGCGGCGGAAAGGACTAGTGATATTTACACGGCTCTAATGAATTTATTGAAGCTGACATTCCACTAAAAAAATCCATTCGTTTATCAACGGTGTATACTTACCATCTATATAATTGTATTCTAAACAAGAACACTGAGTGGGTTAGGAAGGCAGCTAAACACGATGTACAGGCCATTCGTTGCTGACAGTGTAATACACCCGGCACAGATGCAGGCGCATAAAGTTCTCGTGATAACCAGATCACCGCAAAGCACCGCGCAGGATATGCAGTGTTATGCAGGGTGAAACATCATCACAACTTCTCCATGAAAACAGAACCATGTTCGAGAAATTTTGCGTTCACGTCGTACGGGAAGTGACTGCACCGGAGCGGCTTCTGGCTTTCCTATCGGGGCGAGATAACAACTGCTCTGGGGTGAAAAGAGGAAAAGGGAAACCAGACCCGATCGCAGTATTACTATTTCGCTTTTGCCCGAAGAGTCTGTGCCGTGTTTTCTTCCTTGACTCACGCTGTACTCCGCTCGAGTACGCCGTGCTGCTCACCATCATCGCCAACTGCATCGTGCTGGCGCTCGAAGAGCACCTGCCCAAAAGCGACCGGACGCCGCTCGCCCAGAAGCTGGTGAGGCAGCTTTCTCGCCTTCTGTTCTTTTCTTCTTTTTTTTTGTTGCCTCCTCCAGACCCACTTGCTCATTCTCCACCTACATTTTTGACTGCATTGCTTATCGAACAAAATAACGTCCCTTATTCGACTCAAGAGCCTTACCTCAATTTGGTAGCTAGCTGCCAGTAGGATTCAGTGTCTGTCTTCTTTCTTTACTGTTCCGTTACTCATTAACATTTCCTACTATTAGCAAGTGCAATCTATGCCACTGCAGACTGTGATTACGGGTGTTAACCTTACGGCGTCTGAGCCCCAACTTACCTGGCTGCTATCCTCCACGCGTAGCGCTTGAAGTGTCGCTCTCGGATTGTGACATTCATCAGAGCTGCAAATATTATTGCAGCAGCCGACAGTTTGTCAGCCTTAAGTGAACTGAACTCACTTTAAAAAAAAACTAACTTAAATTCGTGGAAGTAGGTAGTCTGACCGAATGTAACCTGACTCGCCTTTTATAAATCATGCAAATGGCCCAGTGTAGCGCCAACTGCTGCTTAAAAGAAAAATAAAGGGGGCGATACTATTTGGGGAAGCCCTGATCAGTTTAGCAACTGATGGATATAATCATAAAGGAATGTATCTGAATGTTCTCTTAAGTAGCTTAAGGTTCCAATCGAACGTACCGAACCATCGCCAGAGAATAAAATTCGTCACTCACGCATGCCTTGTGATGCTCTCCGAATTGTTGTTGTCATCTATTTACTGCTCCAGACATTACGGAAGTACGCTTTGGGAACTTAGAATTCAGTGGTAATATCTTGTGTTTGGTGGTAAGACAGGACAATTATAGACAGCATCAGTCCCACAGGTCATCACAGCGGCGAAGCGTATTTTCTTCTTTTTTTCATAGGCCCGTGTCCAAGTTTAACCACCGTACGAAAACGGTAAAAGTGCTAGGGCTGTGTTCAAAAGACTCTCCGTGATTAAATTCTCATTGGGATTGGCCAGCGCTAGGGCTCGCGCCAATCACAAAGCTATCTTGCGCATCAGAGTCTTTACGAGTTCTGTCTTAGAATAGTGGCTTAAGATATAAATTAATCACACATGCAAACCGTCTTGAGCTGCGTTCGAACTGTCGCCTGAAGGAACTGAACGGACACAATGGAATTACACATGATATTGCTGCCTGTGTGCCTGATTGTTCTGTGTGCTGTTCCTGCACCCGATCCGTTCCTTGAGGTGGCAGTTGAACCCAAGATGTACCCACTGGTTCAGATACAACGGGTTCGTTTATGAGCTGCCCTTCCAAGCATACTCAGTGCTTAAGCGCCTGTGTATACTGCCGGCTTTAGTGGTCTCATTTAATTAAACAGTATTTAGTTTCTTTATTAGCGAGAACACAGCTGCGCAGAGCTGTTCTTGCTTAGGCTAATTTCATTTTTGCCCTGTGCCCGCGGTCTGGCATGTCGATCACACTTCCGGAAAGCTCTGCGATTCCCATCCGTGGTGAACGTAACGTGACCAGGAAATGTTTTTACAACACCCTCTCCAGTATGCTAATAATGCCTCCAGAATACGAAGTTTGACAACAGACATGTGTACACAAGCCTTTCTTAAAGGGTATGTATGACGCATCCATAGCCACTTTTGTTGAATGGGCTATCATGTTGAAAGTGGCAACGCAGAAGGCCTCCTTCAAAGCGCCGTTCGGAGCTTTTCAGAACTGCGGCACAGCATCGTTGCGTGACGTCACTCATGAGCCGCACTTTAGCGCGAACAGCTTTGTAAATTTGGCGCCAAATTAGCTTACGACCGCTTCAGCTGCCGAAATGTCTACAGAGAGGCAAGAGGAAAACATTGAGCTTGTTCGCCAAGTGCAGCGAAACATTTAGGAAAGGACAGTCTGGCCTCCTTTCCTAATGTACGTGCGAGGTCTTACGGGCTTTCCCTAAGCTCACCCGCAACCATAGACGACGCCGCAAAGCAAGCTTGTCCGGGATTGCTGCGCAGCCAATGAGCTGCTGTTTTATACCCGTCGTCAGACAGAAATAGTCACGCAATGATAAGGCAATCAACGAGCGTTTCTTTAAGAGGCTACCACAGCCTATACGGAGATCAGCAACAAGTCTCACTGTCACAGAAATTGACCACGGGAGCTGTCATGGCGCCGCCGTCACGTTGGACTGCCACAGTCATTCGTGATCCGTGCCGCGTCAAGGGATGTGTCCATGCACAGGGCGGTTTGTGGCAGAATGACGACGCAGTACAAGACACACCTCCCGCTCCGTCCTTGCACGGCAGCTGGCACACAAAGTAAAGGCGCCTTGCTTCGTTGTTTCGCTGGTTCGAAACACAGAAAAAGCGCAGGCGTAATGGTTCGGGAGCGTTATGCAGCGTCGCCTTTTATGGCCTCATATTAATGCCACAGCAGTCACTCTGCTCGGCTTGTATCAGCACTGTCGCTGGTGTCACGCTGCAAGGGTACAGTCACGACGAGTTTCTAGCACAGTGGGTGACATCGAAAGAGCTATTCAATCGCGCTTTAGTAGTAGTAATTTTTTTTCCGCGTGACCAAACCGTTGCTCACTAACGGAAAACAGTAAAAAGGCGAAGGTACTCTTTAGAAGCATCAAGTCGCCCCCATGGGAACAATGATCACCTGATTAGATTCTGGTGATTAAGCGTATGCGGAAGGTTCTGTACAACCTCTTGCAGCGGGCAGCAGTTTCTATGGGGCTTCAGAACAAAGACAAACTATCGCGCACGCCGAAAAAAAAAATCTGACAAGAAGCGAACTCGCCTTGTTCGAAACTCCTCAAGCCACGGGGTTTGCTCGGAGCCGTGCAGGGGGGCACTTCCGACACCTTGAAGCTCAAGAAGTCTGGAGGGGTGAGGACAAAAGTTTTCCATCCCGTCCCGAAGTCTCGAACTGCCCCACTACACAGGGCTCCAAAGCAAACCCTGTGGCCTGGTGACTTCTTACCAGGACTGCACACGCCATTGCTGCGCTAAATGCCATACATATTAGGAGCGACATGTAGACACAGTGAAAAAAAAAGTCATTTTCAAGAGTGTCGCGTTATCTTTCATAGCCAGATATGCTGTTTTCTTCACACCGGACGGCGTCGCACTGCACGAAGTACGTCGTAACTCACCTGCTGGCCTATGAAAATATGACCCGCACTTGGGCTCGGTGCTAGCTGTTGCAGCCGTGATGGGAGCGTCCGAAATGTGCACTGAACCTTTCCTATGAGGGGTGCTGCGCAATAGGACGGCAGCCTCGTTCCTGCATGAGCACCAGCTATACCGGTGGCTCAGCCTCATTTGTATCAGGACAAAACAGCATCTAGACGGGAGAGCACAAAGGAGACGGGGGAACCGCTTCGCCGTATGTCTTTCTTGTTATACCGCCCCAGCGCTCTTTTTTTTTTCCTTGCTACGAAGTAGAAATTAACGGGACATGAACCCTCGTTACAGCTGCATTTGCACTGGCTGACTCTCTCGTCTCTCTTGTTTCAGGAAAAAACGGAGCCTTACTTTCTAGGTATCTTCTGCGTAGAAGCCCTATTGAAAATTGTAGCCTTAGGATTTATACTGCATCGCGGAGCGTACCTCCGCAACATTTGGAATATCATGGACTTCGTGGTTGTCGTCACGGGGTAAGTTGAAGCTTTCTCCTGGATTCTTGGCGCCGGCTTGTTTTTGTGTTAGATACAGGAAAATAGAAGAAAAAATCAAATATGCCAGCAAAGCAAGAGCTCGGGTCTTCAATAACGTATACCTGATATTTGTATCGTCATTAAGTATTTCGTGCCGTTTTTATGCTGAGCGCAATCCTGCGTACTATAGATGCCCCAGAACTGCATATTTTACCCCCGATTAACAGGAAGCATGCGGTGCCTGTTTCAATCTTTGGACAGTTACTCAGTTAGTATTGTCACTGCATTCTTGTAAAAAAAAAAGCAATAACACGCGCCTGCATTTGAAGCATACGTTTATGAAAAGGCAGCACTTGATAACACGTGATGCACCATCGAACGGGCAAAAAAAACTAATTCCGCTGTATTGATTCGCTCAAAAGATAGAACGGGCTTGTTGCGCACTGTTGCAAAACACTTCCAGAATTTTGGGATCCGCGCTTTGAGAACGCTTGCCTCTTACTTCACTCGCGAAACAAATAAATAGGAAATGGTGTTCAGTATTAGCCCCATGTACGCCTTCTTTTTATGATTGCATATATGTCTTCCGTAATGTCGAGTGGATTCCTGGGGAGCCAGGATCCAAATGAAGCCAAACAGCCGCTCAACAAAGTTGTCTGCTTTCGGCAGTTGCTCTTCTGCAGCAGAGATCCTTCATTCATAAGGCTTAGGCACGAATCTTTCTCTACGAGCATGAAGGCTTGCAGTTCTTTGCGTATTGAAGGGTCCCGCAGTATTATGGACTCTAAGGCAAGCCAGAGTGTAAGGCAACACGATGAACGGCGGCAGAAGTTTAAATCACATAGAATTAAGTTACCTGAGCTCGTGAACAAGATATTTATTCAATTTGTTTTAACTGCAGCTGTATAATTTAGGCATTTACCCATAAAATCGCCATGTGAGTGAAGTGTTCTTAACAAAACCGTAGCGTAAAGACGGGATGAAGAAAGACGAGTAGCACCGACAGTAGGACCATCATGTCCTCCTCTTTCTTCATGCCGTCTTAACGCTACGTTTTTGTTAAGAATCTCTGACCAACTGGCCCAACAGCAGACTTTGTTAAACGACTGAAGTGGCCCAGTTCTTACTCGTTTAAAGTGTTTATGTCAGTATGTCAGAGGAACGCAAATGAGAGCGCATTGTCTGCCTTTCTCTTTGTTTGTTTCGAGAAGGCAGCTTGAGGAAAAAAAAATTGCTGAGGTTGGACTAGCCAGAGTTCGGCCATTTTGTCTGACGTAGAGTTCATCGCATGCCGCCGCTGACACCTCCGCTAAGTCGACGAGGGAAGCTGTTGCAATCTCAAAGTACAGTGGAAGATAACACACGCACGCCGGGGCGTAATAAACCGCAGAAACTCGCAACGCTCTTCAAGAGCAGCACTAGCAACCTTTCAAGTGCGGACAACGCCAGGCGGCGAAAGCGTCGGGCATTGCGGCGGCACCCACTCTCAGACAAGCGAGTCCCAAAGCTGCTGGATGAGCAGAGCAGTGTGCGCTGCGTCGGCCCCTCGCAGTCGGGGCGCGGACCGGGGCCACCGCTGCAACTGCACTCGTGTTCTTCTTTCAGGATAATGAATATAACGGCGCAGCAGACGGAGAACTTAGACTTGCGAATGCTTCGGTCGTTTCGAGTATTGCGTCCACTCAAACTAGTCTCTCGTACGCCAAGTAAGTGCGCCCGTCGCCTCGGGTAGCCAGAGCAGCCGCGCGCCCCGTAGAGCACGTCCGTGTCCGTGAGCGCCCGGCCCCACACGTGCGCTCGGCCCGTGCGTAGCCCGCCCTAGTGGTGTTCGTAGCGAGGATGGCCGGGCGGTTCCGCTGTGTACAGTGCCCGGGGCCGGTGAGTATGCGCCCCTGTAGGGGGCGCCAGGCACTCGCCTGATACGCCGTACGCGGCAGCGCGTGCAGTGGTCCCGAGGAGTGCGGTGACTCCTGTTGTGTAGCCCGTAGTTGTGCCACGTAGTCCGTTCCCCCATCTCTAGAGGTGGGGACAAGCCTTGGATGTGTATGTGTGTTTGTGCTTTGTTGTCGCTATTGTATAGATGTGTAGATTCGCCGAGTCGCTTCGGTAAGCAGCAGCGTTCGCGCGTCCGGACAAAGAGCTCGCTCGCGTGTCATCCGCGCCTATTTTCGTCTAGCGGAGGCAATAAGAAGGCGTAATGTCCTTGTGCCAACCCTAAAGCTGGTGTGGCTTAGTCTTCTTTGATATGCACCGGGTGTTCGACCTAAAAAGTCCGAAGCCTTCTTTAAATAAAAAGGGATCATTTCCAAATGCGAGGGGCACATAATGTGGGAGGCAATATATTTTCCGGCAATGTTTTGCTGGCTATGACGGCACGCACGCAATACGATTCTTCCATCGGTCAGCAATGCTCAAAAGTTCTGCAGGGCCGCTTGTTGGACATCGCCGAGTTTTCAATGACGAAACGTGGAGAGTCCGAGAAGGCCATTTCAGAAGCTCTGCTCTTTCGATTACTATTTCCCGAGCCGTCTGATATATGCGCAGCGGGTTCCCCTGTCATCGCCTGGCGCGAAGCGTATTCAAGCATTCTTTCGTGCTTTTGAAAGTAGGCCACGCTTGACCTTTACTTGCTCCTTCGCTTCTGTCCTTCAGTGAGACAGCGCAGAAAAGACTCGATTCGCGTATGAGAAAAAGTAAAGCAGGAGCATGTGGAAACGTAGCATCCGCTGACCGTATGCAAAACAGTACGAGGTGTGTCCAGAGCTGGAGCTCCTCCGCTGTGCTTCAAATTTAGCGCGCTGCGCGCGAGCTCCCCTTGAAGAACCAGCGGACTGCGCAGAGTTCCAGAAATGAAAGAGCCGCATAACCTCGAGTCACCGTGGTGGCCAAAAGTCAACGGCTCTCTGTTTCGTTTTGAAAAGCCGTCTTCGTCTCTTGAGCGGCGCCAAAACAACTTAATTGAATAGCTGACCAAGGTCGTCGCTCGCGAGGGCACTGCTAATTTTGGGGTCACGGGCGAGCATACAAAAGGCGGCGCTCTGTGCATTTTGATACGGCGCTCTTCGAAAAGCGGTCTCTCCTCCGGCCGGACAAAGGAGACGCTAAGCTGCGCTCAATAAAGAAGAACACGGTCGCCCAAGGAGGCGCCACCGCCGTCTTGCTTTATTGCCCAAACGGGGCCTTTCTTTTTCACTTGGTTTTGCGTCTGCCCCATTCTTCGCGAGCCAAGCGTCACCTGGCTTGATCCGGCGCCGGATAAGGCTGAAAGCTTCCGCACGAACAATAGCTGAGCAAATAAACGCCGTTGTTGCCGAATGTTTGCCCCGATGAACGCGTGCTGCCTTGCATTTGGGCCTCGCTCGCCTCCCCGCTCTCTCGCACGCCCTCTCCAACGCGTCACTGGGCGCTCTCCTAACAGACTTTGAGGGCGCGCACTCGCGAGATTCCCCGCACTGCGCGTTCGCCCGCTTGCCGAAGCTGCGATCGCACGCCCTCCTCCAACTTCTTGAAGTTTTTCCTTTCCGATAATTAACTGCACCTTCCTCGCTTTGGCTCATTTCTTGTGTAATTTTCGCCGTCACGACACTTTCTACCCTCCTCAGCATCTGCTGACTCGGCCGTCCCGCCATTTTGGCACGCACCGATGGAAACCTGCGTGACTAGGCTTGCTTTGTTTCCCTTCCATTCGCGCGCTGCGCACGCGGCCAACATTCTCCTTTCATTCGCTAGATTATTTGGCTTGTTATTCAATTTATAATTCTATTTGTGATGTCCTTGGATTTATAATTCCATAGTGGTGTCATAATTTATTGAAACACACTGTTTATAACCAAATTTTATTCCAGCTACATACCGTCGAGATTCCTAATGCGTGAACGATAGAAACTTAAGAAAGTTTGTAGATGTTCATGGCTGAAGTTAATTGCTTAGACCACACAACGACAAGGACGGAGGGGAAAGATCGAACAAGAACTGACGAACGGCCGTTAACAAACACACTAGTGCTTTTCGCTAAGAATGGTGACCTACCCGTAGATTATTCGCAAAAAGCTGTTTACGACAAGCAACAGCTGCACTTCTTGTATACCGACTGTAGAAATTAGGTATGTAGGCATCCTGTTCTTTCTGTCCTTTTGAAGTTGGCTTCAAACTGCGCTTGAATTGGATGATGGACCTTCAAGCAGCCCGGAGTCATGAAAACACGTAGCCGTAAACAACACCGGCGATCTGTTGTTTCCGTTCGCTGTACTTTAGAGGTTTGCGGCGACTGATCAAAAACTCGCGCTTCGTACACTATCTTTTACTACGAAAGTTTGCTTTATGGGGTTTAACGTCTCAAAGCGACTCAGGCTATGAGGGACGCCGTAGTGGAGGCTGTCGGCAATTTCGACAACCTGGGGATATTTAAATTGCATAGAGACATCGCACAGTACACGTCTCTAGCCTTTCGCCTCCATTGAAATGCGACCGCCGCGGCCGGGCTGGAACCCGCGTCTTTCGGGTCGGTAGCCGAGCACTATAACCACTCATCCACCGTGGCAGCTACTATACAAAATGAGCCTAGTGCGACGGGAAAAGGAAATGTAGTCTAAGACTCTGGATCTCATTCATTTAAACAGGGCGTCATACCATATTGCACGCATAGGAAAGCGAGTGAGACAGAATAAATAAAATACAGGGATGTTAACTAGGCAATGCCGCACCCTACACGTGGGGTGGGGGATGAAGGGAGTGAAGGAGAGTGATGAGAGAACTGTAACATCAGAGAACAGTATGGAATGCGTCCGCGGGAGCCATTAGTCCGTGCAAACACAGGATGCACAGCATGCGTAATAATATCGGAAGCTGAGCATCATCAAGACCATACCGTCAGCGCATCGATATAGTTCAGTGCACCTGACAGCCTCGTAATTCAACCCCAAATGCTTTATAAGTGCTGCACATTGAGCAGTCTCTCTCACCGTGGGCTTTGAGCATCTTTTTGATTTCATGTCCTCTTCATGAGCAAATGGCGTCGGATGTAGGATAAAAGTGAAACGTAGGAACAGTCTTCGCTCCATAAAGGTCAGATATTGACTCAGTGATAGTTGGAACTTGCTTGCAGTGTCAACCGGGTTAATCATCATCATCATCATCATCATCATCCTTACTACACCCACTGCAGGGCAAAGGCCTCTCCCATGTCTCTCCAATTAACCCTATCCTTTGCCAGCTGCATCCACCCTTTGCCTGCAAACTTCTTAATCTCATCCGCCCACCTAACCTTCTGCCGCCCCCTGCTACGCTTACTTTCTCTTGGAATCCACTCCGTTACCCTCAAGGACCAGCGGTTATCTTGCCTTCGCATTACATGCCCTGCCCAAGCCCATTTATTTCTCTTGATTTCGACTAGAATGTCATTAACCCGTGTTTGTTCCCTCACCCACTCTGCCCGCTTCCGGTCTCTTAACGTTGCACCTATCATTTTTATTTCCATGGCTCGCTGCGTTGTCCTTAACTTAAGCTTAACTATTTTCGTTAGCCTCCACGTTTCTGCCTCGTAGGTGAGTACCGGTAAGATTAAGCTGTTGTACACTTTTCTCTTGAGGGAAATTGGTAAACTGCCACTTATGATCTGCGAGAATTTTCCACATGCGCTCCACCCCATTCTTATCTTTCTAGTTATCTCCCTCTCATGATCCGGATCAGCTGTCACTACCTGCCCTAAGTAGACGTATTCCGTCACAACTTCTAGGCTCTCGCTGCCGATTGTGAACTGTTGATCCCTTGCTAGGCTGTTGAACATTACCTTGGTTTTCTGCATGTTAATTTTTAGACCCATCGATCTGCTCTGCCTGTCTAACTCATTGATCATGATTTGCAGTTCACCTCCTGAGTGACTCAGCAAGGCAATGTCATCAGCAAATATCAGATTATTTAGGTATTCTCCATTTATTCTTATTCCCAACTGTTCCCAATTCAGGCCTCGAAATACCTCCTGTAAACATGCGGTGAACAGCATTGGCGAGATCGTGTCTCCTTGCCTGACGCCCTTCCTTATTGGAATTTTATTGCTGACTTTATGGAGGATTATAGTAGCTGTGCAGTTGCTATATATATCTTCCAGTGTTTTGACATAAGGCTCTTCTACTCCCTGATTACGCAATGCCTGTATGACTGCTGAGGTTTCCACTGAGTCGAATGCTTTCTCGTAGTCAATGAAAGCTATATGTAGAGGTTGGTTATATTCTGCGCATTTCTATACCACCTGAATGATATTGTGAATATGATCTATTGTGGAATATCCTTTACGAAAGCCTGCCTGGTCATTTGGTTGATTAAAGTCTAACGTTGCCCTGACTCTATTAGCGATTACCTTAGTAAATACTTTGTAGGCAACCGATAGTAAGCTGATCGGCCTGTAATTTTTCAAGTCCTTGGCGCCTCCCTTCTTATGAATTAAGATAATGTTTGCATTCTTCCAAGCTTCTGGTACAGTCGAGGTCATAAGCCATTGCGTATACAGGGTGGCTAGTTTTTCTAGCACGATGTCCGCTCCATCCTTCAACAGATCTGCTGTTACCTGATCCTCCCCAGCTGCTTTTCCCCTTTTCATTGCTTCTAAGGCTTTCTTTACTTCATCTTTCGTTACTGGCGTGATGACGCATTGCTGTGCACTGCTGTCTTTCTCATTAACGCTCTGATTACATTGGCTACTGTACAGGTCTGTGTAGAACTCTTCAGCTACGTTAACTATTTTATCCATATTGCTAATGACATTGCCCTGCTTGTCTCTTAATGCATACATCTGGTTTTTACCTATGCCTAGTTTCCTCTTCACTGATTTTAGGCTACCTTCGTTCTTTAGAGCATGCTCAATTCTCTCCATATTAAACTTCCTTATGTCGGCTACCTTGCGCTTATTTATTAACTTTGACAGCTCTGTTGGTTCTATTCTATCGGTAGGGTTAGAAGCCCACATGATTTGGCGCTTCTTAATCAGATCTTTCGTCACCTGAGATAGCTTGCCGGTATCCTTTCGAACTGTCCTACCGCCTACTTCTACTGCGCACTGCGTAATTATTTATGTCAGATTATCGTGCATTGAATGAACATCAAGATCGTCTTCCTCAGTTAAAGCCGAATATCTGTTTTGCAGCGCTATCCTAAACTCCTGTGCTTTCCCTCTTAAGGGTAACTCGTTAATGGTCTTCTTCTTCACTAGCTTCTTCCGTTCCCTCTTCAAGTCTAAGCTAATTCTAGACCTTACAATTCTGTGGTCGCTACAACGCACCTTTCCGAGGACGGCCACATCCTGAATGATGCCAGGAGCATAGTATGAAGTCGATTTCATTTTTAGTTTCACCATTGGGGCTCTTCCAGGTCCACTTCCTGTTTTATCGTTTGCGGGAGAAGGTATTCATGATCCGTAAATTATTTCTATCCGCGAATTCGACTAATAGCTCTCCCTTGCTATTTCTAGAGCCTATCCCATAGTCACCTACCGCGTGGTCGTCAGCCTGCTTCTTGCCCACCTTCGCATTGAAGTCGCCCATCAGTACAGTGTACTGCGATTTTACTTTATTCATTGCCGATTCTACATCCTCATAGAGACTTTCAACGGTCTGGTCATCATGGCTGGATGTGGGTGCGTAGGCCTGCACCACTTTCAGCTTGTACCTCCTATTCAGCCTAATTGCTATAGCTGCTACCCTCTCGTTAATACTATGGAGCTCCTCTACGTTGCCAGCTATATCCTTATTAATGAGGAATCCCACACCTAGTTCTCGTCTATCCTCTAATCCGCGATAGCACAGTATGTGTCCGTCCTTTAGTACTGTATACGCCTCACCTGTCCTCTTAACTTCGCTAAACCCTATCACATCCCATTTAATTCCCGCTAGTTCCTCGAACAGCACTGCTAGGCTAGCCTCACTAGATAAAGTTCTAGCGTTAAACGTTGCCAGGTTCAGATTCCAATGGCGGCCTGTCCGGAGCCAGAGATTCTTAGCACCCTCCGCTGAGTCACAGGTCTGACCGCCGCCGTAGTCAGTGGCTCTGCAGCCGCTGGGGACTGAGGGCCGAGGGTTAATTGGTTTGATCATAGAAGGTTGTGGCCAAGTACTACACCAGGGTGGCCAAATCCTGCTCTGGTGAGAGAGTGCGTTGTCGGTTCTGGTCACCGAGATCAGGCCGCACTCCAGGCCTGGTTATGCAATTCCATCGACAGGCGGATTTTTTTTTTTGGTAACCCGGTGGAGAATTGCGCGGCACCAGGATTTGAACCCCGGTCCTCTTGCACGCGAGGCGGATGTTCTACCTCTACGCCATCGCTGCATTATGAGGTTATGGGTTAATGATATCCTAGTCGAAATCAAAAGGAAGAAATGGGCTTGGGCTGGGCATGTAATGCGAAGGCAAGATAACCGCTGGTCCTTAAGGGTAACGGAGTGGATTCCAAGAGAAAGTAAGCGTAGCAGGGGGCGGCAGAAAGTTAGGTGGGCAGCATGATATTAAGAAGTTTGCGGGAATACGATGGCCGCAGCTGACAAAGGGCAGGGTTAATTGGAGAGGTCTTTGCCCTGCAGTGGACGTAGTTAGGCTGATGATGATGATGATGATGATGATGATGATGATGATGATGATGATGATGATGATGATGATGATGATGATGATGCTGATGATGATTCTTGAAGTGCACTGCTATCGCGATGGTGATGGACAAAGCAAACAAACAACGCTCCGGAATTTGACTAACAAAGTCAACGTACCAGGTCGGAGATTCTCGAGCCATAGCAGACAGCACTCGCCATTCCTTTTATCGACGGCGCAATCTGAATTGTCGCATTTAAGACGCACGCTTGGGATTCTGCATGAGTAAGGCGCTCGCGGCCGGCCGCGATGGCTCAGTGTCTATGGCGCTTGGATGCGGGGCCAAAAATTTCAGGGTCAGATGCTGGCCGCGTTTCGATGGAGGCAAAACACAAAATCGTCTGTGTGCACTGCGATGTCGGTGTGCGTCAAGGAATTGCAGGCGGTCGAAATTAATCCGGAGCCCTCCACTCTACGGCGGCCCTTTGTCTCTTCCTCTTTTTACCCTCCCCTCACTTGCCTCACGGCGCGGTTCAGGTGTCCACCGTGCGTGACCCGGCTACTGTTCATTTCGATTCCTGATAACCTCCTCGCTAGACCGCCTAATTCACAATTACCCTCAGCAACAAAGAACTAAACCTTTCTCAAAGGTAATAAGAGCTTTCCCCGCATCCGTATGGACATCGTTTTTTCAGCTGCAGCTGCATTTGGCGTGCCTGCGGACTACATGCAAGTTTCAGAGCTCTGAAGCACAAGCCATGCATTCCTTGTGGAAACAGTTTAGAGCGTAGTCCATTCGGGGACCGTCGTCGGCACTGCATAAAGCGAAGGGCGGAACGCACAATTATCCCGTCGCCGTCTAGACTAGAGCTACGCTGCTAAGATCGTCAGCGCTGGCAACATCACGACCAGCACGCCGGCGTCTACTTCACCAAGAGCCGGACCGCGACAGAGAACCGCCCATTGGGCTCGGCAAAGCCGCCGTGCGGACTCCTGTCACCAAGCGCATGCGATCTATCGGCTTGTTCAAAACTTCTCGATTCGCGCGGCGCCCCGCCTGCGAATCGTCCGATGGACCTTCATTCGTAGCAGTCGCGATTTTTTTTTTGCCCCAAACGCTTCAGTCTGCATGCCTGCGTATAGCGCCGTCGTCCCCTTCTTGTGCGCTTTCTTCTGTGGACCCCATGACAAGGACTTTTGGACTTTTGCTGCATTTGGGGAAAATATTTCCTCCGTTTAAGGTAACACGAATACGTTTGCGTTGCAAAAAAAGAAAAAAAGCGAGAGGGGGAGGAGAAAGAGGTCAGTCGATATTTGAAGTTCTAGATTCGATTATATTTTGCTCCAGCATTCATAGAAAGGTCTTCCTCCTTCCAGCGAGTAACGTAGCTATGATTTGAATCCAGCCGACGTGACGATCTTTTATGGTGACCTTACGGCCAGCCGTGTGTTCTCTTTGGCCCCTTTCCTGCTTCCTTAGGTTGCAAATCACGCAGTCTCTTTTCGACGTCCATAGACTGATAAGTTGGGGCGATAGGTTTTCCCGCCCACATATCTTTCCAGGTCAGCCAGAGCTCCATTGTCATACCTCTAACCGACAGAAAAGTAGAAACGAGAAAGTGAATGCAGACGAGTCTTGCTGACTGCGAATCTTGTTACGGGCGGCGCAGTGCGCATTTTGTCCAAACCGACACTGACGGGTATGGCCGAATACGCTTTGCATTGCTAATCGGAAATCATCATAAACATACAGACAAAGCAAATCGCTAATAACATTGAAGGTGAAGCAGATCTTAGAGCGGACGGAAAACATGCACACCAACGTTGAGAGCATACTTTCTATCGCGTGAGATTTTGTCCGGACACCCAGTGATGAAGTTAGCGCGTCCAGGACACTCCTGCCGTCCACTTCGGTCGCTTTTACACCTAACAAAGACAGAACACATGCTATATCGCGGTAGTAGTGAGTGGACCGATTTCATTCATGTGTTATTCAGCGTCAACCTCGAATTTCGTTAGACATTTTGCTCGAGCTACCGGGCAATAGATGCTTATTCTGGTTCTCGAAGCCATAAAGCACGGGACTGCTTCCGCCGCCTCGTGACGTTTGTGAGTGATAGGACTAATGCCCTGCTACACTTAGCACCTCGACAAGTTCCGCGGACGTTTAGTAGCGAAGCTTCTCTACCGAAGATGGTTTTTTGCACACGACAAACGCGTAAGCGTGCTCGTAGAGGTAAAAAAAAAACAGCTATACTGTTGCTACTAATTAAGAACGTTGCAGCAAAACACGTTATGGGGCAAGTTGGTGCATGGCTTGAGTAGATGAAGCGCACGAAGGAAAGCACACAGACAAAGCGCCTGTCTCGGGTTATTTGTTGTCTGTGTGCTGGCATCTACTCAAGCACATTTCGTTTACAGAGGACTATACGCCTTTTCGCCCTCGACTATCTCCAGTATGAAATAACTAAATAATCAAATAGAGATAACCATAGCTTCTATAATCTTCCCGCAGTGTAATGGCAATGTTTATACGTATTTAAATACATTGCGTTGTGAATGCCTCCGGCACTAGCGAATAGCAGTGGGCAGTCGTGAGTGTGACGTCATGTACACGCATGGGATTGGTACCCTCACGTGCCATATGTGTAGTGAAACGTCGCGGTGCCATTGCGTATTTGCACTTTTCTTCGCGCTCGTCCGCGATAAAGTCCCTAGATCAGCTTTGCTTTTGCTTTTTTTTATCTGTTTTTTTTAGAAAAGCTCATGACGGGACTTTAGTCCCCGACGCCGCTAACCCAGCAAAACGCAGCTGACACACCTATCGTTCTGATAAACGCAGTGGCACAAGTCGTCGTCCAAGCTCTCTGTTCTTCCTGTCGTGACGGCCGAGACGAGCGAAGCGGTCCTGTAGCCTTCGCCAACGCGCACAATGGGCGAAGTGGTAGGGAAGCCGTGGCACGCAGGTCGGACGGCGCCCGACGCGCGAACGCTGCTGCTCACCGCGCGCGACTGGTAGCGGCGAACTTGCATGCGCAGCGCGGCAGCCTAGCGGCCGCTTTGTAGCGTAGACCCGTAGTTAGAGCATCCCGCTCCCCTTGTTTGCTTGCAGGTTTGTTACCTACTTTGTACCGGAGGATTTAGATTTAGATCTCAGAACCTTGAGAGCCATCAGGGTGCTTCGACCCTTGAAGCTGGTCTCCGGAATCCCAAGTGAGTTCTCCCTCGGGCAGCGTCACTCCGCCGCGCGGCAGGCGGCTGCGCTGGCCGCGGCGGCGAACCCGTCTCGCCAAGCGTTGACCCGAAGAGAACTTGTTGTGCTTGCTTACTGCTTCGTCACCGCCTCAACGCGCTGCAAAGGGTGCGGAGAAAACGGACGGGAGGGATCAAAACAGCGTTACGCTGTGACACTGTGCTTACGACAACAGGAAATTTGCGTTTGCTCCGTGAGGATTACTGCCGTGCACGCACCCACATCGTTACACTACATGTGCATGACTGCAGAGACAGTTTAAGCGCTCTCGAAGAAAGGAACGGAGCACAAAGCATGAATACGGAATATATGGGGTAAAGCCCAACTAGATTGTCGCGTGCGAGAACACAGCGCCTACAATATCAAGGAAAGTAAAAGAAGAAAGATAAAGGGAGGGAAGTGAAATAGCTACGGGCAGATCTAGGGGGATTCGTTAGCTTCCTTTGACGGGCATCGATGCGGATATGCTCCTCCTTTGCCAGGGTTATTCTTGCAAATGGCCGGCTTCAAGAGGCGCGATATGTGAAATGTGTGCATTAGAAATAGAGCAGCGTTTGTTTTTTGTCAAGGACAGATAGGAATGCATGCGTTGAACACGTTGACAGCAAACCGGGACTAATACCAACCTTGTTTTCCGCTGCTTTTCCAGGCCTTCAAGTAGTGTTGAAGTCCATCATCAAAGCCATGGCGCCATTGCTTCAAATAGGACTTCTTGTTCTCTTTGCCATCGTTATATTTGCCATTATTGGCCTTGAATTTTACAGCGGTGCTTTACACAAAACATGCTACAGCTTAGAAGATGCAAGTAAGTACCTTAGCTGCTTGCTCACGTACTGCATGAGTGGAGTATCGAGGGGCTGACATCTAATTTTGCTAATGTGGGCACTGGAGAGAATACGGAGGCGTAGTGTTTTGGACAGAAACGCTCAAACACGAGCGCAATATACTTGAGAAATTCCTCAAGGTCGCACTTCCGGCCGCTCTGGTGCCAGCTCTGAGCTACGTTCTTTTATATTTTTTTTCGACTCGTGCAGTTAAGTTATTCACGCGGATATATCCCTCTATATGTATTATGTCAAAAGGTAAAAGTCTTTCAATTCTATTTTAGGAGCATGCCTTTAATCTATTTTCTTATTCTAGGCGCCTCACAGTATAGCCATCTCTCGGTGGTATATTAGGAACGGTCTTTGTTGCTTCGCACCACACGCCCCGGCATCATTTTGCCCTTCTCTCTAACGTCGCCGCTTCTCCAGTCTGTCTCCCACGAAAGAAGTTGTCACCAGAACGTGGAAGTACGCCTTGGAATGTTGCACGCGCCCAATACAAGTTGCCTACTGCCGAAGGCCTTGTTTTCAACTTGGCTTGTTCATTGATACTTTTCCGTGTTCGTCGCAGCATGAAATCACCTTATGTTTAGCAACCATCCGCAGTTTACGTTAAAAATATTTTTCGCCCTAACTAGCTGGCCATCAAACAAAACTCACCTACACCCTTCCTACACCTACACACCTACCTACCTACGCATTTTGTTTTTCGGAAGGCGTCACATTAAACTTATACTTGGTATTCCAAACTAATACGCGTCCCACGAAACCGCAGCACCTTCCTCTCGTGACTACAGTCGCCATATGGTCTTGTGCACTTGCGTCTGTGCAAAAACGCCGCAAACAGCATATGGCTTCGTTAGCCTGAAAGATGAATAATAACTCCCTAGTGCTACGTCCTAGCGTCAGCAGCTATTTCTTCAGAGTGAGGAGTACCCTTGACGCACTTACAAGGACGCCCCTGCAACTACGCTCTGTACGCACAGCCGGACGAGATCGGTGCATGACGCCTATCAGGGCACATCCTTCCCGTTCTATTTCCTCCGGTATTATTGTCGTGTTTTCTAACTGCGGTTCCTCTTTCAGACGAGATCGTTCCGGAGGGCGAGCAGGAGACGCCCTGCTACCAGGACTCTCCGATAAACTCGTCGCATCCTTCCGGGGCGTACATTTGCGACCACAACACCTCCATCTGCAAGGAGGGCTGGATCGGCCCTAACTACGGCATCACTAGCTTCGACAACATCTTTTTCGCCATGTTAACTGTTTTTCAATGTATCACCATGGAGGGTTGGACGGCCATTTTGTACTGGGTAAGTACAAATGGCCTCGCCACTGCGCGCGACCACGCTGAACGCTATCGAGAGAGAACCTTCGCGGCGATACAAGTGTCGCTTGTAATTTCTGCATACTGAGAGCCGGCCCCCTTTTACGGCACAGCCAGTGATTGGCTAATGGCTTCGGGGGCGTCACTGTCTTACCTTACAAAATTTTTTTTTGTAGGCTGTTTAAGGGCATCTTTGTAACGGATCGCAGCAGCTGATGTCACTCTCACGATTTGCTCGTTTCACTGCTGCGCCAATAACCACGGATAATAACTGGACGCGGCACGTGCCACCCTATATGGCGCCTTGCTATCCTTACCCAACTCCGCAATGTCGTCTACGTTACCATGCGAGGGTGCCAGTTTAAACACCGTGAAAAGCGACGGCACTAGTCCTGGATGTCCTACTATACCACTGCTTTTCTTCCTTTTTTTTCAGACAAATGATGCCTTGGGTAACTCATTTAACTGGGTGTATTTCGTACCTCTCATCATCCTGGGATCCTTTTTCATGCTCAACTTAGTTCTCGGTGTTCTTAGTGGGTAAGTACATTTGGCTCCATACGTGTTTGCACCCGCGCTCTTGCGTTGAGCACAACCCATTTCTCTTAGTTACTTCTAGCCAGCCGCTATATGGGCTACGCCATAATTCTGAGCACTCTTTTTAGAATCGCCGATTGTCAGCGCCACAGTGATCTGAATTATTAATGCGCCATTGGGGATCAGTAAGAGGCTTTGCTGATTGTTAAGTCGGTTTCTCCACGATGCACATTGCCCCACTAATGGCTTCGGTGGTTTTAAATCAAACAAGGGCGGAGTGCGGATTACACGTGCCAACACTAAACAGGTGGACTGTACCATCCCGGGAACACACACATCATTTTTCCCGTTTCGAAAGCTGCCCGCTCCGCCATCCGAAGCAAGGTGAACCTCAAGGTTCTGAGCCTGTGTTATGGCGGAACAGCAGTCTTTCTGAAGAGAGCATGTAGCCGCAGCTCGTGTTTTATGAAACTAAACATGTCAGGGAGGTTCCCATGACACTCGCACTTTCACATGTCCAGCACGAGCGTGCGTATGCGGGGCTCACTGACGGCTAGTGACGACACAGTGCAACGTGGAGGGGCCAACTTAACAAATATGAAACCGGTTTGCGGTGGATAACCTGGCTTAACAATTTGGCTAGAGACGCACTAAGTGAAAAGAGGCGATCAATTAGCAGCACATGCACTGCCAGAAATAAGAAGCAAAAACAAATATCGCTCGAAACATTTGCGCTTTATGCTTCAATCGGAGAAAAGCCGCGTCGTCTCTCTGTGAATCTGTAGTTAAGGGACAATATTCGTAAACTCCTCCATCTCGCGTTAGTCTGTTCTGTGGTTAGTCGGCGCTTTTCTCTGTGTTCAATGTGAATGGGTAACTGTCGCCTTGGCTGTCACGCTCGGTCAGCTATCGACGGCCAAAAATGGAACGCACTTACGTGAGAGACTGTTCGTGAATTGGCCGCAGTTTGCTGCCTAAATAGGTACCTATTTTTTAAGGTGGGCTTTATGAGTTAGAAGAGCTTTTTTTTTCGGCCTAGCATTGTCAGCAGTGTAGCGCATAAGCTAAGACTTGCTAACTAGCAGTCTGGTAAACTAATAGTGAATTGTTATCTTTGTAACTATTGCTGTTAGTCTCCTTATTGATTGAGAGGCGTAGCCTACCGTCCGTGATATCCTTATCAGTTTTTATAATTTCGATAACGCAGTTACCCTCGGTGCTGTGGCCTAACATATTGTCCCTACATTCGCGGCAATACCTATGCGCTTTCGAGAAGCTTGCAGGCGAAGCAATGAATCCAGTGCACGTAACTCGTCGAAATAGCCAGAATTTGTTGTGCCACAACGCCGGGGGTAATAGCGTTTTCGAAATTCTAAAAAACTGATATGGATATTACTCACCGTGGGCTACACGCCTCTCAATAAGACTAACAGTAATAGTCAGAAAGTTAACTGTTCAATATTAGCTATCCAGCCTGCTAGTCAGCATGTTTTAGCTGTATTCTGATGCGCTACACCGCTGACGATGCTATGCCGAAATAAAGCGCTCTTGTAACTCAAAAAGTTTGTTTTTGAACATTTCAGAATATCTTAGGTGCAACACCTGATATCTTGGCGAGGGCGTTATTGCATTTGGTGTGCATGCTCAGCATGTTTGTGTTCCTTACCCGTTGCCGCTGTGGTCGAGACGAACCTCTCCATCAAATTTTTCACGCCTGCATGTCGTGTTATCGTCCTGCCTTCGGGTTCGCGCCGTTAATGAACTTACGTCTTCTTGTTTTTCACAATGAAACTATCTCTAATTTTCTCATGGTTTCATGGCGGAAAACTTTTGTGTTTTGGGTCTTTTTTGTGCAGTTCTTGGCAAAAAAAATGGCTCCAATAGCTACAAATTAAGTTGTCAACTCGCAATGTAGTTCCTTGCTTAAACGGAATGTTTTAGAATTTTGTTACTTTTAGTGGCCTCACAAAAATTCACTTGATTTCATTTTTTTTGCATGCCACAGACACGAGGGCTGTTAAATACGAATTCGCGCTTTTTGCTTCGACATGTACGTTACCGAAATTAAATTCTCACTTACATTATACAATGCGACATTATTTGTCATTGTCGCCTCCAGAAAATTGGAAATAGGCTGGTGAAAAAGATACAGCCAGCAATGCAAGCTCTTGCTTTGTGGAAGTAACTGGCGGTCATTCGAGTTTCAGATCTCTATAAAAACCTCCGAAAAACCTAGATTCTTTCTACTGTGCACACCAGTAACAGTCGGAGCTAACGTGACCAGGCGACCGGTTGCTATACCATGGGCTGCGCGGGAGAGGGGGGGGGGGGGGGGTGTAAAGGAAGACCCATTCTCGTGTTTCTCAATGGTGAACCTTGTTCCTTTGCAGAGAGTTTGCAAAAGAGAGAGAAAGGGTAGAGAACCGGCAAGCCTTTCTCAAGATTCGGAGACAGCAGCAGTTAGAAAGGGAGTTGGACGGCTACGTCGAGTGGATATGCAAAGCGGGTGAGTTGGCCCCAAGTCCCTTTTCTCTCTCTCTCTTTCCCTTTTTGCAGCCTCTCTCAATTTCCATGAGGTTGTAAGCCATCTCGCAGCTGGAGCACTTGTTTCTGAAACTATTGCGATGAAGTAGAAACACACACACACACACACACACACACACACACACACACACACACACACACACACACACACACACACACACACACACACACACACACGCACGCACGCACGCACACGCACACGCACGCACGCACGCACACACACACACACACACACACACACACACACACACACACACACACACACACACACACACACACACACACACACACACGCACGCACACACACACACACGCACACGCACACGCACACGCACACGCACACACACGCACACGCGCACACACACACGCGCGCTTTTCTGCAACAGAGAAATGTCTAGCGGTGGCCCCGTTGAGCTCATTCTCCTCGTTCCCACGCAGAGGAAGTAATTCTGGCGGAGGAGAGAACGACGGAGGAAGAGAAGATGCACATAATGGAAGGTAAGTTCGACATACCTTTTTCTTTATGTTGCCGAACAGTACGTGTGCTTGCGGCACATATTCAAAAGATCTGGCTACTAGACAAGAAGACAGTGGCGAACGAATCTCAGTGGCTGAACGGATCTAGCCAACCTCAGTGTGCACAGTTCAGCGTTCCATATCCGTGTTCATGATACAGTTCTAGCGAATTGGCTGCAGCGTTGTTCCTTTTGCCGAAAATATGGAGGTTACAGGGACTCAGTGCGAGTAGAAGATGCGTGAACTTTTTTCAAATGTCCGTGCATATTGTCACAAAGTGGTGACTGCAGTCCGAAGAGCAGAAAGGCCACGAAAATGGTGTCTAAACAAAACTCTTTATTTGGGCTGACTTGCACCCACAGTGGACCGAAGCCGTCGGCGGCGGCGTAGCAACAGGCGTGCTCGGCGGTCGTCGAGCAGAATGCCCGCCGCTGTCTGCCGTGCTCAATTTAAAGCTGATAGCGAACTTTCTAGATAAAGCGTGCAGAGATACTAGAACATTATGGAACAATGTAGCATCAGCTCTGCCTGGATGCGATCAATCGATATAAATCTGGTCGCGTCTTGCATCGCAAACAAAGCGATGAAGCAGCGTGCCGGCAGCTTTGAAGAATGAACAAACAAACACGGCAAACATTCGCCGCAACATGTAGACGGCATTTTTGGGGGAATATGGGATGACAGTTTTTCTCATTCTTTTCATTATATTTCTCTCTTTTTTTCGCCATGCGTATCTTTTTGCGCCGCCTAGTTGAAGGAAGAGACACTGATCTTCTAAGTACAAGAATCCAAAATCCTGTAATTAAGTACTGTATAAATGTGTTGTTCATGATATTGAGAGGAAACAAGTGAGGATAATGTATTTCACCCAATAAGGCGCCGTTTTTACAGTTTAAACATCATCGATATTCTAGAGTAAATAGCGATGTGCTTCTTTTTCCTTTCCTGGAAGATAGATTTCCGCATTCGTTAAAAACGTCGTGCTATGCTTTAAGAGCTTATGAGATAATAGGAATATTGCTGTGTAGCATGTGATACGTGTTCAGACGAGCACTGTTACCTCCAACAACTATTCCCCAGGAGCGAGTTTTCACCCGTCATCCTGAGGTGTACATGGCAAGTTAAATAAAAAAAAATAGGCCTAGTTAGAGGCGGCCAGTGAAGTGATTAGTTTTCTTCGCGCTGTAAAAGCGAAAATTGCCAGCTATTCATTTAACACTCAGACGCGCGCTGTTTTAATAGTCTCTATAGCTAATTTCATATTTAAAAGGATCTTGTTACCTTTCTCATAATGCCTTTAGCACTGGTTGGAAAAACTCCGCATGTACTCTGCAGAAAACTCTGCATGATAGCACTGCATGAGAAAAACTCTGCATGAACTCAGCCCTCAGCTGCGCCAGTTTTTAGACGCTCCGAAAGAATACCTCTTGTTCTCGGTAACCGCATCATTACCAAGGGCGAGAAGCCAAGCGTGCCTGAACAGCGGCAAGCGGCTCTGCTGCTTGTCGCACTGCGTTAAAAATTATTGTGGGCTCAGTCGAGCTGCTCTCATTTCACTGGCTTTTCAACCTTCACCTTGCCTGAACACTCACACCACAACCATCTCCACTGTTAAACCTTGCACCCTCGGTGCATAGGAACCGCTCTCTGCCGGAGCTCTTTAAGGATCGTAGTTTAGAAACTCATCATACGGACTATGCATGCACCAAAATCCGACGCTCTGGCTAAGCCAAACTTTGGAGCTTAGCTGATTGCAACGCCAGTTGCGGCAGTCAGATTGAAAATAAGAACAGTCGCAGGGCGTCGCCAACAGCTAATTCCTCAGCTCACAGGCGGCGCCATAATCTGCTAACCTCCGAAAATGGCCACAGGTTTTCGCCTAATTTTAATTCAGAGCTTCTTAGCAGGATAAAGGACTCAGGCTTTCTGCCAGCACGTGCCTTCGTGTTGCGCGAGCGTTTGTGAGTGCAGGTGCGGGAAGGCGAACAACATCAAGCACCGTGCTCACTTAAAAAGCTGCCCTGAAACGTCTTTCGAGCACAGTAAATAAACTCGCTGAACCGCTAGATTATGTTGTCATGAACATTTTAGCCAAATAGTACACTTCTTCACGCCGCAGAGAATTAACGCACAATCTCGCTCGAAAACGGGCGAGCCCTCTTCAGCGACTTTTTCAAACCCGCGCGCTCCTCCGTTCCACGCATCTGGATATGTCGGTTAAGAAATGGCGATTGCTGAGATTCTTTCAGAGGTCACGCAGCTACAGTGGCCGCGTCCAGCCTGCCATGTCTCGCCGGCGCGTCAGCAATATCCGCCGTCCCGGGGAAATCTCGTGCGCAGAGTGGGTGAGGCCGGCAGAGGAGCGCCGACCTTTGGAGCATGCAAAAAGCGACCTGGTGAGGCAGAAAGGCCCGCTGATATTCAGATTTTGACTGCAGGTAACTCAGCTTCTACAAAAGGCACTAAAAAAATCCTTGCTGGAGGACATTGCTGAAGCGGCGTCCTTTAACATCCCAGGCATACCGCAACTTGATTGTACAGTGTTGCGGGGTCCTGTTAATGACGCATAAAGGTGGCGTCTGAGAACGAAGACACTGAAGTTAATGCCACGTCGACTAAGCGCAGAAACAGTACGATGGCAACTTTGGTGACGTGTTCGCAAGTTGAGAGCGTTATTCTGCGACGCGCCGGAAAATGTTGCGTGGGTTCATGCGGCGTTGCGTGTGGCTGCGTGGCGCCTTACACTGGTCGTATCTTGCAGCTCGCAGGCGAGCGGCCAATAAGCGTAAGAAACTAAAGAGCATGCACAACAAGAGCACGGACGAAGAAGAGGAAGAAGAGGTGGAGGATGAAGGTGAGCTGCGGCCGCCCGATCACCCCGCAACGGTGCTGCCGAGTCGCCCTCAGTTCTTTGGCCCTTCGCCTTTTCGTGTGTCGATGGCTTCTTTCCTTTGCGCTCGCTGTGTGTGCTGTGCCCCGACAGGGCAGCTAACAGTTTGCATCGCAACCTATATTGCAGCCGCTCCTACCGAACCTATTGCATCTCGAATGGCAAAGTGCTTCTTCTGCATCTGCGCTTTTGAAGGCGCCTATGAAGCAGCACGCACTGCGCATGAGAAGCGAAACGCAGTTGCTAAATCCGAAGCGCCGTTCATTCTAAACCAGGACTATGTCACGACTAGCGCCAAAAAAAAAAAAAAAAGGCTGTTTGGTTTCGGCTGGTTTTGAAAGAGCGGCGTCCGTCAAAAGGTCACCGAACCGCAGGGTTCGCTGTTGGAACGTCTGGTGGGACACAGCGGGCGCTCCTAAAGTACCAGGTTTCTGGAGAGGTACTCTTTTTCGCCCCTCCGGAGGTCTGGAGTTTCAAGGGATGCCTCAACTGTCTCACTACACGCCTCGGCAACAAGCCCTGCGGCCTGCGGACTTTCTGCCAGCGCTATGCCCCAAAGCGGCAAACGTATGGCGCGCAAATGGAACGGAGACTGGCGCACACGCACGCGTGCTCGTGAGTGTGGCCTTCTCCTCGTTCTTGTTCTTTCGTCGCCGTTTTCTTTTTTTTTCCTGTTTTTTAAACTTTCTTCTCTTCTGGCCTAAAACTTTTCTGCCGGATATCGTAACTTTGCTTCTCGTTAACCGCGTGTAGGTGAAACAAAGGAGCGCTGCAATGAACTCGTAGTTTCTTTGTCGCATGCTGCCTGTTTTCTTAGTTCGTCCGATGCATTCATTGAGAAGTATAATGTAAATGTCGAGACGGAGAGTGCCCTTTAAAAGTTCTATGCTCAAGTGTTTGTGTGGTTACCCACACCGATTCGACGGCCGTTCAGAGAAATGTTTCCAATGTCAAAATTCGCGTTATTATTTTTATGCAACGCTAGATTTTTTAATTGTTTTGCTGGAAAAATCGTGTTGTCTAACAAGGAATACTAGGAGTTAAGCGCGCTCGCGCTTCTTGTTTCGAGGCTCCGAACGTGTCTCGAGTTCACCTCAAAAGTCGTGCGTCAAGATCAGTGCTTACGCGTGTACAGCTGCAATGGCCGGCGCAAGTGTCCGCATTCCTCGGCCAGTTCCCGATCCTAGAGTCACAATCATTTCAATTAAGCCAGACATGCGCCTCACAATGCCTCTCATAAAACGCAAAGCATGCCCGCAAGCCTGCTTGCTACACGCGGAAAAGGCCGACATGAACGGCACCTCACGTTGCCGCCTTTCTAGACTGCAGTGCGCATGATTCGCCTAAAGAGGACCGGTCTGAATGACGCGTATAGGGATAACTAGAGAGGGTACGCGTGTTTGAATTAGTACTAGTCTTGCCGAAGCGCCCTGTGGTTAAGAAGCCGTCCTTCCCCTCACTTTTTCTGACCTCTGAGGATTTCGCCTTTCACGTCTCGCGCTTCATGTCTCGAATCAGCTTCAATTCCACCACCTCCTCTTAAATTTTAGGCAGGCGACTGCGCGTGACACGTACGTTCAGCGCGACAAATCGGAACTTGTATTCTTGCCCGTAGAACCGGCGATACGTCTTCTCGAGCCGTAGCACGCCTGATGAATGGGTGAGGGCGACCGACCGCACAACAGTCAGGGCTATACAACGGGCTTGCCACAGTCAACCATTCTGTAATAACGGCGGCGTCCCTCGATATACCATCTATTCCGCGCGAGGCCTAATGCCTGCGTGAGCCTCTCTGCTTTCACTTTATTCCCGAGATCTAGAGGTAATCTCCTCTCTCTCTCTCTCCCTCTCTCTCTCTCTAAGATCGCTTCCCAATTTCGGGCGCTATATACAAAGCCTAGAGGAGGACGTTTCCCACTTGTTCCTTAGGCGCAGAGCTGCGACATGGGCAAATCAGCTGTGCGCGAATTAAGACTTCAATACACATTCGCCGACGACGAGCAGTGCGGTACGCCTTATTCGCGGCCTAAATGCTTTCCGGCGTGCATGGTTGGCGCCGATAATTACTAGCAACGCGTGAGTTGATTCGCAGAGGAAAGCTAACCCGGGAAAACTTCCAAGGCGTGAGGTGCTGTTCGTGTGGAGCCTGTTCGCTTTATGAGTTTCACGTCTGTTCTCGGCAATGCATGAAGAGCGCACATGGCCCATTCGCGTCATTTATGCGCTGCCTTGTCTCACAGAGCGCGCATGGCTGAGCAGGCTTTGCTGCGTTAAGTTTCGCCCGCCGCACTATCGCTGAAGCCACATTACCTTCTGCCTTCGGTTCCTGCAGAACATTCGCATATTAGTGCGGGGTGTCCTACCTGACTCCGACTAGATTTTACCGATGGAACAGTTGGTTCGAAGAAAATCGTGGTGCAGCACTTCTTTATAAGTTCGGCAGCACCAAGCAATACATTTCGAGATAAAAATGAATTAATTTACAAGTGTCATTAGGCTTTGAAAAAACCGCCATTGAGTAAAAAAACTTTACGCTTGCAAGTAAATAAGCAAATAAAAGCTGCGCTTTTTCATGGGCTTCAGCATGGAATCAGTCCTCTTCATTTAGCAAAGGAGCCCAGCGAAATACCAGCTCAGCCAGATAGTTGGTATCTGCTTTTATTAGGTGCTCCTGGGGCCGTATTCTGTAGCGATTCATTTTCTGCTCACTTTTTCTGTCCCTAGACTGTTTGTCGCTGCAGCCTGTGGCGTGACGGCCGGGAGCTAGCGATAATTAAAGGCTGAGCGAGATATTTACAAACAGGCGGCCTCAGGATTGCTCTGTCCAATCCAGACGCCCCTTCTACACAATGCTAGGCTTTGGCCGACAAATCGTGTTTCTCGAGCATGAAATTGAGCAGGACATTTGTGGATTCTTGAGCACGCACCAGGCCCTGATCGTATTACAAAAGCGTTTTCCTAATGCCAGTAGTAGGTGAACTGCATTTGGTTGAACTGCAAAACTTGCTCGTCGCAATCCACATTATCTGAGCTCTTCCGTTTTCGAGGACTCGATATATCCCTGGCACCACGTAGGACACCCCGCACGCAGAGTACAGCCTTGATCGTGTGTACAATTGCCGTAGCTCCGCGAAATCGTGAACCGCGCGCGGCGTTTCGAGGCCGCTGACGAGAGACCTCTCTCAGGCACACGCTCGATGAGGCAGTTCGGGATGCGCGCGTGTGTGTTTCGTGTCCACCCTGCCGCACTGTGTCTTGCTTTTCCCTGTGACTGGCCCCCGCTGCCTGGCCTGCCGACGGCGGCCGGCCGTGCGCCCCGGAGGCGCACCGGCGGGCCGTCGGGGCGGGCCCCCCGACGAGGAGCGACTAACACATTTTCCTCTCTCTCTCGCATGTGCCCCCCTTCACACGCACTCCCACACATGTGCCGGGTGCGCTGGTTCGAACGGTGTGTGTCTCGCCCTCAGAGACCCCCGCTGGGAAGGTTAAATTAAAAGGTACAGGGACTCCCCCCACCTAGAAGCAGTGTCCTGCCCGCAACGTAGTCCAGGTCCAAAAGCGCCGTCCGCGCGCGGCGCGCGCGGTGCCTGCGATAGAGCGCGCTAGCCGGGGACCTCGTAGTCCGAGCATCGTGACGCCCCCAGTCGGCGCCCAACGCTCACCGGCCGCTCCTCTCTTGCAGGCTTCGCGAGGGCTTCCTACCTCAAAACGAAGATTAAGAACAAGGGAGCCTGTAGAGCTTTCTGGAAGGCCGAGAAGCAATTCAGGTAAGCAGACTGCGACCTTTGTGCTGTAGAACGCATCTTCACTGCGTCCTGCATGGGGCAGCAGCGCATCACGGTGCCGTCTCTGCCCACGCAGATGTCTTATAGTCGCCAGCTTCGGCGGACGCAACTCGAGGCGTTCAGCGTTTGAAGTGAATCCTGGCGTATTTTTTCCCCATGAAGTGTTCGCAACTTTCGCCCGCCTTTGCATAGGTTCTCTGGGTACAACCTCTCGTGCTTGTTGTGCCGCGAAACAACGAGTGGCGCAAGGATCCGTGTTCACACAGTGGTTATTACACATTGTTCCAGGTTCTTCATTCGTCAGGTCGTCAAGACGCAAACTTTCTATTGGGTTGTGATTGTACTTGTGTTCTTAAACACGGTGTGCGTTGCAGTGGAGCACCATGATCAAGATCAATATCTCACAGACTTTTTATGTGAGTCCCCATTTTTGGCCCAACACGCCTTTCCTCACTTGTCTGAAGATTAACGAAAACTCCTTCCACGGCGCTGTTTTCTTTTCTTTCACTTCTCGTTTTCAGATTATGCAGAATTTGCATTTTTGGGGCTATTCATCTTCGAGATGTTAATCAAGGTGTATGCTCTTGGACCACGCATTTATTTTGAATCGTCTTTCAACAGATTCGACTGTGTAGTAAGTACCCGTATTCTCGTTCATTCCTTCACCAAAGAGCTTTCCTTCACTGGTCACATTTGCAAGATGTTTGCCTTAAAGGTTTCCTGGTACCTTCGAATTTGACAAATGTTCATGGACGTCGCCTTTGTTCCAGGTTTCGCTCAAGTAGTCACGACAGTTGTTTTTCATCATCATCATTATTATTATTATTATTATTATTATTATTATTATTATTATTATTATTATTATTATCATTATTATTATTATTATTATTATTATTATTATTATTATTATTATTATTATTATTATTATTATTATTATTATTATTATTATTATTATTATTATTATTATTATTATTATTATTATCAGCAGCAGCAGCAGCAGCAGCAGCAGCAGCGAACTCACCCATTAAGTTGTAGATTGAGTTTTTATCCTGCATGCTAACTGCGCGGTTGCCACAAAATGCTGTATCGGTGTTAAAACGGCAGTGCTATCTATAGCGCGTTACGTTTAAAACCAATTCAGGAAAGCGTCGCGCGTATTCAGCTTCATCACAGGCTTATTTCGAGAAGCACATGTGTATAGCCGCGTACACGTGGCCGCCTTTCCCTTTGGTGATGTCCAGGTTATAGCGGGTAGCATCTTTGAAGTGGTCTGGTCCAGCCTGAAGGAAGGCTCGTTCGGACTGTCTGTTCTCCGGGCCCTTCGGCTGCTGCGTATCTTCAAGTTTACCAAGTGAGTGACAGCACTGAAATACAACATGATTCGGAAAATGGGACCTGCATTCAGAGCCGGGTCACCACGGCTGCGAATGCAGGACGAGCGTTGATGGCGTTCCCTTTCATGTAAAAAAGAACATTTTGGTTACGTTAGGTAAATAATCGACACCTCAAGTCGTCCGTACCTTTCGACGGTGGCGGCTGCCTTTTTTTTTTCAATCTTCTTATATTGGCTAAGCATCACTGGGGAAAAATAGAATCAAAGAACTGGCATCGAAAAGAACCAAGCGCAGCGAAATGACAGAACTCGGAAATATTTTGCGGCATGGCTGAGTCGGAAAAAGTAAGCCGCCTTTTGTCCGCTTGAAAAAAATAAAATAAGAGGAGAAGCTTACAGGTTTTATTGTTCATAACTGCACACGTTCCACTATTTGTTTTGTATCATACGCCAAATATAGTAAGGAAAAACTATGTCGCTAGCGTGCAGTGCCATTGTCCTGCTTCGCAACAAGAGTAGAGAAGTGGTCGTAGGTATTGTGACACTGCAGTTTATATCATTTTCATGCATATGATCTGCGTGCGACACCAAAGCAACTGGCAGCTTTGCTGCTTTGATTTGCTGTTTTGTGTGATAGGGCGCGGCAACAGCAGTGCACTCCCCGCGCTGGCCAGATTTTTTTCCTGCCAGGTTTCACGAACCGTTGTCTGGAAATTGAATATCCGGATAAATGCAGTTTCTTTTCATTCATTTTAATTAGCGGGTGTGGAGAATACCTTTCTTCGACCTGGTCGACAACAAATAACAATTACATGGCATTGCTGCCAGCTGTTTCCTTGACGACTTCGCGAGACCTTGTATGAGCCGAAGTTGATTAAAAAAAACACACAGTGGCAGTCTGACCGCACTCGCGCTTACTGAAACAGGCCGCCGTTTACTCGTGTTGTAATGAAATCTATCACCCAAATGCTCAGACGTTTACGCGCCCTCGTGACACACGCACTGTTTCTGGTGCAGGTACTGGTCTTCGCTACGGAACCTGGTGATATCTTTGCTGAACAGCATGCGCTCCATCATCAGCTTGTTGTTCCTGCTCTTCCTGTTCATCCTCATTTTCGCGCTCCTTGGCATGCAACTCTTCGGCGGCGTGTAAGTGCAAGCTCTACTGGCATACCTGGTGCACTGCGCGCTTCTGCGCACCTCTTTAATCGCAAACACACGCTGGGAACAGTGGTTTCACCGGGGTTTGTGACTGCACTGAAGCTTGCGGTGTAAAACCGGTTGCGAAAAATTCATCGGGCACCGATTGCTTTGCCGTGAATCTGTATGCACAGTCCGTGACCTGCGTCTCTGGACCGCGTGCTCCGCAGACGAAGCCGATAGCTCTATGATTACCCGCCCGCTGGAGACCACACTTGTGGAGGTGGAAGTAAACTTTTACCTCCACAAGTGTGGTCTCCAACAGTTGGCTAACGATAGAGCTATCGGCTTCGTTTGCGGAGCACGCGGTCCAGAGACGCAGGTCACGGGCTCTGCATTTGTCCCTGTTTCCAGAGGGTAACTTGGCCATCGCTGAACCCTCGTTCCACACTTGAACGGCGTTACGCATAGAGGGCTCAGTGTCTCTCTTTCTGCTTTATCACCTTGAGCCCCTTACTGCAAAATTTCTGGGCTCGGGACACCTTGATAGAGGAGCACAGTGCTCCTGTACCGACCGACACGCCGTCTAACACCTAGTCTGCACTGTTTAAATGTGGGGAGGATCTGTGTAATTAAGGTGTACTGCTGTCGCGTAAAATACGCAACATCTGCGCGATGTAACAGCGCCATTTTGATGCAGCTGGTGAAGGTTTGCTGTTAACCACATGGCAGAATAAGAGAGAATCTCGTTTTCATATAAGTGCAATTTTATTTACAGGATGCAAATTCCAGGAAGCGCTGCATAAAGACGTCGACGGTTTTTTCTCCTCTTTGTCAAAAAAGAAACAGAAAAACGCAGACCGTTATTCGCGAAATGTTTGTTGTCTTTCCTTTTTTAACGTCACTGACTAAAAGCCGGCAAAAGATATCTAACTTAACCGCACTGAAGTTGTAGAGTCACGCGCGCTGTGCAGAATGCTCCTCAAGCCTCTTGTGGTTGGCAGTGATTTGGCCTTACGAGCTGAGTTTGGAACGCCGTGTATAAATATGTACTTACTTCTTATTTCTATAAAAAGGATGCTCGTGCTTTGGCTGAATTTGAATTTCGTGAACCTCCATATTGGTGCAAAAATGTGGTTCGAAGAATTAAAAAGCAATTACGCTGATGTCTTTTTAAAATTTTGTCGTATTTTTCTTCTTTCCTACAGATTTAACTTTCCCGAGGGCACGCCGGCGGCAAATTTCAACACTTTTCCAATTGCCTTGCTCACAGTGTTTCAGGTAACAGTCATACGACACCTCTTGCGCACCACTGTCGGACATTCGGTGCAACGCTGTACCACAATATGGCCACAAATGAATGTTTATCACATCATGTGTGGTGACTATTGGTGCGGCCATCCCCATTTATATTAATCAGCAAAACAATATTATTCTCTGATGATGTGAAGCTTCGAAAGTTTTTTTTCTTTTTCGTAAACACCGATGAAATAACTTCACTGAAACCTCAGAGTGCTATTTTTGGCGCTCGTATCAGACTAAGTTTTCATTTCTTGTTGCTGGTCCGCCTCCACCGTGCATCTTCTTATCTTTTCTCGCTTCATTTGTTTTTGCTCATTTCAGATATTAACGGGGGAGGACTGGAACGAAGTCATGTATAATGGCATTCAGTCCCAAGATGGAATTCACGGTGGGATGATCTACAGCCTTTACTTCATTATTCTCGTCCTTTTTGGCAACTGTATCCTTTTTCTCATTTAATCGTCCTGTTGGAGACCCACGCTTACGTCCTAAAGCCATGTTGTAATGCGGCAGTACGCTCGACATGAAACGCGCGCGACACTCCACCCATGACCGCCTGACAGTGGTCGACAAGCGTTCATTCAGCCATGCACCCGTCCTCTGTCCAACGATCAAAGCATCACGTCTGCAAATAACGATGAGAATGACCACTGCGCTCACACCTTGTACGTATTTTAATTGGCTTTCACGTTTATCAGCACAAGTCATGTTTTTAACACAATCGTGCATACATACAGGCTGCTGTAGTGGTTTATTGTAGTTTATTTTTTTAGGCAAATAGGGTGGCTCGTTCATAATGCATTTCTGCTTAAGAGAAGTTGTAATGCACGCATTTGTGCTTACTTGTACACTGCGAAAGCATACAGTGGTAAAGTCACTGTAAACGTACCACAGGCTGAAGGTTTATAAATAGCATTTTACTTGTCTCATGCTGAAGTGGACTGGTAATTAAGAGGTCTCCAGAAAGTACAGCGCTACCGCCGCTTAAAAAGGTGTGCCTAGCCGCTGTGGACTTGCGTCAGCCTTGACTCTGCGAACAGATACCCTGTTGAACGTATTCTTGGCCATCGCTGTGGACAACCTGGCAAACGCCCAGGAGTTGACTGCAGCCGAGGAGGAAGACGCGGAGGAGGAGAAGGAGGTGGGTGTTCACTTGGCGCTGGAGCACCTGTCGACAGTGGCGCCATAGTTGCAAGGGCAGTCGTAACCTTAATAAGTCGCACTGCGGACTTGATATAAGCGCATATAAAGACACCGTCCCGGCAGGCTTTAGCAGGGAAGTGGCGACCGAGGGTAGCCGCGGGGCTTGTCCAAGTTTCGGAGAGAGTATTGCGTACCTGCCCAAGAAGTATGTACGCGCGCCACCGTCCACGCTACGAACACTTGGCATTGATGGTTTCGCACTAGGTGCGCAGTGAGGTACTGAGAACGTAAGGCCGGGCAGGAGCACGAATTTCGTATGCGTCTTGCACACACCGTCTGGGTAATAATGGAATTCGAGGCCGAGCATAAGCGGTGCATACCTCATTAATACGCTCGAGTGGGAGGGGAGGGGGCGGGGGATAGTTGTGTCGGGTGATTAATCAGTGACTTGGCCTGTTTTCTTAGCGCTTTTTGTATGTAAGAGAATTTCGCAGCCGCAGTGGACTGCCTTATACTATCTACACTAGTTTGTCTTCCTATGCATCGGTTAAATTATCAACGGGTACAGCAGCAGTCTGCAGATAACAGTCGGATACAACTAAAGTCGGATACCCGCAGTCGGATACAACTTAAGTCTAAGGTGACCGCCGCACAGAATTCCTCCGTGACAAAAAGTAGTCCGTTGCTAAAAATTTTCTTGTTACCTAAACAAAAAGGTAGTTACCAGACGAAATTGTAACTGAAGGTTTTTTTATGCCTCTGGCTTGTTTAATATAGCCAAAAATCAAAAAGCTTATTTCGTTCACTGTTGTGACTGGCCAGCGGAGTGATACACGACGCCGCGGACCATTGTCACCAACTACTCTTTCGCTAAGTTGTATCCTACGTAGTGCAACATGGCTATACATCTTCCAGCTGCCATCCGCTGTTTTGAACTGCGTGCCGCAGGGCAGTTAAGCTGTGGTGTACTTGGACTAGCTCCTTACGCGTTTCTTCGCGATCGTCTTTCATTGCAGCTAGCCAGTGCATATCTGGGGGGCACTTGTGTTCGTGCCCGTGGATGATTTGCAAACAATGCTGCTTTTCACGTTCAGCTGTCTTAATTTAGCCTCAGTGCTTTCAGTGCTTCACTACTTCAATTTCTCTTGTTATCATTTTGCCTCACTCCCTTAACAATGTCACGCTGTGGATAATTCATTGCATCCAGTGCAGAAGCTGAGCAATCCACGTTCCTTTCTCGCAGAGGGCTAAGGAGGAGCTGGAGAAAGAAATTGCTGATCTGCAAATGGCAACCACGGGTAGCTTGGATCCGCCTCAGGTGAACATCTGCCCGCCGTCACCTCAGAGCGGCGCACCAGGCAAAGGGAAAACTTTCCCCTTGTAAGTGCACCCAGTCTTGCCCTTCGCCTTTACGTCTTCCTTAACACGCTCTCTCTCCGTTTCCGCTCCCTGCAGCCAAGAAAATCAGTTAGAAGCTGGATCTAAATTCAAGGGAACCAATGACAACAACAACATTGATGTTGATGAAGGTGCGTGTACGTTTGTTTGCCTTTTCGGTGCGTGCGTGTGTGTGTGTGTGTGTGTGTGTGTGTGTGTGTGTGTGTGTGTGTGTGTGTGTGTGTGTGTGTGTGTGTGTGTGTGTGTGTGTGTGTGTGTGTGTGTGTGTGTGAGAGGGAGAGCGTTCTCGTCTAAGGCGCTATTTATGAATTGTCTTGGCGCTTACGTCCCATTACTGTGAGCTATGTTTTTGGCGCTTACTCCCACTAAACTGCTACTGCTGCGTCCGGTTCTTTCCGTGTTAATGCGGTTGGCTGCTGGTGTTGTGACAGTAATATACACGGCACGTCTATCTCACGGCACGTCTATCTCAATGCATTTGATATTTTCTCAACTTTACGGAGAATATTCAATTTCTTGCAGATTACGCACCTCCTAGGGAGGACGACGATGAAGACGAAATTACTGGTCCAAAGCCGATGATGCCGTATTCATGCATGTTCATCTGTTCTCCGACAAATCCGTAAGCTGCTCACTTTTTGTATGCTTAAGGTGTCAGGTGCACGTCCTGCAGGAGAAGTGACAAATAGTGCGAGGAATTCCATAGCACTCGAGCGGCATTACTTTTTCTGATTTCGAAACAACTAACATATACTAGGCAAAAATTTCTGCTTAAAATGTCATGGGTGCACTTTCATTTGGAAGGGTCCTGAAACATTGCCCTGTCAGTCAGAAGAAGCAAAGCCTTAGAGACTGTTGGGAGCCCTGCAAGCGATGTCGTCTGCAGGCAGCGCAGAAATGCCGCCAGCTAATAACTGTTATAATTTTCGTCAAACTCTAATTTATTTGGTGAAATCTCATATTAGACGTCAGTTTCTTGGGCGTGACTGATCGCTTATCAGGCTCATTACGCTTATACATCGATTTTACAGGCAGACGCAAATAATAATTACCAATGTTTTCTCCTCGAGAAAGGATAATGAGCGACCTCATTTACAAAATCTCGGTACCTAAATGATTATAGTTTGGTAGAATTCACAACAATCTGACTGGTCTAGTTGATCAATATTAGAGAAGTGCTAACTGCTGTATTGATTATGCGATTTTAATTATCACGCGCAGCAACATTTCAATGCGGCAGGCGCGCAAACTGCGATCTCATATTGCGGTGGAATTATCTACACGGAGCTCGGCGTTATTTCAAGGCTTCCTTAACTCATCTCGCTTTTCACGTCATCTGCATTAGTGCCTCGAAACTGTGCCCTGGCTTCTAGGCTTCAACCAGCATAAGAGTGCGAAAGTCTGCTAGCTAGTGCGAAATGTATTGAGTGTAAAAGATCAGTGGCTGCTGCGAATAGTCGAATCTGCATTTTTTTTATACTAATGCTACGACCTTATAACACGAGCAAAACGGTAGTTGCTACGGAGCGCGTATGAAGAATGCATTTTCAATTCAAATGCATTTGTCTTCGTGGACGCTAAACCGCTGACCACGTTGCGCACTTTTGTGGGCTGCCTAACTGGTGAAACGCCAGCAGTTCGCATAGCAACTAAATCGTGAGAGTGGCGCTAATTTTTCCTCTTTCTTGCCGCAGGATCCGACGAGCCGCCCATTTCATTGTTAATCTTCGTTACTTCGAGCTGTTCATCATGATCACCATTACGCTTAGTAGCATTGCCTTAGCCGCAGAAGACCCAGTGGAGGAAGACTCGACGAAGAATAGAATCTTGAACTACTTCGACTATGCGTTCACGGGGGTGTTCACTGTCGAGATGCTTCTAAAGGCAAGGCATTTGGGTCCCGGCGGCTTCTTCGAACGCGGGGGCTTATCCGCTTTTGCGTTGCAGATCGCCGACCAGGGCGTCATCTTTCATCCGGGAGCCTACTGCAGAGACTCCTGGAACATTTTAGATGCCATTGTCGTCATTTGCGCACTCATTGCCTTCGCATTTGCGTAAGTCTTTTCTCGATTGGGCTTTTATTGGTTTTCTTGTCTAGCCTGAACTGGCCTGTCATTACCATGAGAAACAAATAATTCACTGTAAGAATGGCTTTTCAGTGCTTTTCGCAACTTTCAGGGCTTTGAATGATTCAGGAGCACTCTAGACAGCATGTTTCGCCTCAATTACGGCTGTGTTCTGTTTGGGACCTTGCTGTATCGTTCAGGTCATGCGTGCGCGCAGATCTGCTGCTATTATGTAAGAAGCCATTGAATGTTCTTTTCAAGCTGCTCTTCTTCTTCTCTCTCCTTTCAATAAGGTGCAGCAGAGAAGAAAAAATTTCACTTGAAGGAAAAACGTTTTAGTTCTCATCTGCTTGGTGCTGTCCAGAGCACCCTCACCTTTTTTTTCTGCTGCCATTTACTCTCTCTTGGACGTCTCAAAGAGCCTAATTATGCCTCGCTGCCTTTACAGGGGAAGCTCCACAGGTCAAAACCTTAGCACCATCAAATCACTGAGGGTCCTACGAGTCTTGCGGCCTCTGAAAACCATTAAACGCGTCCCCAAGCTAAAGGTAAAAAGCTCGGGTTTTTTCCTTGGTCTTGAGATTACTGTTATCAGTGCGAAATTGCTTTTCTCGTACTTGTTTTCCTTCTTCCGAGTATAACTTACTGCCACATGCTAACGTACCCTCTGATTTTCCCCCCTTATAGGCCGTGTTCGACTGCGTAGTCACATCCCTCAAGAATGTGTTCAACATACTCATCGTGTACATTTTGTTCCAATTTATCTTTGCTGTGATATCCGTTCAACTATTCAATGGCAAGTTTCACTATTGCACTGACGCGTCCAAGCTCACGCAGATGGAATGCAAGTACGTATTCCAATAGATTGATTTGTTCCACTAACGCGGACCCCCTTAATTTTGTGCGTTGCACGTGATGTCGCTTGCAGTGCCTTTGCTGTTGGTTTCACGTAGCTTTCCACTGACGCATGTCCATCAAAACGCAGGCTGAGCCCAACATTGTGATAACTATTCGCAAAGGGCATAAAAAGCGTGAACAAAGGATAAGTGCTAGCGCACGTCTCGATTACAAGACCGCGGAACCGAGTGCTTTTCGTCTTGGTCACTAAGCCGCTTGCCCGCTCTCTCCTGCCCAGGGGAGAGTACTACGTGTTCAGCGACGCCGACAAGCCACCAAAGGTGGAGAGGCGTCAGTGGAAGCACCAGCCTTTCCATTACGACAACGTGATGGCGGCCATGCTGACCCTGTTCACTGTGCAGACGGGAGAGGGCTGGCCCCAGTAAGTATCTGACGCCCTTTCTCCCATCATTTGCTTCTCTCTTCTTCGCCCTGAGAGGGAATTGAAAAACGTTGTTCCCTCTCTTATTCGCAGCTCTTTCAATTTCTTCTGCCGTGAGCTGGGATGGGCAGTTGACCGAAAAAATAACGTTTACGCATAGAGGCTCCTTCCTTTCTAGACAGAGCCGGCCATGTGTGTGCTTGTATCTTTGTTTACAGAAAGCAAAAGTGCCGCCGTGGTGACGTAGCGGTTATGGCGCTCTGCTGCTGACGCGAAAGACGCGGGTTCGATCCAGGCCGTGGCGGTCGAATTTCGAGGGAGGCGAAATTCTAGAGGCCCGTGTACTGTGCGATGTCAGTGCACGTTGAAGAACCCCAAGTGGTCGAAATTTCTGAAGCCCTCTACTACGGCGTCTCTCATAGCCTGAGTCGCTTTGGGACGTTAAACCCCCATAAATCAAAGGAAACGAAACCAGAAAGCAAAAGTATATGCTGTTCGATGCGTCGCGGCGACTCCCGGCTTGTCATAACTCAGAAAGGGCTCTTTTCTTCGATGTATTACATTTACTGGTGTGCTGGCTGTGCATCTAACGGCATTTGAAAAGACAAAAAAAAAGCTTTAATTTTGGCACTTACGCTTCACTTAAGCAGCGTAGTACATGCAGTTTGGGTGTATGCAGTGCGCTGAACACAAGCGTCACTCTGTGTGCATATGTACGCAGTTAGTGCCCGTCGCAGTTTTCTACCCTTCTCTGCTTCACAGTTCCAGCATGTGTCACACCAGAATGCGGCTGTCCTGATGCGTTCTGTCATTCGTAATTGAAAGAAAGATGACGTGGAAAGCCCGCTGGAGGAACGTGGCTAACACAATGTATTGAGCACTGAAAAAAAAAAAAACAGCAGCTTTTGGAGTCATGCGATTGCTTTTTTTTGTTGCTTTGCTCTCTCGTTGTCCGTGCACTACTTCTTCCTAGGAATGACGTAGTTAATACATCGAACCTCCGCTAATGCATTAAAGGCGTCGGCACAGTGTACTTCGGTTTGCAGTCACGCACTCAGATGTGACCCCCGATGCTGGTTGTGTGTAAACAGCGCGCGCCTGAAGTTTTACGCATATTAGCCAGCTGAGAATGTACTGGCTACTGGAACATACTTCAAACGCGACGCGTAATGTCTCCCTCGGTATGTTTTCCCCTGATCTGCAAAGAAGAGCATTACGACCATGGCGCTGTCCACAGATTGCCCTCATGCATGACGCCGGTCTGTGTTGTTGGACATTTCGCACAGCTGGGCACTTCAGCGATATTAGGATCTCACTGCGTCTGAAGATGGCTGAGCCTAGTTAGCTATAAATAGTATGTAGTGCTTGGCAGCCACGCGCGCTGCCTTCCGTTCACTCTTCCCTTCGGGAAAAGCCAGCTCTTCCGTAGACATACCACTGCGCGTTGTTATAAAGGGCATAACTTCTTCGTCGTTCTCCTTCCTAACGCTGGCGTCTCGCCTGTCCTCTTTACAGAGTGCTTCAGAACTCGATGGACTCCACGGATGAGGGCAAGGGGCCCCTGCCTAGATACCGAATTGAGATGTCCATTTTTTACGTCGTCTTCTTCATCGTGTTCCCTTTCTTCTTTGTAAATATCTTCGTAGCGCTCATCATCATCACTTTTCAAGAGCAGGGTGAGAAAGAGCTCGAAGAAGGCGAGCTTGACAAAAATCAGGTGAGCATTTTCGGGGTTTCTTATTAACAGCTTGCGCCACACGCCACTTGGTATGCCATGATCCTCGGCTCTTCATTTTTCTTCTTGACGTGCCCCGCTTGCTTAAAATAAACCACTCTCATCTGCAGAAAACAACGCGCGGAAAGGCCAGCTACTCAAAAATTTCCCCTTGCTCGATTTTCTAGGCGACGTACTCTAAATGGATGCGCGCTTTGTTCTGGTTGAACTGCTGCTACCAGATCTCAGGCCATAGCCTATGTACGGCTTCAGTATAAAATTTTAAGCGGTAAATTTTTCGAGTCTGAGCTGCCGGTGGAATTTAAAGTTCTTGTCCAAGGAATAATTGCAATGGCAAAGGGTGCAACTCAGGGGTGGATGTATGCGGAGGAAGGGGGGCGGAGGGAGTGGTCACCTCCCTAAGAGATAAATTTTACGCAGGGAAGCCATGCTGAACAACATTTATTTTTACGAAATAAGAACAAGAAACACATGGTTCAATACGACGGCTGACCCCCACCCTCCGCAACTGCCCCTTCGAAAAGTGACTCAGAATCCGCCCCTGCTGTTGCTTCGTAAGCTGTTGGTGAGATTGGTACGCTACAGAACATCATGCCATGCCCGAGCGGTGAAGAACTAAAAATAATATACGTGTTTTTTTACTATTAACAGGCTTTAAAAGCAGCTTATCGACAAGCTACCGCCATGCGCATTCGATTTCGATTTTCTACCTCTGCGGAATGCAGCACGCGGTGTTTTAACAGAGCTTTGAATATCGCCCGTTATCTTCCCGTTCCAGAAATCCTGTATAGATTTTGCCATTCAAGCCAAGCCACTGCAGAGGTATATGCCAAAGAACAAAGACAGTTTTAAATACAAAGTGTGGAAGATAGTCGTTTCAACTCCCTTCGAATACTTTATCATGGTATTAATTGTGCTCAACACCGTTCTGCTCATGATGAAGGTAAGTGGAAAGCTGCACCGTCCTCCTCGTCGTCCGAGTGTGTCGTTTTACCTGTCGCGAGATTGGCCGGCGGCCGCGCACCCCCGCCCGCGGCTCGGGCACGGCCACCCGCGGCGCCGGGGCGCGCGACCGCGCCGGTGCTCCTGGTTGACGATGGTGGTGATTATGCGGCATGAGGCGGCGGGCGGCGGCCTGCATGAGGCCCCCTTGGTGTGTGCATCGGGGCCCGAACACGGCTGGGCTCGGCGGCCGCCCTTGCATGCGGCCCCGCCCTGCTTCCTCCCTGGTGCTTGCTCTGCCATGGTCAGCCGGCGCGCGCGCACCAGTCCGGACGCACGCAGGAAGCGCCCGCACCAGCAGGACAGTCGCTCGGGGCCGTAGTGCACCGGTGCCACACGCGCCGGTTCCTCGCGTAGGTTGGGCTGCTGCCCCTGCGTTGAAAGCCGCCCGTCCAGTGAGGTTGTCTGTGTCCCGGGTTGTCCGCTGAGGCTTTAGTCTTGATTGCGCTTTATTTATTTAGTGCTCACCTTTCTATCAAACAGTTCATTCTTCGTGTTACCGGGCGTCGAGAATGGAGGGGGGCGTTCGTGTGTTCGCCTCTTTGGTTCTGACCTCTCAGACTCATGTACAGATTGTCGTGCTCAGGACTGAATGCAAGTTAAGAAGGCATGACTCACACGCATTCCCGCTTTGAACATTGGCTGATGTAAGGTTTGTCCACGTTCTACACATTCCGTCTTTCCATTTTTGCGCTTGCGTGTGCGTGTACCGCAAGCACTGACAGCTGAGATTTGGGTTTTCAGTCGGCTACTTAAAAAAAAAAAACAGGCCGATGCAGCCTAGTAATTTATTCTTGTATATTGAAAAGAATCTTTAATTTTCATTTGTTTTGTTGGAAAACTCACTACTTCAATATTTTAGAGGCTTTAATCACAAATAAAGCGGCATTCGCAAGCACGAGGACTCTGTTCTAATCTAATACTTGGTTACACAGCATCACGTTTACTTTGCATGCATTCGTTCTCAAGACAAAAGATGTGTTCATTAATATGTCCATGTCATGATTCCATAATCAAAACCATCTGATGCTTCAATCACGGCTCCATACATTTCATCAAACTTGGGCATCCTGAAAACTCTTTGATTCAGTTAAGCAGGAAAACAAGTGTGAAGGACGAATCCAAATGCTCGACCAGGTTCTCCCGCAGTTCAGTTGATTCGTATGTTCCGTTGCTTTATATAATGAGAGATGCGCCAGCATTATTTCCTCGTCTTGTGCGGTGCATATTGACATCGCCGTTCCAGGTCAGACAGTGGAGTGAACTGATGCCTGTCCGGTACATATGGGTTGTCAACGACAGCCTCACATCTTCTGGTCCCCTTCGACTGGCTACTTCTTGACCGAATACATTCCTTAACACCCTCTTCAGCCTTCCTTCAAATGCACCATGTTGTGACTGTGGCGATTCCAGCCCAGGGTTGACAGAAGGGAATGAATCCGAAATTCAGTTTCAAAGTGATTCCAGCTATACTGTGAAAGTATTTGCTGCTCTTTCCGGGCTTCGTTCGTGATCAGGGCTTGTGTTCGCTCGCTAGTGCCTGGGCACGAGTTCAAATACGTGCAGCGATCACTGCTGGAGCAACTCGGAGCTATTGAAGAGCGTTGTTTGCCCGAAACAAAGAAACTGACAGCAGCCAGGTGACGCAATCTAGAGTGGCAGCGCCTTAAAGCATCCTTTTTAGCTCTCGCTCTGAATCATTTCTTGCAGCTATGCGCAAGCGGACAAGGCAATTCTTGCTCTTTTTTTATTGTCCATCTTGCGTTGCAAGGCACGCAGGTTCACTCGTGAACATTGTCCGCGTTTTTATGTGCATCAGTCGTCAGCTTTGGCAAAAACGTCAGCGCCAAGCGGAGTGTGCTAAACACGCGCAGTCCGGCTGTCGCCGCGCGCGCCGTCCGTGACCATGGCATGGAGCTGGGCTGCCCCCCAGCGGCACCCGCGGCATACGCCGCGGAGGGCCCTGCAGCAGGTGTCACTTGTGCATTGCGCGCTTGCATGCCGACGCCCCGCCCAGAGGTTCAGCGCCCTGGTTTCACGCAAGACGTGCTCGGCCTTCTTGACAGAACCGTGCGCTCCGGTGAGAGCCGCAGTCGGATCGTCACTTCGAATGAGAACCAACTCTGAGCCTCGTGTTTGGCATGGGCGTTTTCACTGCCGCTCAACACACCTCACGCAGAGCATGCTGCCGTGTTGCTACGCTCTTTGGAGTTGCCCCGCCGCGGGTGTCGTGGGCTCGTCCGAGCAGGCGGCAAGGCAGGAAGCCTCGCTCAGCAGCGTCGGTTGTGCCAAATGACCTTGATGCTTGTGCCAGGACTGTTCAGAGGAAGTGACTCGGGAAGTGGTTCTCAGTACATGCGCATCCTTGAAAGGAAGCTTGTATGAGAGCTCGCAGTAAACGCCACAATTTGGGTGCTTAGACGGCTTTATGCACTCCAGGTGACTTGTGGCAACTCCCAAGAGCGTAAAACCTTGAATATTGACCGATGCTGCATCATGTCGTGAGCCTTGTCGTGGACATTATGATGTGCACACATGGAACCTTTCGCGGAGCAAGCAACACGGTTTAACCGAGACAGTTTTTGATCGGCATTTAGACACTGTTTTACTGGCAGTTTTAAGGCCGTGGTCTGGAACAGATTATTGGCCACTGAAACTAGGTTATGTGGGAGAGTACAGCGCAGTCACGCTATGGCAGGAGCAGCCACACCGGCATAATGCTGCACGTTTTTCTCGTGCACATTCGATTTAATCGCGTTGCCATCCGTATTCAGAAACCCACCACATCCTAAATAGCCTCCTTATCTTTCGTTGGGCAATCGATAAAAGAAACGAAGCCCTATAAATGGGCGCACCGCATTTGAACTTGTGAAGCGCACGATTTTCGGTCTATTTGTGAAAAATCTATAGCCTTTCATGTCCATGTAGGCTGTAGAAAACCAAAGAGTTTTTCATGAAAGTTTGCAAAACGAAACTTCGCCGCCTGTTGACGAGATTTATCGCCCGTTAGCGCACCGTCACGCTGTCATTGTGTCGCAGTTTCTTGTCTTGTCCTGTGTGACAGCAGCCGCCTTCAGCAAGGCAGACACGCATTTATTTGAGCACTTCTACCTGCTCACCCTCCCTGTCACTCTGTCACTGGTCTTGAATGAGTCACTCGCGTTGAACCCTAGCTTGTAGTCTCCCAGTCAACCTATAGTGAACCTTTTTTGCCTACCCTTGTGGTCGCCACACACACTGTGTGAACCCCGACTGTGTGAGCATTTCAGCACTTATCGAACGGCTAGCATTGGTGGAATCCCCTCATCTCATATCGTGCATGCGCACACCGACGCCGCTCTCGCCATAAAGGGGACCCGTACACTGACTAGGGGTCCTGCTCCGGCAGCCGCGGTACTGAAAAGAGGTACGTTCCCATCCGAAAGCATACGTAGTTTTGATAATAAGGTCGAGCGTCCATTCCAGGCCCATCGATGCCGCTAAACGAAGTTGTTGACGCCAGCTTATGCAATCCGTGCTTACTGTGAGAAGCACCTCCACGAATCGCAGCCTGACGGCATACCAACCACATTCACTAGGACTGCTTTGCATTGTTTGACAAAGCGTTGGCAACACGACTACTCGTTCCTTTTCGCCCTAGGCAGCCAACTTAAACAAGAAATGAGACACGCTTCCAGAACCACTTCCAGACACTTCGCAGCTAGTTGCTGATGGTGGTCTGGAAATTTGTCTCCTTATCTATTTTCCTTAAAAGCAGCCAATAGAAAACTAGCAAACTTATTCCTATGTCAAGCTGGAAAGGTGCTGTGAGGATTGTTTCAACAATTTCAAAACAATTATTGGTGAACCATTTTCTCATAGGAAGGTAAGCGATGTTTTGTCGCATTGAAACCAGGACTTTCTAAGCATCTGACAAACATTCAACAAACCTTTCTTCTAATCCCATTCACATTTATTTTAAAGTTGACGCATGCGTCTGTGAGAGAGCCTACTCTTCCAGGCATATGTGCATAAGCGACGAAAATGAGCAGGCCTCAATAAAACATGATTAGTTATAACGTACACCTGCGGCTATTTCCACGTAGAATATATTGCCATTCATATTACTTCTGTCACGAATGGATCGCACGGCGAGTAAATTGTGCGGCAAGTTGACAACTATAGGTCATGCTCGATGTCGGTGTCATGCTGGTTGGACGATTTCATCGAGGAAACTTTCGTGCTCTGAAAGCGCCGCTCTAGTCTCGACCGAACGTCTCGACTGAACGCGACAGCGGCGTTGACAGGATCGGGGATTGAGCTTTTAAAAAGGTCCCTGCCAGCGCACGGGCCTCGGAGTGAAAACTGAAATCTTGGCAGTGTTTGTCAATCATGCGGAATGTAAAGCAGCGTGCTGAATAATGGAAGGGAGGAAAAGGGGTTGGGGATGGAACTACAATACTGCGGTGCATCAGCGAATACCATCAATACCGTGGATGCAACGTTCAGCTGGTCAAAGTAACACTTGAGTGAATTACACACGTTGCGCACGGAGAAGCAAGCCCCGCAATGTGTGTTCATCGTCAGGAGCAACGCGCACACCTCTGGCTTCATATGGGGAAGAAGCGCAAAGGGAGCATGTCAGGGACCACAGGCGACAACAAATCGTACGCTGTTGCTGTTCATGCACGACGCCAATCCGTTTTACGTTCAATGAATGCTGAATGGTGTTATGAAAGCATCAACGGAACTGCGGTGCTGTTCTCGCAAGAACTGTTGCTCGACGGATCGACAAGTGCCGAGAGCAGAGGCTACGTTCTGGTTCTAGCAGATATCTCGCACGTACTGTTAAAAAAAAAAATACGCTGCTCTTTTCTGTTGCCATGAAAAATCCTGTCTTCAAAATATCACCCATTCAAGACTGGGTCGTTAACCTCTCGACTCCCCTCTGTCTGAAAATAATTACTTACCAGGCGTGTGTTGCCGTTACTATGTTCTATGTTGGCGAACAAAAAGTACTGAAAGGAAGACTCTCTCCGTTTATGATGCCTCTCCGTACACCTCACAGCTGTTTAATTAAAGTTATCAGTGCAGCAGCACATTCAGTTTTGCGCACGCGGCAATTCAAAAGTATTCAGTACGAAGGGAATACTCCCGCTTTTTTTTTTTGCGCAGGAAAGGGTAGGAGATAGTTGAACTCTTGACTGGCACGATTTGGCATCCAAATTGCGTCGCGCTTCATGGATAAAGCGGAAGAAATCTCACTGGGAAGAATCGTAGCAAGGTATGCTGCTAAGAGAGCAGAATATTAGAACTAGTAAAACCACGTTTACTTGTTTAGAGGCGTTCGTGCGAAGGACACCGTGCCTCGCTGACATTTGTAAACCACCAGGAGAGTGCCGGCTTCGTAGTCTGTGTGTACGCAAGATGTGGTGTACACGGCACGATGACTAGTCATTACTTTTATTTTAAAAAACGATTATTTCCATGAGCGAGCGTGCTGCGGTTGGAAGTAGCACAATTTTATTATTCATTCCAAAATCCTGAGAGAAAAGGAGGAAACTTAGGAGAAGGTCGGTTCCTGAATACGGGCGTAACATAAGTGCTTGCCAGCACAGGGAATCTAGGACAGAAACTCTTGTATGCCATCAAGTTATAACTAATAGACCAGGAAACTTGTGACATGTAAAGCTGCCGTCTTAGTTCATGTGTTTCATTTTCGACGTCTCTCCATTCGTCCAGAGAACTTAGCAAACATATTCTACGTATCTACGGCTATGAAGTACAATGCAGATATTATGACGAGCGTAAAGGTAAAGTTAATCTTTTCGCGTTAGACTGCTTGTTGGGATATGGAGATAGTCGGTAGGCAAGGCACATCATGTGCCGGCAAATTAGCTTTTGAAAAAGAAATAAAAAAGCGTCATCTGATTAAGCTGCGCAGTTAGCGCTTCATGCAGTTAGCCGTTACATTAAAGTGCAAATAAGTGAGAAGTTCATTTTTTTTTTGGCAGTCATTTATTAGGCGGCAAAAAATTCGTCATGGGTGTTTTAACTTGTGCATTTAATCTCGGACGCAGTTGGCTGTTGTCCCGTGCAATTTCCCTGGTGTATTCCGTTCTTTGACACCCGCAGTAACGATCTAGGAAAATGCGCCAGAGCGCAGCTTGTCAGTACAAACCAACTAGCCTAGCTCGCGTGCCTTGGCTGCGAGAGATAATTGTCTGTGCGCCACTGGCTGCGTGACCGGCGGCGAATATGACGTTCCTGGCCGGGCCGTCCCCAGGGGCCAAATTGCAGTCCGTTTCGTGCATGGCAGATCGGGAGAGCTTTCCGGTGCGGGTTAGCCCCGCCACGCGGCCCAGAAGCGAGCACCCGCGAGCATGCCAGGCGCGACAGCCGCTTCTTCCCACGTTGCGCAGCTTGCTGCCCAGCACACACACGGCGAACAGTGCACACGCGTCGCGGCCCCGCCGGGCGCACGGGGCCGCCGCCGCCCGCGGGCGCCAGACGGAGGCCTCCGTAGTTGTAGCCTCCGAGGAGAGAGCATTGCTGTAGAAGGTTGTTTCTTTCTGTTTCATTTGCTTGGCTTTTGTTTTCTTTCTCTTTCTCTGTGACCCTCCCCCGTGCTTATTCCTTGGTTGGGGTCCTGTGCATCTCTTCGTGGCCGGCGGCTAGTTTTACAATCAAAGCAAGACGCTGAAGAACACGCTCCACTACATGAACGCTGCCTTCACCGCGCTTTTCACGATCGAATGCGTCCTCAAGGTGGCCGCATTCGGAGTCCGGGTAAGGCTCCCGCCTTAGGCAGCGCTTGGGCCGCCGGCACAGCCAGGGAACGCCGCCAGGGGTTCGCTGGCTGAGCCGGCCGGCCCCTAGAACCGTAGCTCCTGCTGTAAGCTGGGCAGTGGGCGCACGCCCGAGAAGCGCTTAGTGTCTCTGCTGTCACGCTGCCCTGGGCTGCGCGCTGGTGGTCAGCGCCTACCCCTCGGTGTCAGCTCAGTGGCGGCAGCACGACGGCGCCACTGGCAGGCCTGCTCTGGCCCGTGGCGGCTGCCGACCTTGTGCGGCGCATGCGCATTGCGCCGCTCCCGGTTGTGCGGGCCAGAGCGCGGTCCCCGGCCGCGCTCTCCCCGACCAACGGCGAACGGGCGAGAGCAGGTCTGGAGCTGCAATTAGCGACGCATAAGCAGCCCGATGCGCTCCTGTGCCATGCAAGGGCAAAAATCAGCCATTCGGCCTGATGGTGTCGTCTGACAAGAAAAAAAGAAATAATAAACCTGAGCTAGCTTCCCTTGAACGAGGGTGCAATTTGCTGCATGTGACATGGTGAAAGTGTGACATGGGTTTGTGCTAGCAGCATCGTAAGCATCTTCTAGGACCTCGACGCTCGCCCAACGGAGGGCCCCGTCAGGAGTGGCGTCTCTACCCATCCTACGTGTACACCGCCCCAGTCCATGCTTCACCTCTCTCTCTCTCTCTGCCCTCCTTGGTTCTCACATAACGCCGGTAGTGTTTAGTTCCCTTCGTGTTCCCGCTTCTTTTTGTTGTTCCCCCTGAGTTGGCGTATGTCCTCGGTTCCCCTGAGTCTGCCCTTTGAAGACCCCTAGCGCGCACTAACAAGTCCCGCGGCGTGGTCCAATTAGTGTCCCTTGGCCTCTTTCCGTGCCTGCCACCGAGCACCGGGCGGTGCCGCTGGCAGATGCCGCAGGGGAGCTTTCCCGTAGTGCGGGGGTTAGTCGTGTTAGGCGCGCGTACCGTGCCAAACCATCCCGCTGTGCGCGCCTTCCCGCCGATGTCGTGGCTGGGAGAAGCCGCTTCCCCTCAGTTCGAGCCCCATCGGATAGGTGCCCTTTGTTCTGCTCTCTTGGGAACATCGGCTCCCACTTACTGCCTGCTGATGTCCTGCACGCCAGACTGCATGCCAAGCATCTTCAGCACCTGCTGCCGTGTGGAGCACCCGCGACGGGTCGCCGGACGCTTGCCTGCCGCCCTGCTCGTTTCTTGGGCATGACCGCTGCACGTTACTGCTGCCGCCGTCTTAAAGTGGCTCTTGGGGGGGCTCCTTCTGCGCGCATGGCGCCGCCGAGAGGGTTCCGAAGCGCCCCTTGGGTCCGCCTCCCGACGACGGTGGGCCCAGACACACATGCCTCGACGCCCGTAGTACAAAGCAGAGTGTCGCTGGGTAGACGTAATGCAATCTTTAGGAAGGTCTAACACTCGCCTTCTGTTCGAGGTGCTGTCCTCGAAAGCAAATGCCTGTGATCTTCTGGCAAGATGTTTGAACCCCGTGAGGTGCTTTTCGTACGTTTTCATTTGTAATCGAGTTCTGACATTACTACAGGTTCCCCACAACTAGAAAGTCAGAATGTAAACAGGAACTGGGGTTTCTGTCTTGAACCCTCTTCGGAGCTATTGATTTCTTGGAATGAGCTAGATTTACTCCCGGCGTGGCTCTGCTTGGCCTGTGTCAAGACATTATTCAGCTGAAGTCTTACTGAAACCACATACCACAAAGAAGCATAGCTGGGACACTTTGAAACAGAGCCAGATGACGTAGACTGCACATGTAATGTGGGTGATTATTTTCTGTGTTGGCTTCGACTAAAGAGCCCTAAAAGTATATCTTTCATAGAAGACGAGCTAGAGTTGGCGTCGTTAGTGTAACTCAATCTGTCATCTATCTTTTGAGACTGCACCAGCTAACGATGACAACAAGAGTGGAAGTCAGAAATAATTTTTATCGCAAACGCCCAGTGTGGCGTTCGCGAGGAAGGAGTAGGCAGAACAAGGTGTGTTTGTGCACTCTTGCTCAAGGCCTGAGCATGTGGCTCCTACGCAGCAGGAGCGACGATCCAGGCCAGGCATTTCGAGAACGGTTAGCTAGTAAGCGCACCAGCATAGAGGCAGGAAGCCGCGGCGGTTTCGCACGGAGTCTGCCCTACCCTGCAGACGCGGAAGGGGAGCACGTAAGGCCCCGAGCTGCGTGTAGTTGCGTTCGCGGCGCGTAGCTGAGAGGAGCTGGATCGAATCGGGCCCGCTGGCCAAGGGGCGTTTCGAAGAGAACCCGTGGCGTACGCTGCCTCTGGGTCCCAGCAAGCGCCGGCGCGGACGCCCGCCCACACCACGGGCGAGTGGGGCCGGCCGCTGCGGGCCTCCCGGAGACAGCGTCCGCCGCCATCGGCCGCCGCCGGACGGGGCAACTTCTTTTGGGGTTCGCGCTCCTCGGTGGCTCATTACCGTCCTTCTGGTTTCTTCCCTTCCCTCCTGGTGGACCTCTAGTTCCATTATGCCAGCGATTTATATTCCGACATACTAAGCTACTTAAACATGGCCTTCACTATCCTTTTCCTGCTGGAATGTATATTCAAGTTCATGGCTTATGGATGCAAGGTTTGGGAAAAATCCTATTTTTTATCGTTCCGTTTCCTTCTGTTTGTTCCTTTCTTGCTGTGGTGACTGAAAGTGTGCGCAGCTAAAAAAAACTCGCAGCTTCTCTGTAGCGCCGTGCCTTTCGTTCTTTCCTTTCTACCTGTCGCCCACTCAGCAATGAGCTCGCCCCTTCGCGAAGCGGTCCGGCAAGAGGGATCGCCTTCGTGCTCCGCTAACCTTGCTAGGAAGAGCAGCAGCGCTTGCTCGCCGGCAGCGTATCACCGCGTACCCCATCTCGGTTAGGCCACTCCTTCTTGCCGTCCGCGCGCAACTCTTTATCAGGAAAAGCCCGATAGAGGGGGTCATGCCACACTCGTAACATTGACGCACCACACACCTTAACGAATGACGTACTGTACATCCTGCCTTTTTCGCTAAGGTTTTCATGCGCAGAATTCCGGACGTCGTGCTTCGCTTGACACATTTCAGCGGGAAGAAAGTCGCCCGGCAATGCAGGTCCCAGAAGGCGCTCAAGAGCCGCGCTCTGGGTATAACATTAGCATTAACTGCGTTATTGCGTGCTTTTTGTAAACAGGACTGCCTTCAAGAAGAGACTTCCAGTAGCAGTGCAAAGTAAATCCAAAGGCAGTTAAACACACTCATTTGCGGCGGAAATTATTCGTACGTTCGCGAGTGGCATTGTTCCGACAGATTCAATCGGCTTTCAGCATCACAAAGCAGTGAGTACATTACAATAAATTTGTGATATGCGTGGCACTGTTTGCGTGGCGTCCTACCGTTTCGTGTAGAAGAGGTGAACGGCTAGGCGTCACGAAGCGAGGTCTGTTGCTCCTGGCAAGGTTATTTAAACTCGGCGACTACAGGATGCTGCTGTACAGCACTAGTGTACATCGATGCCTGCTTGTATGTGTAAAGTCCGTCGGGTGTAATAGCGAGAAAAGTACTTCACACTGAGGTATAAGCATTTATTGAAAAATTCTTTTGACGTCGCAGACAACGGCTCCTGGGCGTAGTGTGTTTTTGTTAATCATTTATGAAATCACTGTTGCTCGTGTCCCTTTGTTTTTTTTTTTGGTATCAGAAATGACTGTTTGGTACAGCACATCCGATGGCGTGTTATGGAAACCAATACGGGCCCCAAAAGTACAAATTTTCTTTCGCACGTACACCAGTCAGGTACTGAACTTGCGGCTGCATGTTTTCTTCGTTAACGTCAGGAAAGCCAAGAAAACTGAGGATAGAGCCAAAGTGGCGCTTGCGTTGAAATGACTAGCTCTGTCATAGGAACGTCTAGCCTCCCTTCCTTATTATGTAAAAGCATTCGCCAGTGTCCAGCACACTGTATTCGCTGTCGCATCACTTAGTAGTATACGTACGACGCTCCTAAAGCTCCAGAGCTTCATCGGGGCATAGACGAGCTGTCTGCTCACTCTTCAGGAATTTGAAGCTTCACGGGCGTGGGCTGGACACTTGACAAAAACTGTACGTAACCAGGGAAGAATTTATGAGTTAGTCTTTGAGAGGGCGACTGGAAGGAGGGGGGGGGGGGGGGGCGGTTCCATTTGAACTATGTATTTCTTGGACTTTTCTCGTGTAAAAGAAAATAAAGTTCAGCATGATTTTACTGCATAAAATTTCTTATTTGGAGGGAGTGACAAATAAGACAATTTGAAGTCTCGTCGTGGTGGTACAGAGGTCACTCGTAGTGCGTTACAACTGCCGAGTCTTTCCGGACAAAGAAGCCCATACGTTTTTGGCGGTAGCGGTTATAGAAGTGGACAGCATATGCTGGTCGCCATAATCACGCTGTTTAACTACGCCGCGTACAGCCTTGGTAAAAAGTCTTCAGTCCATAGGGCTTTCTTTTGAGCCGCGTAGTCGGGCACTTAGGACACACACGATGTGTCAAATCCTTGGCAGGAGACGAAGGCACTACTCCTCACCTCTACGGAGTTCTTGAGCTTCAAGATTGCCTTAAGTTCCCGACTATACTTCTCAAAAGCAAACCCCGTGACCTGCGCACTTTTGACCAAGGTTGTACGTCCTTTCGTTACTCTGTGCGTTGCGAACAAATGTACAAACGAATGCGTTCGGCAGTGATTTTTTTTTTCATTTTTCTTCATTTATGTAGTTCATTTTGTGGTTCTCTGTGTTCTTCAGTGTTTTCCGCCATAAAAATTTTAGGCACAGATGAAATTGTCTCCTTTTTGTGTAGATCTCAGCTAGGGAAAATCAGCTGCATAGATGCAGCCTCCACGTCGACGGTAGCTTTAGCTGCACCGCGTCCGTATAAGGCTAGCCTCTGAAATTTAAAACAAGCGCCCATCACCCGCCAGTTCTTTATGCCTCAATTGTCTCCCTAAATGCGGAAATCCTCCGCAGGGCTCTCATCCGGCCTGAAAGATGCTTCCAGTATTTTCGGTATTTTGACGGTGTTCTCAGCCCGACGGCGGCAATAGCTGCGTATTGAGGACGTTGTAAGAATTATCAGAAGAGCACAGCGTCACTCAGCTTCTAACTTGTTCAATATTTGCCGCTGCAGAGACAGTCGGGCCACCGCGACCTATATTGATAGTATCAAAGGAAAGGGCTCCGATATCGCAGCATTTTATCTACTATACTGAATTCTCAAGATGGCAATACCATAATCAGAGTTAGATGTCCAACAGTAAATAGCTCGTTACGTGCACTACATTTCAATTATTCACGGCACTGAAGCCCCCTGAGAGTTATTACAATAGATAAGATTGCTTTTTGTATGTATCTTAGACAGCGTTTACGAACAAACGGGTGCTTGCGAAGCGTACATGTAGTTAAAAAAAGTAGTCACAAAGTTTCCAAGGTTAGGTACAGAATACTAAAAACATCAGAGCAAAGACCGTTCTCACCCATCCGCGAAGATATGTATTTGAGCCACGCGAGATGGTTAGCACTCGGTCACTTGTTTCTTGAGTAAAAATGAAGAATTTGAGTTCATTGGTACGCGCAGGAACTCAATTTGATTTGATCAATACACACACTCGCCGCAACTCTCAGAGCCGGAAAGAAACAACGAGAAAGTGAAAACATTCCTAGCTCTGTTGAATGATCAGTGACCCGGACCTCGTTTTCAATAGGTTCGTGTCTGTATATATGGGAGCTCTGAACAAAAACAACGCGTGTTCTACAGAATTCCAGGCCTCAAATAAAAGATGTACCCAATGTCAAGATGCAAGATAACTGAAATTAAAGACAGCAGATAAAGCGGATGATTTGACAACGTACTACCGTGTTGCCAGGTGGCTTAGTTGTGCATAGGCGAAAGTGGCGGATCGCTAACAAGTTCGAGGAACTAAAAACGACGGTTTCTGAAGTGTCACGGCTCCCTTGTTCGCACTTAGCCCACTGTGAACAAGACAGTCGTAACGCTTGCGAAACGTCGTTTCGTGTTGCTCCACCTGGACTGCAGTCCACTTAGTCTCAATGGCAAAATAATAATAATATAATAATAATAATTGGTTTTTAGGGAAAGGAAATGGCGCAGTATCTGTCTCATATATCGTTGGACACCTGAACCAATGGCAAAACCAGCGCAACTGTTTCGCCTCCGTCAGCTTTAGCCACAATCCGAAGCGCTTGACATTTACGATTTTTGGATTGCTGCTACGCCAGTGCAGAAGCTTCGAATGATTTTGCCTTTTTTCACAAACTTTTTGTTGATGTTTTTTTTTTACTCGCAAGGACCCACGTGCACTCCTATTGGCCTCTATCGCTTTCCTCGGGCACTTCATAGAAATCTTTTGGCTCTGGCTCACTATCATTCATGAACTTTGGTTATTATGTCGCACACAGACCTCTTATCTGCACGCCGTCCTCAGTACTGATGATAACGCGCTAGCGGGAGAGAACATCAATTGGTTTCCGCTGGAAATGCATTGGACATACTGCGCATGCGTGTCAGACATGCGCTGTACCCGTACGCCCAGGAACCGTTGAACGCGACTGCGTCGAGAGCTCTTTCAGCGCCTCCTGTCGGCGCAGAGATGCACAGATCTACAGACACGCCACTGGCGAAGCGAGAGCCTCACGCAAGCGGCAGGGGTCCGTAGTTACTCGTACGCGGGCAGGAAAGCCAGCGAAATTCATCTCGAAAAGATGCGAGCAGTAGGGACGAAAAGCCGTTGCACATGCAGCAAAATACACTTGAGAAGCCAAGAGTTGCTCGTCAACTATTGGGTTCTCTATCTTATGTTTAGGGCTCCAGGAATCAGCTTTGCTTTGTTTTGGCTCTAACACCGATGTTCAATCGGAGTGCAACGGGCAGTGTTTTTTCTCTCCCAAAAAAGAAAAAGCACAGAAAGTGTCGTTCTCACTTGCATGGAATTTGTGCATTTATGAATGTTTGTCGTCGCGAATCGTTGTATGTCCCTATTAAAATTATGCCAGATAACGTAAAACATGTTTTATTAACGGCTGTAGATGTAGTGACGCGGAGTTGGGTGCATGAACGCATGCCTGTGTGTACGAAGCCTGCCAGCTACTGACAGCTGTATCTCTCATCCCCTCCTGTCTCTCCGAAAAAATAAAGAACTTCTTCAAGAATCCATGGCACACCTTTGATTTCATCACAGTTATTGGAAGCATCATCGATGTTCTCGTCATGGAGACGGGGGTAAGTCATATTCGGTCTTCAGAAGCAGTACGGGCCTACTTCATTCACGTTGTTTTTTTTTCAGCTGTACTTTCTTTTTGTGAAAATGTTCCGTTGAGAGCAAACGAAGAAAAAACCAAATCAGCTTGTATGAACTTCGTGCAACACAATTGTGCCACTTGTCATTAATGTGTTTTTTTTTTATGTCGCCGTTAATGCTCGCGCTGCGCTTTCGCGTGCACTTGGGATGTATTTTCTTGATCGTATGCGTTCAAAATGTTTAATGCTTTTGTGAGTTTTTACCCGACTCACACGTCTCTTCTTTCGTTTCAGCTGAATTTTTTCAGTGTGGGGTTCCTGAGGCTATTTCGAGCCGCCCGCCTGATTAAGCTTCTCAGGCAAGGCTATACCATACGAATTCTCCTTTGGACGTTCATTCAGTCTTTCAAAGTAAGCATCCACTCACTCCACTACATTCCTGTTATCTCAGAATTTGCACACTTAATGCGCTTTCCTAAATGCGTAGAGACAGCGAGGCGAGTTACTGGGTGTGGCCAGTTTCATTTACTTAACCACAAATCAGCCTATTGCACGTCGAGCTAAAAACCTACGACGGTAGCACTGGTGTTTCTCAGTTCTATTCGTACAGGAATACTTTTATGAGTGCTTTCAAGAAAGTACCACGCTTTTTTTTTTTTTTTGGTGGGGCAGCTTTCGTAGCGCTGCAACCAAAACCATCGCATTATTTACTTCACTGGCGAAGGCGTGTTTAGCGAAATGCGACTTAGCTTTGTTTCCGGTGCTTCGTTTGTGGCACTGGTAGCCGCTTAAAAAATAAGTGGCAGTAGATGAACTATATATGATGAACTATACCTATCTTTGAAAGCGTAAGTGAATATTTAGTTTGTTCTCTAAATCTTGTCCCTGTTTTGACAATGCTTACATTTGTGATGCGTGCCAGCTTGTGGCCGAGACGACCAGATATCACTCTACTATGAATTTAGGAATGTACATCCCACGTGGGAAGACCGTTCAGTCGGAGTCTCATTAGAACGTTTTCTGGTCTGCCGTTTAGATCGCCTAACGTGCAATATCACATGTTTTATGCTTGTTCGCGCCACTTCTGGAAACATAACTAGACTAGTCGCTTATACTCTCGGGACGCAGGGCAGCGATAAAAAGAAAATCAGTACAAGAAGTTGCATGAATAAGTATTTGCAAGAATATAACTTATGAGTACCATAAATGGTAGTGACCTGCGCCGAAGTTCTCGCGCACTGCTCATTTGAGGGCATGAAGCAAAATTCTGCACCAGAATCGACGAACGTCTACTACTGTCTTGACACAAGAATGCTGCTTCAGCCAAGAGATCGCTAAATGCAGGCCACATAGCGACCCTCTTGCTATGACGTCTGCAATGTTGCCATTGTTGCTTAAGAGTGCCAGATTTCTTTAGGTGGCCATTCCTTTGCTTATTACTTCGCTGCTCAATTTTAATGCGATTTCGGTCCTCGGAAGAAACGACCAGTCTGTCGAAGATGGCAGACGTCTTCTGCTGGAGCTGCCCCGAAAAGTGTCGAACCATTCACTGAGCCCCACAGCTTCTGTAAAGAAGGCAAACATTTCCGATTAATGCATTTTTTACCGAAAGCAAAGACAAATACGCAGTAAGGAGCAACATTCAATACGACAGTGGCGCTATCGTTGTCGCTTGCGGTAAAAATATATTCAACAGTAAACACCAGTTAGCCCAGCACAAAGTTGTTCTCAGGCATAGCCGAGCTTGTCGAGTCGAACTGTTCTGAAGAGGCATCTGACCCGTTCTTTCTGTACCTCTCTTGTAGGCTTTGCCTTACGTTTGCTTGCTCATAGCGATGCTCTTCTTCATCTACGCCATAATCGGCATGCAGGTGAGTGCGTCCTTACGTCACTTTCCTCCTTCCTCATTTGCTTTTTGTTTTCAAAGAATTGAATATTGCAGTGCATGCACAGAAGTATCAAGCTCGCAAGTGGGGTCAGTTTTATTTCACGGTGCAGTTATTACAGGCCGAATGACTTTTCGTGTCAGTGTCATAATCGGATCTGTTTGCGTTTCCTATAAAATCGAGAAAGAAAAAAAAATGTTTTCAGCCTCCGTGTACGTGTTCCGTCTACGTCGAAAGCGCTTCATTGACGACGGAACTCGCAAAGGCAAAACACCTTACACCGCCCCCACCTTTCGACGCTTTTACTCTCGCTAGTCCTCTAATCAATGATCGCTGGAGCGGCTAGCTTCACAAGTTAGTGATCTGTAGCCCTTATTTCAGGATGACAGAGTGAAAAGCAAGTATACCGAGATGATTATCTGGCTTCCATTGCATGCGAACGCTAACCCGCAAACGCTTCTGGCTCACAGTCTACTAATTTTCTTCAAAGAAACGTTAACGCTTTCTGGCGAATTAATCTTGCATGCAGATAGAATGATATATATGTATGTGAATAAAATGAGTTCTTTAATATCGCGTTGGCGCAGCAGTGAATCCTATGTATATCTGAAGCAGTCCGTATACTCCTACTAGCCTACAGGACGGAGGTACTTCCCATGACTCGTTGTCATAGCTCCAGGTGCGCAGGAACTTTCTCAAAGCCCTGCCACGCCGTCTGATGACTATTCCTGGGTCACAGGCACAGTGTCCCGTGTAACTTTTGACTGACGCGGTAACACTTCGCCACCAGTTACAGCAAAATCTGTTACACTGCGTGTGACAAGCTCAGGATCCCTGTAGCGTCCAGTAAGCGGGCCAGTGCTAAAAAAAGAGAGAAACGCGCGCGTACTTTGTGTGTATGTGTGTGTGTGCACATGATGTCGGCATTCACAAGCTGCCAAAGCAGCCGTGGCCGTTACGCGCCCATCGCCGGCCACGGCTGCCCGCGGGCTCTTTCTCATTTCTTTTTCCACCCCAAAGGCGGCGCGAGAGAATGCTGTGCCGGAGCCCCTTGTGACGGTCGTGTTTTGGTCTTGACCCGTGCCCGCAGGTTTTCGGCAATATCGGGTTTGATCCTGACACAGAGATCAATCGGCACAACAACTTTCAGTCCTTCTTTCAGTCGTTAATACTGTTGTTTCGGTGAGTGGCGTCAGTGCACCCTTAGCTAGAGCCTCGGGAGCAGCCGGAGCGGGCCGGCAGCACGGTCCGACCGCGTAGCGGCGGCGGCGGCGTAGCCTTCCCCCCTCGTACATACGCGCCATAGAGACAGAGAGCAGCACCTCTGCTGCCCGACGGCGTAGGGTTTGTGTGCGTAGAAGCCGCGGCTCTGGCCCGGGGCGGCGAGAGCGCGTAGCCTTTCACCCTGCCCACTTTGCTCTCCACCCGCTACCCACGCGGCTTCCTGCGTGATGCTGTTGTGTTTTTTGCCCAGGTCTTTGGAAATATTATGCTGGCGTCGGACAGTCAGATAACCCGGCACAATAACTTCCGAACTTTCTTTCAAGGTCTAATGCTTCTGTTCAGGCAAGTGCAATCCTAACCTAAGCACATATACCTCTATACCGGCTATTACCGAAATGGGGGCCTCCACGCCTTTGCTGCACAGCTGTTTGCGCTCACGCGTTAAGCCCTGTCTCTGTTTCTCGCCACACGTCCGGGCCTTCCTAATTTCCTTGCATTTCCGTGTTTTATTTCATTTTTTCTTTGTATGTGTGCGCCTTTTGGTCCTTGTTTCTTTTATTTACGTACACGTACATTGGCACGCGCCTTACGTTTCATTCCAATGCGCTCCGCCCAACGAACCAAGCAGGCTGCTCCGTGGTGGAAGGTTCGCATGGCACCTTCCATCCTGTACAGTTCGTGCGCCACACGTTTCGTTTTGAGCGGCTGCGCTCCACAACCATGGACAGGCGCCGGTCAAGGAACGCACATTCCGCGTGAGCACAGACGCAACGTCCGAGCTTCCACCACCATTTGCGCTACAGAAGCATCATGCCAGGTCCGTAAGCGTGAGGAACCCCATCTCCACAGGTACCGCAAGAGCAGACCAGTACTCTTCTAGTCTCAGCTTAGCATACCTACGGGTTAACTAGCAATAGTTTCTTACCTAACACTCTCCTGACATCCTTCGCCCCCCACGAAGACCGTAGTGTCAAGCGCTGTCCCGATCCCGTGGTTCCCACGCGCGAAAGGACTGGTAAACGTGCTTACTGCATAAGACCTTACATGACGTCAACAGTGGCACGCGCTTGTTTCCCGCTGGACCCGAGATCACCGTGGCACGAGTGTGTCTACAAGCAGCCCCTTTAGAAGCAACGCATCCGTGTACTAACCCGGCAAGAAACAAACTTTCAGACGTGGAGCTTTACAAGGCTAATAATACAATCCTTGTAATGACGCTAATAAAACCAACTACAGTGACGACAAAAATTAATGCTCGTTTATGTTCCATGCACAGTTGCAAGGAACAACGTCAAAAATGGTGAATTCTGGGTTCACATAACCAACCAGGATTTTTCTTTTTTTTTTTAACTGGCTGCTGAAAACCCTGCAAACTGCTATTGCTTTCAGACACCGCAGAAATGATGCAGCGTCTGCGTCTGTTCTAATTCAGCTAACGCCGTAACTACTGCGCACTCACGGCAGGTGTCATTTTCAGAGTTCAGTAACCGCGCAACAAATGCTTCATCTTAAGCACCGAATTTGGACGACGAAACTGAGCACGCGTTCGCTGGTCTGGCCGTAAACCTGGATCATAGGTTGAGTGAACGTGTGCTCAGTCTTACCGTTTTTGTTGCTATTAATTGTTCGCAACATATTATGATTAATTCCTGTTTTTTTTTCTTCGCATGCTTCAGAAATTTCAACGCGTACCAGTGCCGGCAGGACGAGTACCAGTTCAAAAACACCCTGTACTGTCGATTTAATACGCGCTAGAAAGCAGATTTTCTAGATTGTCATGAAATTTCTCTTACCAGTTAAGTCACTGCAAAGATTGTATCACTATAGACCTCACGCGAAAGGCGTCAGCGTGCGTGCTGCCTTTCACGCTACGAAACAATTCTCCCTGCTTTGTTTCAGTATACTGAGCCATCGTTTTGGAATCTATTTTCAATAGCCCCTCGTAACTGACCTCAATTAGGCTACCGCAGCGCATTATCGCTTAGAAGAAATTAACGCTCGTACTCATGTGTAACTTAATATGCTGATGCGACTTTTGAACACAAATGCCGCTGTTTTTAATGTAGCTTTTAGTGGATATAGTAGTTTATGGAGCTTTAGACTAAAGTTTCAAATAACTTGTCTTTCTGCGCGTGCATACATGACGGGGCTGGCAAGTCACACTGCCGAGGAACACGTCGACAGGAAACGAAGGAGCCGCGTGGACACGGCTGCTGTTTTCAGTTCCCGTACATCAGCGCAGCGTTGCTGAGCACACCCCCAGTTTGTGCAGGAAAGCTTATCTCCAAAGTAACCGAATAAACTGTGATGAATTTGTCGCTATCGGCGCCGGCCCCATTCGCTCGCAGTGACGCAGCCGGCGCACGACCGTGAAGCAGCTCCCATCAGCAATTGCGGCTCGTCTTTCAGTGGGTCTTTTTCCCCTCGAAAGAGGCGAGTTTTACATGCGGTTTTCATTCGAAACTGAGCCCCTTTTCTGCCGCGCGTGGGAACACGGATCGGCTCGTCGTCCACGGACCCGTTAGGCGTCCAGCGCCCTCGCTGTAGGATCCGCCTTGTCCACGCCGCCGGGTCCCAGGACATCTCAAGCCAGGCCGCCGTTGGCCCGCGGCCCGGGCTGCATGTTCCCCGGGCCTGCCCTTGAGATGTCCCTCCAGCGAGTAGGCTCACGGGGACTCCCAGAGCGAGCTGTGCGCGCGTTAGTTGCACTAGGCCCCCCGCCCCCTAGGATGGGACACGATCATGTCTGCCCCCAGCAGCTCAGGCCCTCGACACCGCTTGAGCTTTGCTGCGCATGCCTTTCTGCTTCGTGCCTGGCTCACACCTCTGGCTGTCCACTGCACCCTGCTTAGCATGAACCACGCACACGGCTTTCTGCACCCATGCACTGGCACAAACACGGGCGTGCGCTCTCGGGCAGCCTTCTCACATCCGAGCGGCTTCGAGCGAGACGCCTCGGCGGCCGACGACAATGGCCACAGAGTGAGACGGGCGCTCACTGCGGCGCTCGGGCGTGAGAGTGGCTCCGCGGACGCGCCGCCGCACTGCACATACTGGCCACATAGAATACTCGCATTTACAAAGCGCCGTGAGCAGCGCGGTGGTGTGGGACATTTTGGCGCTGTATCCCTGTGCTTCCGTACCGTAAAAGTATCTCTCATAAATGTTTCAGGCACTGTCGTGGGCGGAAGGCGCCGGATCAGATTCTTCGAGTTGTCTCTTTTTCGTTTGTGTCAGTACCTGAGACGTTCACTTGTTTCACCACACGGCATCAGTTGGTAGACGGAGATCGCCATTCACTCCGTGTGAAATTAACGACCCAGTGCCGTACATGCACTCCACATTACTGCGCTGCCACAGTGTCTGCACGAGTGAATACGCGAACTTGTGACCATGCTTACTAACCAACCCCACATTAAAAAAAAAATAAGCGCTCAAAAAGTCAGATATAGCGGAGCCCTTTCTGGCACACATTTTGACGCTCCTTTTAAATTCTTAAATTCGCCGAGTTTTTGTTTTCATTATCAAGTTGCCTGAAGAGAGAGCTATCCGTTGACCACTTGCGTGCTTTCGCATTTTCATTCTAAATGAAAGCATACAGCTCGAAGCGATAGTACGGCAGGCCGACAGTGATCGCTTGGACCGCTTTAAAGAAATGTTTTTTCTCCCTCTAGCAGATAGTTTGGTATGACACGAAAGTGGTTCAGAACAACAACAAAAAACGTTTTATTCGGCAGGCTTTGTTGCTTGCACGGCGTCCTTCTGGCAATTATACTGAAACCTCTGAATAATATAGTGTGATTACTGGAGCAGATGTGGCTTTGCTCGGTTAGTACACAGGCGTTTTCTAGTTTGCACGATCGCCGCGCACCTTCAGCTAGGTGAAACCCTCGTCAAAAGTAAACTTGCTACCCGGTTTGCCTCTGGGCTCCACCGTAGGGCCCTTACTGCTTCTCCAGCTTCCCAGATTTCTCAGGGCCGCGGTAAACACTCTTCCCAGCCGCTCCGAAGCCTATAGGAGTGCCAGCAAGCAATGCCCCAAGAGCCCCACTTCGCAGCCCAGCAGCAAACCCGGGTGACCCATTTGTTTTTGTCGAAATGCGTAAGTGTGGAACGTTAAGTAAGCGCGAAGAGCCAGTGCAATTCGAGGGAGGGGCCTCGACGTGTCAGCGTGCCGTGCGCCTCTTCGCCAGCCTAACGCTTGTCCTTACCGCGCTGCCTGTCCAGATGCGCCACTGGCGAAGCTTGGCAAGCTATCATGATGGCTTGCGTAAAGGGTCGCCCCTGCGACCCGCTTTCCAAGAAGGATAAACCCGAGTGCGGCAGCAACATGGCCTACGCCTACTTTGTCAGCTTCATCTTCTTCTGCTCTTTCTTGGTACGTCCTTCTCTTAACCTTTTTTTCGCGCCCTTCATTCTCATTCACCTATAAACTGGGGAAGTTCTGTCGAGTGTGATGCAGCTTGCAGCTTTGCAATTTATCTCGTGTCTGCTATTCGTTCGCTTTTAGTGTGCAGTAGTTTAAATGTTTCGCCGTTGAATGCCACTCCTTCCTTTCTCAAATAACGCCACTGATAAGAGAACGAAGCGAGTCAGTGATCCAGAAGTCCAGGGCACTGACTAAAAACGAGAGTATAAAATATGGCTGGCAGTTTAGCGCTGCTAAGCACGAAATATTGTGCGAAAGCACGGTGTTTTTCAGGCGGAAACCACAGCGACGTACCTCAAAGCGCGACTGAGGTGTCCACTGACCCAGTGAGCCAGTTACACTTGCTACTCAGAAGCTTCACACAGACACACACCGCTGAAACCCGGGGAGTGCGCCAAGACGTGCTTTGACACCAAGGACAATGAAGCTGTTTGAGTGCCTGAATGTGGACGTTTTTCAACGTATACACTGTATACCGGCGCTATCGTTGCGCACCACTTCACCTTCATTTTGTGACTATACCGAAGCTAGTACGCCTTCACACCTGACACCTTCGTTCGACGTGAGCCGAAAATTAACATCTTGTTCTCTCTTTTTGGCATCTGGTTATAACGGAAAGTATTTTCAATTGAGCAAAGGCTACGTTCGAATGAAATAGCAGCAAATACATTTCTGTTGTGGTGTGGTTCAACAATGAACAGCTTTAGCCATTTGCTTGCTGGCACGCTATGATCGGTACCTGAATCAAAATGATGGAAATCGACTGATGTTTGTTGGTTCAGCGAGATAACGACAAAGAGGTCGGCTATCTTTTGCAAACTTTTTACGGCTGTTTAACGTACGTACACGTTTCACAATTCCAGGAACAAATTTGGGGGACACTTAAGTTCCGCCTTTTAAGGGCATGGCGCGATAGCGTTAATGGGTCCCGTCAGCGACTCCACTTGATTCCATCAGCATATTACCCGACCACGTGCTTATTAATGCAGGTCACATGACGCACCATTGTCACGTGACACAAGCATACAGTCACTCGCACGCACTCACCCCTCACCGACATGCACTTTGATACTCGCTTAATCAGTCTCCCTTTGTTAGCGCCTTTCTAATCAGACACATACAATCGCAAGCTACGACATAGTGTGCAAGACCACCCGACATGCACGTAAAACTCCGCGCTAACCAAGCGGTCCGAATGTGCCTGCGTGGCCTATGGGACAATAAAGGGGGAAAAAGCCTGTCTGGCTTAGGGGTACCGTGTCTGGCTCACAATCCAAGGATCAGGGGCTCGGTTCCCCACTAATTGCCCCAATTTTCCTTTCAGCGCAGTTCGTTTACTTTACATATTTATATCCCGTAATGACGTTTGATTCAAGTTGCGACCAATCAGAATTTATCTAATGTTTTAATCACTTTTCAATTCCGCCGCTCCACGTGTGACGTCAAATCTTTGTGACCAATCTAGAGTTTCGCAACATAACAACGCCAGACGCCGCCGACGGGACACCGCATTTTCCGCTGCACGGGAGCCTTAAACTATCGCTTTAAAACCATGTTTCCAGGGAAGGTATACATTTCTTGGACGCGAAGCGCGTTGCTTGCGGCTAGAGTAAGCAACACGCTGCGCATAGTTCCTAGCTTAGAACTGGGAAATGCGCGAAAGGGCGCTTAGAACAACACAGACACAGAAGAAAGTGACAAACGACTGTGGACGTGCTGGACGCTTAAATTCGACCTGAAGTGATCCCTCCCCCTCACTGTCATTAGTGCCTGTGCTCACAGCGCTGTCTCCAACCTTTATTCAGACCATGAACCAACCAGCCGGATTTAGTCCTCTTTATCAGTCGCTCTGTCATTTTGTTACAACCGGATGTCACCTTTGTGTCAGTTTAGATGCAGGTGGTATATCGGGCAGAGGTGGCATATGATCAGAGCTGCACGTAATGTGCGAAGGTGACGAGAAAAGAGGTGGTGGATGTGCAGAATGTTTGGTGGCAATAATCTACTGTGCATTGCTAAATCTTTCGGCTGCACCGTGTCCATGAACACACTTAACGACGTAAGTTATCACACTTTTGCTTCTTCGAAGGCCAGTTATTGCGGACCGCTGCGTGGACTGATTTCTTCGCAGCATAGCAGTGCATCACTGCTTGTTGATCCGCACGTAGAGAAGCATCCTATGGTGCCTACGCCCGTCCCTCGCTTACACGAGGAGCGTTTAATTTCGAATTGGATTTGGATCAGATGGCAAAATCAAACTTAAATTACAAACGCCATTGCGTGTAGTCGGATGTATGCGGAAGAAAACGTGCAGTTTCTATAGACCTGAATGGCCCTTTTTAGGACTTGCTGCCAACGTCTTCAGTGCGTTACAGTGTGCTGTGTGTGCGCGGTAATGTGTGCGGGGCAAGAGACGGACACAACTCGCTTGGTTCTTCCAGATGCTCAACCTGTTTGTCGCCGTCATTATGGACAATTTCGACTACCTGACGCGTGACTCGTCCATTCTCGGGGCCCACCATTTAGACGAGTTCATACGGGTCTGGGCCGAGTATGACCCGAATGCCACGTGAGTCGCCGCTTCCGCACGCTACAGCGTCTCCGGCTTATGTGGCGTCGTGCGCTTATGACTCTTCTTCACGCAGGGGCTATATTCACTATACGGAAATGTATGACATGTTGCGCAACATGGACCCTCCCCTGGGTTTCGGGAACAAGTGCCCTTACCGACTGGCTTACAAGGTGAGCACCAGTGCACGCGTCCTGTGGCAGGCTTTCAACTTGCATGTCAGCAAAGAAACGCTCACGTAGGCCCGTGTCCTGAACCACAGCGCCACACGAGAGGAAATACATAAAAAAGAACCAACCAATAACCTGTGAATACTCGCTGTGCAAATACACCGAAAAGATGTACTTGACCCGTCCTGCAAACACTTGATTTGAGTTGGGGAAGACCAGAAAGCTGTCTGCCAGCTGTTTTAATCATGCAACGAATTCTTTCCTTGTTTTTCTTTCTCAGAAACTGATTCGTATGAACATGCCTGTGACTGAAGAAGGAAAAGTGAACTTCAGCACTACATTGTTTGCACTTATTCGAGAAAATCTGAGCATCAAAATGAGACCAGGTAAGGCAACTGTAGGAGTGGGTTAGCACCAACTCTCTCTACAGCAGCGAGGACGTCACTCTTTCTCACCGGGTTTGTTTCTTACGTATTTTCGTGAACACAGTTTACGAACTCCTCATCCAAAGCTTTCGTTTAGTTCTGCATGAGCGCTCAGGTAATCACAATAAATTGGCTGTTCTGAACAATTACTTTAAATATCAAGTGTAAGAGCCACTTTGCGTGCAAGTACTCTGTCGTTATTTCTGCATTCAAGTTAAAAATGTCTTTCTGGTGTCGTTCGACCGAAAGAAAACTATTGAGAAAGATGAAAAAAAGTGTGCTTATCACTCATAACTAATGAGTAATGAATAGTTGAATGTTCATAGCGTGCTTCCTTTAGTACTGCTGCGACCTGGACTTCCGGTTATCGGATTGCATATGCAGCGAACTGTACTGCGGGCAATTGACGTGACACCCTTTATGCGCATTGAAAACCCAGTATTTGAACCAAGGTATCTTGTTCGTGCCTCAAGTTTGCTCAGATGCAACAATTCGCATACCAGCCAGCATTCTATTTCATGATGGTACGATCGCAAAAAGAGCAAGATTTGTTTACTGCTAATCGAAACACACTATAAGTGCACATCCGAAAGGATTCCCGGGAGAGTATTGAAATGAGAGCAGTCACTACAAGTAAATGGTAAAACACACTCACTAAACAAAAAAGTACGACAATGAAAATAAACTGTAAAAAGTCGGCAGTCCCACATTAGAGAGCACGAACAAAAAAAAAGGAAAAATCAAGCTCTTTCTGCATCATGCAGGCAGAAATGTACTGTACTAGCCGAATCACGATAATCAAACTAGAAAGGAACCGAAAATTTGTTGGAATTATGCAGAACTCAAAATGACGAGAGCACTTGATGTGCACTTCAGTGCACCTGATGTTGACAGGAGCAGAGCGTCAGTTTGAATAAAACGATGGTTCGAATTAAAGGAGTTTGAATTAATAGGAGTCCACTTAGGGAAACGACATTGGCATAAGAGCTTTTAAATCACCGGTATAATGCTTAATGCCGGTCGCTATTAAATTCAAACATGCTAAAAATTCGTTGGAGGCACTTAGATATCCCTTAACTGCGGGAAGGCGAAAGCCAATTGCGACTCATTGCACTGATTTGAATTACCCAAATTATAGATCACGTGTCCTTGACCTAGGTGGCGATGTAACGGACGGACAGTCACCACGATTATGAGCCATTAAAGGCGATCGCCTTAAAACCATGTTGTAATTGGCATTTTTTTCATAACTTGTTCTTACTATCAGTAAAATTAATAAGTGACTGATAATGCGAACGCATTTTTTTTTGCTTATGCTGTAACTCTGCGCCTTGTCATATGATGATGGCGGTGCAATGTGCCTTTCAAAAACAGCGGTCACTTTTCCTGCGGGAATGGTGGGCCCACAACCACGTGTCGCCTCATTGCCCAGAACGTTGGAATATTCTTGTCACGTTTAAAGGAAGGGGAAAGCTGAGAAACAATCCTGCCATTCGCTCATTTGTCAGAAACTTCTTTTCACATTCCGCGCAACCACTGGAGGTTCTGCATGCCATGTGCCACTCTCGACTATTTCCCGTGCATGCGTTTCGCTCACGAGTGCCCCGTGCCTCTTGCAGCAGAGGAAATGGACCAGGCAGACAAGGAGCTCAAGGACACCATCCGGAAGTTGTGGCCGCTGCACGCGCGCAAAGTCACAGACAAATTCATGCCGCCTGATTCCGGTGAGTCAGTTTCCAGGAGGCACTGGTGGTCGTCGTTGCGCCCCCAGCCACTCTCTTCCTTATGCGGTGTACGATGAGCGCGCGACCGACCGCAGTACCGCATCAACTACTGGAACGCTACGGTATACAGTTATCGCGCTAATGTTACCGTCACTGTGCCAACCAACAACCAGCTGCGCATGCGCGCTAAACATATGCCACAGGCGCCCGTTGGAAGCAGCAACAGTAGAGGTTTGGTTTAACGGTTTATGGGGGGGGGGGGGGGGGGGGGGGGGGAGTGACTCAGGCTATGAGGGACGCCGTAGTGAAGGGCTCCGGATAATTTCGACCCCCTGGGGTTCTTTAACGTGCATTGAAATCGCACAGTACACGGGCCTCTAGCATTTCGCCTCCATCGAAATGCGACCGCCGCGGCAGGGACCGAGCCCGCGTTTTTCGGGTCAGCAGCCGACAGCCATAACCACTGAGCCACCGCGGCGGCACACAACAGTAGATGTGTACGCAACACTAGAGAGCTTTAACTGATTTCAGGCAGATCCTAGCTGCACACGTGCATCATGTGCATGCACACTTCCTTGGAGTCGGTGACGGCAGCACGGTGAAAGCTAAAACTTCGTTAACTGCGCATTCTTGCGATGCATGTGTGTGACTACGGCCCGATGTTAGCGGCCATGGTAGCAGTCTGCAGTAACTGTATGCCGAAACTCTCCCCTCAGCAGTATATCGGTGGTGCGGCTGTGAATCTAGCGCCCACGAGACGAAGGCGTCAGTTGCGCGGTGTCGCCGGACCTGCCGGGAGTTTGCTCAAGCTCCCAGCGACACTTCCATCCTTACTGCTTTCTGCTTCTTTCTTACCTAGCTATTTCGCTCTGCTCGCTTTCGTTTTGTTTGACTTGTCTGCGCTGTACCAAGCATTATCGCTTCTTCTGCCTGAAACCGTGGCTTGAAAAAATGTTAAATTATATGCTGTCGATTCCTGCCCGCAACATGGGTGTGCAGCTCTAACTTCGAAATCGCGCTCGGTATTTGGTCGGCGCGAGTAGGCGCGTGCATGCTGCAGCTGTCATTCAGAGTGCAAGAATTTCTCGTTGCACGGTCTTGTGAAATTCGTTTTTTTTATTGCACCCTGACATTTTGTCTCTCTCTCTCTACTTCTAGAATTGGGAGCAGGCAGGCTAACTGTCGGCAAAATCTATGGTGGTCTCCTAATTCTTGAAAACTGGAGAACCACGAGATTCGGACAAGCTCCTGGAGCAGGGAGTCTGACGGTGAGAATACCGAAGTTTCATGAATGCGGTCTTTAGCCATATAAATGCAAAAACAGTCTGTTTGTAACGCAAATAATTTTACAGCTTAAGGTCAGAGGCTGTACGTGGTCTTTCCCACACTGGTTTATTAATTATTGTGGTTGCATATAAAAAGTTAGATTATGAATGTCACATCAAATTTTCTGACAGCTTGTGCGATATGCAATATATAACCTTAGTGTTCGCACTAATCACTCGTACTCTGGGCCTTCCCAGAAAAATTTCGATGCAGAAAGTTGACTGTCGTACCCCCAGTTGTGCCTGCTGCCTCCGGTGATTTATTTTTCATGCTAGTTACCTTTTCTTTCAGTGTCGTAGATCATTCAGTGTGTATAAACCGGTAAATGACGTCGGTAATTCATTTACGTGAAAACTGCAATTTCCTCACCATGTTAGAGTAACGTTCGCCTCGACAGGCGTTTATTTTGACGCGCGCTCGTTAAACGGCATTTGCTCTTGTCTGTGTGTCGTTACGATGAAAGTGCATGAAGGAGTATCACGTTCTTGCTGTGCTGGCGCCATCTTTTTTTGTGAAACGTACAGTTACAGCCCCTACCATCGGCCAGTGAGCTGAAGCGTCAGGTGACGTAAGAACCTCGCGATTCCGTGCGCGCCTCCATGTCTCGCGCCCCCGCAACGACAAAGCCTCGGCGTCTCGCTATGAGCACAAGCACGGATCGCCGAGAACGGGGCAGTACCTAACTGCGCAAAAGAAAGAAAAGCCGTAGCACCCGGCTGCCACAGCCCTCACACCAAGGCGGCTTGCAGCTGCGCGCTCAGCCGCCGACGGCGCAGCGCGAGAGCCGGAGGAGGCGCACGTGCACGGGGCGCCCTAGCGCGCCTTGCCCGTCCGTGTGGTGTGCAGTCGTCGCTTTGTGCTTGGTTCGCTGCTCTTGTTGCCTCGTTGTGCGTCTTTGCCCGAATGCCTCTGTAGTGGATCAATGTGGGCTCTCTGTGTTTCTTGTTTGCAGGAAAAGGCGAGTCCGCCATCGCCGCCAGATTCTCCGGTAGTATAGATATTGTTGCTCTTTTCCTCGCTAAAAAACGCCCCAGTGTCTCTAGTGTGTTGTCGCGCCCCGCTGCGGCTGGGCCCCTGAGGCCTGGCCTGGCGCCGCCTCTCGTCCCAGCCGCAGCGGGGCGGAGCAGGCTGTGCCTCCATGTTGGCTGTGACGCTTGTCCAAAGTGGAGTGTCTACGTCAGAATGCAGCCGAGACTGTGTCCGGCGGCCGTGCAGCACGGCAGACTGTCCTTCCTCGTCGACGGATACGCACGGCATTGTGCCCTGCCGCACGGTCGCCGGAAGTGTGCCAGGTAGCGTCGTTAACTGTTGCCGAAACACACATCTTGCATGAATGTTAAATCCCATGCTGTTCGATGTGGTCCAATATGGCGGTGCTGGTAGGCAAAATAACACGACTAAGTGTGAAGCACATACGTTTTACTCTTTGAAGCAAGGCAGGTCCTTAACGTGACAAAGAACAAATGCACTCCCTGATTGCAAAGTTCACTGTCTAGTACTGGCGTGCTGGAGTATGCACTCACGAAGAATGCTGGGAATAGCATCCCTTAGTACACCACTATATTTGAGGGCGGTTGCGGACGTTGCTCACGCGGTATACATTCGGCACTAGGTAACAGCAAACTGAGCAAACGGCAACACGCAGTACCTAAGAGGTAGTCGTAGCTCGCTCAAGAAACGAGTTTTCATCAGCGCACTGGTAGAGAGGAAGAGAGTAAGTGACATTTTTCACTTCTCATTTGCTTTCACATAGCAAGGCAGATTAGCTAAAGCAGACTTTGCACAGTTGCGTCGTGTACAAAGGCTAAGGTTTAGTTGCAGGACTGGTTTGCCCGCATAACAGAGCATCACGCATGGATTCTAAAGTATGTCTATGGCGTCCACAGGAACCGTAACGTTAAATGTTTCACTTAAACAACGTATACGGCGTGGAACATCGTGATAGGCACTGGTCGATCAGTCATACTCTACGAATTTTAAAGCCATTGTGTTCCAGTTTGCCAGTGTGCTGTCTAGGCCTTCGGCACTGATTCAATGAGGAGCATACGTTGGCGCCTCGGGCCTGTTTGGAAATCGCACTCCAGCGCTCGAGCCAAAGCTGACTCCGTGAGTGCATTTTCGAGCACGGCATCAAGATCTGCAGTTAACGTTCGAAAGTGCACCGTCATCATTCGGTGTTGCATTTATGTTAACTGTTGTTTGGCCTGTATATGTGGGTGTGCGCTGATTGGGCCCGACAGTGTCCTGTGCTGGTGGTGAAAAGGCGTTGTGGGAAACAAAAAAGTGGCTCTAGGGGAGCGCTAAATGCCAGGTGTCCCTGTGAAAAAGAATATATGTGCATAGTAGCTACGATAAAGAGGGAACACTGCAAAAGCCCTGCTGACTATCGGCTAGAAGAGTGTAGGGACCACGCAGCAACATTGGGCGCACCTTGCCTTCGGACGACAGGTGGTGTAGATAGCGTGTCTAGATAGATAGCCTTGCCGTAGAAGCAGGCCGCGGCGGCGCGGCGGCCGGGGGTGCGGCCCCGGTCTCCGCGCCCGGCCGCGTTGCTCGGCCCGGTAGAGGGAGAGAGAGAGTAGCGCCCTCCTCCTGCCCTCCGAGGAGTGGGGCACCCGCCGTGCAGTGCACTCTGGCCACGCGGTGTGCGTAGCGGGCAGAGAAGGCCCCGCTCCCGGGCGAGCCCGTCTCGCCCCGGGGGCGTCGGCGAGCGGAAGTAAGGCATGCCCCCTTCTCCCGTAGCTCTAGCGTCTCTTCTTCTTTACCCTAGGGCTGCTCGTGCAGCGGTGCATGGCCCGTAGTCAGGCATGCCTGCATCTCCTAGTGCCTTGTCTTGGCGGACAGCCCTGCGTAGCCCTCTCCCGCGGGAGAAATCCCCCGTCTCTCTCCTTCCCGCTAGGCGGCGACTCGCGCGGCCCGGGCGCGCAGCTCGACCGAACACGCGTGCCTCTCGGCGCGCACGGCGTTTGACTTACGACCGCGCGTGCCACCAGAACCGGATCACGGCCGAGCTGCCGTTCTAAGTCAAATGCCGGCCCGAATGCGAGGGAGCGCGCGAGCATGCCTCATGTCAGAGACACCCTTCCGAAACAAGGCGGTCGTCCAACCAGGAGCATACTTTTTTACGTACGTTCTCCTTTATCAGTCGTTTATCACTCAGTACACGGTGGGGCTTTGTTTCTGTCCTTATCTTGCTTTCAACCTCACGCTCTGTTTTATATTGCCACTGAGTTGTCTTCAATACCCTGTACGAACTTTGTCTTGTGCGAGGGCTGCTTCAAACGTGGAGCAAAACCGTTCGGGAGCTTTGTCTATTACTTAAACAGGAGGCAGGGGGACTTCCCGCGCCTCGAGTAGCGACGCTGTGGAGCCTCCCTGTGTCAAATGAAAGTAATCAGAAAGAGCGGGCGCTCATTGCCCGGTACCAGCTGACCGTCGGCCTCAAATTCGTCTCGTGTGAAGCAGCCTTCATGCTCCGCTGCACGCAGTGACCAACGCAGCGCTGTGAATCCTACCGTTCCTCGCCCTAGCTATCTGCACTGCAGGCCATTTTGATGCACAGCAAACGAGGAGTGCAAGCGTCGGTAGTCTGCACAGCGCTGCCAGCCGCCAGGCGCTTCGAAAGAAGCCGCTGAAAAATGACTCATTTGCCCAACAAGTCATAAACTGTCCAGGGGCCAGACACTCCACAGGAACTCATATTCATACGCTTGTCATTTTATGGTATAGTCCCACTTAACAGGACCACTACTATTATGCGAGAGGCTTAAATAAAGCGTCCTTCCCAGGGACGGCAAAATTAACGTGTCACTTGAGGTAGCCATGCGAATGTAGATTTGTGAGAAAAAAAATTAAGATGCACCATTATTAAATGCGCAAAAATACAACTCAGGTTCGAGACATCATCGCACGAAGAGTTCGGCTGCTAGGTTCAACGGCAGTTCCGTCTAGTGAGCCACTCATTAACGCGTGCGTAACTGACTATCGTTATCAGTACACTCGTACAAGTAGAAAATTCACAAATGCGCGGTGTTCTTTTTCTCAGGAAAGAAATAACCACGCATGGTATTCAGAGAACGAAGTTTTCTTCCACAGTCGCCTCGTGAACGAAACGCTAACGCCCTTGTTAACAGAAGGAAACATTCCTAGCAAAAATATTCGCTAATGGGCCTAATAAGTGACGAAAACTGTTTTTAGATGGTGTCTGCGACTGTTGCTGCGGCAGGATCAATACTGCAGAAGCAATACTACGGAACAAATTCTGCAGAAGCAGTACTGTGCATTGCTAGTCCAGAATCTGTAAACCATAGCTGAGAGGAGGTTTCAGCATCAAACTTTAACATGTTTCATCACGCGCAACGCATTAGTCTATGACATGTTAGAAACTATACTGATCCGAAAAATCCGCATTAGCTGTTAGTGATTATCAGCTTTACTGGGAAACCGGTTCTCTGCGCAACTATTGGAAGTATTCAGTGCGTTCCAGGATTTCAAATTCGCAGTCTGTGCAGTAATTTGTCGACAGGTGAGAGCCGTTCAGCTTTAGCGCATCTCCACTTGGCTTTGAGAGTTGTGTAAAGGCGACGGAGATACAGGATTAATTACTCATTGGCACGATAGCTAGAAGTGAACGTTACGGAAATGCCGAGAGCTTGAAAAACAAACGATCAGCGAGAGCAGTTTCACGTCACTTCAATGCCTCATGACACCGGTGAGGTCTCTGAAGGCGAAAAAATTTCCCCAGTCTAAGGACTCCTACAAAGCTTTAGAGAAGCAGGCCTTCCTCAAAGGGATTCTCAACATTCCCCAAAGTTGACTCCAGCGCGAATCTGGAAGGCGCTAGCGAAAGCCAACTAGTCAGCTCTGCAGTCTCCTCACAGATGACCCAGTGTCCGATGCCCAGGCGAGGAAACAGACCCGCCTTTGGGCCGTTGTTCGTATTTCTTACTCGCTATCCCAAAGCATTAAATGCACGCTTATATTAAGCGCCATTCGGGATACTAAACTGCTGGGCAGTGAAAGTATTGCATACCTTAATTTCGCTACCGCGCTTCGTTTGCGATCGCGTAAAGTTAGTGACGCAGGATCAGCGGCATCGCTTTCAGGCGCATTCATCCCGTGCCTTCTGTAACGCTTAATTCTATTAGCTGAAAAGGTAGTACAACCTGACTGCGTTAATGCAATTAAAATGCAGTGACCTGGGGAATTTTCCGCCTCGATGGCGGAGGGAAATGCGTGGCATCTGGATCGGACGCGTCCAGCTCTAACGAATGAAAACAGTCCCAAGTCGGTGTAAGCGGGCGTCTTGGCAATTGGCGCCTAACAACCGCAGCGCAGGCGTAACGCTTAGACAACACGCATGCTTATTCACTGAAGGCCCAAAAGCACACAGTGGTTTACTTTGCCACGGCATTGCTGCAGCGGAGCATTTATTTTCTTCGTTTGTTTGTGTTTGTGTCTCTTTGATGTGTTTGTCCAAATGGCTTTTTGTTTGTGGGACGTGCAAGCTGAACCACTGATCTGCCTTCCCCTCGATACCGTAAGTTAGCTGTTCTTTGACGTTTTGCGCATCTGGACTTCTGTTATGGCGTCCCTTCGAGAAATCGAGGTTCGCCTCGATGCGGAATGCCGCTCACAAACTTTTTGTAGTCGCTTTCGATCCCTCATAACGACATCGATTGCTTGAGGGGACAAGAAAATAAGGCTGGAGACTTATGATAAGAAAGCATAAAGTGCACAGGCGCAATGGTATACGCTTCGGCCGACGGGTTGTCCCGAGCACCGCCGAATGCCATGCGTGGCTCATCGCGAAAGCTCCAGCATCAGTGAGGGGACAATGAGTCGGCGGCCGAGGGGAAGGCAGCGTGGCGGCGCTTGCGGCGACGGCCGCGGCCAGCGGCGGCAGCTCTATACAGCGCGTGCGTATTTCCTCGCCGGGTCCTCCGCTGCCGACGCATGCGCGGCCGCAGCGACCGTCCCTGCTCCAGCGTTTGATGGGCGCCGTGCGCAACTCCAACACCCGAGCGAGCCACGGCAGCCTGAACCAGGATGAGGCACACCTGGACGACGGACACCTGCAGCCGCCTTCCAGGCACGGCTCGCTGCACCGCTCGAGTCTCAGGTGAGCCCAACGGTCATTTGGACTGCTGGCCTGTATGCGAATAGGATAGACTGGAAGGCGAACACTTGGGGGTTTCTGTCGAGCTTCAGCACTAGGCGCCTTCTCGTGACGGACGAAACCGCTGTCGAAAGCGATCCGACATGACATCGAGAAGTGGCGGCGTTTGGCACCGAAACAAGTCTTACGTAGACCCTCTTTCAAAACTCTTTAGAACCTTAGCTCAGGATGTGAAATATACATCTAAGACGCGTACGCGGTGACCAAATTGTTCTTTCTGCACTCTCGCTAGAGAAATTACACAGACTGCGGGTGTGGCAAAGGCAGTGAAATTACTCGCAACCCAGGCAGGAAGCCTGGAGCTGGTTGTGCACTGCTGTGTGGTATTCACAGGTTTTGGTTTTTTCACTCGATTTCAAGCTGCATTCCTTGACTGCAAAAAGGAAAAACGTGCTCCTAAGGGACAAGAAAAACAAGGAATGCTCCATCGTCGAAGAAGAGCCAATTTACTCGTGGAAGCGTAGTCTCCTTCGCTCTGCATTTCTGTGATCACAGGACATGCAAATCCTCGTACATCTCACACGCTTCCAGGCGGACTGGGTAGCAGTGACCTTCGCTTCTTGAGTGACGCGGCGCTCACCTGCACTCAGAGCGCTTGCTGGATTGGCAGTGCGATCGCGCGCAGTTGTGGAGTACGTTGAGCGTCGTTTACATCTGAAAGCAGCCTAAATTCAACATATCACCTAACTCGGCTTATCGTAGCCACCGCTGTCTGCGATCCCTTGGGAAGTGGCGCTTTAAGTAGCGAAAGTAGAAGTTCTAGTCCTCAGAGGCAAGGGACATTATAGCTTGCGATTGTTTATGGACCAGTTACAATGGTTGCCAAAACGTGTTTCGAATTCTTACGTTGAGCGTTCATCGGGGTTCTCTAGCGGTACACGTTTTGGGAAGAAAGCACTTCACGCTTAAAAATGCAACTTTTTTGCGGCTGTAGTGGTCTCTAGGCTCCCGTGTGCACAATCGTGCAAACTGGAACTGAAAGACGTCGAATGGTATCCTAACCTATAGATTTCCATAGACATTGCTCAGCAAGAACCGACAGTAATCGCAGACCCGCTGGAAAGCCACGCACGCCATACAAAACAAATTGAGTCCAACGAAATCCATTTCAGGCGTCTGTGAAGCCTTGCGGCTATAGGTGTTATTCTCGCTGCTCGATTTTGCGCGCGGCAACGTCGCAACTTACTCCATTTGCTTTCACCTTCACGCCAGTGCTTCTCTTGCAATTTCGGCCCATTCGCTTAGCTTTGTGGGCCTCTGTCTCTGGAGTGTTCAACACGGCGCAGGTCTCGTTTGGTCCTGTCATAAAACTGCAGGAATAAACGCGCGCTCCCGCTTCACCTGGAGCTCTCGGACCCAGCTCCGACTTCGTCCCCGACTCTGGCCGCAGCCATTTCCGACCGCATGCTAACAAAGTAAGCGACAGACATCCCCCGCAGCCAAGTCGCTATGCGTCCGGCTCGCAGTTTGAGATTTCTTTGCTCAGAGGAGGGCGAACAACCGTGCTTTCGTATTTTCTCAAGAAGCATTGTTCGCGACCGAAGGACGTTTTCCTCGTAGCCAGGAATATGACACATTGTATCTTAAAAATTTCGAAGAGCAACCTCACCTAACGCGAACGAAACCGTATACACTGTGAACACTGCCGGCGTTCAGGAGCTTGGGCTTGTTGCGGTTCTCAGGAAGAGGGAGTGAGCCAAAATTCGATGCATCGTGAACTGTGTATTTGAAAATCTATTCTAGTGCTGCGTATATCCTAAAACCGCCGCCACACTTCTTTGTGAGGTTGACTCGGAACCTCAGCGCAGGGGCTGACACTAGGCCATAAGGTTGTACGAACCACTCATCGTACCTAGTATACCGGTGCCGTTGCAAAAATCCTTCACTTTAGAGCCTCTAACTGGAGGGCCATCCGTGTTGCCCAAGGTAAAATGCAGGCACTGTGCGCATAATGTTAATTTCCGCGGAACAGACTTCATAGCCGCGAGCTTCTAATCTGCACTTATCAAAACAGATAATATGGCTTGTAGCGTGAGCTAGAGCCAGGCGACAGACCTACGGGAGCGGCTACTGCGTTTTAATTGTTTCTAACTTTAGGGCCTCTTTACATACATTTAGTCTTTTTTATTATTTTCTCGGCATGTTCTGTGAAACGGCTGATGGTGAAGGGAATGCCAAGCAGTGGGAAAACGGGCTGCTCGAATGCGTCTGGACTGCAACATAGATTTGGCGTAAGCGCAAGATTCATTCTAGGTCTGAAAACGTAGAACGTCTCAAGCTACCGCAGATTTTTGATGTCTGTGTCGACACCAGCGTGTCTTCTCCTGGTGTATTCTACGCTTCAATACACGGAGAAATCAATATAGGGGCTAAAGAATGCAACGCATCAACCTTACCGCAGCAAACACCTTGGAACATAACGGAGCAAGTCATTCGCCTCCGTATTTTGTCATTGTATGCCTGGTGCACGCAGCGTTTTACCGGCGCAAAAATTTAGGCTAGTCATAAGGGTGTCGCCCACCGTGGGGTTGGGACAGTGAGCTTAGAAGGTATCAATTATGTGACAATAAGAACTCGCTACGACATATCAAAACCTTCAACGAAATGGCAGTTCCACTGTTTCCCTGTGTGGCTTCTCTCTTCAGAAAAAAATAAATGCAGAAATTACACTCGTATTCATCGGGCAGTTGATTGAGAAGTAAATGACAAACAGTGCTTTTCACCTAGAAAAAACTACTTCAGCTTATGAGCAAAAAAGATATATAATGCGCAGGAAAACTCTTTAAAATCGTTATGGAAAATATATTGCCACCTCAGTAGAATAAACATGCTACAAAAATGTTTTATTGCAACAGTGCGGGAACTATTTGGCTGCCGTCCTTCAACAGCAGCGGCTATTGTATTTCAGTCGATGTTGTCGGGCTTGTATGAAACTGCATCCTGCACTTTGGAAAGAGGGACAGAGAATCTGGTATACACTGAGGCATATAGCAAACTGGAGTGTTATTTAATGTCGCCGGAAAACTTGGTTCGCAGAGCTGGCTTTGCGGCAGAGTCGTTATGCTGGAGGTTCCGAGTTCGCATCCTGGTGCCGGCGCGAACGCGCTAGCTTTCATGGGTACAGGAGACCTCCGGTCAGATGCTGGGCTTTTTCATGGGTGAAACGCTTGGTAAAGGTGCCACGGGGGCCGGTCGCCTATTCGCAAATACTGGCCGGTACAACGCGACTGCTTGTAGCGCCACCAGCGGCAGGTACGCGGCCATTTGCGACTAAGCGTATGAAATCATGTGAACCCATCGGACCCGTCGCGTGGCGTGTTATGCAAGATGCCTTTGTCTGCTAGGACTACTGTTTCGATCCCCCGGCTGTTCGGTGCTGGCTTATTTCTTTCCATTTTGGGCAGTGAGGTTTTTCTTTCTTTCTTTGGTTATTTTAGTGCGCTAAACTCATTCACTTGTGCTTAAGGGTGTTTGTTACCCTTTGGAGCTATATACAATATGGGCTATATGGAAGATGGAAGGCCTCATGTTGTACCGGCCACATTTTGAAAACACGTCACCCGTACCGGAGAGTATATGAGGTAAATATGACATTTTTTGAAAGAAGAAAGCTCCCGCATTACGCGAACAATTTTCTCCGGACCGATTCGCTTTGTTCTTTAGCCGACTTCTCCTAAGTGGGTGGTTTAGCCCGTGATAACAGCCGTCCTGAAATAGAGCACACCCACAACTTGTTAAAAAGTTTACCGTGCGTTTTTTCGCTTCAGCCAAGTTTCACATTTATTCAGGCCAACATCGAAAAGAACAGCTGGGGATGCTGACATGTAGTTGGCGCATGTATTAGCTAAGAATTTTGCACACAAGTTGCCTTTTAAAAAAGCCTGTTATCAACAAAGCAAGAAAAAGTAAAAGTTCGGCGAAAAGGGCGAGTGCGGCGGGTCTTTTGTCAGCGGTAAGAACAGGCGGCAGGAGTAGGACCGCATCAATGAAATCAGAACTCATGAACTTTGTGCGGCGTGACAGGGGGAGTTTGTGGGTAGTCACGAGCCGGTGTAGTCATGCAACGACCACTCACATTCATCGCACCATCGCATGCATGCGGTTTTGACGTGGCTAGTCTTGGAATCACGCACGGTAAAAATCGCTCTAAACTTTGCCACACGAATTTCGTGGCGCGGCAAGAAGTTTAGTGCTCGAAAGACGGCACGTCGCGAATGCACGCAAGATTGCATTAAGCGCGCAAATACTTTGCAGTCAGTGGCAGTTTGCCGAACTGCAGGCGTACGAAGCGAGTTACGAGTCGTCACACCGGGATCTAGGCTGGATACTTACGCAGGCGCCGTTGGCAGCGCCGGTTCGTAGACGGTGTACCCTGTGTGAGGTGCGCAGCACCTGCGATTAAGTTACAGTGCACGCAGTGCAAGAACAGCTCTGTGGTCAAAACGTGGTCCTTTGTAAAAGTTGTACCTTCGCGCTCGAAGCGTTCGGGGATTGCAAAAAAAGATTCTAAAAAATGGGGCCGAGTGAGCGCAACAGTTGCCCCATAAGGAACACGGGGTCCTGGGGAGTGTGCTCTCTAGAGCACGTGCTGCCATCTGTGGTCACGTAGTCCTAGTGGGCCTGACAGCGAGTCCACTTCATCCCGAGAGAGAGCGAAAAGTCTGGAAGGCTTTATTATTATTATTATTATTATTATTATTATTATTATTATTATTATTATTATTATTATTATTATTATTATTATTATTATTATTATTATTATTATTATTATTATTATTATTATTTCCCTATTTGACGACACATTCGTGAACCTATATTTTTCATCATGCAAGGAAGCAAGCCAGCGGAGGCAGGCATTTTATTCCGAGTGACGCAGCATCAGCCAGCCTGGCAGAGCATATAAGCCACAGAGAGTGACGCTGGCTGAAAGGAAGACGAGAAATGGCCGAGAATGGAGGTTTATGGGTTTGTTTGTCAACAGAAGCTTATCTGACCGCTGTTGCGTATCATCTTTTAAATATGTAATTGATGTGATCTGGAAGCTTCCAACAATAGGGCAAAAACTGTACTAGTTGCTTAAATTAGCTAACATATTACGTCACATACGACTCGTCAGCAAGGTTTTAGCTCCTTCGCTTTGCACGTCTGCGCGCACAACTCGTACATATCGCATACTTGCAATCTGTTGCTTTGCCTCCGATCTCTTCAGGACGACGGTGACAGTGTTCTGTATCAATTACACGTCGTTAGTAATTTCCGCAAAGTGCAACCAAGCTAGTGCGATCAAAACACATCCAGCCGGCATCCAGAGCATAGTAGGAATAGAAAGAGCGCAGTAGAAAGGCTAATAACAGCACGAACAATGTAGGCAAATGGAGGGGCTTCGACAGATTGAAGTCCACAGATGATGACGAGGGTGATACGACATGCGCGAAATTTAAGCAGGCGAGCTCCCGCGCAGGGTACACTGCGTGTACACTGGTGGCGTCTTGCCGAGTGGACAGCAAGAAAAGTTTATTTTTCACGCAAACTCTGATGCTCGAAGCTCAGCGCTTGGTCCCAACGTTTGGTCACTCGCCCACTGTCACAACTGCTGAGCGAATGCAGGTAGTTTGAGCAAGTATTCAACAACTAAAACAATGACGTTCGCTAACCGCATATTACGCTAGGAAACATTTCGGCGTATTTCCACCAACGTTAAGAATGCGTTCTGTAAGCAGTTTTTTCGCTCGAAAATACTCCTTTTAAGCACTATATAATTTGTATTTAAAGTTATAAAGCTCTCTTAGAACTCAAAGACAAAATTTACTATCAGTGATGGCGCGACCGTAGCTGCAATGTCAGTACGCTGTGCTGCAAAACTTCCTTGTGAACAGCACATACGTGACGCCTCCTGCGGCGTGGGCTGTGTGGTGCGACTGCGGTGCCCTACAGACGTTGTGTGCCATACTCGCGTGTAACCCGGAGGCACAAATTACTTTCAAATATTTTCTCTGATTCAGTAATGCGCGCCTAAAAATGGTACTGTAAAGACAAATGCGCGCGCACTGTGAAGGGTTCATAGAACTCGCTCAAAAAATTACCTTCCCGCAGTGGTTTCTTCTGAAGAAACTTCTAAGCGTTGAGTTCATTAGTCGCGTTTTTTGAGGGAGAAAGTCGGTTTAGTCAGTCAGTGACTGCATTATTGGTTAATGGCTTCTATATGAAAAGCCCAACTGTCATCGAAACCAAGGAAGTCATAAGATAATGTTTCTACCTTTTTTATTTATTCTTTTTAATTTGTTTAAAAAAAATAAAGGTAGAAACATTCCCCAATGCTTTCCATGGCGAAATCAAACAAAGACAGAAGGTTTTGAAACTAATACAATAACTGCCTCTCTATCTCCGGGATGTTCATCAGTGTCAACCTAGCATATAAAGCATGATGCCAGGATCAATAATATATAGCATTATATATAGCATATAGCATGATCGTGGCATCATGCTTTATCTGTTAGGTTGACACTGATGAACATCCCGGAGATGGAGAGGCAGTTATTGTATTAGTTGCAAAACCTTCTGTCTTTCTTTAATTTCGCGCAATATACCTGATGCAAAATTCCGCCAGCAAGCATCTTCCGCGCAGTTGGGAGGTGGCCATCAAAGGATGTATTGTGTTCGCGCTCTCAAAGAGACAGGAACAGGTTGCTCCCGTCTGCGCTCTCCGTCACGTGCAAAAACTGGCCGGGCAGACCGCCACCAGGCTGGATCGCCGCTGCGTTGCCTGCATGTCAGCAGAAGTGGCCATTGGGCTACGGGTGGCGTAGGCCGATTATCGAACCATTTCTTCGTTCCAGCCTACTCGATCGCTTTGCGGCTTGGAATGACCCACTCCATGTACGCGGGGAGCGAAGCACGGAATCATCTTTTTTCACGCAGTTAATCGCTTAGAAAAAAAAAGTGGAGGAACGCTCATGTAATGAGGAGGGTTTCAGCGTCAACTGTCAAGGGAGTCGTAGTAAAATGGCTTAATGGGTCATGCGACCGATGATAATGAGTCATGTGGCTTTGCTATGACATCACTAATGGCTTCATTTCTTGCGAGCACTAACACGAGATTGTGGGCTATTGGCGATTTTCACGAAATCAACGCCACGCTGCGGCGGCGCCACGAACTAGTCTAAGAAGTATTCTAGCTTTCAGCGCTTTGCAGTGATTTCACAAAGCCTTGCTTACCTTAACAATGCATCAGTAAACCTGAGATGTGTTTGCATTTTTATTACTTTCCCGCCGCGTAGGAATGTTCCGCGCTGGCGTTCTTGACGTCGCTAGAAACGTCCTGGAGAGGCGACGATCGTCTGCGGTTCCGCTTGCACGGCGGACATTTGCAGGCACAGGTCGACAATTTCTAATTTGTCACAACAAACACTAATAACAAAGTGTTTAGCTAAAACTCGGCGTCCACCATCAATGACAAAAAAAAAAGTGACTCAGTCGCGCAATCAAGGAAATTTGTTAATGCGCCCAGACTGATCATAGACGGAGTCCTCTTTATGGTTGCCATCTTGGCTCGACTGCGGCACCGTGTGAAGTTCGTGAAAATCGCCAATAACAGCTCACCCTGTGAGGCGACAAACACGTATTACGGTTTTGAGGACGTACGACAGAAGGCGGCTACGGTTGTTTTGCGTGCTTACAAAAAGTACCGAATAAAAAAATTGCGACGCAGAGCTTGGTGCAGTGGCCGTCTCACGTGTAGTAGGCTCGGCGACTTCGTTCCTGTCAGAAGCTTAAAGACGGAATCATGCGTGCTATACCGATCCAATCCTCGACACATACGTCGTCTAAGCTGTTATCAAATTAACGGTTCTTTTTGCACTTTTCGCAAGCGCTAATGGCGTCTCAAATCAGTATCTGCTGTTCAAATAGTCGAAGTAGGCATGGGTGATCGGCCCGAGGTGTGAAAAAAAAAAGAAACTGCTTTAACAACGAGTACATGACTCGTTCTAATAAGCACTGCAGGTCTGATGGAGTGGCTGCCTCCAGTCCCTAAGACAATCACCTCTGCTGGAAATCAATGGACGAGATGCTTTTGTATTCTCTCATATATTTGAACAACTTCAAGAAGAACATCTTCACAATCTAAAGATCGATATGCGACACGAGCCGCAGCGATGACCCTCTGCTTGGCATCGTTTCTAGCGCCCTCGTCAGCGTCACCGACCTGTTTGTCGCACGAAAAGAAAGTTCAATGCCTTTCACTGGGCGAACTTCGCCGCAAGACTTGGCGCTTTGGAAGTTAGGCTTCACCAACCGCGTCATAGCTGTGCAACAGAGACTGCTTGCAGTTTCGCATCAGGACGCTCGCGCTCTGTGCATAGACGCGGAATTGGGGTCCAAGGGACCAGATTCACCTAGCTGTTCGCACTTCTTGGTACGCACGATCGGTTCATTAACTGGCGGCCGCAGGTTTGATGGCCATTCGCGATAGGTGAGGAGACAATAACTAAGACGTTAGTCAATACTAAGCGATCTTGCGTGCGAACAGGGTGGCGAATCAGATTCAAAGAGCCGTCCACACGCCTTCGTGCGCAAAATCGGTTCATTGTTGGCCGGCGCCTCCCGCAATCACAATGGCCACCGTTTCGTCGGTTTCCGTTGCTGGCCAGCGCACGTGCGGCGACCAGTCACGAGCCGTTCTTAAGCGTAAATACGCGCGAGCGACTTTCCGAATCTGGGCTGGTGTGATACAACGATTCTTTTCCGTAAAATCCATTCTACCTCAGCATCCGCCCCGCCGATGCCTGTAATAGCTGGGGCGTGGCGGCACCTAAGCCACCGACTAAGTGCCAAAGAGGTCGCAATGAAATGGAATGGGGAGCAGAATCGTTGCGCACTGCCTGAGCCCTGGCTCCCCGCTCTTCTCTCTCCCCAGCATGGAGCGCAACGGCCAGTCGTCAGAGAAGCCGTGGCAGCGCTCCCTGAGTTTCCTGCGCCGTGGCAGCAGCCGGCGGCACCGGCCCCCGCAGGCGGGGCCCCCGCCTCTGCCACCCACCGCCCCTCCGGCCCCCGAGAAGGTGGGCGCCGGCCCGGGCGCCGGCTTGCCTGCCGCCGTTGCACGCTGCATGCGCCGCACCTGCACGCCTCCCGGGGGGGCCTCAGCCGCGCCGCCGCCGCCGACGCCCCCAGGGCAGCACCCGCCGCACTGTGCACGCGCGCCGCGCGAACCTCCGCGCGAGCCCCCGCGCCTGACGCTGCGGCGCCGCGCGCAGGGCGACCGGCCGCCGGCCCGGCTGCGGCCGGACTCCATCGCCCTGGGGCCGTCGCCGCAGGGCAGCCGCTGCACGTCGCCGCTGCGCCGGTCACCGTCGCCGAGGCGCTCGGCCGCGGGTTTCTCGGACGCCGTCAGCGACCTGGTCGACAAGGTCAAGTACGAGACGAGTCGCCGGGGCCGCGCAAGAGGTACGCCGCCACAGCTCGAGCTGAGGACCCGGGTCTTTATACCCTTCGGCAGCCTCTGAACTGGAAGACGGATGGAGTGCTAGCTCGCGCCCCGGAGTGATGATGCAGCTAGGGCGCCCATTTTCGTTGCTTAGTGGACTTTGACAGAATACCTGCACTTTTTGACATTCGTCCCATGTTCCTAGTCGTCGGAAGCTGTCCAAAGGATCCAAAGCGCGCAGCCCTCGTTTCAGTGAATATCAAACCAATAACCAACGAAGCAGCCATATCAGCAAGTCTCGATGCATTGTGAACGCTGATTTTATGAAACACTTGTGAGAAGACGGTCGAATCACATGGGCGACACCGATCATAATTTCTTGCCTTCAATTTAACTCAGGGCATTCATGCGACATGTGACATATATCAATAAAGACAGGGTACGAATGATGAAATTTTTCATTTTTTGTCGCTGTAACAAGTGTAAAATTCTGAAGTTGGCACAGGGTGTCTGTAAATTGGCAATTCTGAGATATAAACGGTGTTTCTTTTCTGCAATGCTCGAAAGAACTACTGTTACGTCTTACGGAAAAAAAACGCAAAAAGCGCATTTTCATGTTAAATTTAAGTCATCCACAATAATTTCTCTCCAATAGGACTACACACCTAGTCACACAGGTATGGTGCATCGACGCACACGCCAGCAAAAGTTACTTCCCGTTTCTTAGAATAAACCAAGTTGCGCTAACGCTTACTGTGCGTGCTGCCCGGCACACTTCAAAGCCGCTTGCAAGGTTGATCCTCGCTATAATGAGGACATGTGAAGATGGAAAAAGTAAATAATGCAGGTTCTTTGGGCCATATATGTATTATCTCGGTCCAAAAATATTCGAGAAACGCAAATAGCGTTTAGAAAACAAGTCAGAGGTAATCTAATACTTTTTTTTTCAGGCAAAGGCACATTTTTTCCTTCCTGCTGCTATGCAGCAGTACTTGGCTAATTCCGTGTGATCTAAACGCGTGTGAAGTATGCGCCGAGAAGATGAGTGCGCCGGGCCGGGTCGTTCGTATCGGTCACCCTGTCTTTCCCACGACAACGCTGTGACGTAGACGTCATTCGAGCACAGGACGTTTTGGTGATGAATCGCACGAATTTTTAACGCGATAGCGTTAAGAACAAAAGCCGGTGCCGACGTCGTCGACGGTGAGCGAAAAATCCACGAAAAATTCCCAGAGAAGGAACCCACCGTGGAAGGTGGCAGTTAAATTAATAATTGGTCGAAAAATCCACGAAAAATTCCTAGAGAAGGAACCCACCGTGGAAGGTGGCAGTTAAATTAATAATTGGTCGAAAAATCCACGAAAAATTCCCAGAGAAGGAACCCACCGTGGAAGGTGGCAGTTAAATTAATAATTGGTCGAAAAATCTACGAAAAATTCCCAGAGAAGGAACCCACCGTGGAAGGTGGCAGTTAAATTAATAATTGGTCGCTCGGGAAGAGCAACCTTGGTCTCACAAGGCCCGCCGCTGGGAGCACCCGCCATCGAAGGGCGTTGGCGCATCGCTTAGCCGCTGCACCACTGCGCCAGGAGTGGCACGAGGACTCACAGGGGTCTTGGAATCTAATGTCGAGAATGACCAATTTCGTGCACATGAGCACTGACCCATTAACGCTATCGCGTCATACCCTCAAGGAGCTGCTTAAGTGCCCCCTCCAATTATTTTTTCTCATTCGGCTTTAGCGGAAGCGCTGAAGTTCTTGACGAAAGAACTGTTTGCAATTTGTAATGAATTATTCTACGAACTGTCGAGTGCGAGTGACAGCCTTCTGTTTTTGTCTACAAGAGGGTTCTCAGCTGCAGTATGGCTGCGTTTAACGTCGAGAACGGTCCCAGCGCCCGTGAGCGAGATAACACTTATGATCGACAAATTCACGGATACTGATCGTGTGTATAGTCTCACTGCTTCATCCAATTTTTGTCGGTGAGTTTGCGCACTGACGCTGCAGAGCTTTGGCGAACCATGGTGCAGCGGCTACCTCGAGTCGTCGTGATAAAGCAAAATATTAACTTTTTTTTTTCCTCGCGAGGACACGTGCGGCTTCTGGTTTAAAGTATTCGGTCAGAAATCGGAGGGGGGATATGTTACTGCTCTTTTTTCACGCAACTGATAGCTTCGCACCCTGGAATGTCTAAAGAAAGTGCAAAGATTAGAGCGAGTAGTCAAAGAAGTGAGTGACGGATTTATCTGCTCGCTGTTTACTTGTCTCGATCTGTCTCTTTTCCGCTTTCTTCTTCATAGTGTTCTTTATCGTGTACTGTATATCGTGATTTCCTCAAAGTAGCTAGCAAAGGTTCCACGTTTTCCGTCCGGTCGCTACAGCGGGCCAAAACACGTTCTCAGGGCCGACAGGGCCTCTCGGTTGACGCCGTCCTCCTGTGTGTTTTTTGTCTCTCGCTACAGCGCGGCTGCATGGCGACGAGTTCCTGCGCGACTCGCCGCTGCGCGGCCGCCGCGGGTCGGCGGAGTACCGGAGCAGCACCTGGCTGGGCCAGCGGTCGCGCAGCCCCTCGCCCAGCCGCGCGGCCGAGCGCCACTACGGCGGCGCGCGGTCTGCGAGTCCCGCGGCCTCGGCGCAGAGCCTGCCGGCCCAGCGGCGCCGGCTCCCGCCGACGCCGGCCAAGCCGTCGCGGCTGCGCCTCGACGCCCGCTCCATGGAGGCCGGCATCAACTTCCCCAGCGTGTCGCAGTCGCCCACGCTGCCGGGCGCCCGCTCGCCGGCCGCCATCAACTTCCCCAAAGTGAACGCCTCGCCAACCCACTGCCCCCGGCAGCTGCCCTCGCCGCTGCTGCCCAACGGCTACAAGCCGCGCCGCACGCCGCGCCGCCGGCGGAGCGGCGACACCGACGACGACGACTGGTGCTAGCAGCAGCCGCCGCCGCCGACCCCATGCAAACCGCCGCCGCCGAGAGAGAAAAAAAAAAGTTTTATTACCTGAACGAAAACTAAAAAAAAAATCTACTGCGCAAATAAACTAAACAAGTTACATATAACGCCTCGGCTCCTGTCTTCAACTTCCGCGTCGTGGCGCTGTAAAAGAACTCAATGCCGCACTTGCATAAGTTCGCAAATATGTGAGCGCTCGCGCGATTGCCCGCAACTTTATGGGCACAGATAGAAACAGCACCTGTCTCTAAGCTTGCGAATTCCTCGTCATCGACGCGAACTTGTGCCTAGCACGGAGATGCGATATCAAGCCCGTCCTCAATGACAGGCGACAGATCGAATGCTCCGCGCAACAAATTATTATTGTTAAAGCCGATGCGGCGCATGTTGCTTGGCTTCTAATTGCAGTTTTGGATATTATTTTTCTTCGTCCTTGTTTATTTCTCATGTACACGATTTTATTCTCATTTGACTGTAGGCTACAGATTTTAGTGAAGCTTTGATAGGTTATAGAAGGCAGAACGTAATACAAAAGCGCACGCAACAGCCTTGACGGCCTCCAGCGCTAACACGGCGTCTGTTATTGCGACACGGTGTGACACGTAAGATTTATGTTCAGAGAAGCGTCCTTTACAGTCCATGCATACTGAAGTGGTAGGTTTTGCTCCAGTCTCCATGAAAAAGCCACAAGTTTTTAATCTTTTTAAAAGCGCTCTTTTAATTCAAGAAGCCTATTTTTAAAAATTGCAGAACGTCTTAGGTGAAACACCCGGTATGTACAGCACATTCCGATAAAATGTCGTAGAAAATAAAGTTTCTTACGCGAGTTAACAAAACCATGACGTACGACTCTGCTCGATGTTCAGTGTTCAGGTACGCGCATGTCTCCAGCCATGAAACAGCCGGTGGGGTGAGACGTGCCAGGGTAAAAATAGCGGCAAGTACGCAGCGTTCACCTTTTTTTTTTTCAGTACCTTATAGTCCTCGGACTATTTTAAAAGCTGAAATTTCGCGTGGTGCGGACTATACATGATTTAATTTTTGAAGATCGTCTGTAATACGCAAAGAAGCCTAGCGTGGCTGTGGAAGTAAAAGCAAAACTGGACCCGACTGCGGCTGCGACAAGTTTGTCGTGCTAAATTGCACAGCGAAATCCGCCCATATATGCATTAAGCTGCGATATGCAAGCAGATGCTGCTGACGGTGCTTGTGGCTGCTTTTGAGCGCTTGGATTTGTGAGCACATGCGAGAAACATCGACGAGTGACGTCAGAGGCGTCGTAGCCCTTCTTGAAGAACGCTCTACAAGAGCTAGGAAAAGAGTCTTTCCGGAAGCATTCGAGCTCAGTGATGTGGAGCGTGCGCAAGCAGGCAAGTTGAACCGAGCAGGAGAGAGAGAATTACTAGACGGCGATGTAAAAAGTGCACGGATGTCGGCTGCTTCTCTTAAACACCTTAAGAAAATCTGGGCTGCTTCCCTGAGACATCAGTAGACAATCTAAAAAACTTATCTTTAGCGGAAATTTGCCCCTGCGGACTATACACCGGGTGCGGACTATAGTCCGCAAAATACGGTATTTTGGAGGTATTTTGTGGAGGGAATCCTGGTTCGATGGCAGAGGCGCTAGGATTTGCAAGTCAATAATAAGCCGCACCTCATCAAGGTTTGCATACCACAATGGAGAAGCTGTTAACACAGAAACTGGTATAACGATATTTTTCCGCCTCAGCACCTAGCGAGAATCGAGGAAGCGCGTTTGTGCCTTTCCATGGGGCTGAGCTTACTTTTATACATACACATTTAACTTATCTGCATGTGGACTACAACGGGGCCATAAACGGCTTTATCCTGTCTACAAAAATCGATTACCTGTACACCCCATGTTTTTACTAAGGAAAACACCAGAAAATATATTTCATGAAATTTTAAAGTATTCACTTTCAAGCGGGTACTTTTTTACCGTTTAGCTAAAAGCGGCTTTCACGGTTTTTAGCTTTAAAAATATGGGGTTGTAACGTGTACATAAATTTTGTTTCGGAACTTCCTCGACACTTAGCGTTCGTTCACTAGTCTTAACGGCTGCTGCATTATGAGATCCGAAATTACTGCTACTTCTCCTTAAGGAATTTACGGTTTAGACTCAGAACGTCGAAAATTAAATTGTAGCCCGCGTAAAAGTTCTCGCAGCCGGTTTTAAGAGACCTGATCACACTTTCGTGGGTAAAGCACGTAGCCGGTGAAGTTTTGAAATATGGTTAAGAGAACGTTTATTCAAAGTCATACGTTAATTTTTATCATTGCGATAGTGCCTTACTGATTTTCTCCAGCTCTCCAGCAAAGCGGCAAAGCCTTCGCGGTGCAATACAGCTTTTCTTTCTTTCTTTCTTTCTTTCTTTCTTTCTTTCTTTCTTTCTTTCTTTCTTTCTTTATTTCTTTCTTTCTTTCTTTCTTTCTTTTTCTTTCCTTCTTTCTTCCTTTCTTTCTTTCCTCGGGCATTTTAATGAATCGCTGCAAGCATAAACCTGTCTAAGACCAACGCTGACTTTGCAAAGTTCTTCACGGATATTGAACTTTGGGATGCAAGTGCGGAGCAACACCCGGATCGGCTCTGTAGCGTGCGCGCCGAGGCACGCCGCTCTCATGTCGAGCGTACAAATCAAAGAGGCCGGAGTGGCACTTCTCTTCCTCGCACGGCCGCCTTTCTCCTCGCTAGCAAAAGCTGTTTACGAGCGACAGGCTCTACATCCCACGCGCAGCTGTTTCCGCTGCAATACAATCGCTGCCGCGCCCAACGCGCACTCAACAACCTTTGGTACAGACGTTGCACACTCTATCACTGTCGCCGCGATATGTGCACCCATGCGTATGCCTTGCAGCGGGCGATTCGTGGAAAGATGTAGTTAGACAGGGGTGCGCAGTACAACGATGGAACTCGGAAAGTATCGAATTTTTTCTTCTCCCAGTGCAATGTGGAAATTTAGGTGTGATCCTACCTGAAACTGTTACTTAGGTTATCGATGTTCACCCGAGGTCAAACAGCTGAATCTTTGTTTCTGAGTGAGAAAACACCACTGATCCACACAGCGCGCATTTCTTAGATAAAGAAGCCGAAATTATGTGTTGTCTGACATAAACTTGCGGCATTGGTCCTACCTAGTGTAAACTGCTGGATTGAATCCGGCGATGAATTTCTACATGGAATCCTGGCAACCGTGCAGAAGGCTTCCGCATATCTGGATATTAAACAAGTAGCACATCTCGGGTTTTCTAATGGAGCTCCTAGAGGTATAGCCATGTAGGTGTAGCCCAGCAGAAATATACGCAAAGGCTGCCCGTTTTCTCGATCGAAAGTGTCAGACTTGTAATTCACATTACAAACTGCACGGCGCCGCATATGTTTTGCTGCCACTCGGTCGCGGCGCCAGTGCGTCGCGTCAGGCTGCGGCTGCAGCCGTTGCCGTAGCACCAGCTGCTGTGGCAGCATGCAATAAAGGGCACGGAGTGCATTAACTGATAACAGAAGACACGCGGGAATCCGGTGCCAGCGTCGTGTATTATAGTGCATTGTAAGTCGACGGGAGGGGAGAGAGTAGAGAAAGAATCACCCAGAGAGTTTGACACCACAGTCCTGTGCACAATAGCGCAACATTCTACGCGCCATGGGTCTGTCGGGCCGCTTCAGGCGCGCTTGTAGCAACGATGGATGCCCGTTTTAGTTTTGTTCCATCACAGAACACTGGGTACAGACTATAGGAGTAGTTTGAAATAGTCTTCCTCTCTCGCGCGCGCTTCACTCGGGAAGCCAGGGGCGCTTTTGCCAAAGCGTGACGCATTTAGAGGCATCGGCGTTAACCATGCATTTCTCGCTCTCGATTTCGGCGTTTGCCTTGGACTTCCGGCCAGAAAAGAGAGGTATTCCGCCGCCAAAAGGTGCCCCTGGAGGCCACCGTGGCTGCTCGTACACCGTTGCTTGAGGGCATGTCTCTGCAAGTGCAACCGGTCAAGCCTCCAGGAGGCTTTTTGCCTGCCATCCTCGACATTATATCTGTATGGTGTAATGTTGGAATAAATATTTGAAATGAAATGAAATGAAATTGCCCTATGGAGCACCGCGTATACGTACCAGTGACACAAGCGCCAGTACCTGACAAATCTAACACGGCAGCTGCGCTAAAATTTCGCTTTATTTGCTCCGCGCTGCAAAAGTATGCGCACAGCTGCGAATGCTCGAAGTAATGCGCTCGAATTATTAGGTGCGTATCAAGCGCTTAACCCAAAACTGTGTACCGCCGTCAGCACGCTTAACATGAACGCTCGACAGCGTGGATGGACTGACGCCAGCGGCGCTAAGCGTTGACCGCTGTTGCCGAGATAATATCTCGATACGTTCGTGGCAACTAGCGATCTAGAGCGCAGCTCGATTTGACTTGTGCTTTGCCTATGTCTGAGCGGCGGGGAGAGTGCGCTCACTCGACAGGCCCCTTCGCCATGCTTCGCTCGCGGCTGCGGTCACACGTTGCGGTTTACTGGTCTCGGCAAAGCGACATGGCGTGCGACAGCTCTCGCCGCTTTCTAGTTTGGCGTCAGAGCTACTGCTTGGAAAAAAAATTCTCAAGTATCAAGAAGGTTCAAGCCTCAGGAATGCCGGTGTTTAAATCTTGGTGTTTAAGTCATCAAAATGCGACGGGGACGTCGAGTTTTGTGCACTTAAGCTGCTACCTTTCGATACATTGCATCTATGGCCAGAGTTTTCCTAGCCTTCCTAAAAAGCCAGTTTCTTATCCGAGGCGCCTCTTAGCGCTTTTCGCTAGTAACTAGGCATTAAAAACTTAGCTGGGTGCGTCCACGCGTTTTTCTTGCTCAGTAAACGCGCGGATTTTATTCCCCGACACTTGATCTCCGAGCCGCGTTGGCTAAGCAAGAAGGCGGACACTGACCTGCGAGAACACTCTGCTGCGCGTTTTCAAAGAATTAAGAAATTCAGAACCTGAACAACTACACCACCAGATTTGCAGATTTATTTAAAGTCTAACGTCTACAAATGCAACAAACCCGTGTTTGCTCTGCTCTTCCTAATCTTCATTTCTTTCAAGAGGCAGTTTTGAAGCCAAACTTGAAAGGCGCGAAAGCTGTGGCACACCATGACATTCTACACACCTGCGGAGCAGAAACGTGCAGGCTAATGAAAAGGGTTCAGCCTAAGTTAAGGACAACACAGCGACCCATGGAAAGGAAAATGGTAGGTGTAACGTTGAGGGAGAGGAAGAGGTCAGAGTCGGTCACGGAACAAACGCGGGTCAGTGTCATCCTAGTTGAAATCAAGAAGAAGAAATGGGCTTGGGCAGGGCATGTAATGCGAAGGCAATATAACCGCTGGTCGTTAAGGGTAACGGAGTGGGTTCCAAGAGAAAGTAAGCGTAGCGGGGGGTGGCTGAAGGTTAGGCGGGCGGATGAGATTAGGAAGTTTGCAGGCATAGGGTGGGCACAGCAGCGGGCAAAGGACAGGGTTAATTGGAGAGACATGGGAGAGGCCTTTGCCCTGCAGTGGGTGTAGTCGGACTGATGACGATGACGATGGTTTCATTCTACGTAGATAAGCAAACCGCAACGTGTTTTCGGGGCGCGCGTGAGACTGCAGCCAAGCGCGAAATGCGGTGAAACGGGCCTGTCAATTGAGAGCACTATCCCCGCCGGTGAAAGCCAAATACAAGTAAAATCGAGCTGCGCTGCAGCTATCATCATCCACCGCAAACGTCTGATACATTATCTCGCCAACAGCGGCCGACACTTCGCGGCTCTGGTGTCCGTCGAAGCCGCTGTCGAGCGTTCGTGTTATGCGTGCTGACGGCGGTAGAAGTGTCCACAATAGAGCACACCATATATCACTCCCAACGGGTGTCGCCCATTAAACCTAATCTTGTCTGCTACTCACCTACGACGACGTCCTTGGCCGAATTTGGTGAGGATTCCCCTCCCAATACATTATTTTTCCTCATCTGCCATTGGCCGGCATCTCCTTCAATACCAGAGACGGCGCACGATATTGCGAGTGTTACACGCTGCAGACGCCAATGATAGAAGTACATGGTAATAATTCTACATGGTAATAATTCTAGCAATACTGAACCGCGAGCAATTTCTTCGGCGAAGCCGGGTTTTCGTGCCGATGAGCCATGTAATGCCTTAATATTAATTTGCAGTTTCACGTCGCAATGTGCTGTTCTGCGATACGCATTCCTTGCGAGCTTTACTAGCCATGTTCATTATGAGGTAGATGAGCTCCTGTTCACTTTTCGACGCTAGTAAAACCTTGATTAATCACCAACATTCGACTGACTTTTGAGGCAGATTTTTTTTTTCTTCACACCTGTGTTTATTTTTCTTTAATGCTATAGTAAGTTCGTTTGTTCCCACGTGCCCGTGCGGGCAAACACATTCGATATAGCATAGAAGAAAAATAAAGGTAGTTTGGTGCACCCATCTTCTTGCACTGGCGGGTTGTGGAGCCGCGTTTGGCTTCCAGCAACTGCTTGCCTTTCCTTCCCCTTTCTAACGTTGACGTGTTGCCGGATATCGTCGCACTGCTTTCCGGTTGTCGATCCCCGAGTACAACAGCTCCCCCAACCCCTTCTTTCGAAGGGGCCCTCACACCCACTTTATCAAACTTGTAAAATGTGTGCAGTGCGAAGGGACGATCTGTAGTGGAATCACTCTACCGCAAGAACCTTTTGAAGGCCATCTGTATCGTTATCGGCGATCGAAAACTGCCCCATTTAGTCAGGGCATGCCGTGTGGCAAGAACCTATATACCTGCGACAACACCGACATGGCGCCAAGCGTTGAAGCGGCGATTACGGAAAAACGCAAAGGAGCAGGACATGAGGTAAGGTTTTGTCCCCTTGATTATTTTTCTCGCATTAAAAAGCGAAATTTTTTAGTTGACGGCGCTGGGTTGATTTCGACCGCCTGACCTCAATTACCGCTGTTCTCAATTTAATTCCAAGCCTTTCCGTCAGCGTCCAAGTTTCTTATCCATTGGTGAGTGCAGGCAAGATATAATTATTATACGCTTTCCTCTTGGAGATGCTGGTAAGCTGCTATTCATGACCTCAGAGTACCTGCCGAACGCACTCCACCCCATTATTGTTCTCCTAGCTGTTACACACTCGTGTTCTGGATCTGCAGTCACCACCTGCCCTAAGTTGATGTATTTGCCTACCACTTCGCACGCTCCTCTGCATATACCGTAATCTGTTGCTCCCTTCCCCGACGGTGGAGTATTACCATAGTTTTCTTCGCGTTAATTTTTAGGCCCACTGTTCTGCTTTGCCTGTCTATGTGATCAGTCATGCTTTGCAATTCGTCGCCTGAGTTACTCAGTTGGAAATGTTATCAGCAAATCAGAGAATACTAAATTTTCTCCATTAACATTTCTTCCAACTCCTCCCAATCAATTTCTATTAATACCTCCTGTAAACTCGTGGTACATAGTAGAGAAGACACCGTACCTCCTAGCTTGCTTGACACCATTCCTGATTAATTTTATCACTTTCCCTGTGGAGGATTATGGCCGCAATGCAGCCTCGACAGATACTTTTCAGCGCCTTTACATATGCCTTTTCTACACCCCTACACTCTGGTTATGCAATGCCAGCTAGCATGACTGCTGAAGTCTCATCCGAATCAAATCTCGTAATTTATGAAGGCTACATGCAGGGGTTGATTACATTTCTCGCATTTTTCTATTACATGGTTGATGATGTGAACGTGGTCGATTGTCGAGTACGCTTTCCGAAAGCCATCCTGGTCCTTTGGTTTACTAATGTCGTAAGGTTGTTCTAATTCAATTGGCGATTACCTATAGACCTCCTGCATGTTTGTAAACAAACGAGGTGGCGCTGCAGTCGCTAGCGGGCTCCTGGTAGGCAAAAAGCCAGGGAGTGTCTTTGCGGAGAGGCGTTGAGCGCGGGTTTTCAAGGCTTGTAGGCGCGTTTTCAATTTCTGCGAATCGCAGCAATGGTTGATGTTTACAGCTTAGTAATTTCTTGAAGTACACCAGCTCGTGTTGGCCACGTGCGGCGTATTCAGAGAAATAGTTCGTCACTGTGTATTGTATATATGGTTAGTAGTAAACAGAAAGCGTTCCTGGCGTTGATTTCTACGCTAGGCATTGAAAAAATATGAAGTTTTTGGCACTCTGCTCTAGCCAGAATGATTTTACTTCGGGACAGTAGTGAGTGGAAGTGCTGGCGTTCTTTCGGCAGAGCAGACGTGCGCTCACCGTCTGGTGACATACGTATAGGTGTCGGGCTGTGCGAAAACTGGGGACAGCGTCGTGTCCCCATTCTCCTCTAGCTGTTCCGCTTAAGCGCTGTTTTTATCCGCAGGATCACGCACCAGCAAGGCCGACTTCTCCCCTTGTTGAACTGGTCGATTTGGTGAAAATTTTTTATTTCTGGAAATATTTTCGTTCTTAGACCTGGGGTGTTCTGTTTCGTGACGAAAAATTATAGCATAATATTAAGCAGAAATTTATAAGGTACGCTTTCGAGATGTGTGGGCGTCGAAAATTGTGAGGTAATTTCTTTGAGGCTTTCTTTGAGTTCATGGCCACATTTCTTTGACCAAAACGCAAGCGAAGAGGCCAAAAACGAGGAAATAAACGTTAAGGTTCGTTTCCTGACCTTTCACATTTTCTGCGATTGGCATAACTCACACCTTCGTAATTTCGTAACGCATGAAAATAGAATGATTCTATTTGTCGCAAACGATTCCTGAGACGTTGAGGAGTGTAATTTATCTCACGATTTTTTTTTTCCTACACGTGCAGTATTATGTTCGTTATTTTTGTAAGAAACATTTTCCCGTAACTATGCATGCATAAAAACATGATCATCTAAAAAAAGAAGTAATAGCGTCATATGCAGAACAGAGATTTGTGAACATGCTGGCATAAAAAAATTGCGCACTTTCTACTCAATTATTTAAGACCTTGAGGTGTCTTGACGAGGGTGTTAATTATAATTACCCAAGAACTGCACTAGGTATAGCTAAAAATAAAAGGCAATACTGAAACTAGCGTAGCAGTTTCATATTTGCACCAAATTCAGTTTCATATCGCGTGCATAAATAACGAAAACAGTTTTCATTGCCGCGCCCCCTCTCAATCTCGACACGTCTGTTAGTAGCGCGCCTGCGGCTGCTTCTTTCCAAACAAGCTTCGCGGTCATGGACTGCATCATGAAACATGACACATGCATGATGCAGTGAAAAAACATGTGGTTTTTAGCACACTTAAGGTACGCTATTCTAAGCACGCCAACGTGACCGCGCATGAACTTACCAGATTTCTTTCTACTCGATTCAAATAATTACGTTTGTCATATTAAGAAACACTTTCAAGTAAATATCAAATGCCATAAAATGTGCCATTAAAACATGCTGTGCTATTAACAAAAGAACGCATTCCTTGGGGGCGAGTGAACCTGCCGGCGGGGGCCCCGTGCACACCGGCTCAAGGTGATAAATGCTTGGGCAGCTACATACGTGCTTTTTTTTCCTTGAGCAGTTATAAGCGTACTGTGCTGATGTTCAGGTGAATGAACGCAGTAACTTACATGCTATTAAGTACATTGAGTGGCAGTGCCGATCGACTCCCAGACTTCGCGCTTTAGTACCGCGGCCCATTCCCGGTTAGCCAGCTTACTAATGCGGTATTTATCGCGAGAAGCCTATCGGGGCTAATTTAATTTTCCTTTTATGCTACTACGTGGATCGAACAGTGACGCAGCTGATCAATACATGCTGCTTCTGCAGTGCGCAGGCATGATGCAGCCGCCGGTAGCTGCAGCAGCTGCGGTAGGCACCGGCTGGCGGTAGCTGTTTTGCCTACCATGCGAAAGTCGCTGCTGACATCAGCGCCACCGCATCTTCGTGACGTCGCGGGGTGAAGGTCTATAGTTAATACCTAGTAAGCATCGGACAGTAAGATTGTTCAAGTCCCTGGCATCCCCTTTCTTATGGGATGTTCTGGGATTGCATGAAAACTGCAGGAGCAACTTGCTCCTGGAAACCCGTATTGACGGCACTGTTGGTAACTGCAGCTTCTGGGCGCTAGGGCGCAGTCACAAAATCAATTTCGCCTCAAAAGCACTGCTCCAACTCTATTGAGAGCTGAGGAGAGAGGCTTAAAGCCGCCGATCGTGTGGGTGCACAAACCTGCGTGGTGGTGAAACCCGTTCGGTGTCCACTCGAAATTCGCTGGATTCGACGCGGATTCACGCGAGGAGCAGAATATAGAAACAAATAAGAAGATATTTAAGTTAGTGCTTACTATACAACCATATGCTAGGAGAGCAAAACAGTCGAAGAGTTCGCTGAAATATGCCACGGACGAATGGAAAACAATCCATGTTGAAAACAAGGAGTGCGGATGCACGAAAAAACTCAACCGACATCGGCCGGCCGAAACGCCGAAGTCTTTTTGTCAACTATAACAGAGGGCGCCACCATACTGCAGTGGCTGCACGATCGAGGAGCAGGCTGCAGGGTCACGGTCGAGCCGCCTGGCCACGGAGCAGTACGAGGCGGGAGGCACGCCCAAGGTACCCAAGGTGCGCTCGCCCAGCCAATGGAAATAGCTACGTGTTTCTTAGAAATTGGGCGCCTTGGAACAGCCATTGTGTTATATTTTTGAACTTCCACTCAACTAATTACGAGCACTCATCAAGTTTGATGAGCACTTGCAAGGTATCAATTAATGAGTACTTAAAGCCGTGCACTGCAAAGCATTTTTGGAAAACATGCACTGGGGCGCCGACCGCGGCGACTGCGTTTTTATGGAGGAAAAACGCTAAGGCGCCCGTGTGCTGTGCGATGTCAGTGCGGTAACCGCATGAGGCGATATTCATTCGTGATAAGTCGCGCGATGACGCCGCCGTCGCCCATCGCTGCCGTTGGCGCAAACCGCACGAAGCGACGGGGCTCGGCGTCGGAGCGGCTTGATTGCGGCAGCTTCAGCGTTCAGTCATTTTGCGTTATTAACGCGTAGAACAACGCTCTTAAGGCTTCATACAAGATAAAACACAATAAAAACATTGCAAAAATATATTTAGGTAATAATTTTATTTTTAGTCGACTACACAAAGTCACGTGACGCAGAAAAGCGAGCCCGAGGGACGCTGCGATGAGGCGCCAGGCGACATTCCGGCGCTCTAGTGACCTATGTGTAGGACATATCCCACAGCACCCTTTACTTTTGAACTTCATTAATGAGCATTTCATTAAATTCTTGCATAGCTGCCAAGGTCAGGGATGCGTCGGCTGTTGCTCCGCCGAAAGCCCGCTGAAAAAAGAAATCGACTTTCGCGCGCAAAACTGATCGGACGTTACGCACCCGCAAGGCCTACCGTCATTGCTAGTCTCGCACGGCACTTCCGGGCGATGGGCGAAATTTTCTGCAAACCCAGAAACTGGGCGACGCGATGAGCGACAGTGCTTCGGCGGCCCTCAGCCCATCGCGCGGCCGCGAATTTTCCCCTCATTCGGTTACCGCTTTAATGAAGATGCCCAGGTGGTCGAAATTATTCCGGAGCCCTCCACTACGGCACCTCTTCGTTTGTTCTTTCACTCCCTCCTTTATCCTTTCCCTTACGGCGCGGTTCAGGTGTCCAACGATATATGAGACAGATACTGCGCCATTTCCTTTCCACAAAAACCAATTAAAGAAAACACTGGGCAGCATAACCTGTCTCCACTGGTTGACAAGGCGCGGTTCCTTCAGCTACAAATGGAAATTTCATTGGTCAGCAGAAATTTCACAGTGCGCCACTGCCCTGCTATGCCAGGTGCTGATAGGGCTTGTGCGACCCAGGTTGCTCTTTCCGAGCAACCTCTCGCGACCAATCATTAAATTAAGTGCTACGGTGCGCAGTTTGCAAATAATCCGGTGGGCAGGTTGTGATGACGCCTCGAGGTTCCGTGACGTAGGTAGCCCACCTGCCTCCTAGGTTGCTTCTGTGAGGATTATTCGCGCACGGTCAACGACGGCGATGCCGGATTTTCTGCTACACGAGCTGCTCCTCGACGCTATCGCGTTAAAAACTGATCGATTACTCCTCGTGTTATTTCCCTGAGCGGTTTAAAGCGAAAGCTTTACTGGCCTAGCGGCGCCGATTTCGCCATGGGCTGCAGTTTGACCTTGAACGCCCTTGCTGCGCCGCTGCCATAGCAACGCATCACGTGAATTCGCCGCGACGCCGAGCCAAGTCTCCGCCGTCGCTGCGCCGGGGCTCCGCAGCCGCTGCTGCCTGACCGCGTGATCTAGCCGAGCAGACGCGCCTTGGCGTCTGTTACGTTGAGTGCGTTTCGCACACTCGATCGGTTAGCGCGCCCACCCTGGCAGGTGTAAGTTAATGGTTCATCGTGAGAGGTTGGTCACCCAATGAACGCTGCGGCCTATAGCTGCAGTGCCGGGTGTCTGCCACAACGTTGTCAGCGCCAATGCATTGCAGCCCAAATCTCTCTCACACCACCGCCACGTACCTCAAGGCGCGAATGAGGCGTCCACTGGCCCAAGGAGCCAGTAATGCGCCCTTCCTTTCCTCAAAATCATCGGCGTCTAGGACGTTGTGAACGCCAACGCCAATGAACACAATGAACGCAGACAGCTTTCGCTTTGTATATCCTGGATTAGCTGAGCTAATCCACATTCATTTTTATTAGGATTACAGAAACGATTAAGCAGCAAGATGAGCAATTGCTTGTCTTTACAGTTGCACAAGTACCGACTGCTTCAAAAATAATTTGCAATGACCGTATTGTGGCTCGCTCTCAGAGGGAATCTAAACACTCCAACGAAAAGCAGCCGAAGACCTGTCTCAGTATGTACTAGAATTTCGGCATACCCGACATAGTTACGACCCCCAGATGTGTTTCTCATGGCGTGCCTGCACCTGTCTCCAGTCGTATGTTGCCCGCAGTGTTTATTCGGATTATATTCGAAAAAGCAAAAAAAAAAAACTAACAGGCAACTAACATTCAACAAACCCGTTCGCACAGCGACACTATGCTAGCATGTGTCATGTAATTATGCCATGGGAACACAAACAGGCTGAAGCATAACTGGAATGAGTCATACAACGCTAATGAGATTATAGAGGCCAGTACAGATTCTACAGAAGCAAACACGGTCGCGCGCTTTATAATTGTCCATGACGCGAATACGCTATCCGCATTTTTACACTCCATTTGAGCGAGGCCGCATTATAGAGTCAGTGACGCTTAGCAGTTGTGCTAAGATAATTCACTTAATTATCAAATTATGTGGCACAAATCAGCCACAGCTGCACGCATTAAACCTGCCCCTCGACTGCTCTCAAGGCCAACTGACCATTCGTGAGAGCGACTGGCTTGAATGACAAACTTTGACTGTGCTCCTCACCCTTTCTCCATTTCTCTTTTCAGTCCCCTCATCCCTCCTCCCCAGTGCAGGGTAGCCAACCGGGACACCCTTCTGCAGGGTTAACCATCCCTGCCTTCCTTCTTCCTCTTTATCTGTCTCTCTCTCGAATAGGTTTGGTTTATTGGGGTTTAACGTCCCAAAGCGACTCAGGCTATGAGGGACGCCGTAGTGAAGGGTTCCGGAAATTTCGACCACCTGGGATTCTTTAACATGCACTGACATCGCACAGTACACGGGCCTCTAGAATTTCGCCTGCATCGGAATTCGGCCGCCGCGGCCGGGATCGAACCCGCATCTTTCGGGTCAGCAGCCGAGTTCCGTAACCACTGAGCCACCGCGGCGGCCCGCTCTCGAATAGATCATCATATTCGAAGCACACTTGATGAACAACTGTGAAGTTCATAAAGTCTATGTAAGAGCACATATACACCCTTACAACCCTCAATTACATCCCATGGAACTGCAACACCTTTGCACTCGGGTGCATGGGTGCAGTAACGGTTTGGTGTGCTCCGAGCACCCAACCCCCCCCCCCCCCCCCACCCAAAAAAAAAACGGCAAAATGCAAAGGTGTGGAAAGCGTGTCTTCATTAGTATGCCCTTAAAGGCCAACTGCAAAGAAACGTTTCGCATCGTAAAGAGACTTCCGTCTGGTGATATGATATGTCACGAGAGGGTCCTGAAACGAAAAGATGGCATTTGTAATATACCCGCCGGGTGGCTCAGTGGTTAAGGCGCTTGTCTACTGAGCCGGAGTACCCGGGTTCGAACCCGACCGCGGCGGCCGCGTTTCGATGGAGGCGAAACACAAAAGGCCCCCGTGTGCTGTGCCATGTCAGTGCACGTTAAAGTGGCTCTGAAACACCTTCCGAGGAGAGCACATCAACTCGCCCAATCACTGCATTGAGTTGTCACGAACATCTGAGCCAAATAATACACTTCTACATGCAGCAGAAAACCCAGAATCACGAGCGACAGTTCGCGAGCCCTTTCCGGCAACGTTTTCATGCTCGCATCCTGCACCGTTGCTCGCACCTGCGTTCAGAGATGGCTATTGGTGAGATACTTTCAGACGTCAGGTAGCTGCCATGGGCGCGACCAGTAGCTCCGGCGGGTCAGGAAGCTCCGCCCGCGAGGGTGGGGCCGGCGGAGGAAGCGCCTAAAAAAGTGACGAGAGAAGGAAAGGCACCAAGGCGCTGAAATGCAAATTTTTGCTACAGATAACTCAGCTTCTACGAAGCGCATTAAAAAAATTCTTGCTGGACAATATTCGTGAAGTGGCACCCTTTAACATCCCAGGCATATCAGAACTTTATTAGAGCCCCTTTAAAGATCCCAAGGTGGTCGAAATTATTCCGGAGACCCCCACTACGGTACCTGTTTCTTCCTTCCTTCTTTCACTCCCTCCCTTATCTCTTCTCTTACGGCGCGGTTCAGGTGCCCGCCAATATGTGAGACAGACACTCGCCATTTCCTTTCCCCAAAAAACCAATTTAAATTAAAAAAGGCCTCCGCCAGGGTAAGGAAACTTCCATATTACACCATTGTCCAGCAAATACAGACGTCTGCGCCAATTCTTGACATAGCGGCCGGAGGGCAGCCAACTAGAGCGTCGTATCGTCGACATGACAACAGTATCCAGCAGAAAAAAAAAAAAAAGTTAATCCCCGAGCGGGATTCGAAGCACCGCCGTCGAAAAAACAGGACCTCCGTATACCGGTCACTCGGACAATTCGGTCACGGCCGCACTAATTGCGTGAGCAGGAATAATTCACTTTTAAGAATCAGTTCTCCTCCAGTCGCCAGGTACGCTGATGTAGTTGAAACTGAAACTAACCGGAGTTTCCTAACCCTGCGTCCACCGCTGGCCCTCCGTCAAAAGTTGAGGCTTCACACATACCTCAGGCTTTTTAACTTTGCTAGTGAAATATCGCTTTCGCGCTAAAAAGAAAAAAAAAGTCTTTTGCGATGGGGCGATGGTTCAAAGGCACTGCCACGGCTGACCTCATCATGAGTACCACGTGACCGGAGGTCCTCTGGCTCCTCCTGGATTTCGGCCACTGTCACTTTTCTTTCTAATCCTGACATTGCCTTGTGAAGTGTTAATGCGTTCTTTTTGCTACTTTCACACGAACTGTGAAGTCCGTTTCGTGACAGGAGTGAGCAGCGTGTCGCAAGCAACAAATATGTTAAAATTTCCCCCCCAACCAATCAATCTATCAATGCAATTTATTATCCAGAAAAATCTGGCTGGTCACCCTGGCCTAAAAGCTGTGCACACAGCTTGACAAAGGCCCAGGAGACCAATATATGACAGTAGCGAACGTAAGGAAAACAACTTACTACTTTAACGCAACATGAAAAGTACACCAAACGTAAGAGATACAATTAAAATCGCATTACAGTAAAAAAAAAAGAGGAAGAAACAACACTGACTGCAGATATACAGTATCAATATTACACTATAATACTTACAAAAATTAAGACATTCTACACTATAGCACGAAATATAAGAGCAACACATAAGGCAGAATAGAAAAGTGCAAGTTATAGTAGTTCCTATAGATTAGAAGTTTACAATTACATATGCAAAAAATGAGTCCTCAGCTTCTTGAAACTAAAATCGGCTGTGTGCTTATATTTGTTTAGTACATATGGTAGATTATGAGCCAATAGTTTATAAAGTTTGTCCTGAAATTCTGAAATGTGGTATTTTCCATACATCAGTGCTCCGAGTTTAATAGTTGTTCTCCTGTAGCCCAAAGACCCGAGACTTTCTAGAAAGTTTTTAGCACCAGATGTAGAAAAATACATAACGTGTAGTATCATGTTATATGTAGTAGTAGCATGCATAGTTGTGTGCATTGGCTGTATATTCGCTACGTGACAGATTGCTTTTTTTGAAGTAGAAATATACTTATGTTCGTTTAAGTTGTCGTTGCCCAGACTAACATGCAGTAATTTAGATATGAAAGAAACAAGGCATGATACGTTTGGAATTTAGCAGTTTGAAGAAGCATCATTCGGCAACGCGACATTACTCCAGTAACAACCGAAAGCTTTCTTTCGCAGGCCCACTGTAGATAGAGAATTAAACACCAAGGGTTTTGTGTGTCTTCACTATTTCTATGTTTTCATCTCCATATCGCAATGAGTAACCTGGTGGAACTTTTTAATCTTTTGTGCAAAAATAACAGCTTTAGTTTTAGGTAAGATAGCTTAGATAAAGCTACTGAGACATGAAGGCGACTAGACAGAAGGGTCTGGTTCCACTCCCACAAGCGAGGAAAGTGTGCCTGTGTTGCTCTCCTGATGTTTCCGTTAGTTTTTTCTTCCATATTTTTGGTTTCTCGCAACCATTTTTTAGAAATAAGCTATATATTCACAATTTTATCTTACGGCTCAATCACTAAAACGCTATTTTTTTTTACAGCTGCTCTAAAGACGACCATTTGTGCGTTAATTACTTGTAGATAAACCGCTCTCGCTAACAAGGTAAGATAAACTGACTTCTGAGTGCACACGCAGGTACCACATATATCACCGAAAAAAGAGAAAAGGTAATTCTTCCACAGGAAATAATATATTCTGAAAGAAATGGCATGCTGAAATTATCCCCGAAAAAAGTCCGCCTAAGTTTCAAAAAATCAAAAACCAAAAAGTGGAATCCCTAGACATAACTTATCCCTACCTCGGGCGGGGTATAGTCGCAGTAATCATTTCAGGAACTGGTTATTTATCTGATCTTCACTAGATCAGTGGCTATTTTACATCGAAAACAGCCACAGCTCCTTAGGCGAAAGCAAGGTTGTAATTAAGAAAAAAGTTTCGCAGTTGCGTTGAAATATTACTTAGTTTCTGTAGAATTCCTTAAAAACAAGACTGGCCCTGGGCAGCATTGTTAGAGGTATTGAACTTATCTACATTTTTTATTGTTGTTGTTCCGAGGTCCTACTATTTTAGTTATGTATGCATAATCGTAGGCAGCTCGAATAAGCCTCATGACCAGTCGTAAGTTCGCGCTACAAGGTTTTCTAGGTTTGGTTTGGGGTTTAACGTCCCAAAGCGACTCAGCTGGGGGACGCCGCAGTGAAGGGCTCGAGAAATTTCGACCACATGGGGTTCTTTAACGAGCACTGACATCGCATAGTACACGGGCCTCTACTATTTCGCCTCTATCGAAATGAGACCGCCGCGGCCGGGAACGAACAGGTCTCTTTCGGGTCAGCAGCCGAGTGCTATAACCAGCACCGCGGCGGCTACAAGGTCTTTTTAGAACAGCGCGAAAAGAACGAGACAGCTAAGAAGAAACAAAAAGACAGGACAGGCGCTAAAAAGGTCTTGATCGCAAGTTTGCCTCCCGTACCGTGGCTCTTGTGAAATCTCATTTGTGCAACCCATCTCGTTAGATTCGATATGAACCAACTCAACCAACAACGCGTCCTAATTTGTTGCGTAGAAATCTCACAAATACCACGCCTTCTACAAGCCGAAAGTTAAAAAAAAAAAGCAGGGAGTTTCGTGATCCTCTGGCTAATGCATATCGGCGAGTCCGAATACGCATAAATCCGACTGCTGACAGCCAGTTTTCAGTTGATAGGACGTTAGCAGAACAAAGGTACGTACAGTATATCCGAAGGAATTTATTAACAAAGTGAATTAAAGTTCCATATAACATACAGCTATGGTCGGAGTCATTTTCAAAACCTAACTGTAGGCACAACGTCACGCTTGACCACGGCTCTTCTGCTGCTCCCAGACACGCACTAGAAGTTCAGGGTCGTCGAAGCCATGTGCAGCCACCAGGCCATCGAAGTCCTGGGAGGACTCGGGCCGGCCCCAGAAACGAAATGCGTCGCTGTGCAGAGGCTGCAGTCCGGCTTTGAGCGCCACAATCCCAAGGAATATGTCGTCGAAACGAAACGGGCGCGTGTATTGAGCCACCTGGTACAAATCTCCCAGTGCTGGTTGCGATAGTACAAATGCACCCGCCGTCACATAAGGTGGAAATCGCGAAAAGGGGTATTCATCTAATGATAAGTACCATTTGCTCCAACGATGGCGCATTGGCCGGGACCGGGGAAACACAAACCCAGCCCAAAGACGACCGTCTCCAACGAACGCTGCGGGAGTGTTTTCCTCTTGAGAGTCTGCCGCCGACAGGCCCCATGGATTGCGAACGAACTTGAGAAGGTTCTTCACAGAGACGAAATAATCGTCGTCAACAAACAACACGAATTCAGCCTTCCGGCAGTGCTCGAAAGCCCATCGGAACCCAAGCATGGTTTTTATGGTGTTGTTGTAATAAGCGTCCACAAAATCTGCTTGCACCAAGTCCCTGTGGCGCGCATACTCGGCGTCAACTTCGTCTTGCATCTCCGGCTTGCCCGTGCCGAGCACGAAGACGCGCTTTATGACAACGTCCGCAAAGCGGGACTCGAAGCCCCAACTCCGACGAATGGCATCCCGCTGTGCTACGTGTTTCAGGGCAGACTTCACGAGCAGAAGCAGCCGCACCGTGCCATTTACTTCTGCACACTTGCGTTCGTTGCGAATTTTGAAGCGATAGCGTTCGTAGGAGTTGATGGGACTCACACCCGGCCCGCGTCCCTCCTCGAGAGCACGCAGGAGTTCGCGTGCATCCACCTCTAGCGGATACGTAAACCGCGAGTACGGCGTTTCCCAGCACATCGTGTACAGCCCAGTCGTCTCGAGAATCAATACCACTACTGAAGCAATGATAAGCCATTTCACTCTCGGCGTTTGCAAAGCGCGAACTAGCTTGGCACGTCGTAACATGGGCGTAGTGGGATAATCAGCAGAGGCAGTCATGAGCGTCGACTTGGCATCGCCGCAGTTCAGTACCTTTGTCAATCGTTTCCATGAGGGGCAAGCAAACACAACAACGGCTAAAATCAAAACGATCACAAAGCTCGCAGGCAGACCCACCACGAAGACGCCTCCGAAGATAAGACACACAGGAATCACAGGAACCGAGCACCGTAGGAGCGCTGACATGCGCAGCATGCCGCGGTTACGTGAGCAGCAGTGCGGTTGAGAGTATTTTTGGCAGTGCCTCACAACGATCCCAGATGGCGCCACCACGACCCAGAATTCCGCTTTGTTGCCGTCGGCTGAGCACTGCTACGAAATGTCCGTGCGTTTGATCGGCGCAGTATTAACTAATATGTGCATGAACTGAGCCCGGCCTCGAGCCCATGGCCACCCAGGAAAGAGGTGAGGACCTGTACATCGCTTCCTTTCAGGACTGGAGGCAGACGCGTTTACCCCTGTTGTTATCAGGTTCACTGACCCAGTGTCAGGCTGATGTCCTTCAAGGGCAGCCGTCTATTGTTTATCAAAAGCTTCTATAGTAGCATCGCTCACCGTTGCTTTGTTTTGCATTGGCTATACAAGTTTCACAGCACCATATATGTATAGCATTACGGAATACACAAGCTTCATGCTTACTTATTTGAACCAATAGCAGCGAGTGCTAACAAACTGACTCGTTCAGTTCTGCTGGAAAACCGCGATCGGCACCTTTGCTTGGGTATGCTACCGTTTATAAACTTAGGCTATGGTGTGCCGCCGCGCTAGGGACTGTGGCATACGAGGTTTCTGCAACAGCGGTGCGCGATCCCGGGCGCGGAGACACGATGCGTGCGCCTCGCGCCTGTTTGTGGCACTATGCTCCGCAGACCCGCCTTGCTCTGCAGCGCGTTGCTGCCGCGCGGATTCACGGTCGAGGAGTCAAAGACGCGCGGTGCTCGCTCCCGGGGCGCCGTTGCGTTCGTCACCTTTGGCGTGCCTCCCACGGGGGAGAGAGTCCGGACAGCTGCGCAGCGAGGGTCGACTGTACTACCTGTACACGGTCGCCACTCAAGGACAACCGACTGGTCCCGAGGTGCGTCACTGCGCTTCCCCGGTGCTTGCGGCAGGCTGCCACTCATTGTCGACCAGCGATCGCACAACTTTAACGGTTGTCTCGCGGTTGTAATCTCGTGAACCCGGGTCTCAAGGTCGCCACCCGAGCCTCGTCGACGTGTGCCCGCGGCCAAGGCTGCCTCGTGGCGCCTCCCCAGCGGCCGTTTAGTATACGAGCAGGTAGCGGTACGGCGCGCGGCGGCCGGTTCTCGTGTGCGCACCTGTTGCCGTCGGCAGCATGTACAAGAAGGAGCGGCCCAAGCTCTCTGTAACGGCTCTGCTGTATGGCTCCGCGGGGCCCGCGGCCTCGTGGCCGGCGCGACCGCTGCAACCTCCTGAGATTTCTCCCCCCGGCATCCGCGCAGCGCCGGGCCTCAACGGCGGGACCTCCAACGGGGTATCGAGCAGCTTGCCGCCGCAGCCGTCTTTCCTGCTGAGCGGCTACGGCGCGCCCTCGGCGAGCCGATCACCGTTGGACGGCCGGCAGCTCAACAACGGTCCTCCGGCGACACCGCAACCGCAGCAGCAGCAACAAGCCACCACGCGTTATCCACCAAACCACCCGCTGAGCGGCTCCAAACACCTCTGCTCCATTTGCGGAGATCGAGCGTCGGGAAAGCACTACGGCGTGTACAGGCGAGTGCAGTCTGTTCTTACTGCATTACAGACATTCGTGTTGAGCTGGCGGCTGAGTTGAGGCTGCAGGCACAAACGTGTGCCAGCCCTCGGCAAACGTGCTGTGCAAGCAGCTCCTCCCACTTCAGTGCCATATTATGTGCATATCCAAGTAACTCTGTTGATGCTGAACTAGAAAGTTGTAAAAAAGGGGGCATAGTTCATTTTACATGTGCCATCTGCTGTTCACTCTTACTCAAAACACAGCTTCATTGTCACTTGCATGAAACAGAACCCACTTACATACAGCCTGAAAAAAAATATTTGTGAGTTTCCCATGGACAGACAGCATTGCTGGAAACTAAGAATGAAGGATGAGCGCGGCAGTGTGGAACAGCATACGAACTAGAAACGTTCCTTGAAACATATGTGAACTTTTGTGTGGTCATGTAACGCTACTCATGTAGTGTTATGAGAGATTATGCATTGGAAGACAACTGAGAAGCGCTGCGTAATGGCATTCCAAAATTTGTTCAGTATTGGGGGATATTAGAAGTACCCACTTATTCAAAATCAGTTTAGGAATAGCCCCTTTTAAAAATAATCTTGTACAACTTTATATCAGCTCTTTATGCTTGCATCGCAGTGGTGGCCTAGGGGTTTGAACATTCACTTCGCATGCAGGAGGTGCGAGGTTGATCCCCAGTGCCGCCAGGTACCCACCGTAGCTTTTCGCTGGCCTGGTGCTCGGCTTCTCTAGGGTTAAATGCCTGGAAAATGGATTTTTAACCCCACCTTGTGTAGCCGAAAAGCATCTTGTGCCAGGCACTCTTTGGCCCAAGCTGCCCTTGCACCATAAAAATTCGTAATCATCATCAGCATGCACTCTTTGTGTTCACAAACACTGCATTGGCCACTGTGAAAACAAACTGGGAACACCACATTGAGTTTCTGAAATAATCTCGTTACATCTTTACATGTTCACTGCGGTAGTGATTTTCAGAGCCCTAATCCCTGTGCATTGTGGCCTACAGGTCGGCCACCCTTAATTATCCTTGGGTGTGGCATGAGCCATCAGGGAAACCAGCTTCCTTAAGCCACTAACAGATGGCTGTAGTGACCTTGCATGCATCCTTTTCGCAGGCTCTTTAAACTTACTGAGCTATCCCACGCCTTCGTTGCGGGACTCAGCATTTGTGGCCACACAGCTTGCATACGGGACGTGACCCATTGCGCAGTGAACATATTAAAGCCCGCGTTAAAGCCGTTTGCTGTATTGAGTTGACGTGTACAACAGTTGGCCCCCTAAAACTACTGCATAGTGCACTATTTTGTAACTGTGCATCGTCGGTAGCCAGCCAACTTCTCTTCGAGGAGGGCACAGGGCTGTTAATTTGTGCTCTTTCTCCTTCCACTTTCTCTGGGTTTTTGCTGTATGACATTTTCCACATTTTATTGGTGTTGCATGTAGGCAAAAGCATGGTGAGCTTTTATTGTGCACACACATGACGAGGCAATGCAAAATTAATTTGTGCCATTTACCTGCCTGTGCCATTTATTTGCGTCACCAGCTTCGCATAGCTATTTTATTTTTTCCGAAAGGGTTCATACATTTTCAGTTTCTCATTGCATATGTGCATTTTGCCATGTTGCCTGTGCAGCTGTGAGGGATGCAAGGGCTTCTTCAAGCGTACAGTGCGGAAGGACCTGAGCTATGCCTGCCGAGAAGAGCGCAGCTGTATAATAGACAAGCGCCAGCGCAACCGCTGCCAGTACTGCCGCTACCAAAAATGCCTCGCATGTGGCATGAAGCGGGAGGCTGTCCAGGAAGAACGGCAGCGCACCAAGGACCGTGCCGACAGTGAGGTGGAAAGCACTAGTGGTGGAGCACCTCCTGAGATGCCTCTGGAGCGCATACTGGAGGCAGAGCTGCGGGTTGAGTCACAGACGGGGACCCTCTCGGAAAGCGCACAGCAGCAGGATCCAGTGAGCAGCATCTGCCAAGCTGCAGACCGACAGCTGCACCAGCTAGTTCAATGGGCCAAGCACATTCCACATTTTGAAGAGCTTCCCCTTGAGGACCGCATGGTGTTGCTCAAGGCTGGCTGGAACGAGCTGCTCATTGCTGCTTTCTCCCACCGTTCTGTTGACGTGCGTGATGGCATTGTGCTCGCAACAGGTCTTGTGGTGCAGCGGCATAGTGCTCATGGGGCTGGCGTTGGGGCCATATTTGATAGGGTTCTCACTGAACTGGTAGCAAAGATGCGTGAGATGAAGATGGACCGCACTGAGCTTGGATGCCTGCGTGCTGTGGTACTTTTTAATCCTGGTAAGTAGTGTTTGTGCATAGTTTTCCTCAGCTAACCTACTTAAGGTCTGGGCATTTTATCCAGTAATTAACTTATTGAGTACCTATAAGTAATCGATTAACACGTTCGCTGCGGCAGCAATTTTTGAAGTCCCAATCTTTGTGCCATGGCCCACCGGTGGGCCACCCTTAAATTTTCTCAGGTGTTTTTTGACCTACCAGTGATCCACCCGCGAAGCCAACTTCTCAGAACCGCAAGCAGAGGGCAATAGCGACCTGGCATGTGTGCTTTTCGCAGGCTCTTTGAAATATATGAGCTGTCCCACGGCTTCGTCGTACGACTTGGTATTAGTTGTCGCACAGCATGAATACACGATGTGACCCACCTGACCCATGCCGCAGTCAACGTGTTAACTATAACTTCTCTATGTGGGCTGCATAAAAACACATGGCAATGTGCCTAAATGTATGCTTTCACAGCTTATCATGAAAGGAAGCAGTAGAGAAAAAAAAATTAAATAGCCCTGTAAGGAAAAAAGCTGTTTTATAGGGTAGAAAAAAATTTTAAAATTTATTCATTAGGAAGTGGTATTATTACGTTACCAATGATGTTACAAGATTGCATTTAACACATAGAGCAGAGGTGTGGCAAAACTGAAGCCTGCTCATTTGCTAGATTTCTTTTGTATCAGCAGTGGAAGGACTTTTTCTGGTGGAAAATAAGCTGTAGACATAATGCTTTCTCTTGGCAGCATTTTGGATTTGTTGACACATGGCCCTGAGCATATACCAGATGTTTCAGGGAAGGTCATCACTAATTTTTAAAAATAAGGTTTTTGAGGTAAACAGAAGCTTTTGCGGCATAGTAATACCTGTTTGGCAGACATCAAAAAACAGGCGAATCACGTTAACTAGTAATGCGATTAACTAAATTCTAATAGCTAACTTTTTAACTATTACTGATAGGCACCTGATTGCAATTAAAAATTTGTAGCCTAGCCGGCCGTTAGTAATAGCTATATCAGTTTTTATAATTTCCCTGCTTGGACCTGAATAAGGTCTGCTTATGGAATAAAAAAAAAAATGTGATTACTCTCGGCACTGTGGCTTAACAAAAATTGTCTGTTTCAACTAGTTACGTTCACTGGAGGAGTTGCTTTGCCTGCATGTATCTTGAAAGTACATGCATTTGGCGCAATGTAGCCAAAATTAGTTGCGCCACAGCAGTGAGGGTTATCACATTTTCGAAATTCTAAAAACTGATATGGCTATTACTAATGGCTGGCTAGAAATCTCTAATTGCAATAAGGTGCATATCAGTAATAGTTAAAAAATTAACTATTAGAATTTCGTTAAACACTTTACTAGTTGACGTGATTTGCCTGTTTTTTTATGCCTACCAACACTGGTATGACTATGCCGCAAAAACTTCTCTTTACGTCAAAAACTCTACTTTTAAAAATGTGTGATCACCTTCCCTGAAACACCTGGTATATTCAGTGTGTGGAAAAATCATTGCAGAGGAAGGGTACTGGAGTGCATTTTCTTGGAATGAGCATCCATTTAATTTAAATTCTCTAGTTGGTGTTGCTTAATGTTGCAGCTTTTGTCCAAAAGCTGATTTTGTCTAGCAGCAGTGGCCATTTACAGTGCAAGAAGCAGTACCACAGCTCTAGTACTGCATTTGTGGTCTTGCTTGCATACATCCTACAAGAGAGCCATTCCAAATGCCTGCAGCAATGCTTTCCCTTATTGGTAGTCCAAATTGCACAGTATACTGCTATAGCGTTGGCGCTCATTTCGAGTGATGGCTCTCAATTTGCACAAGATGATGCGTAGATGTACGTAGTCTTCAGCACAGTACCCTTTTGTCATTCCTGATGTATATTGAACAACCGGCATGTGTTTTGTGAGAGCCTGTGCCGTGCACACTAATTACCTCTGGTGATGCCAAGCATCCAGCCTTAAATATATGAGCAGAACATTTGGATGGAGTCCTTGTGATACTCTGGACTTTAAATTAATGCCTATTAAAAAAATAGCAGTGATGCCAATTAAAACTTTGTTCCAAGTGTCAACCGATTTTACTGTTATCTGCAGCTGCTTTGCACAGGTGAGAGTATATTGCTGACATACTGAAAATAATGAAGGTAAATAAACATTTTGTGCAAAAGTAGCTGGCCGTTTGCCCTGGTTGCATTGCTATTGCTGCATATGTGTGTGCTTGAACTGGCTGCGTCTAGACTTTCTTGAATGCTGCTCTAATTACCCGGCCTCTTTAAATAAACCTCACTTTACTATCTTAAGAGCTTAAAGAGCAGCAAAAACTCCATTTAGAAAGGTGTCAAATGTTACCTGAAACCTCCAGTAGTCAGTTTTCATAATAATGGAAATAGACCAAGACAAATCCTACGAGACAGAGGCCCTGCTGTAAGAGTCTTTCGTTGTGCCTCTCTCTTGGAATAAAGTTGCCCTTTTCTTCTTTTCCATAGCAGAATTGATTTTGTCTCTCCCATGCTATGAACGAGGTGCATGAATTGCAACACACTTGCTGCAGAAGTATTTTTTTTAATATCCTACTTACTGGTTGCCACAGTGCTCCCAAGTTGGTGCATTCCAGTTCTTGTCATATGTGAGGAGCTGCTGTCTATCATAGCTGCTGGGTTTTGTGTGCTTTTTCTTCAAGGTGCAGGAAAAAATTGACGGTGGCTTAACTCTGGTTAAACCTGGAGTGACGCGGTAGCTACAGCTGGCCTAGTGGAACTTGGTCACGTGACCAACCACGTGATCAGCCACGGCGCCGCGCATCCGGCAGCTGCTCCGCACCACGTGACCAACCACGTGACAGCTTGGTGGCGGCGCCACGCTGTGGCTGCACTGCCACCACAGCGTGGCGCGGCCACACTGAAGGCTCGAAATGCTACCGTAATGTAGCTATCGCTACAGAATTGGTGGTGGTTTAGCTCTGGTTAAGCCTGGAGTGACGCGATAGCTACAGCTGGCCGAGTGGAACTTGGTTAGTTGAATTGCAAAGTCATTCTTTCGCCGCTTCGTTTCGCTGGGCGTTCCTTCTTCATCTTCATCCCACTTGACACGGCGCATGCGCACAGCTGTGGCAGCTCGTTTTCGCCGCCGCGCCACTGGCAGCAGGAGCTGCTCCGCACCACGTGACAGCGTGGCGGCGCCGCCACACTGAAAGCTCGAAATGCTACCATAATGTAGCTATCGCTACAAAATGTTCAGAGTAGAGGCTTTCCCACTCCCCTCCTTTTATTTTTTTTCCCCCAGAATTTGCATCATTTGACATTTCCTTTAGTTCTGTACAACTTTTCATTTCAAACTCTTGAAACTAAAATATGTTATTTTCAGTTGTTCAGATGTTGATTAATTAATTTAAACTGGCATTTAGTTTACAAAATGAAGGGTATTCCAGCTTCATTCAGTAGTTGCCGTCAATGGTGCTTCAATGGTGCTTCAGTTTGAGTCTTGCCAGACCTAGTACTTTGTCATAATCCTTGGCTCATTACTTTGTGTTCTGCGCACTTGCCTTGGTGATGGCACTTTGTCACATAATGTGGAAGGGACTACTTGGGAGAAAGTTTTCTCAGGCTGAGCTTGGTCTATGCAGAACATACACACAGCTGTTGCTCAGCTGTCCAACTTTTAGATTGTTAATTAGGGGTGTTTAAAATGAACAGATGCACATGCACCTAGCAGTGTGCCATGCTGTTACCCAGTAAGGTCAACGTGATACGAATTTGATGACCTTCATGTGTTACCAGCTCTCTTCCCACTGCCTTTCACTGTGTGGCCCCTTTTTTGGAAGTCGTGTCTGAAAGTATCTGTATCTTGTGCGTTTTGTCGCAGTCATCATTGTTTTTGTATGAAGCAATATGTATGAATGCCAGTAGGTTCCTATATTCACAGATGTTATTCTGTCAGGAACCTGAAACGGGAATTGCACACCTAACGAAACATGTCTACACTTTCCATATGCTGTGTTTAGTTATGTTTTCCATGTCTCCAGGGGCAGTTTGTGGTGTGATCTTTCATTTTTCCTGTAATTTGAATTCCTTAGTTGTGTGCCCTACACATGCACTCTCTCAAAACTTGGTGAAGTTGCAACATTTCACTTGAGGTTCTAGAGCTTCTAAATTTTATAATGCTGCGACCAATGTTATGAGTATTACAAAACACATGTTACAAAATGCGTTGATCACGTTACAGTGCTATGAATTATGTACCAAATTACAAAGCCATGGCACTGGTATGCCATTTTATTTTGTCAGAGCCAAGGATGTTTCATTGTAAAACGAAGGAAAAATGCCAGTGGCATGGTATAGAGGCAGCAGTGTGGGCTGCTGGTTTGGGAAGCACTCCAATTTAACTGAGTAGTGCAATTGTTCATTCTATTCCTTTTTGCTTTCTATTATCATTTTTTATTATATAGATGCCGCCTGCACTTTCTTTCCTTTTTTGGATTTGTTTACTACTCTTTTTTTCTTACAAAGGTGCCACCTGTATTTTTTTTTAGTTCATTCACATCCACTTTTGGTGGCTGGTTTTCATGTCAAGTATATCGGACCAGCTTTTAGTATCCAGCATCACACTGACATAATAAACAGGCATGGCACTGGAGAGCCTTATTTTGTATTTTATTTCCTTTTATTTTTTAAATTTAATTCTAAATTTTTCTCTTCCTTTCTAATGACACATCGGAAGAAATTTTTTTTTTCATACCACAGTAACGTCATCTGGGATTTTTGGGACCAGTGCTGCTGGTCAACGCCGACGCCAGGTTTCGTTGCCGATGAGCCATATAGTGTTTTCGCATTCAAAAAAGTAAAATACAAGGAAAGAAGGTTTGCATCGAGTTTTACATATGTCATAATTATACAGGGTGCTTCACCTAAGACTGTCAGCGGTTTTTAAAAATAGGCTTTTTGAGCTAGAAAGGCGCTTTTATTGGCGCGGCATTGTCAGCGGTGTAGTGCATCGGCCTCGCATGCGGGAGGTGCGGGGTTTGATCACCAGTGTCGCCGGGTACCCACCGGAGATACAATGGGTACAAACTTTCCCCTGGTCTGGTGCTCGGCTTATTCAAGGTGAAATGCTTGGGAAATGGGTCCTTGACCCCACCTTGAGTAGAAGAAAATACCTTGTGCTCTGGCGCTCTTTTCTTTGGCCACAGATGCCTCTGTGCCATCAAAATTCATCATCGTCATCATCAATTTAAAAAATAAAATGCCACAAGTTGGGCTTCTACTGCACGAGGCGGATTTAGGGTTGTTTGGCGGTAGAACTTATCTTTGATCCGTCAAGGCAACGGTTTGGAAGCATGGCCTTCCAGTAGAGCATCCGCCTCGCATTCGGGAGGTGCTGGGTTCGATCCCCATTTTCGCCGGGTGCCCACTGGTGTTTTAATGGGTACAAGATTTCCCCTGGCCTGGTGCTCGGCTCTTCTAGGGTGAGATGCTTTGAAAAAGGGTCTTGGACCAAACCGTTGCCTTGACGAATCAGAGATAAGTTCCGCCGTCAGGCAACCCTAAATCCGCCTCGTGCGGTAGAAGCCCATCTGTGGCCCCTTTTTTTTTTTCTGACTTTGCGCTGTCTCTCCTCCAAGTCCACAGTGACGGGATTTAGAGGCACAGGCTCCTTTGCCAAGCCATGCAACCCTAGCAAGCCGAGCACCAGGCCGGGCCATAGCTTCTACCCATTTTGAGGAAACCGGTAGGTAACCGGCCGGCGGCGGGAGTCGAACCCGCCACAAATAGAGCTGAGGTGTGCTAATTAGCAGGCTGGTTAACTAATATTGAATTGTTAACTTTTTATCTATTACTGCTAGGCTTCTTATTTATTGAGAGCCTTGTAAGTAATATCCATGCCAGTTTTTAGAATTTATATCATAAAGTTTCAATGGATACCGAGCCATTGCGGCATAGCGGGAAACGAGCGTGCTGACGCCGAGGCTCGGATGGCACATAGTGATGGTGCTTTCATTGAGATAGCCTTTTCAAGATCAGACATTGGAGCCTTGTTGGCGCATTTAATGCAGGCGGCAATGCAGTCGCACTTGCATGATCCGAGTCATCAACAGGACCGCGTGTGTAAGCTTGACGCTGGCTCACGATTAAATTTCCCATCTGTGGTGGTGCGACGTCATGGGACTTTACTCCACCGGCTATGGCTTGGCGTTGCCTACACCAAACACTATCTTCACAAGATCGGCATCGAAAGTAACCCAAATTGCGCACAGTGCAACACACCAGAGACTATTGGACACCTTCTTTGCGCGTGCCCGAAGTATACTTCTGAAAGAACAACATTGGAGGCTACCGTGAAAAACCTGGACTCTCGCCCTCTCTCTGAGGAAACTCTTCTGGGCGCAAGGACGAGACGTTCTGATTGGTGGCGTGTGACAAAAGCCCTGCTCAACTTTTTGTGTGAAACAGGCCTGGATACTCGTTTGTGACCGCCTGTGCACAACCTACATGGTTAATGACATGTGTCGGTGTTGTGTTGCAGACACCAGTTTTGAGTTTTATGTGTGTCCAGTAACCGCGATGCGAGCGCCAGCCAGTGTTGTGTGTGTGTGTGTGTGCGTGTGCATAGACATCACCCATGAAACTCATTGTATTATGCCATCATCAGCCTTCATTCACATTTTCCTTTTCCTCCTCTTCCCTTTCCCCTGTGTGGAGTAGCAGGCCAGGGCCCTGTTACCACCGGCCGACCTCTCCGCCTTTCTTTCATTAAAATTCCTTCTCTTCTTAGAAAATGCCGTTCTCGTCGCCACTGCAGCGCAAGGACTTTTGGGGCCTACGTGGCTAGAAAGAGTGCTAGCCATGCCTACTTACGCTAGCCATGTTTTGCACATGTCACGCAGTGGTGCGGGTGTCGCGTGCTCTTTTCACAGCGTCTGACTGGGAGCAGAGATCACGTAACAGGCACAGTGATGTGTGACGCGCGCTAGCACTCTTTCTGGCCACACAGTTTCACTTTCACCTGTGTGCGGCCCCAGAATTCCTTGCACTGCAGCAGCGACGAGAACAGCATTTTCGAAATTCTAAAAACTGATATGGATATTACTTAGCCTCTCGATAAATAAGGAACCTAACAGTAATAGTTAAAAGAGTTAAATATTCAGTATCAGTTAACCAGACTGCTAGTTACAATTAGTACGTCTTAGCTGTATTTTGATGCACTGCACCACTGACAGTGCTATGCCAAAGAAAGCGCTTTTCTAGCAAAAAAATCCTATTTTTAAAAATTGCTGACAGTCTTAGGTGAAACACCCTGTTTAATTACTTTCACAACTCATGCATGAAAAAAATGCAGATAGCAAAAAATTTGGAACACATCTGCGGCACCTGCAGCAATCAAGATCACAAGCAAAAAATGCAAAATAAATTGGTAAGAGCACTTGCTGGCTGTTTAAAAATTTTTGTTTAGGGTTTACTTGAAATTTTCACATACGATAACCTCTTCAGGCAGCATGTTCCATTCAAAGATTGTTCGTAGAAGAAATGAGAACTTCTGTAAGTGTGTTGTAACTTATGCAACTTTCACTTCGGATTCTGCACTCAGTAATAGTGCGTGTAGCAGCTTTTCTTTCTTGTGCATTTTCAGAGGGGGATGGGTTTTACCTTTCATTGTCTTGAAAGTGGTAAGCGTTGTGCTGGGCATGAATTAGAGAGTGCAGATTTCTCCCATACATAATGTGGGCAAATTGTCCTCACAGAGGCCAAGGGGCTGCGGAGCACTGCCCAAGTGGAGGCCCTGAGGGAGAAAGTGTATGCTGCCTTGGAAGAGCACTGCCGGCAGCAGTACCCTGACCAGCCTGGGCGCTTTGCCAAGCTGCTGCTGCGGTTGCCAGCTCTGCGCAGTATTGGCCTCAAGTGCCTCGAACATCTCTTTTTCTTCAAGCTCATCGGGGACACGCCCATCGACAACTTTCTTCTTTCCATGCTGGAGGCCCCCTCTGACCCCTAAAGCCCTGCACAGCATGGCCTTCGGTACAGTGGTACACCCCCATGACTTTTCTGTGTTTCACATCTGGTTACCTCAGGCTAGGAGGGCTTTGAGAATATGAGCCTGTGCCTACGCCTTGGAAAAAAGCTCTGTGATGCCATATCTAGCACCTCCTGCTGACTTGCATGCAGGTAAACCTTTCTTTAATACTTGCATTAATCTGAGCCAATTACAGTGTGGCCAGAGGTCTGTTGGGACACATTTAAAGAGGGAACTTTCTGAAAGCGAAAATAGCCAGTCCTTTAATATCAGTCATTATTTTAGATGCTTCTTTTAGCATGGTGGTTTTCTTGCGGAGTTCCCAGTGGTTTTAACTTTTAAGAGACATTCTTATGGAGGAGTCAATTTTAGAATACATCAGTTTTAAGTTTGCATATGTAATCCTCACATACTTATTTAAATTAATAAGGCTAAGCATAAATTCTACCAAGCATAAAATTCTGAAGAATGCGGATGATTTATTTTTAGTGTGAAAGAGTAAGCTTACTACGTGTCTTTTCTGGTCAGTTGTCACTCAGACCACATTCTTACAAGAAACCCTGAAAATGGCGGCATTAGGTTGGCAAATTATAATACTAAGGTGGAATAGTCAAATCATTGATGAGAATTGCCTTGAATTATGTAGCTGAAGCACATGGAAGAACATGCCACTTGCGTTCATATTATGAGAAGATGTGGTTGCAGTATCTGCAGTCCATTGAACTATAGCCACTTTTTTTCAGGATGTTCACTTTTGGAAATCATAAATGAACCAGTGTTTTCGTGTGGATGTAAACTTAAGAGAATGGAAGTTCCCATTCAACGTCATGGTCTCCACCATAGGTGCTCTGCCTTTTAACCTTGTGTCGTCATTGAATGGTCCTTTTGGTAGGGCAGGCATTAAGGTTGCAACAACCTGCAGGTGAAAGAGCATACGTGAAGGTATGTTAGCTCACTGGGTACTCAGGAAGTTGCTTTTTTTGTGTATAAATGGCCCTACATGTTTAAGATGTGGCTGTGTCTGTCGACCCTGAAAATTTTCTTTATAACGAGAATGTTGAAAAGACAGTGCACTGAATTTAACAAAATATGCCAGCCTATTTTCTGTGATGGTTTTAAGTATACACATTACTGAATGTTCTTTTCACACTGATCGGGTGTTTCACACTACTTTGCCTGAGCACCAGCACCGAGTGAGAAAGTTCACATCCTAATATGCCACTTCTCTTGGCTATCACCAGTTCAAGTCGACTTGTATACGGGTAAATATTTACTTGAATTACTTTGATTAAACTCTTTGGTATAGCTCTTGGCTCTTGCATTCTACAGAAAAATCTTTATCGTTACCTTTCCCCTTTGAAAAGTTATGTGCTGAATGTATGCATACAAGGTGTGCTTTTAGAGTAGTTGGCTAACACTGTCACTTGGCTGCATTTTTTGTTTCCCAAAATAACATTAATTGTTTTTTTTTTTTTTTTGACCTGATTGATGCAGTGTAGGGTGCTTGTAACAGCTAAATGTATATTATATTCCTTACAAAGCAGTCTTATATACTATCAGTTTTACTGCGGTTTATCGTGCCAAAACATGACTGACCGCGGTGTAAAGCACGGTAGTTTTATATTGAGCGGTTAAGGCTGGCGGCAGCTTGCTTAATATGTATAGCTTGTTTTCTCGGTAAGGTGAGGATGCACAATCACTTGAGCATGTGGTGTGCCTGTGCGATTCCATATTCAAACATAAATTTCATTCTGAGGTATACGCAGTGGACTCCCTTCAAGCCAAACTTGGTTAAGTGGAATTCTGTGGTAGGCTGAACCGTTTAAGGACATTTGTTTAATTTCACATGAGCACGGTGCAAAAAAAAAAAAATGTTGCTACAGTTAAAGCAATGTAACATGAAATTCAGTGACAGCTGGTGCACAGCTGGGATTTAATGTGGTCAGCAGTTAGAAATCCATCTTGCAGTATAAAGTGGCAAGCCAGTAGTAATGCCTTTATGCTGTTGCAGAACCACAGATAATCACACACAAAGCATTTCTGTCCAAACGAGTTGTCTAGGAATTGCTTGTAAAACTCTTGTGTGGCTCTTTCAGCTTTCAGCACATACTGCGAAACTGTGACGCTGACGCTTGTTAGCCTTGCATTCTGCTGCATGAAGTTCGGCGGTCATAACTGGCTCGCCACTTTCTTTCTCAGACTCTGGCATGTCATGTACCGCTTGTGCAGCGGCAGGGTCTGTTATTGTCTGCTTTCCCACCGCATCTGGGAGAGTGCAGTATGATCACATTATCACATTGTACGTACAATGTGAGAGCAATCTTTTCGCTTCACTCCATTACACAATGTGATGTAAGCCCCATAGCTGGTTTGCTCCCTCTCGCCACACATCATGCTTGCTTCAGCTCTCCTCACCACTTGCTCCCTCTGCCCTCAGCACTCCTTCCTCTTCTCCATCTTTCCCTTTGGCATGCCTTCCCTACTGTCAGACACCGCCCTATGCCTTGATCTTGCCAATTGAGGTACTGATAGCTGTTCTTGTAAAACGATAGCAGTCTGGCTACCATTAGCTGTTAAAGTACACACATTGGTTTAAAAAGAAGCTGAACGGTATGTCAGATTCAAAAAGTCACAAGCACCTGGACGTAGGCACCTTATAATCCATCATAACATATAATTTTTTTTGTCTATTCCACTTAATTTTCGCACCTTTTTTTTTTAAAATCAAGGCTTCAAAAGGGGAGTGCGTAAATTACATGAAAATTTTGTGAAAACGTCCTAAAAAACTAAAAGGTCAAAGTGTGCAAACGTATACTGTATATTGCCACCCATATGTCGAACCTCCACCTCACATCTCTCACTGGCCAACAAAAAAAATGTTGACTCCAAATATAAGACACATACCCCCTCCCGTCCCGGCCCACGTTGTCTAGTTCCCCGCGGGATGGCATGGGAGCGCATGTGCAGCTCAAAGCAATAAACACGGAATTATACAATCACGAAGCCAGCTATCAGAAGCAAATGGAGATAACAGGCGATCAAGCGGTGCCCTCACGTGCGTCCCAGCTTATTAGCAGCAAACGGTTCGGTAGCTTAGGATTCCGGAAAGTGTCCGCCAGTGCAAGTGAACTGGGTAAATGGCGCGCAGTTTGTCGCCTCGCCACTCACACCTTTCGCAGCCGTACATGGCGACGCGGCTGCATCTATCTTCCCAAGCCTGCCTTGCGTGCACTCGTGAACATGCTGGTGGTCTGGTGTAGCAGGGATCGTAAAATATGCGGCTAAAAGTTTTTTTTATAAACCTGGGTGATAAATGATGCGTGCTCAGATTACACGAATAAATAAGGTAATCGCCAATTAGAATTGTGTTGTTACTCTGCCCCATGTTGCATGCAAAGTGCGCCTGAGAAAAAGAGCAGCGAGCATAAACCAGATGAGTGACGTTGGCACTGGAGCCCCTCTCTTCCGCACCTCCGCCAACCACGCTCTCTTCTACGTGTCTACCATTCAGCCAAGCCCGAGATTAGCTGCAACAAACTTAGTTTTTTTCTTTTCATTAAGACTACTAAAGTGTGTGGGTGGAACAGTGCAAGCCTGAATGAAATGGCAGGCTCATTATACCAGTAGTCTGTGCAGCCTTCTGCTGTATGAACACCACTGGCCTCAAAGATGCTGTATTTCATTGCTACCCACAAAAGAACAGGCGAGCAACACAGCTGGTCACGGCTTTGAAAGAGGGCAATTTCAAGCCCTCACACTGCACCGATCTGATCACTTTCATGATGTTGATGCCATCAATGTTTTCAGTAATGCCATCATCATCATCATCAGCCTGACTACGCCCACTGCAGGGCAAACGCCTCCCTCATGTTTGTCCAATCAACCCTGTCCTTTGCCAGCTGCGCCCACCGTATGCCTGCAAACTTCTTAATCTCATCCGCCCACCGAACTTTCTTCCACCCCCTGCTACGCTTGCCTTCTCTTGGAATCCACTTCGTTACCCTTAAAGGGACACTCAGGAGAACCCTATCAAAATTTTTTTGTTAGCAATATCTGATAGTTCGGCATTTCATGGCTTTGTTGACGCTTGTCCGGGAGCGAAAGATGCATTTATTTCAAAGAAATTTGGATTCGAAGTTGAAAAATTTTTTCCAGCCGCTCCGATTCAAACTCGAGAACTCTTATGACGACACGGAGAACTCTTATGACGACACAGAACGGAGTGACGTGAAATGTGACGTAAACGCAGACTCCGTGATTTTTGGCCGCTAGCGGTGCGGTCTAGCAGCTGCCGAAATGAAAGCCGCACGTTGAAGGCATCTATCGGGGGTCGCCACCGTCGCTTCGTTTACGTTTGCACCGGCGTCTTGCCAGCGTTACGATGGATCCCGTTCCCGAACCCGACGACGTAGTTCTTGCAAAAACTCTGGCCTGCATTTCAGCGACCTCAGCCCCTCAGAGCGTGCGATGCTTTTGAGTTAGCACGGTTAGGTTAGGCGCCGGCGGGTGGTTTCCCCCTTCCTCAGAGAGCAGCCATTGCAAACTAAATATCATAACCCCAGTGCGGGGAGTCGCGAGGGGTGCGTTGCGCCCATCGGAGGCTGGCCGGGGCTTTGGGGCCAATGGGTGGTGATTCCTTCAACGGAGCGGTTGCACGGCGCAGCAGGCAGCGTCGAGGTCTTCCACGGTTGCAAGGGCCAAGTTATTTCTTTATTTTTTGCCACAAAAAACAAAAGGGTGCTCGAGGGCGGTCGCGTTTAAAGTCGGCGGCTTGAAACCAAAGCCGGCGCACGACGCTTCAACGGCTTCCGCTAGATGCAACGGGTCCACTGGACCTGGCTCTCTCGCCAACTTGCATGTACCTTCAGATATGTACTGTGAATAGATTAAAATAGCCGAGCTCGAAAAGAACAGCTCCGCCGAACTGCCGCAGCTATTGAATATAACGCGCACCTCGCCGCGGAGCCAAATCAGTCTGGCCGGGCCGGCGGCGGCTGGCGCACTCGGCGCGAAATAGATGCATGCTCCAATCTCCCCGCCAATGCGGTCAGAGTGCGCCGAAGCCGCCGAACGCGTCAACGGTCAAGCGCAGTTGGAGTATAGAGGGTCTCGCTTTGACCAACGTGACCTCGCCGTGCAGGGCGCGCGCGCGCGGCTCGCCGCAGCATAAACGCGCCTTAACAGAGCCTGCGCTTAACCGCTAACCAACGTATTCAGCGGCGGCATCCATAGGAGCCACTGAAACCCCCCGCCCACTCACTAAATAAAAGAAAAGAAGTCCGGTGCCGAGGTTCGGAATCGAACCAGGGCCTTCGGCGTTTGAGGCGGAAACGCTACCGCTCCGCCACGACGGCTCAAGTTACAGCCGTCAATAAAGGCGCATCTAGTGAATGCACTCTTCTGATGCAGAAATCTCCGCGCTTTCGCTAGGTATATCCTGGCCTAACAGAACTAGGCCATCAGCAATTTTTCTGAACTGCCTTGCACCTTGTCTCCCGTCCCTAATAAACGATTTCCGTTAAGTAGTTTGAAGTTGACTGACACAGCCGGGAATGTTTCGCCGGGCAAGCGTGCGAATACACAAGTGCTGCCTCGTACGATCACCGACCATCGTGTCATCATAGCTTTTCATCGACCGTGGCGATCATCTGACAAGCCTTAACAGGCTCCTTCAAAGGTTAACTAGCACTTGAAGCGGCACTTGGAGTTCCTCTGCTGTCCGGCGCTTGTAAATCGAAGCGCGTCAAAAACAAAACCACGGGGCACGCAAAGCTCATAGACGCAAAGTGCCATTACAAATCGAAACTCTCCTGGCCGCCTGTGGCGCCGCCAAGCATCCGTTTTCTTTGCTTCCAACATTCAGGTTGTCTTTTGTCTGCCTTCCTTGTGTGATAAAAGTGCACTATTGGTTTTAAAACAAAACTTACTTCAATATTGATCTGCGCAACCTACCTTTGTCAGCCTCAGAGATTCGCGAAACCAAGTAGGATGGAAAATTCCTCCAAGATGGCGTCTCTTGTCCTATGGCGTCACCACGCTTGTACTTGCGAGATTGGCCTGTGGTGGCGATACCTGTATTTTGGTTCTTGCTATTTTCTACCTTACAAGAGCTTTGTTTTAAGTAAGAGCGGCGTTTTTGTGATCAGGAGCTGGTATTCTATCGATACAAGCCAACTTCAATTTCTCCTCAGTGTCCCTTTAAGGATCAGTAGTTACCTTGCCTTCACATACATGCCCTGCCCCATGCCCATTTCTTCCACTTGATTTCGACTAGGGTGTCTTAACCTGCGTTTGTTCCCTCACGCATTCTGCCCGCTTTCGGTCCCCTTTAACATTACACCTATCATTTCTCTTTCCATAGCTCGCTGCGTTGTCCTTAACTTAAGCTGAAGCCTTCTTGTTTAGCCTTCACGTTTCTGCCCCGTCGGTGAGTACTGGTAAGATACAGCTGTTGTATACTTTTCTCTTGATGGTTATTGGTAAACTGCCATTCATGATCTGAGAGAATATGCGCTCCACCCCATTCTTATTCTTCTAGTTATTTCACTCTCGTGATCCGAATCTACGGTCACTACCTGCCCTAAGTAGACATATTCCGTTACCACTTCCAGATCCTTGCTGCCAACCGTAAACTGCTGTTTCCTTCCGAGACTATTGATCATTACTTTAATTTTCTGCATATTAATTTTTAGTTCCACCGTTCTGCTCTGCCTGTCTAACTCATTGATCATGCTTTGCAGTTCATCTCCTGATTGACTTAGCAAGACTATGTCATCTGCGAGTCACAAATTACTTAGGTATTCTCCGTTAACTCTTATCTCCAACGTTCCCAATTCAGGCCTCGGAATACCTCTTATAACAGGCGGTGAATAGCATTGGCGAGGCGGCGTCTTCCTGCTTGACGCCCTCCTTATTCGAATTTTATTGCTGATTTTATGAAGGACTACGGTAGCTGTGCAGTTGCTATGATATCTTCCATTATTTTCACATAAGGCTCTTCTGCGCCCTGATTCCACAATGCCTGCATGACTGCTGAGGTTTCCACTGAGTCAAATGCTTTCTCGTAATTAATGAAAGCTATATATAGGGGTTGGTTATATTCTGCGCAATTTTCTATCACCTGATTGATAGTGTGAATATGATCTATTGTGGAATATCTTTTACAAAAGCTCGTCTAATCATTTGGTTGATTGAAGTCTAAGGTTGCACTGGCTCTAGTAGCGATTACTGTAGTAAATACCTTGTAGGCAACCGACAGTAAGCTGATCGATCTGTAATTTTTCAAGTCCTTGGCGTCTCCTTTCTTATGAATTAAGATAATGTTAGCGTTCTTCCAAGCTTCTGGTATGGTCGAGGTCATAAGGGATTGCGTATACAGGGTGACTAGTTTTACAGCGATAGCTGTTAGGCGCCCGTCCCTTGCTTCCGCTTCGTAGTCGTCGCTGTCAGCGTAACCAGTGAGTGCGTTACCATGATTGCCATGGTTGCCATCCATGGTTACCATGGCAACCCGGTTATGGTTATCATCCCACATGACACAACTTGGGATGTTTTAAGGCTTTTATTAATGGTGTGCGTCTGTGTTTCGTCGTCTGATGTCACTTTATGCCACTGTCAACTTGGGTCGCATAAGACTACGGGTGGCTCTGTTTGGAACAGCCACCTGCCAAAACTAAATGCCTACGCAGCTATCGCTGAATCTCGTGTTACATAGTCGTAACCGTCCTGGGAGTTTTTTTCTAGCACATTTCGCCTCCGTCCTTCAACAAATCTGCTGTTACCTGATCCTCCTCAGCTGCTTTCCCCCTTTGGATTGCTCCTATGGCTTTCTTTACTTCTTCTTTCGTTACTGACGGGATGACACATTGCTGTGTGCTACTGTAATTCTGATTACATTGGCTACTGTATAGATTTGTGTAGAACTCTTCGGCTACTTTAACTATCTTATCTGTATTGGTAATGAAATTACCCACCTTGTCTTTTAACGTATACATCTGGTTTTTACCTGTGTCTAGTTTCCTCTTCACCGCTTTTAGGCTACCTCCATTCTTCAGAGCATGCTCGATTCTTTCCATATTAACCTTCCTCATGTCGGTTACCTTGCGCCTAATAACTTCGATAGCTCTGCTAATTCTATTCTGTCTGTAGGGTTAGACGCCCTCATGCTTTGGCGTTTCTTAATGAGATCTTTCGTCTCCTGAGATAGCTTGACGGTATCCTGTCGAACCATCCTATCTCCTACTTCTACGGTGCACTCCGTAATGATAGCAGTGAGATTATCGTTCATTGTTTGAACATTAAGGTCGTCTTCCTCAGTTAAAGCCGAATATCTGTTCTGTAGCAAAATCCTGAATTCCTCTACTTTCCCTCTTACGGCTAACTCGTTGATGGGCTTCCGCTTCACACCTAGTTCTCGTCTATCCGCTAATCCGCGTTAGCTTTTTTTTTTTTTTTCATTCTTGCGCCCAGTTTGACAAAAACTTCTAGACACAAGATATGTACACTGTTTTCATGGGGCAGTGCTACCCCTCAAATTCCTGCTTTCGCAGAGGTGGGAGAGGTGATGGGAGCGGCCAGTCGCATCATCGAGCCGGGGCCGTCATTTTCTGATGGAGCCCAAAGGCCCTTAGGCCCGTAGACAACGGAGCGTCATTATTTTGAAATCTCTTTTTCCAAGTCCTATGGCTGTAAGCGCCTGTATACTTTCATGGGCCCAAGCTCCTCGGAATGTTTGGGTTGCGGATGTTACTATGACATTCTTGCCAATTTGTTGTAGTAAATCCTTGTTGGAATATTTGGACACTTTTTCTTCATGGGCCTTTTTCAGAGGGATGCGGTGTCCCACAACTTGGACGTCTTGTCACCATCACTTGGCCATCCCTTCTGATGACCAAGTCTGGGATTTGTTTTCCTTTTGATGTTTTGTAGTGTGGCTCTATCTTCACATCCCACTGTAGTTCTTGTAGCCTCTTTGCCATATAACGCATGATCACATTGTGCCGTCGTATCCGAGCGTAGTGTGCTCGGGGGCAACGTTGGAGGATGTGCCCTATTGTCTCTGGGCTGTTGCATTTTGCCGTGCATTTCTTTGGCAGGTCTCTACCTCTTTTGGTTCGCATTTGTGTTGGTAGCGCATTAACTCTTAATTTCAACATTTTGATAAATTCTTTTCCTTTCAATAGCCGTGTGCCTTCAACCATCCAAGATGATGAGGCAGGGCAGTTCTCTGCCTCTTTTAGCGCATAGCCATCCACACTTGAATGCAGATATGATGTCCAGTAGTTTGTCTCTTTTGACTTTGTTGAAATATCCTTTTCTCGATGTATTGAGAGCCGTTGTGCCGTCTTAAGTCTTCCTTGCAGGAAGGGCAGGTCCACTACTTTTTCGCAGGCTGGATGACCAGACTTTTTCAGTCGTTGTATCCGTCGAACCTGCATGCCTGGTATGGAGGTTCGGAAACACTGCACCCCTAATCCTCCTTCTTTCACCGGTGCGTAGAAGATTCCAAGAGTTAAATCGTCTGGGAGATGGAGCCAGTTCCGTAGTGCCTTCCTGATTAGGCGGTCGAGTTTCTCCAGGGACTTAGCTGTAACTTGACCCAGAACCAAGCGGTGGTAGAGCTTTGGTATCAGGTAGAATTTGAGAATGGTCAACCGTTGCTGTGGTCTCAACGGAGCTCTGGATATTCGGTCGAGGTATTCAATGAGTTCAGCTCTCAGCGATGGTGCTTGCTGACCAAAAGGGGTATAGTGGATGCCCAAGTACTTCCAGGTAGTATGCGTGGTTGCATTGGGGATGGGAATACCATCCACCACAAACGACAAGTCCTTTCGCAATTTGACTTTCTTTTCGTAGCCTGATGGCTCTAGGCTCACGGCAAGGCATTTGGTTGGGTTTAGCTTCATTCCTCTTTCTCGGAGGAAACAGCATAGATCATCCAACCTTTCCTGGAGTCCTTCCGGTGTTGACGCCAGGACAACGACGTCATCTGCAAATGCCATTGTATCGAGGGAGAGGTTCCCGCTCTCGAATGTGATGCCGCGGTTGTCTTTCTTTAGCCATTCGTCCATGACCAGATTAAAGAGGCACGGCGACAGGGGATCCCCCTGACGCACCCCCCTCGTCGGCTGAACCAGTTTTTCTCTGCCTTCAAATTGGAAGAAGGGTCTGAGCTGTCGTATAGAATTCCTCTATATAATTGAGGAGAATGTTGTTGTAGCCATTTATAGCCAAGCCTCTCAGTATTGCGCTGAGCTGTACCGCATCGAACGCTTTTGCGATGTCAAGCGTCGCTATGTAAAGCGGACGCCATTTGCACTTTGCTTCGTGTAGGGCTGAGGCTAAAAAAGTATTCTCGCCACATTCGTCCACAGGAATGAAGGCCCTTTGACGATGGTCCAAGGCCACTTGTGCCAGGATCCTTGAGGCCAAGATCTTATGAAAGATCCTCACGATAGCCGGAGCTATCGTAATGGGCCTGAACTCCGTTGCTGCGCTTGCGCAAGCAACCTTAGGCACGAATATTGTACGGGCATTCCTTAGACACACCGGAATGTGGCGCAACAGCATCAGTAGGTTCAGCACGACTTGGAGGACCACCAGGGGCACCGCCCTGAGGTCGCGCCCCCCAAAACCATCTGGGCCGGCGGCTGTTCTTGCCAGCAACATGGACACCTTCACCTCCTGCGCGGTCACCACTGTGAAGGGATCAAGGCCCCTCTCCCCCGTTCTTGGGATCTCCACTTTTTCTCCTGAGGGTCTTTCCAGTATTGCCGTCCATTCTTCAAGGAACTTCTCTTCATCTTTTATATCGTGGGTGCGTACACCACCCAGAATCTCTCTGGCACAGTTTGCCTGGTCTTTGTAGAAACGTTCCTGCACAAGGGCAAACTCTCTTCTCCTCCTCCTTCTTCCTTCCTTTCTTTTGGGTGCTGTGGACTTCATTTTCTTCTTCCTTTGGCCCTTGTTCTTGAAGAAGTGGTCTCGAAGGTAGTTATTCAGACTCATCGTGATGTCTTGGTCTGCTATGGCCCTCTTTGCTATCTCCCATAATGTAGCAGCACCAAAAGACGAAGGGCATTGTTTGGTTGTTATTCTCCGCAGTTCTTCTTTTATTTCCTCGTCGAGTTCGCTACGTCCAGCTTGTTCATTCAATGGCGGCTGAGTTGTGTCTGCTGGTATAGGATCGACCTCAGCCGAGCAAGAGTAGGGAATATCCATCTCAGCAGCATCAGCTCCCGACAACCCAGCCGGAGCCATCCCAGAGCCAAGTTTTAGTTGCTCTTTGTATGTGGCAACCATTGCTTTGTAATCTTGTTGTCTACGCTTGCCTTTTATGGCCTCCAGCGTTCGTTTAGGGAATGACTCCAGCAACGGTTTATTTAGGTAGGCGACGCCGTGAAGGACCAACTCTGCTTCTCTGTGAGTCATTCTTCTGGTTTCCTCCATGGTCCATCTTGGTTTGCTCCTCTAGCCCCAGTCCAATCTTAGTGGAGAAAGCCTTCTCACACTCAGGGCATTCATGGTGCACTTTAATCATTTGAGCTTCCTCATCTTGCCCGAGTCCGTCTAGATCCTGTTCATCATCTGTGGATAGGACTTCCTGAATGAGGGCTTGTTTAGCTTGCATCCTAGTTGTTGCAGTAAGCCCAGTTCTTGTGGTCTTCGGCCGAGCCCCTGTCTTGTTCTGTATTACCTCCTGTTGTCTGCAATCGGTGGCTGTACTTCGTAAGCTTTCTGGTTGACCTGGTTGTATAGTCGTAGAGGCAACTTCTCTTGCTCGTTTTCCGCATCGTTGCTTCTTTCGATTCTTTTTCTTCGGTTGGTCGCTGTACTCGGAGCTCGACTCTGTCTTTAAATCGCTGGAAGCCACAGATGATTCTTCGTCAAGTTCTGACATTAATTCTTCAGAAATAATCCAGCTCTTGTCTCCAGAAGAAGAGTCTGATTCTTCTCTGGAATCATCCTCTGTTTGGCTATCATATTCTTCAAAATCTTTATTAGGCTTCTTCGACACCAGCTGTCTTTCTAAAGTTTTCCCTTTCCTTGAGGTACCAGACTTGGTCTTCGACTTGCTTGGTGGTAGAAGATCTTCGGTTGTCGATTCATTCAGCTGCTTCCTTACTCTTCGTTTTCGAAACTGCCTGCTCTCTAATTCAGCTCTCATTCCTCCAAATCGTTCCGTTGGGTCCACTTCATTGGTTCTTTCTCTCGCTTCAGCTTCCTGTTGACTTCCTGGGTGATTTCTTCTTCCTTTCTGGATGTCGTCGGCGCTTGGTCTTCTATCTTATGTGCCCGCCCTTTAGTACTGTATACGCCTCACCTGACTTTCTAACTTCACCAAACCCTATGACATCCCATTTAATGGCTCGAACAGTTCCTCGAACAGCACTGCTAGGCTAGCCTCACTGAATAAGGTTCTAGCGTTAAACGTTGCCAGGTTCAGATTCTAATGGCAGCCTGTCCAGAGCCAGAGATTCTTAGCACACTCCGCTGCATCGCAGGTCTGACTGCCGCCTTGGTCAGTTGCTCCGCAGCCACTGGGGACTGAGAGCCAAGGGTTAATTGGCTTTTTCATAGAAGGTTTTGGCCAAGTAATACACCAGGGTGGCCAAATCCTGTTCTGGTGAGGGAGTGCATAGTCGGTTCTGGTCTCCAAGATCAGGCCGCACCCGAGGCCTGGTTGTGCAATTCCGTCAACACACTTTTTTTTTTTTTTAAGCTTGGTGGAGAATTGCGCAGCACCGGGATTCGAACCCCAGCCCTCTTGCATGCAAGGCAGATGCTCTACCTCTATGTCATCACTGCATCTGATGATGCCATCAGGTGTTTTCAATAATGCCTGTGCTGAGGTTTTTGATGAAGGCAGCTCAACTGAGGCTTGCTGCAATACCATCTGCCTTCACTTACAAAGCATGCTTGTAACTTTTGGGAAGATGAATTTATGGTGAAGAGGAGTACATGAGGTCTCAGTTTAAAGGAGCTTTTACATTTTTATGACTGCAGTCACCAGCATTGTGCCCATGAACTCATGCTGCGTAGCAGAATGCCAAAGCCACTATGGCACAGAGGCGGTTCATGTAATCGATCGTGGATATATTGAGTTATTGTTTGTGTCGAACAGTTGGAACATCCCGTTGAAAATCCCATCCAAAAGTATATCGCTAGTGTTCGCATTTATCGAACCCCCATTAGCCTAAACATTCAATATATTGAACGGCACGGCGGGCTGCTGCAGGTAGCACTTCTCCAAACGGCGCTGTTGCGACAACCTTTTGCGCGCATAGTCAGTTCGACTGTGTGGCCTTGGACACCTGCTAGCAGTGCTAGTGCTGTAAAACCGCGTGACGATGAGAGTGTGGAGCGTGCTTGAGGGTAGCCTTGGGTCTCTTGCTAAAAAAGCAGCAACATGCGTACAGCTTGTCATACGGTGAAGCCAACCTAACTGACCGAAGCCTAGTGGCGGTCCTCACCTGAGTCCATATTCCGAGTTTGTGTCATAGTAAAAAGCGTCATAATCTGCCACAGCAGCCACACCTGATCGGTCGAAACGTTGGAAGCGGATGTGGTAATTCGGATGTAGCAAAAAGGGTCGAAGAACCCGGACGTTGACGTCAAGAACATAGCGTACGCTCCTATAGCAGCAGATGCTCAAGGACAGCCAACATGGCGGCGCGCTCTGAAGTGGAGCCTCTCGCTTCGAACAGAACTCGTCGGTGTTACTGCGCTTTTCAGCATGTGAACTGGCTGTAAACTGGGTACGGGGTTTTCGCTTCGTCTTAACTTGCCTATAACAAATTGGATGGACGATAAATTTGGCCTGTTTTTTTGTTATTGTTGGATGATTCTGTAGTTCATAGGCCTAACGAGCACCGGTTTTTTGTAGAAATTGTTCTCTTCATTCAAACCGGATGGCACCACTATCACCGGAGTTATCTTGTGTGTGTGTGTTGAATGATGTAACATAAATGGTAATGTCTCGCAAAATGCTTGCATTTAATGCGTGCAAACGTGTTTCCTATTCTAGAACTCTCTATTAGCTGCTGAAGCGTCCTGCATCATGGTCGTGTGTAATACCTGCCAGTGTGAAACCGCTCATGTGCACAGATGGTCAGTTGCTAGCGACGCGCTACTACATCGACGTGTTTGACATTCCAGAGGTGGTTTTTTGGCGTCCCTTATAGCCGCGGTGGTGTGGTTCTGCGTTGAGCTCGCGAGTTAGCTTGTAAGTTAGTTTTCAGGCATCAGTGGGCATACGTACGCTTCGTACCATGGCGAACCTATGAAAACTTCATCTACGAAGTCTCCCAACGTATATACAAAGAGAAACACAGCAAGAAGATTTTTTTAGCTCATCTCTTTTATTTTTTTGCTGCAGAAAAATTAAAAACCTAACAGCGGCATGTCGCGGTCCTTACAGTGCCTGCACAAAAAGGAATAAAAATTTTAAATTACTGTCTGCACAATCGTCTGATCACAGCAGCAACCTAGGTTCAGCTGTGTTGCAGATGGCAAGTCGTCACGGCGTCTTGATGGTTCAGCACGGCACGGAGCGCGCATTGTGCAGCGAGTGAGTGCATGCAACAATTTTTCCTCTCCATTCCAATTTGCCCTCAAGGTAAATGTAAAACGCCGTGTTGTGCGAACAAGCTAGACACCTCTTATTTACCATTGGCGATCGGCGGCTGTAGCGGCCGCCTTCTGTCACTGCAAAGCCATGCGTAATTGCGTACAATGTTTTCTTCTTTTGGTACACCTTGGGCCTTTACGGTGCAGAAAAGAGTATTTGAATTATTGTTTCTATTTGTTGAAGTCCACTGGGTAAATAAAGCATCTTTGATATTGCCATAAAAACCCACATATAATAGGAGTTTTTTTTTTCCAAATTTTAGCATGTCAAATTTCCACCTCGCATGATATGCAGATCCAAACAGTTTTCGGCCAAAATCCGCATTTCCGGTTTCGTTATTATTGAGCGCCATTACCACCACACTTTGAGCGAGAGAAGGCGCTATCTAGCAGTGGCGTAAGTCAGTAGTTTCGATTTAGACTCCAGGTCACTACACTGACCTAACCTTGTGACGCCCAGGACAATCGCACCTCCCATCTCGTATCGGGACTGCAAAAGCAGTCCTTGGCTGCTTTTAAAAGGAAATTAATCATTGCTGCCGAAAGCATCAGTACCGCATCAAGCGCTGCTACATGGTCTGGATGAGGTAGGGAGAGCCTGCAGTTACTGCCGCCGGACACAGGCCTCTCTGGCTGTGCTGTGCAGTTGGACGGCAGACGCTTGGGCTAGCATTTTCGAGGTTGCAATTTCAAGAAATGCGGTACATCAAACATGCTCGACAGTACCGAAGACGTGTTTCTGTTGAAAGACATCTCTGTCAAGGGCTTTTCGGAAGACAGTACACTAGACGATGGCGATCACTAAAGCACCGACTACGGACATTTCCGAATCGTGTGCGCCTGTGTGCCCGCGAGTATGCTGGAACCGATCTGCGCATGCTCGCGGCGCACGACACGAGCAGGCGTGAGCACGGCGCCCAATCTGTCTTCGAGCTGTCTGCCTTACTCACATTATACGCGGATGAAAACTTCTTTTTTTTTCATTTTTGCTATCTTCAAATTACACCTCGTGTTATGTGCGTGTCTGTATTATAAGCGGGTTTTTACGGTACCCCTTTACAGTAAAATCCGATGCGCAACTAAACTTGTGGCTGAATTTTTCTTCTGTCGCATTGGTCGCGTTTCATTTCTCGGCAAAGAGCAATAGCACCGCTGGACGTTTTGCTGTGGCAACTGCAACACAGTGACATCCTGCCACCGCTCACAGTCGCAGCTAACCAATATCCGCTTCCGGCATTTCGACCAATCAGATGTGGCCACTGCGGCAGATTATGACGCTTTTTATTATGACAAACTCGGAATATAGCCCCTGGCATGCGTCAATTGCTTCGCTACTGAAGGCGTTGCAGAAACCAACTGTTATTATAATGAGAAGTTGTTTTATTTGTAGTGTACTGATAACAGGATTTTAGACCCCTCATGAAAGGCAGTGACTAGTTCCAAAGCACCATCCACTGAAGCTTTGGTGCAAAGCAGGTTAGACCTAGCGACGCATAGCAAGCAGTGCTATATCCTTACGCCGGCGGCCAGCATGTCACTGCAAGAAGTGCATCGCTAGCGTGGGTGCAGCATATTCTTGCTTCTATTCCACGTTTCATACATCAGGTGCAATGCTGTGAAAGGCACGGAAGTTGTCCGCATGAAAAAATAAACGGAGGTGTGCTACTCCGCGCTTATTTTGTGGCCGAGTGATCTAAGGCATGAGAAAGTGACAGCATGTTGTCAGTAATAAGAGCACGTTTAATCAAAGTTATGATAAATGTATTTGGTAATAAGCCTGCAGGCAAAGCATATACTATTTTTCGCTCGCCACAAGGAACGTGCTACTTTTTTATAGCGAATGCAGGCATCGAAAACAGGGGCGTTGGCTTCGGCAGTGTTGCACCTGATATATGAACAGTAACAGAGTATAGGTTACAGATAAACTTATCTATTGCCATTTTTTATATATCGAATAATCGATATATCAAACTACTTCGTCATCCTCTTCGAGTTCAATATATCCGGGATCAACTTTATGCCTGTAAGATGGCTTAAACATCACTATTTTGTCAACTAAAGTCTCAGAGGGAAGCAAAAATATTGAAAAAATGACTGGTATGCAACCACTGTCGCTTCCCTCCTGTGTCTCTCTTTTAGTTGAAACATGTAGTATAACAGGAATAAAAAGACACGCATACTAACTGTCTTCTGACGCATATTTGACATCGTTTATGTTTTGGCATCATGTCACTGCTGTTGCCTGCATTTTTTGCAGCATTTTAGAATGATAGGGTCTCGGGAGAATAGGGGAAAATTCCAAGTGCCTCAAGGCATCAGAAACAGTCTATAACCATGGAGTTTGTTGTTAGGATGGCCACGACTGCAAAGTGGCAGAATACACATCGTCTGCTAGCCATGGGAGCGTGGGAGTGGACCCTAGTTCCCTAGTTTTGATGCACCATCTATCTGTAACCAGTCACAGGTGGCAGCCTAAGCACTTTTTTACTGTGACAGCTGTATGGGCAGCATTCGACAAAACCATGTTGGCAGCATCCATGCATGACGCACCCCACACCCCACCCTCACGCACTTCTGTCATGCCGGATGCCTAACATATAAGGATGGATGAGCGACCATGCTTAACTGCCTGACATGTGGTTGCATGCATGCTACATACTTATACACTACACCCCTACCCCTACACCCCACTCCCCTATCCAGAGTTACTGAACACTAACTGGCATCAGCATTTCATACCACCCCACCTGTTGCTGAAATTCACACTATCACAAAGGGTAAACATCTGGTGAATTTTTTAAACACCACTTCATCACACCTTCAGTGCAAGCTCATGTAATGCCACAGGAGTTGTGCAGTCATGGACAGAAGTTTGCGGGATGCAAATTCGCTGAAAAAAATTAATTTTTTGTGTTGCCTCGCTGGCCATTCAGATAGTATTCTTCTGCCAGATGGAACATGGATTTATCCTCACGCTTCTATGCTTTTCATTGACCTGTTGTGCCTAACCGCTCCGCAATTAATTTTTTTCTGCGAATCCGCATCCCGCAAACTTTTGTCTATGACTGTACATGCAGGCATTCTTCCAGCCTGGAGCGAGCAGTTGTGAATTATAGCTGGCCTTGCAAGCCCATTCTGCTCTTGACACAATTATTACTTTTTCATGAACCCAAAGGTTTTGAGGTTTTCAGCGAAAATTGAGTCGTTCTCCTATCTGACAAAAAAGCAGCTGTCACAGAAGGCTCAAACCCGCAAAATTTCAGTGACTAACCGCAGGCACCTTGGGAGATTTCTGATATTTTTCTTGCTCTTTCAAAGCCTTCCTCATATGCTCATATGTGCTTGTCTCATTACTAGCTTACTAAGAGTCCCTGTATACTCTTACACTACTGAAATGCTGAACTTCTGGTAAGGTGGATGTCTGGTGAGCTGAATAGATTTGCAAGGTTCTATCAAGTTTGTCTGCAAGGGAGTCTCCTGTAATTCTCTCAACTTCATGGATATACATACTTTACTTGATACACAAGTAGTTCTCACAGTGGATTTTTTTTTATTAGTGCACAGAAAGTTTTGTGAAGTTAAGGTGTGTGTTTGCCCTTTCAATATGGCAGGCCTGTGGCATACTACATTTGTTAGCAGTTTTAGGGATGACCTCTTCTTAGCACTGTTTTCACTATCAAATCATTGCATATGCCAACTGCATCTTTCCTGTACATATTGTTTACGGTGCAGTATAATGAAGTCTTATGTAAGCTACCCGTTATGTTATGGACAGCCCACATTGCAACATTTACATTACGTGAGTGAGTGTCTTGTTCATGTCTGCAATGCCCAGTAGTGGCAAAAAAGAAACATTGATATATTGAGGGAGGCGTGCCTCACCATCGTCTTCATTTAATTGCCCACCTGTGTGCCATGGGTGCAGCTGTCAAAATTAAATAATTTTGCTAAAGTAGCATTACAAGTGAGGTGATCAAGTAGATGTGTTGGAATACATTGGTTAGCTGCATTATTGTTTTAGTGCCTGTGGATAATTGGTTGCTAGTGTAACAGTCAGGTTAAGTCAGGTGTAGGAGAACAGAAGTTAGAATGTGTAATTCCTGTTTTTTTATAAAAAGCATTGTTCCTTGCTTTGAAACAGTAGGATTTGTTTGCGAGTGTTTGCATGTTTCCAGGCAGCTTCAGATCATTTGTCTAGACCAAACCTGTCATGGTCGGCTGTGTGTATTGTTTGAAGTGAGATACTGTAGGTAGTTATAACTTATGGCTCTTTACTGGCTTCTGCTTTACTGTTCATGTTGTTATCCATGTGAAATTGTTGTGGCACTGTGATTCACAAAGTTAATATGGGCATGAGACTACTCTTGTGGTTGAGCAATGCAAGCACCTGCAAACTGCTGAAGTGTGGGTACATAAAAATAAGCATTATTTGCCACCTGTTACTTGCCCTTAGGGCTAACATAGCATATGTCAACTTGTTTTCACTGAGAACTCTCTTCTATACGAAGTGTAGGCTGCGGTACAATTGCTGCTTTTTTTTCTGTAAAGTGGTTGTTACTGGGATATGTTGTTGACCTGTATTACTTGAAGCAGTGAATCTCGTTGCCTATTTTGCAGTTAATAGTAAATTTTTTCTTCTCACATACCATTCGCTTTTGTAGTATGTAAGGATGCTTTCTGAGCAGCAATATTTGTTGTCTTTGGCATGGAAAAATGTGCAGAGTTCCTTCTATTCACAAAAGATAATTTCCCTCCTGTACGCTCATTAAGTCTGTTTTTGTGATTTATTGCATTTTTGCAACAGGCCCATTCGTCTCTCTATCTCGAGTTACTGCAGTGCCATTTCTTTTGGTCGGAATTGTACAAAGCAGCATGCTTTGAAGGGGGTCTTGAAACACTTATTTCAGATGCTGAATAGACCGAACTCATTAAGTTTCGTGAAAACGTCAGCCAAACATTATACCTCTGCTCACAGCAAAGAACACACAACCACTGAAAACGTGGATGGTGCTTTTCCACAGCTCTTTGAACCACCACCATTGACAGCACTACATCTCAACATGAATCTGTTAGTTCTGTGCTGAAAGTTTGTTATTATAGGTATACAGTGGAATCTCGATGATATGGACATGATTGATACAAATTTCGCGATTACACAAATTCGTCAAATTCCCTGGCCGGAGTGAGTGCACAGTGTACAATGTGCAGAATTTCGGATATCCGAACTCTCTCCCACGCCACTACGGACGTACGAACGTGCGAGCCGCGATCACTAATCGTGCAGTACAAGCAGTGAGCAGCGGTGTGTAGCTCACACATCACCGACACTGCTATCGGTAATCTTATTGTACACACTACGAGCAATGAGCTGTGGCTGCACAGTCATGAATAAATTGTGTCAGCCATAAGCAAATATATGTGAACACATTTTTCATGTTTCTGCATACGAATTTTGTTCGTTTGGATGATACAAAATTTCAGGTGATACGAATTTTTCCTGACCCTGTGAGAGTCGTATCATCACAATTCCACTGTATTCCACTACGCGACTGCATCTTCTTAAAGAATGACTTAATATGTTGCTGAATGCACTGTGCTTTTTCTTTGAAAAGTGATCATCATATTTTATTGTACTTTATGCTCTCTTCAGCATGTTTTTCGATTTGAGAAGTAAAGGTCTAAAATGTGCACTGCCATCGCATTACCAATAACGTGCTGTGAGTTGATGTTACCGGGTACACCACAGTGTTTTGTGTTTCTCAAAGCGGTTGCCATGGTCCACTATATCCTTCATCTACGAGCCGCATGTCAGTGCTCTGTAATGGCTGTGCATGTGGAAGCGCTAGCGGACACTATATTAAACTAAAACTGTCTAATTATTGTCTGGTGGCTGGGGCCATGTAATATTTTGGTTCCTTACTTTTGCCGGTTTGCAATCAGTGTTGTACTTACTGACCATGGTTTCCTGCTTCGGGGAACATAAAAATGGGTGTATCCACTGACCAGAAGATTCTTGGTGAAAATCTGTGGCATTTCTAATGGAACTGTTGTGGAATAGGGCACCTTGGATGCTAAGATTTCCGTTGCACCAAAAGCATTTGGTGGATTCTTAAGAGACACTAAAGGAAAAAGCTTTGCGTACAAAAAGCTACATCAGACTGATAAATTAACTTCGGGAACACTACCTGCATTTTGTTTACTGCGCAAAAAGGTGTCTGTGTTGCTGAGAAAGTTGCAACAAGTCCCTGATTTCCTCCCCCATTTATACCCCCAACAAACACGACTGGTGTTATGTCATTTTTATGTCATCTCTCCAGTCAATGAGATAAAATGGTCCTGCCAGTCACATGGGCCTTTTTTGCAATATTTTTAAACAGGTAGAACCACCTTACTGTTTGTCATGAAGCCCTGTTCATCTCTCTTCATGCTAATGGCAGCCGCATCATCCAGAAAGAGCACAAACGACCCTGAGAGCATGTGCCTAGCTTGTGCTTCTGAAGTTGCTGCATGCAAAGACACAACAACTCGTCCTAATTCAGCAGTACTTCCCATCAAAATAGTTTTGCACATGAAAGTGATGGGCCAGTCATGGCTGTCAGAGAATTCACTTGATTGGGCACAGTTACTGGAATTCTAAGATATCGCTACAGTCCTTTGCTTTTACCTAATTTTCAAGCTTATCCAAGCTTTGTTCTTGGTAAAACTGACATGTTTCTGATTTTAGAGCACTTAATTTCTCAATCTGGCTGGACATAGCCATACCTGCCAACTCTTTCGAATTTTTCCGTAAAATGCACTGACCGGTAGTACGATTTTACGAGTCTTGCCCCAAATTTTACAGAAAATAAATTTTATGTGCGAAAAACGTTTGAAATTCTACAAAAAAAACACACCATTGCTGGTGGTACCCTGCGCCGCCACGAGGACTCTATATATGTGCCATCTGTGAAATTAGCAACAGCAGCTGGAACATTGCACAGATAGTAGGCGAGTCCAATAGAAGAGGACTCCCCACTCCACATAGGTTGAGGTGGAGAAGGGAGCCTCGCCCGCGCCACTTATGTATCGCGGGTTATGTAGTAAAACATCGTTAATTCGACCCAACTATATAAACGTTTATTCCTACTTCTCAACACCCGTTAATTCACATAGTATGGACTGCCGCCAGAGTCCCGTAAAACGACCATGCACTGTTTATTCGGACGTCCGGGTGTTGGCATCGGTGAATTCAAATGGGATCCCAAAGTGGTGTCGTGTCGTGGTATGACCTGCTCGACAAACCAATCGCCCAATTATTTGTCCCCAGGCCTGAACTGCGTGCTAAATAGCTTCCGGCACTCCCCTGACATGCACAACTGCAGGTGTTTTGATGAAAGGCAGGCCTCTCGGCGATAGGCCTGGGGCCCCGATAGGCCGGGGCCCCGATAGACCGGGGCCCCGATAGACTGGGGCCCCGATAGACTGGGGGCCAAAGTGCCTGGCCACGTAGTTTCGTTTTCGGAGCTTCGCCGCCAGTCCGGAGCGGCGGCGGTGGCTATGGGCGGCGCTTGTTAAAGCCCCTCAGCGCTTGCCAGTGAGCCAGCCGAGCTACACGCCGTTGAGAGGGATGATTGTGTTGTCATGTACATTTTTTGTTCGTTCGTTTGTTTATCGAAGGTGCATTGACACTCTGGCAAAGCCCTGAAACTATTGCGGAAAATTCCTCAATTCTGGCTGCGTGATACTTCCGTTCTTCCAATGCGCCGAAATTCCGCGCTCGTCACCTGCAGTTTGCCGTTTGTGCGTTTACTCATGTGCGATGCCATGCTAGGGCGTCGTACACTGAAAGAAGTGACGCAAGGCGACATTTTTCTTTTTAAAAAAAATGTGTGCTGGCCAGCTTCCCCCTTGGGGACGAGGGTTTTATGAATTTGAAAGCCTTCAGGTTGGCCGGTATGCATAGTATTACTTTTTAGTGTTTCTTTGAAGTTCCGTTGTTGGTCCCTTCAAAATATTGGGCATTGAGGCTGCACATAGGGTGAAGGAGTGTTGAACAAAAAATTTAAGCAACGTGATGATGTGTCATAAGGCAAAGTATCAGTATTGCTGGCATTGTGTCACAGTATCTAGCATGCTCAGGAGTGATGAGAGGGAGTGCCCTAGAACTGGCAATGAATGGCTTAGTTAAGTGCAACTATAGTGAAACAATGGGAGAAACAATGATTCATAAAATATACTTGAGCCATTGCTTTTTCATAATGAAGGCATTTTGCAACATTGTTAAAAAGTGTCCCAGGCCCCTTTCAGACTTATTCACATCTGCTTTGTGCATATAAATGCATGTAACATCCTCTTGTCACAATCATTATGAGACTGAGTTTAATTTCAATGATTTGCAATGACATACAGAAAGCTACACTGACCGGATTGCTCAATTACATATAGGAACAGACCTTTTGCTTCCATCTGACTTATTTATCAGTCGTTCCATGCAGCCTGGAGAACATCAAATTTATTAGACACAGGTCGAGGAGGTAATTTCAGAATGATAATAAGGTCTATAATTTTTTCCACTTGTCCATTGTTTAACTGTCTCTTCACAAAATGGTGGCAGAAACAAGAGTCTGGGCGTTTATGCATTCGGCAGTGCTAAAAATATTCACCTTCACTGGGAACTGGTAATTTGCTGTAAAAAGGAATGAAATTTGCATGCGGAGCTTGCATTCAGAGTGACAGGTCAAAAATTTTTTGTCCACTTGCTGTCAGCAACACTGTTGCTCATTTGAATGCAGAAGCTGTTGAACAGAAAATTGTGCTTCTTGGTTGGTAAACATAGAGAGCTAAATAGATTGCTGCAAGTTTGTGTATGCGTTGTAGGTTCGACCTTGATAAACACAGGCTAGGCATAGGACAAGCTGCTGAGCACAGCTTCAGATGCAACACTTCATTCTGCTGCCGAGATATAGCACCTGTTTGATTTCTGACATAATTTACTGCTCAAAGCTTTGCACTGCACTGTAAACTAGGCAGCTTCTGTAAGCTTAATTATTGTTATGTAGTGATCCCGGTGCTGTGACTGCTGTCACTCGTTTTGTTTGTTACTCAAATTGTTTCTTCATAGCACCACATATTTGTGCTTTGTTTTTTTGCATACTTGTGCACTTTGTGAGAGTTCATATCACATGGCTTATACCAGCATGAACTCATTGTGGTCGTCATGTTTTTGCATAAGCATCTTGTAGATATGGTTGAGTGCATTGTTTTGTTGTGTGGGTGCTCGTTGAGACACTGTCTTGGAGCTTTCCACTTGTTTTGTGATGGTAGGACCCAACACTAATTTCATCGGTTAGTTTGTCATAGTAGATAGATGGTCACGTTCCCAATGGACACTGCCCTGTTGAACTCCACTGAATGTGCTGCTCTGAAGAGCATCAGTGTGCTACTCTGTTGCAGGAAATACCCAGTTGAAGTGACAACAGAGCCGCAGCTGCAGTTGCAATTGAACTAAAGCAAAAGTGTCTTAATACAAGCGTAAAGAAATGCTTTGTGTCTGTTGTAACCTTTCTGGCTTGTGACCCTTGCAAGCATTTTTTTTGGCAGAATTCTGCGTCGTTTTGTACACACAGCAGTTATTAAAATGGTTTTAAATATCAAGAGGGTTGTGCTTTGTTTGCATTGTCCTAGTGGTAGCATCTTGACATGTGCCCCAATAGTAGTTACTATAGAGTTAACCTTCACGAATAGGAGCCCTTGAAGAAGGTGGCACTGCTTAACAGTGTAAGATGACCTGTGGCCAGATTTCTCTGATACTTGATAATACAGTATAATCTCCTGTAAAAGCTGCACTCATGTGTGGGTTGCACCCTGTTTTCAACTAGATATTTAAAAAAAACTGCGGTTATACGTTTTTTTTGTTCATGCATGGACCGCACCTTCAACACCCGAATATAAAAAATAAAGTGCGGCCTTTACACGCATTTATATAGTAAACTAAACTAGTGTGCTTATGGCGGCAATTATGCCTTTAATAAGATAAATTTGTCTAAGAAGTCTGGCAATGAAAATAAAAGGACACTTTTATTCTTTTGTACTTGTTGGGTGACAGGAAAGTGAATTTTGCATGCAATTTTGTGGTTAATTTGAACAGCAGACTGAAATTAAGGGACATGCTAATAATGCTTGTCCACTTCAGATGTTAGGTTTCATCATCACATTTTACACAACGGTGCAATTCTTGTAAGGCTATTTTGTTCCCTCGTGCTTGATGGGCTGCAGCTTTGTTTAATAGTTAAAAAAAAAAAGTCTGCAGTGCTGTTCAACATGTAGAATGTAAAAAAAAAAAGAGCCCTGGGAAGATCTAATTCAAACTCTTTCTCAATGGACAACAAGGCCCTTACATTTACTGATATCTGCAAATACTTGCTGGAGAGAAAGAGACAGCACAATGAAGGGAAAAGCAGCAAAGTTAATTAGAAGGTTCCAACTGGCTGCCCTATACTTGGCAGAAAAGGATAAAAATGGCAGTTGAGGGAAGAGTTTCAGGTGAAGTTTTAAAGAAGGGCACAAAGAGCACGAGGCTCTGGCATGTCCTGTCAAGAAAAAAACTTCCCAGGGACTCAAAGGAGTGTATGGTAAGCTTTCACGGATGACAGTTGATGGGGGCCACCATTCCAGGACCCTGTACCAATGCAATCAAGTGGACGGCACAGCATATGCCTCTCTGTGCTACCGATGGCATGCATGAAACAGTGAAATCTCATTAATTTGAACTCACTTAATTAGAACTATCAGTTTTTTTATTAATGTTTTGGTGACGTCAACAAATGTATTAAAAAGGCTCCCCATAACTTAAAAAATTGGCAGTGGCTTAGCTCAGCTATGCCAGGATATACGTAGCGAGAGCTGCAGTTCCCCGCTGGTCTAATTGCGTGGTCAGTTATACGAAGAGCCTTTACATCCTCCTCTTCAGTTGTTGTTGATGGTGATGTTGCCATTGCTTCGTCTTGACTTTCTAGCAAAGGAACCATGCGAGCTGCTATGCGCTTGTTACGCTCCGCCTCTTGGCGTCTCTGCTTGGCAAGACGTTCTTCTCTTTGCTTAGGTGCCTCCGCCGCTCGTTTAGTCTTCCGATGTTCATTCTTTCTCTGCAGAGCGGCCAAGTGCCAGACGACGACTTCTGGGTCCGAAGAATTGATCTCCTGACGATACTGCGCATAGCGGCGGCTGGAGTCTCCTTTTCGTCACACTGTGGAAATATGGCGGGGAACCAAGCCTTCCGCCCCTGCCGCATTCCCACTCCGCGGGTGCAGCGTTCTCGCTCGCTAACCGCGGACGGGTTCGTGCTCGAGGGACAAAGGGAAGGGACGACAAAGCGTTAACACTCATATGCTATTTATTACACTTGCAATTAATACACAGAGCGGGCCAGCTAGCTACAAAACATCAACGAGGCATTCCTCAGAAATAGAAGGCTACGTAAGAAGGACTTCCGACTTACCGGCTGGGGCAGGGGCGCGACTTCGGAGGTATGGGCGGCGTACGTTTGTATGCGCCAACAATGGCGGCGGGGTTTTCCCGTGCGCGCCGCACTTTTGGGGCAAAGCCATTCCCTAGCATTTGCTGGGGAAGGTGCCGAGAGCGCGCATTTGATGCGCGCACTTCGCTGCCTGGAACCAGAAGTCTAACGGCAAGGCACAACGGACTCCCGTGTGCCTGCCACGGAAGGTGACGAGAGTGTGCGGCTGCAACCGTTAGTGACACTGGCCGGATCCCGAAGAGACTCTGTCCGGTCCCGCAGAATTCCACGTAACCTACGAGGTGGCACTCCCGTCACTGTTCCCTTTCCCCCCATGAGGGAGACTTCCCTCCTCGCCCAAATGGTGCTGTCCCGAAGGCTGACGATGAAGATGGGCCGCATCGAAATGGAGGGGGGAAACAGGTTTCCACAACCCATACAAAGCGATTGTGATACACCGAGTCGTATCACCTCAGCTTTTATACACACAGCCGCACATATGCAGTTTATTCACACGACCCCACACGTGACTGCCGCGGCGGCCGAGCTCTGACGTCATGCGACGCGCACCTGCTGCCCTTCTCCGGTTGCCGTGCATGCGCATTCACGTGCAGCGCCGGCAGCGAACTCTGACGTCATGCGCCGCGCACCTGCTGCTCCTCTCTGGTTTCGTGCATGCGCACTATTGGCCTCCCAGGCTCACGACAAAATGCTCGACTGGGTAGCGTAGTGTAGCTCTCGCAACAAAAATTTCCAGTCCCCATTGAATCCGAATTATCAGGACACGACACGCGTGCCCCTCATTTGTAAAAAATAGTCCCAAACATCCCAAAGGGGCACATCAACTGTGAGGGATGCCGTAGTGAAGACTGGAGGGATGGCGTAGTTGAAAGAGTCTTAATAGTGGATGTGTTGGCTTCATCCAATGTAAATTCGCTATGAGCCCACCAAATCACCTCTGTGGCTCAACTTCAGTCAGCAAATAGGCATAACAGCAACTCCAGTTGTCTGAAAAATTGCTGCTGCAGAAAGCAAGGGTAGGAACATTGGGGAAGAATGTACAGTGCACTTGCAATGCACATCTGGCCAAAAATGACTATCTTGCAAGGTAGTATGTCTGCTGCCCAGGTGCGGGATAAACAGGAAATCATACTCATAGCTCAGGAAACATAGCTCCATTGGAAGGGTCGCGCGCTCCACTCGAGACCGGCCGTGGAAGTGTAAACAAACCGGCTTCCTACGTGGGGTGCATTGCTGCAGCCGTCGGGCGTTCAGCGCGGCGCATTTGGCGATGCCTACGGCACGTGTTGCATATTACGGCTACAATACCCAATATGTAAAGGGAAGCAAACTCGGATTTTTTCGCTTTCCGAACGCTTCCCGGGACCGCCTTCGACGCGAAGTGTGGATAAAAGCCGTTCGCCGGCTCCACGATCGTGGCCGCCCTTGGGTACTGTCAAGCACGTCAAGACTGTGCGGGAATCACTTTGAGACAGATACGGACGAGGTACTGCGCTTCAATGCGTGTGCAGTCTATCACGAAATGCTTTATTCATGGGCAGGAATGCCTCGAATGTCACCGCGGCACCCAGACTTCGTTCCGGCGCTTTTTGCTTTCTCAAATTAAGCAAGAAGGCCAAATGGGCAAGTGCTGTGAGCCGCTTTCAACGCGCGATGGAGCGGACGACGAAAAAGAGGCTACGAGAGCATTCACGCATGGTGCTAAAATTTTGTCATAATCTCCTATGGAAATTTCCTTGTTTATGCCACTGCACCCTGGCCAATCCCCCCGTGTGGGTATGTGCCATGTATTAAGAGGCAGAAGAAGAAGGTGCATTATTCGTGTGTTCGCATCATATCCATGATGAAAAGCGCTGCGTGGTATCGCCGGAATGACTCAATGTGCGCCTCTCGCGCTCGTCTTTATGGACGCGCATGCTTGTTTAAGTTATGCAGCGGTGTGCTGTGGGAAAATACAGTGAAATGCTAACAGAGCTGCTTTGTTGTGAGTACGCTTTTGCTTTTATAGCACGTGTAGCTATTCTACAGCGCTTAAGCACAACAATTGCTTGTGGAAACTGTTGTCCCCAGTCCTTTTCTGTACTACGGCGTGCACGATGTAGTATCCACCTTTCATGGATGGCAGGCATATACAGCGCAAAACGCCAACCTCACTGATCGGGGATATTTCATTGAACATTATGTTCCGAATGTAGCCTTCATCTCTGAAGCGGCGGCCCTTGCTAAGCTGGTGTTCTCATCGCATGCCGGATGATCGGAGATACTGAAGAATTTGCTCTTCGGTGGGCACTGCAGCCTGCCTCGGACTTCGCACCCAGCTATCAGTCAATCCTAGAAATCATCCAGGTGCTGCCCAGGACACGCCATCGTCGACAGATTCCAACAAAACGTGCTCCGAAGCGGCACTCAGTCCGGCCGGGTTGGGCGCGCAGTACCCTACCAGTGAGCTTCCAGCGTGGTACGCGAGGTGGCAGCACAGGAAAATGAAAAAGGCGGATTCCCCCCCCCGTGTTTAGTCTTGTTCCAGAACCACTGAATCCACCAATATTTTCTTGTTTTCCAGCTTTCCCATGATGGCAGATATCCTGAGCTCATGTTAAAAGTAATATAACACCAAATATTCGAGCACCCATAAGTGCCAGCCAATGCGTAACAGTCATGGGCCTGTGGGATAGCAATTTCTACAAGATTATGTACATTATTTGTGTTTGCACGTAGTGTTAATATTATATGTGACCTCTTTACAAGGATTAAGCTGAAATATCTTATTCTGGTTCATAAATTTTCTTCCAAAACTGCACCTACAGCACACCTCGTCGGTCGGGCACTACTGAAAGAACTTTTGTCCGCTAAAATGTCGTCATTCTTTGACTTCAGCCTAGCCACACAGCTTACTGGGACAGCAAGCTTCCTTGAAGGGGTGAGTATTACAGGAAAAGAAGATCATAGACACTGATCATGAGAGAAAAAAGCAGAAGCGAAAAAATAAAGAGGTGGCTAGTACAACCAGTGTCTGGCTTCACTACTGTATTCTGCTTGGTCATTATGTGAAACGATCAGCACAAAATTTGACCACTGCTATTTAGCATTCCAAGCTACATTAAAGTGGGCCATAGCAGACAAGAGTTGTGGCCTGGGAAGTTAATGATTTCATAACTAATGCCAAGAACATGACACTAAAATTTTGTTTTTGTTTTTTTCAGAGAACAATTCAGATGCGGTAATACAGTTGGATCAGACTGACTTTTTTGCGTCATTTTGAAGGTTTATTAGCTTGGGAAACAGAATAAGCCATTTGTGTGACCTTGTATTTCAGCCTTGTCAAATATTGTTGACAAAATACTTTCGTGAGTAATGTGCAATGGTGATGGAGGTGTTCAGCACACAGTGGTCCTGAAATTCATTCTACCACTCCAATAAAATCTAGCCAGTAAGTAGCATCAAAATAATATGCAACATTTTAATTATCATACAGTGCTTTTTCACATAGTGCTAATTTGAAGCATGAGGCAGCCTAAAGTGTTGTGCCGGCAGAGGCACGCAGGCAGGCACACCAGTCATGGGCTGAGCTGCCCACAGCTGGCCGGAACTTGTAACGACTACCTCGACTGGGATCCAGCAGCTGGAAGGAGTCTGCATCTGGGCAGGCCAGCACCAACCAGCCCGCAATACAGCTCTGCTTGCAGGGTTGACGTTTGAACTGAAAAGAAGCCCTTTGATTAGCTAATGTCGAGATAATTTTGGCACTCACTGTCTGTCATTTTGACAGAACAGCAAAAAATCACTGAACCTTCGCCCCTTGTCATGCGAGATGCAAAAAAAAAGGGGGGGATGGAGAGGAGTGCGGTGTCCCTTTAGGTGTAAGTGGGTTTATGCACAGCAACTAATAGAGGGGAAGCAAATAACATCTCTGCATCAAGCACCTGGACCAATTTCGTATGCCATAAAATGCCTTACAGAAGTGTAAAACGTTGGGCTAGTTAGTGATATATTGAAAAACAACTTGAAATGAAGTCTTGAATAAATGTTTAGTTTAAAGTTAGCGCACATGACCTGGTTTTCCTTCTTAGCCCTGTGTGTCTGCGCTAAGCTGTTTGCCTAACATTTCTACAATGACCTTTGCCAATGCTCTCAACGATGCATCTTCAACTGGCACCTTCAACTTCAGCATCTTCAACTGGCTGCAGTGTATTGCCAGCATTGCTAAAGGCTTCATCTGAAGCCCACAGCATGGTTCATACATTTATATGACACAAGCATTCTTCTAGTGTAGCTCAAGTATCTCTGAAAAGTGTGCAACAGTGGTTCACTAAGAATGATCAGAAAGAACATAAAAGAAATGCACAGACTGCAGTGGCTGATACATACTGTGCAGACTGCAGTGGTATTATGTTGCCTTTTAATGTTCAGTAGCTTATCGCATGAAACAAAGCACAAGCCTACAACTTCAATGTTTGGCTGTAATGCATTGAAACTAAGGGATCTGCTGTGCATTTAAGCTTGGATGCCACCCAGAAAAGCATTCGCGCTGTATCAGATTTACACTGTCAATATTACAACATCGGAACAATGTTATTGGTGGAAATGAACAGTAAACTACAGCATATTTATTTATTTAAAGATACTGTAGGCCATAACAAGGCTCTCACAGAAGTGGGCAAATCCACTAAAGTGATCGCATATGTTATAATGCAGCAGGTCAAACATACAAGAAAGGGAACTTGTGCACTGCAATATAAATGATAGTGACAATGCAAATAGAAGCACAAATATAGCATTTAGTAAGAAGGGTAATGAATTTTTTTTAGAGCTATAGACAAGTGCACTGCTAGAGTTAGTTCCTTTTATGGCACTGAAAAAATGAGAGGGAAGCCACCAGAAACCATGTGTGTACAAGAATGTGAACCAGTTACAATTAAAAGCATTGAAAAACTGAACAGTCATGTGTAGATCATTTAAAGCCTAGCATCTCAAGTTAGCAATATACCAACTGCATACCTAACACTGATTTCTACATGGAGCTTGCATATAAATATTTACGTTAATAAGTTCAACACAGCCAGTGCTTTACAATTTATGATCAAAATATTTGGTGCCACTGTGAGGAAGCTGTGTGAAGGAGTGACCCACTTAAGGAAATTTTTGTAATGGTACCACTCACATCAGAACGCTCTTTGGCCAATAGGGACTTGGGAGAGTAGAAGACCAAGGAATTTCCTCGCAGCTCAACCCAGTATCGCAGCCATGAAGACATCTGCAGAGGAGGCAAAAAAAAAAAAAGATTTTTATGCGCCAAAGCACCATTCTGGGCTATGCAATATGCCGTAGTGGAGGGCGCCGGATTATTTTTACCACCCAGGGTTTAATGCACACAGCATTAAACATGCACACCACAATGCACACAGGTACTTTTGCACTTTGCCTCCATCAAAATTCAGCTGCCGCAGCTGGAATTAAATCCCTTAACCTCACTATCAACAGCTGAACACCATGGCCACTGGTCCACCATGATGGGTGCAAGGGAGAGAAAGAGTGCTGAATGCAGCAAGGTCGTTTATTTAAAACCGTACGGTACAATTCTGAGGCTGTGGGCTATGCATTTTCACAACAAATAAAAAGAAAAGACTAAAAAGAATTGCAAATTCACCCTTTTGAAGATATTTCATACTTTGAAATACCTTGTCATGGCAAAATTATGCCACAGCATTTTTTGAAACTGAATTTAGCAATCTAAACACATCAATGCTATAGCCCGTGTCACTCAAGCTAACTTTCTTTAGTCTTCCTTTACTGAAATACAGAGGGAATATAAAAAGGTTCAGTTCTTTGAAAGGTCAATAAATTCAACTCTAAACATTTCATTTCTCCTTTGAAATTAAATAATTGGGCTCCTCACAATTCTCATTTTCTTGAAATCTGCTTTCTTCAGCCAAGAAACTTGCAATTAAATTGATGTATTTATATTTCACACCACACTATCTCAATAGTGATGTCAAGCATGGTGATTTCTAAATGCAGCTCATGACTGGACTGGCCACCTGTTGACACCACAGGAAGCTCCTTTTTCCTTATTCTCAACGTTCTAGTGCTTTGCATTCTGTTATTAGAACAAAACAAAAAACTGCTCCAAGCCACAAAGTATCTTGCTTCATCATTTTTTTCGTGTTGTTATTTCATACAAACAATTTATGAGCCTTGTCTAATCACCTTGCTTGTTGCAGAGTTGTCATAGATTGTTGAGCATGTTATTTTTTGGTGAACTGCCATATGTGCTTAACAGTGGCACTATTTCTCTCACAACAAAGCTCTGCTTTTGGTGAGAACTGCACACTTGAAATACTTGAAGGCAACCTATTGATCTAATCTGACTTCATATTGGGCTTATAGTCACTTTAAGTGCTCGACTGTTGCACACATACACACAAGACACCACATTGAGCATTGCTCAGGACTGCTCGTAACGCATGCCCAAAAGCTAAAATTTTCTTGATGCAATTTACATGTAATCAATAAGCAGTGTGCATATTTGTAAGTGCCAGCATTGTGCTACTGAAAAAGCCTGGCGGCACAACCGTGGCACGAACTGATCCAGTAGCGACAGCACCAGTCTGGACCTCAAAAGCAAGCTCGAGCTCTAAATGCACGCGGCAGCCGATCGCTGAGGCTGCCCAAGCCTCTTCATCGTTGTTGGTGCTCTGTTGTCTTCTTCACTGCAACTTCCCTGGCGACTCAAGGCGAGGAGATGACGAGGGGGTCGTAGTATGGCTTTAGCCGGCTGACACGAACAATTTCGTGGTCCCGACAGTGGGGATCCGAAGAGGGGGTCACTGGCTCGACAGTATAGTTCATAGGTGACGTACGCTCCAAGACATGGTAAGGGCCGAGGTACTTAACCACAAACTGGGATGCAGCCGGCACAGGCAGCCAGACGAGCGAGTCAGTGGGAAAGTCATGGGCGGACTGGCCGTGGTCACTCGCATATGTGCGGAGGCCTTGAGTGGTACTCGTCAACGAGCGAGCCAGCTGGCAGCGCTGCTTAGTATGACAGGCAACGTCAGAGAGGAAAGTGCATTCCAAGCTGTTGGGGTGGTAGGGAATGATGGTATCCAGGAGTCAAGAAGGTTCATCGCCGCATAAAAGAAAGAACGGAGAAAAACCGGCTGAGGCTCAAGAAGCAGTATTGTATGCATAAGTAACGAATGGAGGTACTTGATCCCAAATGGAGGCGTCGGAGGAAATGTACATGGCGAGCATGTCACCAAGGGTCCGGTTGAATCGTTCAGTGAGGCTGCTGGTTTGGGGATGGTAGGCAGTGGTCTTCCGATGAACTGCGTGGCACGCATCCGTAGCTTGTAAACAGCTTCAGATAAGAAAACACGGCCGTGGTCGCTGAGGAATTCCCGAGGGGCTCTGTGAAGCAGGATGAAATGATGAAGGAGGAAGGATGCGACGTTGCGAGCACTAGCCGAGGGCAGGGCTGCCGTCTCCACGCACCTAGTAAGGTGGCCCACGGCAAGTATAATCCAACGATTCCCGGCAGGCGTGGACGGAAGGGACCATACAGATCGATGCCCACGCAATCGAAGAGGCGAGCTGGGCAAGGCAATGGCTGTAACGGGCTGGGGGAGGGTCGAGGAGTGGACTTGCGCGTCTGACAGGCAGTGCATGAGTGTATATAATGGCGAACAAAATCATACATCCCACGCCAGTTGTATCGCTGGCGCAGACGTTCGTAGGTTTTCAGCAATCCAGCATGAGCACTTTGTGGGTCAGAATGGTGAAGCGTACAAACTTCAGAGCGAAGTTGGCGAGAAATAACCAAGAGCCATTTGCGGGTGATAGCTGCGGCGATATAGTAGAGAGTCGCGAATCGTGAAATGAGAAGCTTGACGATGAAGGGCCCGAGGGAATGAAGCCGTAGACTGCGCACTGAGGACATCGGGGAGTGAAGAAATCCATGGATCTCGACGCTGTTATATTGGGAGGTCCGTGGCAGTGAGCGCAGCCAGCGTCAAGGTGGACAATGACGAAAAGGGCATAGGAGATGGCAGAGTGAGCGTAACAAGGCGTCAGCGCCGAAATGTTTGTGGCCCTACCGATATATGACGTTAATGTCGTATTCCTGAAGACGAAGGGCCCAGCGGCCGAGGCGTCCAGAAGGGTCTTCGAGGGCAGCCAACCAGCAGAGTGCATGGTCGTCAGTAACAATGTTGAGGGGATGGCCATTTAGGTAAGGACAAAATTTTGTTAATACCCACACTAAGGCGAGGCACTCCTTTTCCGTAACGGTGTAATTAGATTCTGTTTTTGTGAGCGTACGACTGGCGTAAGCAACAACGCATTCGGAAAAGCCAGCCTTATGCTGGGCAAGGATGGCTCCGAGGTCTACACCGCTGGCGTCGGTGTGCAACTCACTTGGTGCACTGGGGTCGTAATGGCGCAGGATCGGTGGTGAAGTCGGAAGATGACGAAGCGTAGCGAAAGCATCGTCGCAGGCTGAGTTCCAAGTAGACAGGTCAGCGGGCCAATTCAGGAGCTTCGTAAGCGGTGCGATGATAGAAGCGAAGTTGTGCACAAAGCGACAAAAATATGAGCACAGGCCCACGAAGCTTTGGAGCTCCTTACCAGAAGTCGGTTTGGGAAAGTTGGTGACAGCATGGAGCTGCTCCGGATCAGGCAGGATGCCATCTTTGGAGATGACATAGCCAAGTATGGGCAGTTTGCGGGCGCCAAGTATGGGCAGTTTGCGGGCGCCAAGTCGACATTTCTTGAGGTTAAGTTGGAGACCAGCATCTGTGAGACAGCTCAGTATCTTGTGCAAGCGTGCGAGAGGTGTCAGAAAATCAGGCGAAAAAATGACATTGTCTAAATAGCATAGGCAAATGTGCCACTTTAGTCCATGCAAGATGTTGTCCATCATGCGCTCAAACGTAGCGGGAGCGTTACAGAGGCCAAGTGGCATCACACTGAACTCATAGAGGCCATCCAAGAAGACAAAAGCTATTTTTGGGCGGTCAGACTCAGCCATTGGAATTTGCCAATAGCCGGAACGGAGATCCAGGGAGGAGAAATTGGCTCCTTGCAAACAGTCGAGAGCGTCGTCATTATGGGGTAGTGAGTAGACGTCTTTGCGCGTAATTTTGTTAAGACGACGATGATCAACACAAAACCAAAATCGAACCATCCTTCTTTTCGACGAGCACGACGGGAGACGACCACGGACTAGAAAAGGACTGAATAACGCTGCAGTGCATGTCGTCAACCTGCTCAGCAATGACGCAGCGCTCTGGAGGCAACACACGGTAGAGGTGCTGGTGGAGAGGGGTAAGAGTTCCGGTATCAATGTGGTGAACGACAGGTCGCGCGGCCCAAGGAAGTTGTCTGGTGGTCAAAGGAAGAGCAGAACTTGTGAAGCAGGGCAAGGAGCTTCTCGCGGTGAGCTGGGTCGAGGTCGCTGGCCACTGAGCGGTGAAACGTTTCCTGGGAGAGCAGGTCGGAGACAGCGCTAGGCGGCGTGAGGGTGGCAATGGAGGTACCTTCGCAAAGAGTGTCATCGTCGAAGGGCATGAGCAGGTCAAGGTGTTCAATGTGTCCATGACATTCTCTACGGAGAGGTGAACTGACAGGGCGAGGGATTCGATACGACGAGTTCAGTGTCACCGTGGCGAATGTCGAGGACGGAAAATGGAAGAAGATGTCAGTGAGAAGCGAGGATGGGCAAAGGTGTGAAGAGTACAGTCTCGCTGGAACCAGAGGTGGCGGACACAGGAACGAGCACAGCACTGGCGGGGGGAACATCGGTTTCCGCGTCGACAAGTTTGGTACCAGAGCGAGACGGCGGGTCGTCAGCGAGCACGGAGAATGCAACATGAGCACAGGGACAGTCTATGACGGCATGATGGTGGGATAGAAAATCCCAGCCAAGGATGAGGTCATAAGCTGAGCACTAAGAATTCAACGACATATAAAACGTCCGCAACAACGATACGTGCTATGCAAGCAGCGGAAGGATGAACGATCTCAGCGCTAGCGCTGCAAAGAGATAGTCCCGAAGGTGTGGTGGTGACTTTACGCTGCGAACGACAGAAGATTTCGGCTATAACAGAAACGGTAGCACCAGTGTACACAAGCGCAAGTGCTCGAACGCCGTCAACTAACACATCTAAAAAGTTCGGTGGGGAAAGGCGAGGACTGTAGCTGGCCGAAGTGTGCGCAGTTCGTGCCCCAGGGACTGCGGCACTTAGTTTTCTGGTTCCACGGAGATGCTGCGACGCCGCATGGGTGACAAGAAGCGACGGCGAGGGGAAGGTGAACGGTGCAAAGCGAACGGCTAGCGGCCGAGAGCACAGTCAGAAGAGGGCGCTGGAGGTGATGGTCCTGAAGGCAGGAGAAAGGTGAGGTACGACTGGAAGTAGTCCGGCAGAGGTGGCACAGGTGCAGGCAGTGTACGGCGACAGAGGCGCGCAACGTGGCCCGGTAGACTGCAAGCCTAGCAAATCGGCCAATTATCAGCCGTGCGTCAACGGTTGTGGGAAGCCGGCGCAGGACGGAATCACGGAGCAACAGGCAGAGGCACTGGTGTGGGAACGTATGCCAAGGTCTGCGGCCGCGATGGGCGTTCGGTGACTTCGGTGAAGCTTTCGGTGACCACATCTTCAATGTAGGCGGTGAAGCTTTCACCCGCATGCAGAGCCCGAATGCGTAAACATTGCTCAGTGCAAAGTTTCCGTACTGTGGGATGGCCAAAAACTTCTGCAAATGTAGTCTTGAAATTAGCCCAAATTGGAATATCAGCCTCTTGGTTCCGGAACCAGAGGTTTATGACATTGCTCAGATAAAAGATGACGTCGTTGAGATTCAAGCGGTCGTCCCAGCTGTTATGGTGGCTCACCCGCTTGCCAGTCTACAACATCCCGATTGCAGTGCCCGTTGAAAATGACGGGGTCTCGGTGCCGGACGGCAGCGGAGCAGACGACGGGCTGTGATGGGGCTGTCTGCTGTTGGCTGCTCTCGTTCGTCGCCATTGGAATCATGCGGCTGCAGAGCTCCACTTTGATAGTGTACAAGGCAAACCCCGCACACTCCACCAAGTGAAGAGCGGTTTAATGGAACGCTGAAAGGGCTGGCAGCGTAACCATGGCACAAACTGATCCAGTAGCGGCGGCACCAGTCCGGACCTCAAGAGCGAGCTCGAGTTCTAAACATGCGTGGCAGCCGGTTGCCGAGGCTGCCCAAACCTCTTCGTCGTTGGTGTTGGCACACTGTCGTCTTCTTCATTGCAACACTTTCAAAATCATGTATTTTTCGAACACCCAAAGTCATTACATGAAAAAAAAAAAACTAAGAGTGGATTTAAGCTTTGCCACACTCACTGAAACTGTGCCGACTTTCCACAAAAATGGCAATCGGAAATTGGGGGAGCTAACCTTCATGCGGAGCCGACGTATCTATGGGGTGTGAGGCCTCCAAATGCTGCTTTTAACTGTGACTGCGTCGTTGCGCAGCCGGTGACCCCATGACAACTGCTAGGCGTACGTACCGTGCGCCCAGCGCCATCCCGCGTCAGGCATCAGAAAGGGGCACCCACCTCAGCCAGCTCCCCTTCATGCTCATGCCGTCGCGACTGTTTAGTGAATTTCACGCAAAGAGCGGCTGCGGCAGCTGCAGTCAGTTCAGGCTTGTTCCGCAGAAGTCAAGGGAGACGCGCACCCACCGATTAGAGAGATTTAACATAGCGCAATCCATTTCCGCGGGGAGTCACTGCGCATGTGCAGATCGCCCTGAGGACGCTACAAGGTGCCATACGCTGGCTAGCTCTTTGCACGCCTGCCCTGTCAGGATCAATCGGCGTGTGCACACTGGCGGCGAGTAGAAGCGGATCGGCGCATGCACACCGCAAGTAGCGCGGCTGCAGACACTTGGCAGATACAGATCTGGGCGGCGCCACGCTTCCGCTTGCTCATGTCTGTTGCCCGAGCGAGAGCGCAGGCAGGCGGCCCAGTGTCGGGGCTTATATATATATAGGTTGCGCGCTTGTCGCGGTCCCATACCAGATGAGGCACACTGAATCGAAACCACAGGCAGCAATGGTTCCAGAAACATTGTTTTGCTTGAGATGAATACTTCAATATTTAGATATCAAAAATTTTGATCGAGTCGAACACTGTAGTATTCAACCAAACATTCGAAATTATTGAATGTTCACACATGCCTAGTCGACAGTATGAGACGAATTACACAGTAAGCAAGCACAAAGAAAACGAACAAAAAAGAGAGTTCATGATATTACAATTCATGAAATCAAAACAAAATGTCAGCAAAATGTGCACTGGATATTGAAAAAATGACAACATTAAGAAATGAAGAACAATAATTTGATAGAGTTATACAAACATAGTTTCTAGTTCCTGAAATGCACCATTAGCAGTTGCCTGAATTAAGCGGGTCTCTTTCAATGACTATGGAATTCGGTAGCCCACTCCATAATGTAATGTTGACGGATAGAAAGAATTTATTAAAGGTGTTTGTAAAACCGTGTAGGCGTTGTACATTCAAAGAATTAAATAGTCAGAGTGAAGTGAGAAGCGGCAATTGCAAGCTAGAGTTTCTTAACAGTGGAATGTTATAGTAATACAATTTATGAAACAAAGTTTGAAATTTTGTGCTGAAGTGCCAGGGGCTAAAGGTTGAGGGATGTCAATATTGTTAACACTGTGGTGTCTGTCATACTCCAATGTGATGAAATGGGCCGCGTGATTGTGAATGCCTTCAAGCTGATTGATAAAATGAGTCCCAGATCACCGAGGCATATTCGAGTTTAGAATGAATGAAGGTTTCATAGGCGAGTTTACGAATGGAAGGGGGTGAAAAGGCGAGGGGTATTCTGATGAAACCAAGTGACTTGGAAGTGTCTGTAAAAAGTTTTTCAATGTACTCTGACTAGGTTAGTTTGTTGTTCACAATGATGCCAAGATAGAATTATGATTCTGCTTCTGAGAGTGATGTAGAATTTAATGAGTATGGATAGCTGAGGTTACTGTGCCTTCTTGATACCCATATGCATCAACTTACATCTGAAAATATTAAATTGCATTAACCATGTAGAACACCAAGTTTCTATAAGATTTAAATCGCGTTGGAGTACAGACTGATCACTGTTAGTAGATATGCAATGATAGAGAATGCAGGAGTCCAAAAAAAAACATGGATACAAGGTGAAATGGTGTTAGGAAGATCGTTACTAAATATCAGAAAACGAAGCGGTCCCAACACCGACCCCTGAGGGACACCAGAAATGACTATGGTAATTCCAGAATTACGACTGTCAATAACAGTGTATTGTGAGAGATCGCGACGAGAGCAGTCCATCCATGATAAGATTAAAGGGTCAATGTGTAGGCACGACAGTTTAGTCATTAAAAGCTGATGTGGAATACAGTCAAAGGCTTTGAAAAAGCATGGGCGGATGACAGTTTCAAAAGAAGAATCAAGGTTTAAGAGAAGGTCTGTGGTGAATTTATAAAGTTGGGAATCAAATGAATAGCCTGATCTGAAACCATGCTGTTTGTCGTAAATTAAATAATTTTTGTCAAGGTGTAATGCCATCAGCGAGTATAGTATTATGTGCACTAATACCTTGCATGGAATGGATGTTAGGGAAATGGGGCAGTAATTCCAGAGAGATTGGAGCGAATGCCTGCCTTGGGTTACTCTGCTAACTTTCCAATCATTGAAATCATTGAACAGACAATTTCTACACTTCTCCACAACTTCCTGATTTCCTGCTCAAAAGGTCCACTGACATCTATGGAACCCCTCGAGTAACACACAAAGATCTTCCTCCTGGCTTCGCCACAACAAAACTGAAGAAAGGCGAGACGCTTGCCTTTCAAGACGGAAGTGTTTGGCATTACAGTGGATAGACAAAGTTGGTCACGATTTTGTCCACTGCACACAGTGCGGAAATGGCGCCATTTATTGACAAGATGTAGAACCAGACCATAAAGCCTGAAGCGATCATGGATTATATCCACACAATGGGAGGCATCGACAGGACCGACCAGATGCTGTCGAGCTACTCGGTACCAAGAAAGCGAAAGATTTCCTACAAGGTTTTCCAGCACTTTCATGATTTTTCATGAGGCGACTTATAATTCGTTCATCCTCTACCAGAAAGAAGAAGAAAGAGCAACCCATCTAGAGTACTGGCTGCAACTTGTTGACGAGATCGTCAGTAAGTACTCAGGGAACTGCACTGCAAAGAAGAAAGGGCGCCCTGGATGTCCTCTGAATTTGAAACAGCTTACTGAGCGCCACTTCCCATCGTGCATCCCGCCGATGGAAAAAAATAAGAGCCGACACGCCGCTACTTCATCTGCTACTTGTAGTGAAGAGACAGCAGTGGCAAGAACATTCGCAAGGAAACAAAGATCTGGTGTATGTGGTGCGAGAAGGCCTTGTGCGGAGTGCCGTGTTTTGGGCATTACCACACTGTTAGTAGTCTGCAGTAGTTTGGAGATCAATGGATGAAGAGTCCATCTTGCGCAGTGCTATTCAATCGCAAGCCTTTCGTTCAGTTCATCAGTAGACACATAAATGTCATATAAAGCTTTATTCTGTGGGATAAAATTTTTTCGCACATATTTTTGTGTTTTAATCATGCTGTTGAAGAACTTTGTGTAATAAAAGAAATAAGCCATTTTGGTACTTTTTCTTTTTTTTTTTTTTCAAAAGCACTGAAGGGGTTAATATCAACATGAGTGCAGAAAAAGCAATTTCAAGTGCAGCACTGTCTACCCCCTGTGGAAATTCCACATTTCGTGTAGCTACTGGAACCTGAGAAGTCAAATCTGGACTTAGGTTAGCAAAAACAGGCATTGAACCATTTTACCATGCTTGCATTGACTATGTCTGAAAAAGCATGTTCAGTAAGTGCCCTATCAAGAGCACAATTTACTACTGCATTTCATATAACTGGTTACAGTGCTCCACAAGCAGCGTCCACAACAAAGGCTGAAACTGAAGGCAAACAAAATGTGCTTGAGGTGCTGTGAATGGTAGTCTCCCCTAGAAGGTTACTTCAGAAGCCTTGCAAAGGGTGGCTTTGTAGCATAGCTGTGGAATGTGTGGCTCGCTCACAATGAACCCTTGAGCATTTTATATCAGATGAAGTGCATTTTTCATCTTATTTTGTGCTCAGGCACTTTATATTGGTGCGTTCGTGTGCACGAGCATCATGAGCGTATGCAATATATACCAACGATTTCGCCAAGCATCAACATGACAACCCCGATCTCTGCGACGTCATTCGTTATCTTGAAGGTGCCACCAGGAGAGTTCCTAAAGCCTTCAGGCACACTTTGTCGTCTCTCTCTATATGTAACGGTGTTCTCTTCAAGAAGAATTTCGCTGCCAACAGTAGGCAACAGTTTCTGGTCGTCCCGTGAACCTACGCAACAAAATTCCTCACGCCTGCCATGACAAACCAGCTTCCGGCCATCTGTTACTAGAACACAAGCCAGAATTTAAGACAAGTACTACTGGCCTCGCCTGGGTCCTGACGTTGCGAATTATGTCCGCACTTGCCGGGATAGCCAGCGCCGCAAGGTTCCACCAGTGAAGCCAGCCGGATTCCTCAAGCCCATTAAGCCGCCTTCGCAAGCATTTCAACAAGCCGGCATGGACTTGCTCGCACCCTTTCCTACATCAGGCTCCGGAAAAAGGTGGATAATAGTAGCCACTGATTATCTCACGCGTTATGCAGAGACAGCATCTCTTCAAAGTAGCACTGCCATCGAAGTGCCCAGTTCTTTGTTCATTAAATCGTCTTACATCATGGTGCTCCACAAGTTCTGATTAAGGACAGAGGGGCTGCCTTTTCTTTTGAGCTCCTGCACCATATTCTAGTTTTCAGTCACATCAGTCACTGTAGGACGACTTCTTATCATCCCCAAACTAACGACTGACGGAACGTCTAAACAAGACACTTGCAGACATGCTTTCAATGTACGTGGACGTGGAACATTACACCTGGGATGACGTCCTACCCTACATCATGTTCGCATACAATACAGCCATACAAGAAACAACCAACATGACACTCTTTAGCCTAGTTTATGGACGTCAGGTGACAACAACACTCGATGCCATGCTGCTTCATGCAAACGACCACCCAAATGACGATGCTGCATCCTTCTTACAACGCACCGAAGCTGCCCGCCAACTCACAAGGCTTCGAGTTCAGGACCAACAGGGCCAGGACGCGCAATGCTACACCCTAAGGAGGCGGCATGTTGAATACCCCCCGGGTGATCTTGTCTGGGTTTGGTCCTCAATACAATGACGCAGACTGAGAGAAAAGCTCTTGCGTCGCTATTTCGGTCCATACCGAAATGTGCAATGCCTTGGAGCCATGAATTATGAGGTCGTCCCTCAAGAGACTCAACAGTCCACATGGTTCGCCTGAAGCCCTACTACGCAAGGACACCCTAACTCTTCTCAAGACCCCCTGCTTTCATTTCAGCATCATGTCAATGCTTTCGGAGGGGAGGGGTTAATGACGCCAGTGCTCGTGCAGACAAATGCGGCAATCAAGAAGAGAAAGAAATGTTTTGGAAGTGCACGTCCAGGACTGCACTGCTCTTGACTACGCCTCGGCCGCTTAACACCAATGTGACATTACTAAATCTTTCTGCATTATATATTGGTTATTTGGCTATCCTGCTCCACATTGTGGCTGTAGAAAATCATAAAAATGCAATCAAAAATGTGAAAATAAAAAACGGCAACACTAGACACGAATTGTGTAAGTGGCATAGTACAGTAAAACCTCGTTAATTCGAAATCGCTTAATTCGAACTTCCGGTTAATTCGAACTGACGGCCGGGTCCCGGCAAAGCCCTGTGTATTTCAATGGGTCAAAACTCCCGATAATTCGAATATGCCGGTATCCACGTCGGTTAATTCGAACTAGGCGCCGATGGCTGGCATTGCTCCTCGCATATAGAAGTCACCTCGTAGCAAATACAATGCGCTGAAAATTTTAAAAAATGCAGAATGATGAGAAAAAAAATAAGCCAGCACGCATGCCAGCACGCACGAGGTGAGACGTGAATTTCGTTGCCCGAACCAACCCTCCGGTGCATGCCGCAGCAGGTTTTCGCTGCCGGAGCGTCGAAGCATTGGCTTGTTTATTTTTGGCTGACGCGCGGTCACACGGGTAGCCACCCTACCGCGGGCGCCGCCTATGCTCCGGCCACGGTGGCTCCGGTGCAAGCCATTGCAGCAGGTCAACTAAAGGACTACCTTGCCGATTACTCGCTCAGCGATGTGTTCAATGCAGATGAAACTGCGCTTTATTTTAAGTTGCTGCCGAACAAGACTGTCAGTTACAAAGGCGACACGTGTTCAGGCAGGAAGAGAAGCAAGGAAAGAGTGACGGTGTTGGTGTGCGCAAACGCGACTGGCACGGAACGGTGCCGCTTGCTAGTTAAAGGCAAAGCAGCGAAGCCTCGCTGCTTTAAAGGGCTAAAAACTCTTCCTGTTGATTATACTTTCAACAGAAAGTCGTGGATGACACGAGCAATTTTCACGGATTGGCTGCGCACACTCGACAGGAAGTTCGCGGCACAGAACAGGAATGTTCTGTTGTTCGTCGACAACTGTTCAGCCCATTGCGACATCAGCGGACTGAAGGCGATCCGTCTGGCATTTCTGCCGAATAACACTACGGCTGTGCTGCAGCCTATGGACCTTGGGGTTATTAAAAACCTCAAAACACTGTACAGGCACCACCTCCTAGAGCGAATTCTTGTGTGTATGGACAGCGGCAAATCGTACGACGTCAATCTCCTCGGAGCCTGCCACATGCTGGCAACACCATGGAATGCTGTCAAGGCGGACACAGTCGCGAACTGTTATCGAAAGTGCGGCTTCATTGAAGGCCCAGAAGCCTGCAGCACGGCAGAGCTGGATGCTCAGTGTGATGACTCCGTCACGCTGCACCCTGCCTACGCTGCTTTATCGGAGGGTGTTGACTTCCAGAGCTTCGTAGACGTTGACAGCGGCGTGGAGACATTGGGGCCGTTAAGCGATGCCGAGATTATTGAAGCGGCCTGCGGTGACCAGATGCCGCACAACTCCGGCGCGGCGAGCACAGCTGACAGCGACGACAAGTCTGACAGAGGCGACGATCCATTGCCACCCCCGAGTGCATGTGAAACAGCGTCAGCACTCGATCTGGCTGCGCGCTACTTCTCCGCCGATGATAATTCGGACGCTGCGTTGGAGCTGTTGGGCAAGTTGCAGACGATGCTTGTCGAGTCACGGCAAAGAAAACGAAAACAAATGCGCATCACCGATTATTTTTCTCTTTGATATGCTTTGCCAATCTGCTGTTAATAAACATGTTTTCGAAGCATAGTGTCATATTTAATCATTAAGCTTGCTGCTTACGCGAATGCATTTTGATGTTAGCTCCAACCGCATAAACAAATTAACTTTATTTCCTTCGACATTCGGGCTCTATGATTTTAATTCGCGCAATCGCCCGCCGCAAATGTGTAGTAGCGCGTAGTAAGAGATAACGATCTCAGATATGCCTGTTTTAGCTTCGGCCCGTGCTGCCGGGCGTGATGGCCGCTTTTTTTAGCGCCCGCTCGTTAATTCAAACTCCGCTTAATTCGAACAATTTTCCGGTCCCCCTCGAGTTCGAATTAACGAGGTATTACTGTACAGCATTCAGTGATGCACGGCACAGAATCTCATTCACAAACAAAACACAGATTTCAGAGGTCACTTTTCGAGCACATAGCCTGAATCTCACTCTGTGGCACACTAACAATTCTTGAGTGTCAGATTTTTATGATTTTCACATTTTCAACTGCGCTTGCGTGGTTTATCCTAGCCATAATATATGTATGCGGCAGGATAGCAAAGTAGTCAATCACAATGCAGAAGGAACTAATTTTGGAGCATCAACACACAAACGACAATTAAAAATGGCGAGCACTTCATTTGCTAGGAAACAAACCATGGCCTGTGATGTGCGAGCTAAACATTCTACCATTACACCACAAAGCCACAAACTGCAGGTCTGCTTAAGCAATGATGGCAGGCTAACATTCCTAGCATCCCAAGTGGCTTAATCCCCCCCCTTTTATTGGCTTCAACTTCAGTGCCTCAGCATATAGCCATTGTGGACACATACTACCTGCAGAGCATTTTACCTTGGCACTGTCTTATGCCTACTGTGAATACCACTATGTATGCCATTGTTTTTATAGTCCCTTTATTCATCACTCTGTGTTGATAATGTTTGACTGCTAAGATAAGGTTGCACTTCAAAAATAAAATTCACAAAGCCTGAACTGTTCAGTTGCTTAAAATTTTACCAAAGTCATGCCTGACTGACAGTTAAAAACAGAATGTAGAAGGCCACTGAAGTTCAATGTACAGGAGAAGAACAAACTTAATTTCTATGGAATCTATGAGCACACCATTTAAAACACCACTAAAATGCAATTTTATGCCCTCTAAACTGAAAATAAGTCTTGGAGAGCTTAGAATGCTCTATGAAGTGGAGTCACATTTATGTAACCCTCTACTTCGTAACCTCGAAGAAATATTTACTCGAAAAGTAAGTGCAAGTTGAAAGGTCGGTCAGCCCTAATCGTCAGCACCTAGAATACAACAGTTATTTGCACATGAAAAAGCAAAACTTTCCAGGCTGTCTTGAGCACTGATCATATCCACAGAATGAAAGTCTTTTTCACCTCTTGCAGAAGACAGCACCAACTTGTTTGTTGATTAGAAAAGACTTGCCAAAGACACTGTGTGCTTCTGTACCTGCCAATCATTCAATAATAGATGGGTGCACAAAGTGAACAAGCACAGTGAACTAGAAAGGTGACCACAGACAATGAAGCAGCACTCACAGCAGGTCGACGTCCTTCTTTCAGTAGTGTTTTCCTACGCAGGCAGCCCTGGCAGCTAGCTGGCTGAGTTGTCAACTCTTCCTCCCACCTGGACAAATAAAAAGAGCAAAAGAACAACATGCAAGCCAAACTTGGTAGGCAAGAGTAAGAGTGCACGCAAGTGAATTTCTGTTAGCATTTTCATGATACACAAGTGCAGCTGCCACGCCAACTATAACTAATCCACCAAACACATCATAAAAGACAAATACAAAGCAAGGCTAAAAGAAGCCTAAAACAACTGCAAGAATACAATTCTATCTAGAGGGAATATAACACGTTAGCTATCAGAAAGTTCTCTCCTCGTTTTTGCACATCTTCTCGCTGCTACATACACTGCTGCCTCTCCTGTCCATCCACTGCTGTGGGTGGACAGCATTGTGGTATATTGGTAGCTTGTGGTATCATTCATTTTTCAGTGCAATCATACAGACAATGTTTATGGAACGCAACAATGTGAAAAAGGTCAATTTCATCACTGTCTTTGCATGCAGCCTGGCGTAAACATATGATTATAGTCAGTAACAACTCAATAATCAAGTGGCAAATTCCCCCCAAAAGAGGCCCTCCAGCCAACAGCGGGGACAGATTTTCATAATGCCTGGGGTAAGCCGTGGCTAATCTCCCATCATGCTAGGTTTATCCGTAGTTCATCCCCTGTCACAGTAGTGTTACAGGGAATTAACCACAGATTCACCAGGAGGTCATGAAAATTGGTTGAGGCCATTGGCTTGAGGGCATCCTTTGAGGTGCATTTGCCACTTCATTGCATCTGGCTATAGAGGTGTGCAAATATCAAATTTTTGGTTGTGAAGCAAATACAAAGAATAAAAAATGGTTGCAAATCAAATATAATATTTTTGACGTTTCAAATATATAGCTTCAAATATTACAGAATAGTTTTGAATATCAGTACCGGTAGTTCACACTAAAAACAAACTCTTCCACAAACAGCAACAATGAAAAGAAACTGATGTGTTGCAAATTTGTTTTCACCCATCATGATTTAGGTAGTATACCTGTAAGACCTTTCAAGCTTTAGATAAAGGAGGGGAAAATAATTTAGGAGCAGCAGTAATAACCTTTTTGTAGATTACATAATACTACCTTGTTTACAGTTCTTTGAACAATACAATTTTGTTTAGTGAACAAATTCTCATATGACACTTTGACTGCATGCTTATATGACAAAAGAGCATACTGAATGCTGGCATGATGCACTGTAAGGTGGCCAAATTCTTCGTCACTGGAGGAGTTACGTCAGCAATCGATCACTGGACGGGCAAGGCGCAGGGCAATGCTAGCGAAGCGCAACAAGAGAGCTTACGAAATAGATGCAAGAGTGACAGCTCGAGTTACTACACAAACGCGATCATCACATTTCACGCTCCATAGAGCACCTTAATGCAAAGCACTGGTTGTGTAATGCCGCTCCAGAAACACAGCATTCATATTGGTACATAGCCAACTTAGCTCTTGCGTGTCGATTTCACCCGTCTGCAAGCCCTGTGATGGGCCCTAGCACTGCTGCAAACCAAAGGTGCAAAACAAAACAAAACAAAACAGCGGCGAAAACGAGACCATGCCAACCACGTGGAGTGGTTGGCACGGTTTCGTTTCCCCTGCATGCAGGCTGCAATGTGCATTGTGCAGTTGCGCAGGCTGTCATCGACATTCATATTTCTCTCATCGGCAAAAATATGTAGTTTCTAGATGCAAAATGTGACGGGTGAAAGCAGTCACCGGGAAACAACTGCACCAATGCACGCACGGGACACAGCTTTGTCTGTTCCGCTATCCTCCACAAGCCCCGCTTCTGTGCACGTCTCTTATTGCTCTAATCAAAAACAAGAGGATCATTGGCACCCGTTCTCTTTCGTAGCCGGCATGCTCAGAGCCAGTCGTCGACTGCATTGTGGTACATAGCAATGACAAGCCACAGCGACTCTTCGTGGCCATTAGCACATTGGCTTTATGCAGGAGCAGGACTTAACATTACCACATAGGCGCTTTTCCCGCCTGCTGGCTGTTGGTTCTGTGAGGAAATGGCAAGTTAATTGACGTGACACGTGCGAGTTAGTTTAACTAGCGAGCGCTGATTGGATACACCGCAATGTTTGGCCGCAAGCTCAGATAAATAAGAATTTTGTAATTTCTGAGTGTTCAGGAGGTTTCAATGGTGAAAATGTGGTGCGAATTGAATAGCAAACACTAGTGGCAAACTATCTGAAACTTCGAATATTTGCGCACCCCTACATATGACACCTAATTCTGACTATGCGATTTACAGAATGTGCAATGTGTCTTGGAGAAAAGCAATAAGCCTTAAATATGCAAAGAAATTAAATTTCTTTGCCACAAATGAGTTTATGATAAGGTTACAACGGTGGATGCACATTTATGGCAGCAAGCAACACTGCCTGAAAGCACCTTGGGCTCCCAGTTATGCACGTGGCACATGCAGTGCCATTGTCACAAGGCTCCAATCTCTCGTACTAACCCATAGAGAGGTGCAGGAGGCTCCCAGAGCTCGAGAGCAGCTGGACGCCACAGGACAGCACCAGCACCTTCAGCTACACTGTCATCTAGAAGCAGGCGGCCCTTCTGCTCAGGAGTGGCTGCATCCCCCCAACCGCTGCACAAAAGACCCAATATATGTGGATACCACATCCCACAAATGTACCCATGAATGCAAACTAGTGACCAGGCTCAATATGAGCTTTAACAATGAACGACAGCGCTGAGTAATCAGCACTTATTTGCCATTCCATGCCTCTCATTTGGCCACTTGATAGCCACTAAAAGAAAACACAAAAATTTGCTGCAGTACAGCAGCTGCTAGGCTCCCTCTGCTTAAGCATCTTGGCCCTACCAGTCCGGCAGGTGAAGATACAGTAGGAATGCTGGGCACCTAAGGTGAATGTGAAGAAGATTACAGCCTTAACTGGCAAATGCCACTGAGCCATAGCCCTGCTGGTGCAAGTGTTGCTGAACAGCATAAAAAGAAAGAAACCTCTTTATCAAAGAGGACATATTTTTGCCACTACGTTTATAACTCTCTACATACAGGTAGGTGAATATAGAAGGAAAGAAATACCATGAGATGAGGAAGGTTTGGTTTGGTTAATGGGGGTTTAACATCCCAAAGCGACTTAGGCTATGAGAGACACCATAGTGAAGGGCTCCGGGAATTTCGACCACCTGGGGTTCTTTAACGTGCACTGACATCGCACAGTACACGGGCCTCTAGAATTACGCCTCCATCGAAATTCGACCACAGCAGCTGGGATCGAACCCGCGTCTTTCTGGCCAGCAGCCAAGCGCCATAACCACTCAGCCACCGCGGCGGCTTAGATGAGGAAGGGGAAAAGTAAAAACATACAGGATCGAACAAGTCAAGCATAGAAACAACATTGTACAGGAACTCTAAAAAGATGCAAGACATATCAGGAAATAACACCAGCAATGGACTATTGACCATTCACCTAAACTTAGTTTTGTGACAAGTGTGCAGTCCTGTTAAAATCTAACACTATATTATGACTTTACATGAATGAACAAATCTTTAGTTTGTTCCCATCTAGGTATGTGTGTCTCCTTCTAATGTACTCTAACAGCACAAAAATTTATTCCTTCAACCGACATTTTTTTTTCGAAAATGGTATCAAAATGGTGATTCAGTACCCATGCTGCCATCTGTACGCAAACCAAAAAAATGCTTTGATCAAGCCCTACTCACCTACCTGAACAGAGTGCCAAAAAAAGAAAAACACAACAAGTTGAACTCGTCATGAGCCAGAAATAACAGTGGGCTTATGATGAGCCTGGCTCGTCCAAGTCCGCTAGGAGGTTAACAGAGATTTTCAACACACTTTCCTCAACCAAATCTGCACAAATGCATTACACCCTTTCAGCATGAATTACTGTTGAAGTCGAAAAGCTATGAAATGAGCAGGACAATGCAGATCCCACAGAAATAGGCTCCACGGCAATACCGTACGATGTCCACATACTGTGAACAACTTACTTTTTTCGAGCTTCTTAGTTCGTGAATTCAACCGAAGTCGCAGTTTCAGATTACTTCACAACACCCAAACTGTGTGAAGAGGCAGAGCCTTAAAGTTGGAATGCTTGCTTCTTCCCTGTATGTCTGCAAGCTTTGTTAACACGCTAATGGTTGCTGTTTTTGAAAGAAGACACTTTTGGATGTAATTTGAACGTTTCCTGAATGCGGCAGCAGCAGCCAGGATGATCACTTTTGGTCATAAACTCATGTCGCTCACATAGAGCTCTCAAGTCTCTTGTGTTTGGTATTTCAAAGGCTCCAGAAATCTCACAAAGAAAGAAGCTTGACACAAAGACTTCAAAAAAAGCAAAATGAACAGAAACTTGGACAACAGCCTTCAGCATCCCCTCAACGAGTAAGGTGCAGGAGCGAAAAAGAGTAGTTTCCAATAACGACACATTCTCTATTGAAGCAGGCATGCTAAGGAGCAGACACCACAGCATTTTTCCACTTATAACTGTAGATAGAAACACCGTCCAGGGTCATTTTGCAGAATTCTCAGTTTACATTTTGACCAAACTATTTGTGGGTCAAGCTTTTCAAAAACGCAAAAATTAGGTCTTCACGAATATCAAGTTGCTTACAGTATTCTCCTCCTTCAATAAAGGTGTTATTTCCACCCTGAGACATGGAATCAATGAATATTTGCATTTCTTTCATTATGAAGACCTGCACAGAAAACTGATCATGTGGCTGATGTCTGTGTCATGGTGACGGCCTTTCCGACTCCCTTTGTACTCATGTCCAACTGGCCCAAAATTCTGCCGTTGTAAAATGCATAATGTGAGTTCTAGCCATCAAGACAGTGGCTGGAGAGAGAAAACACAGCAATGAGTAACCATGAATTGCGATAAACATGGCAAGTTCAACTCTTTCGCCACCGTCCCATTGGCTATCGAACATATACGATATCCAACGTTTTGAACATGCAGCCAAAAATTCAAGTCGGCACTCCTGAACAAGCTGCACCATTTAGTTCGTTTCTATAAAAACAACGTTTTGGATTTCGGTTTGGTTTTTTTTATTTTCTAACATGAGGGGGGCGTCCTGAAGGATGAAACTGACCGGACATAGTGGCCTAGGTCAGCAATCATGGTATCGATTTCACTGCGCGCTCCTCAAAAGTGAAAGGCTACACTGAGCGCTTCAGCCACTATCGATGCCTTTTTTTGCAGCCGTGGAGTTAGATAATGTACATTTATCGGATTTCTGTTCCAATAGCCAAACTTCGTCTCAGAGGCCCGGGACATGAGCCCATGCTTCCACGTTTTGTTTTAGTGTTGACACTGTATTTTATGTAGCGGCGTAATTCGTAACTGATGAGAGTGGTTTTATTTGGTGTTTTACAAGCAAGTTGTAACATGCGTACAGCCTCCCTCCCATTCCCCACAAGAAAAGAAGACAAGGATAGTAACATATATTTGGCATTATGTTGTTACAAAAGTGCATGCTCTTGAAATGCCAATAACTTGAAAGAGCACGTGCCCAAAACAAAAGAGGGCTCATTTCAACAAAATAAAGTACAAATGAAATCCTTCAATATAACAGCAGGCAGTGTGGTTTTTTAAAAGCGCGTTACAATACAGATGGCTTAAAAAGATAGCCTGATTTTCAAAGCACTTTAATTGATCTTTAACTCCAGGGCATGTCGCACAAAATTCGTCTGCGTGACTTAAGTGAACCGCACGCATTTTACCCTGGCAATTGCACTTAGTACACTCCTGGAGAGGGTGTTCTTACTTTATGCTGACCTGGTATGAACCAGAGCATGAGTTGTCCAAATGAGCTTGAAACATAATTCTTTTTCTGTTGAGGTGGGCAAGCATGATCAACACTTGAAGTAGAAATCTTAACTAAAAAGAAAAAAACAAAAATTATTGTACACTTTGCTACATCATAGCAGCAATGCCTTTGAGCTGTAACACAATTCAGAATGGGTGCAAACTTACTTGCTTGTGGTTGATGGACCACTCAAGAGCACACTGCAAAATATGAAAATGCCATCACTGCACATTTCACAACACATAATCCATACGAGCAGCAACAACTACAGAGCTTGACAGGGGTCAAAACATCGGGCACACTTTTTTTTTTCATAAAAACAAAAGATACTAAAAGAACAGGCTATTGAAAGGTAATGTAAAAGTACAAGTGCACCACAAATGATCCAAAGCTTTACCACTGCTTTATGGTAACTTGCAGTGGGTGAACAAAAAAAGCCCTAAAGTGCTCCTGTCAAGGCCAGCACGCACCTTCCAGCAGGTGAACAAGCGCTGACTGAACAAGTCCGTGCTGAAAGCCATCGGAAGCAGCCATAGCTGCTCTCACATTGATGGTGGAGTGTGAAAAAAACCGCACAATTTTGTGACATCATTTCCTCTAGTGCTGTGGTGCACGCTTTTCTGCAGCAGAAGACACAACTTCACCTTTCTCTTGAGCTCGTTCCCACAGCATATGCACTCTGCTCTCTGCAAATCACAACCTGCACTCCTACTGTTTTTGCTAGAAACTGTCACTGTTGAGCTGATATGCCCCAGCAACAAAAAAAGGTTTTACTGAGTTGAACTGTAGCTACCCTGGATGTAACATAAAAATAACTATGACCCAAACTACAGGACACTTAATGTTCTGCCACAGTGCAAAAGTGCAGAGCTTCATGGCTCTTTTAACATATGGGTTAAGAAAGATCCGTTCTTTGCAAAATGATGCACAACTAAAACAAATTCCCCTCTCGGAGCTGAAAGTCTGCACTTGTTCTAGCCTCACCTCTCCTCTGTTTAATTTCTTAAAACAGTTTCCCATCTTAAAATGTTCCACTAATTGTGCCCTGTAATACATTTGCCATGAAATCAACCTATAGGTGGAGGCACTGTTGCTGCATTAGTGTGGGTCAGCAGCCGGAGGCGCCCACTGAAACATACGCACAGCGATTCGCTTCCAAGTTTACAGTGGGTTTTCTGCCGAAGAAAACATACCCTCAGCAATGAATGAGTGATATACTTCCTAAAATGTTTCAACTGTGCACAGAAAACCGTAAAATCGCAAATTCTACGTAAAAGTAGAGTGGATTGTAGCAAAACACAGGACTGCCATGCAACCACATAACCCTGGTTTTGTTTTCTCACATTCTGGCATGCGTTTCCCTTGCACCCCACTCACAGGCATGATTTATTTATTGCGTCACTCTTCCCTAATGGCAGTTGTTTTTTATATGCCTTTTGAACAATGTGTGTGCCACTGCCTGTGCCACAGAAGTAATATTAGTTGTACAGGTGTCAGACAGGCAAATTAAGTATGACTGACTGCCAGTAGGAACATTTTGCCTCATGAAGTATCACTGTGGCGAGACCCGTTGCTGCACTTAGAAGATGAGTGCCATTCGAAATGTACTTTTTCTAGCAACGTACTATGCAAGAGCTTTCCCTCCACTATTTTTCTGAGGCAATGCCGGTGTGCTTGCCTTCTACTCAACTTCAATTCTTTTTTCGCTTTAAACGAAAATTACCTCAATAAAAATCGTAGGAATGAAAGGCAATAAACTGTTCTACGTAACCCACTATTGTTTGTATTTTTACTTGGACCACCTCAGGGTGAAATTAACGAGTGTTTTTGGCTCAAAACGCACTTTTTGCAACTGTAGTATTTTTTACTTTGATGTACGCAGTTTCATCACCTGTAACATTTGCTATAGGTACTAGACATATAGAAAAACAAAACGGCTGTTTCCGAATTTCCAAGAGCAAGATGATACAGTAGCCGACAGGTAATTTGGACTCCAATAATTCGGATTTGTAGGACATATCGGACCTCGATGAGGCACCGTCAGTCACCCCATAGTAGCGCATACATATTCGCAACAGCATTTCGGACTTCAAAATTCCGAAAGTTCGATTTTTAGGACTAATTTCAGTCGCCTATGGGCCAGAATTGGCCATCTTATCGGCTTTTCGCCAGCGCAAAAGGTGCCATCTTGGATTGACGTGGATTTACATTGCAGTTGGATTGACTTGACATACTTTCGGTACCTCATTGCTGCCAGTAGAGGTCCCTGCGCTCTCTGACACTTCACGATGGCAGCCGGATTGTCATCGCCGTCAACTTGCTTTTGTCGCCGACGTTGTCGCGGGCAGTTATCGCTTGTCCCATACCGCCCATACGTTAAAGATTGGTTGTTGGGGGAAGGGAATTGTGCAGGAGCTATCTCACATCTCAACGGGAAGGAATAAAGGAGGGACTGAGAAAAGAAAGGAAGAAAGAGGTGCCGTAATGAAGGGCTCCGGAATAATTTCGACCACCTGGGAATCTTTTACATGCACTGACATCGCACAGCACACGGGCGCCTTTGCGTTTCGCCTCCATCGAAACGCGGCCAGCGCGGTTGGGTTCCAACCCGGGTACTCCGGACCAGTAGCTGAGCGCCCTAACCACTGAGCCACCATGGCGGGTCTCATACGTTCGCAATTCGCCGTTTCGTCACTTGTATTTCTCTGACCGTGTCGACCGAGTGGTGCTCAGTCTTCAAGAAGTTACATCTGTTCGCCGTTTCGTGATTGCGCCCAGCGGTTCCGCCGCTATGAACGAAAAGTGCTTTGTCTTTGCGTGTGTTTGACGAGCGGTGTGGTGCACACTCGGGTTGTGGACAACATGGCCCCGCCGGGTCCATCAAAGAAGCGTGGGAAGTATTCCAACTAAATGCGGTGACCTTGCTGTCTAACGTGTTCAGTGAAAGCACAACTTTGGCGCAAATACAGGTGCAAATCGTCGCCAGCAAGAGAAATCTTCCGCAAGGTAAAATCAGTGACATTTTTAAGCCGATTTCATCTCAATAAAATGATTTTTTTGTACTTCACGGATTTTTCGGACTGTTTGATTATTCGGACCATTTTTCGGGTCCCTTCGAGACCGAAAAATCGGTCGGCGACTGTATTTAAGAAAAAAATGGGACAAAAAAGGCACATTTTCATACTTTTTTTCGTTTTTTTTTTAAATATTTATGCCTAATAAAGCTGCATGCTCTGAATTATATCGAAAGTCAGAATCTGTGCAAATGTCAATGAAAAAAATTGCGAACGGTTTTCTAAAAATCCGAATTTTTTATTAATTATTGAGCAGTGCCTGGTTTCTCACCTTTTCTAAACATTCAAATTGCCGTCGCCTCAAGAATAAATTTTTTTCGGCTAAAATATTTCAGGCTTTGATTACGCACATTAGGATAAGTTTCCATAAATTTTTTTGAACAAATTGGAGGTGGTCGAGCGCAACGTCTGGGACGCTTGGCATGGAATGACCCTACACTCAAAATAAGGTCATTTTTTTTTTGTGCTAGCGAAAGAGTTGAGATGTCATGACAGAGTGAGCTTTTGTTCAGCTAGAATTGAGCACCATCTCAAAGATGCTGCTTCAAGGTCCTGTAAACATCTTTGCAAGCTTGACATGATATCACCAGATGAAAATTTAGGTGACTGTGTAAGTGCCAGTGCACCTGCAGACGGGAACACAAAAGAAATTTCTCACGAGACCTTTATAAAGTTTGTCGCCAGCAAAGTACAGGTGTATCTAAACATAATGATATGGGCACTGCCACAGATTGCGTGTCAGTAGTTGGTAAGATCACGGATAGCATCAACCTCCCAAGGTAATTAGCTGGGCTCTTGAGAAAGCAGCGCAGGTTTCCAGTGATCTGACGGGTTGCAAAAAATGTGTAATACCTTTAATTGTAAACTGTACACAAGAGAAAATAAGCAGTTTAGACACTCGAAAATAAATCCATCATCTGCTTGAGACTGCACACAGCAACACATAGGCATAGAGACACTGTCCTGTTAGTCAATTTTACAAACAGCATCTCAAGTCTACGAAAGTGGTGAGAATCCCTGCCAGCTTTGCAAACTCAGGTTTCATCTCTATGTAAGCAAAGTTTCTTTTTTGTTTTTATGGGGTTTAACACCTCAAGGAAACTCAGGCTATTGTATCGGGGATGCCATAGTGGAGGGCTCCGGACGATTTCAACCACCTGGGGTTCTTTAATGTGCACTGACACAGTACGCAAGCCCCTAGCATTTCGCCTCCATTGAAATCAGACCGCTGCAGCTGGGATCAAAACTGCGTCTTTCAGATCACCAGCCAAGCACCATAACCACTGAGCCACAGCAGCGGTTCAATGTAAGCAAAGGAGCTAGCTGATGAATGCATAGAAGTCTAATTTATAGGGGTGTACAAATAGAGTTTCTTCGAAACTGAATCAAATATAAACAGTATAGCTTTGCCACCAAATCAAACATGAATAGTGTAGCTAGAAACCGAATATGAATAAATGATGATAGAACTGAATTAGCTATTAATCAAATACTTTTATGAATATTTGCTAATTTTATAGCGAATACTTTCACTACTTTTGTAGCGAATATCCATGCACGTAATCATACGAAACAGCAAAGTGCTAGAGGTGGTGCTGTGATACACCGCTATAAGTTATGGAGTTACAGCTACAGATGTCAAAGGGCGCAACACTGGTCTTCACTCAGGGGTATGCAATATAGTACTAAGTCAATATACTAACTCCATGGCCGTCATGACATATGAACAGGAAAATTACCATTTGCTAATGATGAGAGCGAATCAACTAGGACCACATCTCTGTAGATGAGAAGGGAGAGAGCTATGTGTGAGCCTTGGTCTCCAAGACCAGGCATCAAGGGATATTTTAATAAACCTGCCTGAGCACTGCTGCGTTGCCCAATCTTAGAAGCCTCATATAGGCATTTGAACGCCACCACACAAATGGACCGTATCATGATGCTTAAACCTCCTTCCCGCACAGACCAATTGCAGCAGCATGCTGTACAGCATCGGAGTGAACCGGTGAAACAGTCATCACAGAAAACTATGACGTGTCTTATTAGAACTTCATGCCAATTATTCCAAAACAATTCAAAAAATTGACAGCATATTTGATTTGTGTCAAATAATTATGGATGTGCACTATTTCAGTCATTCGGCTAATCGATTAGGAGGATATCCAATTTGTTATTTAATAATTTCAAACATCTGAACGCGGCTACTAATATGTAAAAGCTTGGTAAATCAAACTTCAGGTGACTGGAAAAAATGCTCAAATTATCAAATGACCCTGAAAGAGCTAACAATAATAACAGCTTGCATTATGGTAAGTTTATTTGGGGAATACTGGGCAATCGTTGGTTTCTTTTGAGATTTCCATCAATACTTTATTGAGTGCATACTGTTAGGAGAGTTGAAGCAGAACGGCTCCAAAGTGGAAAGGACCCCCGCCATCCTCCATGCAGTAGCAATGGAGCTCCACCGCTACTGCGTCACACCCTTCAAAAGCGGCAGCGTCGTGCGTGAGGGGGCTTCACAGCATGAACAGCGAACGGCATGTGACTAGAGCGCAGTTTTGGCGCACCAGAAGAACGGACAAACCATGCAGATGGAAATGATATCAGCGGCACCGAAACAATGAGAAAAAAAAATGGGATAAGAGACCTGCCACTTACAGCAACACGCCAATCACCACCTGAAACGGCGCGCAGCTGAGCTCAGTTAGCTGGCTGATGCGGGCTAGCGCAAAGCTCAGAAAAGCGAAACCGAAACTATGTGGTCTGCTTGCTCGTGCAGATGGGGCCATCCGTTCGTCATCACACCTGCCATTGCACGCATGCCAGCGGTGCATGACCGACTTTGCAGCATGGAATTCGACTTAAAAAGGTCTATTTGGTCGATCACTTGCCGCACCCGTTTTAACTGACCACTCCGAGACCCGTAGCGCCCGAATTAGCCAGCGTACGACGCCACAGATTTACATGGGCGTTGGCCGAGACCGTGCCAGCAGTTCGAATTATCCGGATTTCAGAATTAGCGGAGGTCGAATTTATGAGCTTTTACATAGCAGTAGCTACAACTTAAGTTTAGCACTTTAAATTACAACCAAATAAAAATGAAAACAACATGCTGAATTCATTACAAAAATTTTGGTTTTAACTGAAAAAAAGAAAAGGCAGTACAGAAAAGGGAAGTGCAAGCAAGCTCGTAAGCTTATCTGTCCTTGGTAGCAGTTTCAACTTCACTGCTCCACTCACATGTTGGTAATATGCATGGCAGCACTTGTACAAACAGCTTCACAAGCTAACAAAAAAAAAGCAACAGCCTTTTGCCCAAGCAAATGCCACTTTTACAGGTACATAGCACAATAAAAGAAAGGAAGGAATGGGAGTGCGGGCTGAGTACGTCTTTGACTAAAGTCTTCTTGCACCAGAGATAACCAGCCTCGGAGTGTCCACATAAAAAAAAAAATAGGGCGAGAAAAACATCTTACACATCACAATAATTTGACGACCTATGAAGACTACAGGCACAGTGAAGCAATTAAATTATAGCAGTGATCCACATAAGCTCTTACAGTGTACCACTCAAGTAAAGCTATGGCAATGAAATGTGCTTCGGGTCACAAAAAATAAAGGGCAACATACACTTTTGCCCACAATATTTAGCTTTTACCATACTGAAACTATTGATGTTAATAATTAGCACATTAGATATTCACTGAAAAGAAGGGATAAAACTGCTAAGCAATGATACACTGCTGAACCTTCATGTGAAAATGTAACTCGTAAAAAAAAAAAAAAAAATTTCGTTGGAGACGGAACTTGAGAGAAATCATGAATTTTTAAAACGCCAAGCCCTATGTATAATTCACATTAAGATGTTGGCATCTGTCTTTCAAAGAACACAGAAGCATAACAGATATATTTTACATGTCTAGCGTGCCCACAGAGAGGTACTGAGGTGCTACAAGAGTGATGTAAATCCGTAAAAAGCCACATACTTTGTGCCTAAACTGCGGGCTTTTCTATGCCCAGGAGTGAAACGGGGTGGCCTGTTGGTACTGCCTGAAGTAGGACTGGGCTCTGAAGGAGGTGCCAACAGCGTCAAGCTTGCCTGTCGTCCCAGGGGCTCCAAGCGGAGGGACTCTCTGGACGAAAAAAAATTCTAGGTTAGGCATTTTAAACATCAAAAATGGCAAAAGCCAAATGAATAGCCGAAAGTGGCAAATAACTGGTTCGGTACATGGGCGTGGCTGTGAAGATACATTCCCACACCACCTAAATGTGCAGCACCAGCCAATAAGGCCTCCCTGAAAATAGTATTCACACTTTATTGATTCAATAACCCTCATTTACTTGCTTCAGCGCGATGCATTTCTGCCAGTTAAAAGTGCAAGGAGCCACTTCACTAACCACAGCCTTCCGCTTAGTGAAATGGACAGCTCTGTCACGAAAATTATGTGCCTAATTAAGTGATGGATAAAGGAGCCATTTGGTGTTTCATTTTTAGTCAACCACATCAAACAAACACAATAATCCCTCACAAGCCTACAGGGACCCTAAAGAAGTACCTGTTTCTTGTACAAAGTCAATGATTTACCTCCAAAGCAAACAACCGCCTCACACACCAATTGATCAATCAGTCACTGCCAACAGTGAATAAAAGAGCAGATTTCATCCAGATCAACACTGTCAAGTAATCTGACCTAGAAATTATAAGTGGTACAAGCACAGTTAATCTGAACTGTGTCACTGAGTACCTCACATAGGGCCTACCAACACATGCTGCTTTTCCATGCTAGCTAATGGCATTCATCTAATAGCGTATTTACTAACATTATGAGCCCACTTTTTTTATAGAAAAGTTGACATCAATTTGTGGGAAGGGTTCATTAGGCAGGAAAAATAAAAGTTTCAACAGAATTTTTTGTAAGTCAAAATTTCATATCATACGTCAGCCTGTACGTCCAACCGTCCATCCACCTACCCGTCCACCTGTCTGTCTCTGTCCACCCCCCCGCCCGCCTGTCTCTCTGTCCGTCCATTATCAACAGAAGTGTGCGGTCGACAAGTTGTGTCCCTGCATAACCCGCGTTCTTGTTGTCCGTTTTTAGAATCATTCACTTCAAAAGGTGTTTGCTGTATCACAGCACGATCTGACGATTTTGTGATAATCAATGGCACCGGTCATTCGCAACGAGATAAAGTAAACATGCTGAACATTGACCTTGTAGGTCAGACATGCATTTTTTATGTGAGGTTAAAGAAAAAGTAAATTCTCAATGACAGAAGTGGAAAGTGGGTTCATTATGCGAGTAAATACGGTACTTCCAGAAGCTCTGAGTGACCTGCCCTGGTACCGGTTTAGCTATTTTGATAAAGGAGTGATGCCCAAAATGACTTGCACCAGCTTTCATATTTGTAAATCCGTAACATCATCTTGTAGTGCCCACAGCAAGCGCTGGGTTTGCTGTGCCAACGACATATTATAACATTCCTGTTGGGCCCTCAATAGTGTCCACGCTGGCATGTTGCCATGACTTAGTACCCTTGTATATGACAGTTCAGTTGGTAAGCTCTAGAGCCCATAAAAAAGTACTCAAGCCTCTTCCAATGGCCCCTGTTAATAAGCTACACAATCAGACTGGGCAAAATCAAGACAGCTGCAACTAGTTGGCAGGTTAGTGTCCATGCCAAATGTAGATCAGTTATTCAAGTCATTGTGCTTCACATGAGAAGCCTTTAATAAGACCATGTTAATCAGAAAATAATACATTACAGTAGAATCTCAATGATCCAAATCTCACAGGGTCGCAAAAAATTTCGTATCATCAAAAAACAAGCAAAACCCGCATGCTGAAGCACGAGAAATGCATTCATGCAAATCTGTTCCCAGCCGATTTAAGGGATCTATTTAAGGCAGTGGTACATCACTCGGTGCGCGGTGCATACTGAGCGACTGGCGATTGCGGCATAGGCAATGTGTGCACCGCGAGCCAGCGCTTGGCACTCGCGGTGTGCACTGAACAACTAGCGAGGAGAGCGCTAGGTGCTGGTGGGTGCGATCTTGGTTCCTGTGTTCTTACCATCTGTAGTAGCGTGGGAGAGTGTTGAGAACATCCAAATTTCTGCACATTGTATGCACCACACTTGGGGTGGGAGCCTAGTCTTTAAAAAAAACATTATTCAGGAAGTCACAGTTATGCAATATTGAGGGGATATGCAGGTATTTCAGTGTGCTGATACTAAATATGTCATTTAATTTCATGTAAAACAAGTCCTTGTGTGCTTATGGAATGTGTTATGAAAGTTTTTGGAGAGAGCTTTCAAAACATTTTGCTCCAACAAACTTGCTTACATGCATGGCATTACTTTTTCGTGATATCAAGGAATGTAATAAGGGTAAAATTATCATCCTGCCTATCACAGAGCTTGAGTTATAGGGTTTTTATGTTTCCACTCCAGAAACAGGGGCACAAACTTTTCTTCTCATTTATGCAGTGGAGAATTCAAAACTTTATAACTCAACTTCTATGATAGGTAGGATGATAATTTTACGCTTATTGCATTCATTGATGTCAAAGACAAGCCAGTGGGATAAGTTTATGGAAGTTTCCTGCAGCAAACATTCTGAAATGCTCTCTCCAAAAGACTTGCATAACATATTGCATAAGTGCACAAGAACTTGTTTCACATGAAATTAAATGACATATTTAGAATCAGCACACAAAAATACATGTCCCCTGAAGATTGCATCATCGTGACTTTATTAATAAAACTCTTTTCAATGACTAGGGTTCCCCTTCAGCCGGGGAACTTTCAAAATTCATATCGTGCCGAAATTCGTATCGTCCGTGATTTTGTAACTGAGATTCTACTGTACTGGACTCCATGGACGAAAAAGCTGCAATATAAATGCTGATACGTAGCTTTAATTCCTTACAACACTTAAACCAGCCTGCTTCAAGAGCTGGGATGACAATAAATGATGCATTAACAGTTTATTGCCATTTTTTTCATGCCTCACGTGACCTAAAGGTGAACTACACGTCAGAGCCATTGTTCTGTTGATGAAGCCGAAACCAAAACAGCGTCAAGAAGGAACTCAATTATAAATTACTTATATAGCGGTCACACGCCAATATCACAGAGTGATTCATGTATATTCATGCCTAATGCATCATTTGAAATAAGAAAACACACAAGCAAAATTTAGTGTCTATAGTCCTTTAACTATCAGGTGATTGTTGCCTAGACCCATTTTATGTGCAGGAATTATCTTAGCAACCTTCCAGGCAGCTTGTAGCTGCCTGGAGAGTAAAAATTGCTGAACAACATGGCACAGAATCTGAATGGAAACAGCAAGAGTACTTTTTAAGATTCTCTATGCCTGAAGAAATTGATTATTTTAGATTAGTAATGAGAAGTTAAATACCACTGGATATGATACTAATGTGTTCCATATATGGGCAGTTAGGTTCATTTACAGAACGAATACTAGTAGCAATCGTGTTCCCTGGTGAATAAAGATTTTAAAAAATGCATCAAGTGCAGATGAGCAGTCACTACCTATTTATTAGAATGCTGTTATCATTACCATGTAAAGAAATGTTATTGCACCACAAGTGCTTCTGTGTATTAGTCTGAACAGAAAATATACCGCTTGACTAACACTTATCTTTGCAGCCAGATAATATTACGCACTTATGGTACCCCAGCCAAGAAGACAGGTTAGACATAGGCTTTGTTTTCGAACACAACTGCTTCTTTTCATTACATTAATTTATCATACAGCATTTTTTACTCAAACACACCTGGCATTGCAGACAACATTGTTTTCTAGCCAATTTTGCAATTAAGTGCTCAACAAGTTTAGTTTATTTTAGGGGGGTTTAACGTCCCAAAGCGACTCACTCAGGCTATGAGAGACGCCGTAGTGAAGGGCTACGGAAATTTCGACCACCTGGGGTTCTTTAACATGCACTGATATCGCACTGAAGGAAAAATCCCCGAGACAAAGAAATGGTAGCTTTGCTGAAGGGCAGTTCACAGCTGCTTGGATTTTGCAAAAACATACTGCTTCTGCCCACAATGAACCATGTCTTCACATGGTATCTGTCATAGAAAACAAAAGAGGGGAGGGGCCTGCTAAATGAATACAGAGCACATCAGTACGAAACAACATATACCAAGGCGCTATCAAGTAGGAGTGTTTCCTACTTTGTAGTGAAAAATATGGAACACAAACGATAGAAGTAGTACTTAAGTCTACCCACTTTAATTCTTTCGTTACCACGCCACTATGCATCATCACCGGTGATCGACGGATTCGAAGCATGATTTCAGTGCTACTGGGGCTATCAAGGAGTTGCTGTGTGGTCGAGTGGGTTGTTTAGACATCCTACTTTAGCTTCTTGCATAGTTTGTATTTTCCCGCAAGATGGCAGCTTTTGAGACGCCCTTAAAGTTGAGGTTTTGGCGTAGTGCACTTGTAGGACAGCGTCAGCCGCAGGGACAGCATGTGCTTGGAAAAATCCCGCTTTGCGTGATTCTGCTGCATCTGCAGCAGATTTTTTCGATGCATCAAGCAGCAGTGACTCTAAAGATGATATTGCATCATCGGATTTTGATTCCGACAAAGAAACTGCGCAACCTCAGCACGAAACGTCCACCCATAAGGTTCATTTTCTACTTCTTGTTCCTGGAGACAGTTTAAGCATTGCACTGATGTCATGAATGATATTTCTGGTTTCTGTAGTGTCTCATCATCACATGGGCAACATTTACTTCCATCTGCCCAAAAAAGATTCTACTTCAGGCCCAGCAGATATCAGGGGCCCGACCTCGGACTGATGCTCCATAAAAGCAAAAAGCTGTCCACGAAAGCTGTGGATCTGTTCCGATTGGTCCTAAATCGTCCGAAATGTTTTCCGAAATAGTTTCTTGTAAACCGAAGCATTGTAAAGAATCTTCAAGCAAATCACCGTCAACCCTCATTATAACGAACACTAATATTACGAATTATTGGCTATATAAGACTGTTCCTAAATATTTTCAACAAATACATGCATTTATTACATTATACATCGAATGCGGTTTGCCATAAAACAGATATATTGAACTGCCAAGCGGCAAGCAGTGCCCGTTCGGACGGCAGGCGACAGGCTTTTCCTCACTACATGAGTGACTAGTGGTGGTGCAGCAAGTGTGCTCGCACCCCAGTTCACGCTTTACCTTGCATTTTCCAACAGCACCACAGAAGATATAGCAGCGAGAACAGCTGGTAGGCAGGTCGTCGGAACCCATTTGCGCCTCTCCCACCCATTAATAGTGCCTCAAAACCAGTGCTATGGTCGGTTGTTGTAGCTCTCCAGCAGCATCCTCTACACCCATTGACTGTCACAGAGCGCAAGGGCTGAAAACAGCCAAAAGCTTTCATCCTCACATCCGATTTTTTAAGTGACACCGTTGTAATTTGAGGAAGCCACCCAAGCTGGCATTTGACCTGCGACAGCTGCATGCTGTGGTGCTTTGCGGGGAAACCAACCTAACTGATGTTTTCTGCTCGGTTTTTCTACGGCCTCCAGAATCGCCACGAGCGGCTTTGAAACAGCGCTAAAGCTGCGGAAAAGGTCTCTCCCAGTTGAAGTTCTTTCACTGATTAAATTTTACTTTCCAGCGTGAGTTTTAAGAATTTCAGCTATATTGAACTATTTCAAATTTTTTTAGCCATTCGCTATAGCAAGATTTCATTGTACCAACTTTTTATTTTCACGTGAGTACATCATCAAAAAACATATGGCGAATCACTTTTTGAGTTTCTGCAATTTTTTTCGGCTGCTCCAAAAAACATTATACGCTCAAACTGTTAATGTCGAAAAGCACATTTATCAAGCTATGTTTGATACACTACATTTTATGTCAAACGTTTTTTGCTCTGTGTAAAATTTTATAACAAGGACAGTCTGAAAACAGCCTTTTTTCATGTAGTTGCAGAAAAAATTTCTAGGTCAAAAAGTTTAAGTTATAATTTCAAATTTTTAGTGCTTAGTTCATAAACAAATTTTAAACAATGTTTTTAATATTTTTTTCTCCAAGATACTGCTTTGTAAATACAATTTTTTTTCTTACTCTTGAACTTTTTGTGTGTGCCAATTTTTTTTGCGTTATTGATGCCAAGTATTTGTGTTGAAATAAATGTCTTCAGAAAGCACATTCAATTGCTATCATTTTCATGCATACCTATTGCACTTTTTTACACCTCACATAGGTATTTTGCAGGAAAATATTGTCTGAGAGCTATCAAAAACGGTCATTTTGCCCATGGTAAAGAAAGAGTTAAATGAATTAGAAAAATTAGGAGCCTGCACACCTGCACCAGTACAAAGTTGCTTCATATTATATGACAGTGGGCCAGGACTGTAAAGAGGGATGTGTGCCTTAAATAAGACAAAGCAGCCTTTGCAGGACAGGCCAGACATCAAGAAATCTAAACTGCTGACCAAACACCAAAACCCACCCTGTAAGACCCCAGTAGCCACTATTTTAGATTTGGTTGCAGGAGAACTGCTATCTTGAAAGGATGAATAAAAGAAATCATGAGGGAAGAGCACATACCGGTATGCATCCTCCTGAAGAAATTTTTGCAATTCCTCGAGATAGAAAGGCTGCACGAGTTGTGCCTGGAGGCTTGCATTAGGGATCAGAGTGAGACGCTGGCAGGAGCTCTGCAGGGTGCCTAGGCAGCCCACCAGGGACACATTTGCTGCTCCTCGATCACTCTGAAAGCAGAAATGTGCACAGGCGCCCATCTAAAACAAGCCCTGTGTCTAAACCACTCGACGCTTGAACGCTTTGGCAAACTCCCTCTGTGGCAAACTGTAAGCTTAACAGTGCAGGGACCTTTATTTAGTTTCCTATAGACAGTATGCAAAAAGGACTGGTTAACATGAACCAGTAAACTGTGCACACTGGCAAACACAAACTCTTGTTATGCTCCACTGACTAACATCTGACAGCATCAAGCAGCTGATTGGTTTGTGTCAGTGGTTGCATTTACATCAGGAAAGACACTGCAACTAAGTGATTGAATCGGCTATACAAAAAGAAGAGCACAGCTCAATGCATTTGTATGTGCAAACATTTCTTCAGCCTGGCAAGAGTAGATATAACCTTTAGGTGGCCTTTCATATAACATGTACCGCCGCGGTGGCTCAGCGGTTACGGTGCTGGACTCCTGACCCAAAAGATGCGGATTCAATCCCAGCCACGGCGGTGGAATTTCGATGGAGGCGAAATTCTAGAGGCCCGTATACTGTGCGATGTCAGTGCACGTTAAAGAACTCCAGGTGGTCGAAATTCCCGGAGACCTTCACTATGCGGTCCCTCATAGCCCGAGTCGCTTTGGGATGTTAAACCCCCATAAACCATCATATAACATATAATAAAACATTTTGCTCTTTGAGCACAATAATTTTTTTCAGCAACATGTGGGTTGTGAGCAAACCTTCACAAATGTTAGACACGTCTTTCTATGTGATCAAAGAACAACTATCCCCCGCAAAAAAAGGCTACGGCCCATCAAAACAACTGGACGGTTGACTGCAGCTGCTATTCAGTGTTTCATAAATGTTTCCTTGCAAACTCCACCTCATGCATACTGTCTGATTACTAGTTTACTAGTGCTACCTAGATGGTCTTACAAAACCTAATATTTTAGGTACTTCTGTTGAGCTAAACCTCAGATCAACTGAACAGATTTACAAGGTCCCATCACATTCGTTTTGACCCTTTTTAAAAAAGGATAGCGGGACACACGTGGTCCCACTTGCTTTAAGTGCCGAAAAATGGCCAACAATGCACCTACGGACTGCATATTTGCATGCTAAATGCTACTGAACTATCAACCAAACCAATCAGCGTGTTTTTATCTTTAACTAATATGCCTCCATGGTGTTCTTAAGTGTTTTTACAAGCGCGGGAGTGCAGTTCGACGCAGCCCAGTTTGGCGGGAAAGATAAATTTTCAATATTTGTTGAGCTTTTGAGCCTTTTCTTCCAGTCAACTATCTCACAATACTTATTTAAACAATTTTCAACACTAATGCAAGTTTTCTTTTGCAACAAAAAGACTGAGGTATGAACATGTGCCACATATTAGGTCTTAGTAAGCAGTTGCAGGCACAAATGTGAAGTATCCCTTTTTTTCTACAAAACCAATGGACGAAATGGCCTCAAAGTGATCTCATTAAAATTCTAGAGTAATTCAAACAGTAATTTTACCATTTTTATGCATATGAGACATGCATACAGCTTGCACTTTATAAAGGGTTAAATGGGACACCAAATTTATGCGCTCTGCTAAGCCTGTAGTATGCACACTCCCTTGATATGCAAACATTACTTCCACCATGTATCAGCTGCACCTAAGGTGTAAAAGATATTCTGAAATTATGTTAAAATTTTGAAGTACAGTCAACAGACCCATCACGCTGGACCTGCCAATATCAACAGCAGCGTGAGGTAGATATAGATCTCTGAATGCAATTCCGTGCTAGGCTCCTGGTAGGCAAGGAATAATCACATCATTACGCAAGCCATGCCACAGAATTTTAGTCCTACCAGTTACGAAATTCCAAATCAAAATCTGACCCCAACCAACGGCCAATTTCTGGAGTAGATGACAGCGCCGCCTATGGGCACAAGAGTAAGCTGCTAAGAGCACTACCGACTGTTTTCAACAGCGTGAAGCAGTACATCTGAAAGCCGCAAGTAGTGTTGCCATCTGCTAATCTACAAACCTACCAAGTACATGGGCCTCATTGTGATTTTCACAACTAGTATGATCTAAGAGCGCTGAAGCCCTGTCAGCGGTTTTTCTGGTCTTTCTGTGTGCCTCAACAGGCCTTTGTGTGTGTGTGAGTGTGTGCACGTGAATGTGTGTGTGTGTATGAATGCGTCAACCGTGTGAGCTTTGGACTTGTCTGTACGAGCTCCATTGTGAATGTATGCCTATAGATGTCCAGGACATCTGCCACAGCAGCAAGCAAATGCCAGAGAACAGGTATGTGCGCAGTAGTTGGCGCACTCAACAAGGCACCTCACTGTTGTATGGTAATGTTCTGCATCACCTATAGAAACCACAAACCACAAGCTGCCCAGGCGGCACTGCAAATTTTCTACCGCACAAGCAAAAAATATCGCCAACAATCATTTGGGTTCTAGCAAAAGTCTAACTGCATTTTGAACACAGAGACACGCGCCTGACTGATAGCATTCCTTGTTTTGGTGCTGCCTACTTGGCTGTGTTGGCTTCATCATGCAGTGGCGCACTGAGTGTGGCTTCGACAAAGCGCAGACGTTCATACATTGAGACTTGCTAGGAGACGTGCTGTGGATTCAAAGCAAAGGTTTTTTTTCTCCCTGCTCACTAGGCTGCGAGTTACAGCTCACTGATGAGTGCAGATAACTCCAGTGCTGATTCTCTACACCGGGAGTGAGCAGGCAAGGATGACAACGCCAGAACTACATCCATAGCCATGTTCTTTGCAGCACAGGACACAGCAGCGAATGCATCATTATTTTGTGATTGCACACGACTTCTGGTGGTTCTGTGGGTGCTTTGTTTACTTCACAGCCTGCAAAACAGAAATCAAAAGTGAGGGCAATAAAGAAGTGCTTTAATAAATGATTTAAGCTCACTGAACACTATCTCCCGAAGTTCTACCATTCCTTAAATCCCACACACTGTTACCAGTAAAAAAAAATCAAAACCTGAAATTTTGATGTGTCTATTTCTTTAAAAAAAGCCCGCTGCATTTGGGCTGGTAGTTACTCATACACACAATGCCCATGGTTCATTTTTGAATAAACTGAACTTGGTAGTGCAGCACTAAGGTTTCAATAGAGTGGAGGAAGTTAATATCAAATTACTTGCTTAATTGCTTTACAATGAGCTAGCTGCTGTCAGTTTAATAAGCCAAAAATACTGAAGATCTCTGTAATTTTAGTTGTTCAAACTGACTAGCTAGTGCACTTGTTGCCTGAATAACAATGAATCAACTCTGCCATTACTGACAGATGGTTGGCATCTGACCGTGGTTTCAAAATCATGTCGCAGCAAGCACTCTGCATTGCAACAGCACTGCAGAAAGTACAACACACAGTGCAATGCAAAGGGTCTAGCAAGGAGCCCTTTCTGTATGACATGAGGTGCAGCCTTCAAGTACAAAACAGATGAAGCAGCTACCTGAGGAGCACAGAGTTCCATATGAAGCAAGTCTCGCAAGTAGGGTCCCAGATGTGGCACAAAGGGACTGCCACGAGCCAAAGCACTCCGTAGCCGACTCCGCTGCGACCCAAAGTTGTCTTCTTCCGAGAAGAGAGCAGCCAAGCGCTGCAGCAGCTGACGCTCACGGCGGGCCACCTACACAATAGCCATGAAAAATAGACCACACTGCAATTACAACTACTTGGTCAAAACGCTGTCTGACCTCAAGCATTATATAATTATGAAGAGTACAACCTGCTCTAATCTGGACCATTCAAATAACCATCTTCACAGACACCCCCCCCCTTTTTTTATTCTTCAGTGATTCATCATCAAACTATGCCAACCAATGTTATGAGAGCATGGCCTGCTGGAAGAGGAACAGATCATTATGATTTTTGGATTGGCACTAACATGTAATGCACGCTCCAAAATCTGTGCCCCTAGTCTAAGACTAGTGGAATGATGTGCAGGGTTGTCTCTGCTCGCTTTGCCAGCTACCACTGTTCTTTGGCATTGGAGTTGACCAACCATTCCTCTCACAAAGCAAAGGTTTTGTGAGGTATGAGGGGAGGTTTGTGGTAGCGCACTCAAACCCAAACAGTGTGGTAGTAGTCCCTGCAATGTGTTACTGGTGGGTTTCTGCCCCATTTCCAGGTTTTCGAACCTGGGGAGCATGTTTTATATGGGCAGTGAGTCTGTATCAGTCCAAATACTTTGGAATGTACCTATGTGATCAGTGGGTAGGGTATGGGGTGGTGCTGTCCTATGAGGATTCTGAATTTGCGCAAGCCAACTGTAAATGCAAAAGTATAAGCATATGGGTTATGGGGTTTAACATCCCGAAGCGACTCAGGATATGAGGGACGCCGTAGTGGAAGTTTCTGGATAATTTCGACCACCTGGGGTTCTTTAACATGCACTGACATACACTGGCCTCTAGCAATTTGCCTTCATCGAAATGCAACCACCGCAGCCGGAACTGAATCTGCGTTTCTTGGGTCAGCAGCCGAGCACCATAACCACTGAGCCACCGCGGCAGCTAGTATAAGTACAAATGACACAGAGCCATGATGATAGCACAAGGCAACAACACTAGTAAATCTGCACTAATTTTAAGCACACAAGAAAGGTTATCCTCTTCTTTCTATTATTTTCTGACTTTATATTCTGCAACTTTTTTTTTATTTGCTGTCATGGCTACAAAGAACAGATTATGTGATCATTTGCTTCAGTTCACAATTATACAATGCATAAGGCTTCAGCATTGCAGTCGGTTTCAGTTTAGTAAATTACTCATTTACGTACAGTAGAGAGCTACATAAATTTAACAATGTAACAGCCAGCTTTCCTTATTTGTTTTTTTCTCAACATGTAAGTACAGGTGTGGCCAAAATAATACAGAGCAACCTTCAGCATTTCAACTGTTCTCACATGTTCCATGCAGAAAGTATGAAGGCTTCTTGAAGTCGTAAGTGAGAGCACCAGAGGAATTTGCTAGCATATGAAATAAGTACCTCCTAATTTTTGTTAGCTAGGTGATGAGAGGAGTGCCGATTGCCAAAGCATGTTCCGTATAAATATAGCTGCAACTGCAGATTGTAGCCAATCGAACCTGCACAACAAAATTGTACCAGAATGATTTCATACTCTTGATGACAAGAGATGGATTAGTTTGCATCACTGCAAGATTCTGTTAAACGGCTCTGCAACTTAATTCATCCCATTTAAGTAATTAGTCCACCACCAGCCAGTATGTGCAAACATAACCTCTTGATACTGGTATATGCATGCATGCTTTCCTGACTGCTTTACCAAAACATGACAGAAGAGTAAAACAACCATTATTTGTCCATTGTTACACCAAGGTGTACAGCCTTTGTAAAAAATATGTGGCCTAACAGGTTTGCTTCTGAACACTCTAGTGGAACCTCTAGTGCTGCTGAAGTCCTAAGCCTTGAAGATGCAAGGACAAGAGTTCGTCTTGCCTTCGAGACATTCAAAATGCTGACAATGTAATATGCACCACACAACAAAGCAGAGAAGTAAGCCCAATGCACTGTATTATTGTATACTTTTGACAAAGGTTGTACAAGCTATCAAAAGTAGGTGGAACCTTGCTGCATCCCTGACAAAATACCTTCTAGATTTTAGCAGGAGTAGTGTGTGTGCATATGTTTCAGTGTTTTATGTGCAAGAATTGTGCACTAACATGCTGATGCCTCTGTATCTTCATTATGCCATGCATCAAACAATTGGAGAAGATCATTTTACTCTGTTTACTTTTGAATCTACTAGTATGCAAGAACAAACTAAAAAAGCATGGCACTTTGATTTGCACACAGCAGAGGTGTAACATTAGAAAGACCTGGCTTTGCCAAAAGCAGGCAGCATACAGATTTATAAGCAACTAAAAAAGCATGGCACTTTGATTTGCACATAGCAGAGGTGTAACATTAGAAAGACCTGGCTTTGCCAAAAGCAGGCAGCATACAGATTTATAAGCAACTAAAAAAGCATGGCACTTTGATTTGCACATAGCAGAGGTGTAACATTAGAAAGACCTGGCTTTGCCAAAAGCAGGCAGCATACAGATTTATAAGCACAATGCAGTAGATAACAGATGTAGTTGGTGACCAAAGCAAAAGGAGAAGGGCGAGCTGGATTGTGCACTACCTGTGCCCATGTCTTGGTAAGCCGAAAGAGAGGAGCACTCTGCAGAGCCGAAACAATAGCACATGCGCCGTGAAGGTTTCCAATCTGCTGCAACTGCTGGGCCAGCCGCACAAAGTGGCCCAGCAGCTCCGCCCGTCGCCCCACCAACCGTTCGCACAGCACCGACTGCACCACCCACAGGCTGACCTGCGATCAGATGCCAGTCTTTTGTCAGCGAGCACTACACCAGAGCAAAAGGCTGTGGAATATGTCCAGTTGCAAATTGTGAATTGTGGGGTTTAATGTCCCAAAGCAACACATGGGCTATGAGGGATGCCGTGTGGAAGGCTCCAGAATAATTCAGATCACCTGGGATTCTTTAACACGCTGAAATTACATAGCACACGGGCGCCTTTTGCACTTCACCTCCATCAAAATGCGGCTGCTGAGGCCAGGACTAAACCCGGGTCCTCCAGCTCAGTAGCTGAGCACTCTGAGCCACTGCAGCAGGTATATTTGCAGCTGCTTTCAGAGAAAAGGTTCTCTCCAACACAAACAAACATGTTACATGAAGACACTGTGCAAGGTTTGTGGCTACACTCGCAAGTGTTCGCACAATGCTAACCAGGGTTTGTGCCAAAGTTGCTAATTTTTCATTTAGGCAGAGGAGTATCTTATTAAACAAGCACCTACACCTTTATTGGTATCATTCATTAGTTCAGATAGGCACTGAACATTGCCTACACAATAGTGAATGTGCATGTTTTGAAAAAACAATGCAATGTAGAAGTGCTGCTTCAGAAAGCCAGCCTCTCAGCAAACAGGCAAGAACGCTAAATAGTACCAGCAAGTAGCAATCATGACAGACTGAGCAGCAGCACACAAATTCATGGTTTATGGTTGATGAGGGCTTAACGTCCCAAAGTGACTCAGGCTATGAGGGACGCCGTAGTGAAGGACTCCGGAAATTTCGACCACCTGGGGTTCTTTAACATGCACTGCCATCGCATAGTACACGGGCCTCTAGCATTTCGCCTCAATCGGTGTCTTTCGGGTCAGCAGCTGAGCACCATAACCACTGAGCCACCGCGGCGGCCTACCCCCAAATTCAGATTAAAAACATTCTTGTGATAAACTCTTTGAGACTCAAATATTTTTTTATAACATGGTGTTCTCAAACGGGGTTCCAAATAATGAACCAACGGTTCACTGGAAAGATCCGTAATATTTATATTCCACGTGAGGGCCCCCAACACCGAGTTCCAATGAGCTAAGAGGCTCTGCAGACATTATTTTCTTAGTTCTACAAGCGCAAAGACTGACGATGATGTTTACATTACAGTGGTACAATTAGTATGGTCATCAAGCACATAAGGCCAGCACTATGATCAATTCAACTCAGCTGTGCCCAGCAAGCAGGACCATGCTTCAGCATTGTTTCTAGACCTAGTTCATAGCAATCAGCATCCATATAACAGGTATATAGCTTTTTATTTTTGCATTTGTTTGCCACCACAAATGCCTCATGGCAATTAGCGGGAATAAAAAATAGTGCACAATTATTTTTAAACCACTCAGCAAGATTCTTTGATTCCTTTATTATTCAAATTAAAAAAAAACTTGTTGATGTAGACTATATCCGTTATGCAAAAATAATTACTGCCTTATGCTCTCATTCTCCTACCACTACCCCTCCTCTCATCAATTGACCTTAGTTATTCTACCATGTGTACCTAACTCCTAAATGATCCCGAACTTAGCACACTTATAAGCATTTGAAGTACACTCCATGTTTAACTGATTGGCTTCCAAGGAAGAGAAGACGATATAGTCAATTTTCATTAAGCCCGGATCTCAAGAATAAAATATGTACATATCTGAACAGCCTAACCATTGCTCAGAAAATGGAAAGAAAAAGCTTATAGATTAGAAAAAAAATAATGCCTGAATAGGTGAACTGCTTAATTATATAAAATAATGTGACACAAGGAAAGATCTTTATGCAATCTGGCGTAAATGGCAGCACTTTAAGAGTAAATTTATCAGCTCCAGTCAAATGTTTCAGAGGAATAAAAATTTCACTTAAATTTCATTTGTAAAGAAAGCAGCCTCATTTCACGTGCTCTGCCACTGCACACATAGCACTGATCACAAACTATACATGACAGATCCAAAGGTTAAGTTCTTCCATTAAACACACTTCATTTTTTTTACAGACAATTTTACCATGAATGGTTTGTTTAAAGATGCAGATTGTTAGATTGTCTTTGCAAGCCAAAGATTGCATACGATACTTGCATGATTAAATCTGTTGGTCAGAGCCACAACATTAGGGGCTAGCTGAAGCTTCTCTCGCCTGTTCCAGCCACAGCCAGCCAGCTCCTATGGGGAAGAACATGCAAGAACCATTAAAAGATTTTCTGAATTCCTCACACCCTCCATTGACAGAGTTCGCCTACCAAAACATGCTGCAACATTATTTGGCACTCAACATCGATCATGTTACTGCCCAACAGGAACCAGTAGCTTCAATCTCAAATGGCATGCATTATTAAAACATTTAAAAGACAAGATTACTGTGCTTGGATAGCAGTCAAGCCCTCATGCTGTTATGAACTCAGCAGTATATTTTCCAGTAAGGCCAAGAAAACTAAAGGAGGATGAAATGTGAATACAGTAGTGCACAGTGATATGAATGCACAGTGAAGGGCCACGGGGCACCACGGTGGTAAAAACAATCTAAGAGCACTTTGCTCCTGTATTTGCTGTTCACCGTTGGTTCGGTATATGAAAGCCAACATATTTTACTTCACTGCAACAGAAAAGAGACACAGTTAAGCCAAAGCATAAACTCAATCATAAGAATAAGTGACCTGAAGGCGAACACACAAGGTTTCTGCACAAATGCTCCGCTACTTTTTTAAAAATGGTTAATTTTTATTGACAAAATATATGTATAATGCTACTGCAGAACTCAAGTGGCCATCTTGCTCACTCAAGTTAGATGTAGAGAGACTGTTTTTGTCCTGTTCCAATTATTCACAGCAGTAAAAACAGAAACATGCAACTATATATATAGTGCCTCATATTTGAATATTTGAAGAAAATAGAACAGTGGAAAGCATGAGAGAAGGCCATCTGGTAGCAGAGACCAAAGATCTGCTACAGTTGTTCTAGCCTGAAAAGTACCAACATGTGGAATGGGAATATACCTAGTTCCTTTTCCTTTGATCTTTATGCATGCCTTTAAGATCATTTTTGAGACTATGTGTGGACAGTATTCAGTCACAGCATGCACCACTGTGAAAAATGCCCGGGTGCCACAAGAAAGATGGTCAAAATAAACAGTGGTGCTGTGATGGCATGGCCCTTGTAATGAAATCAGAGTAGCATGCACGTGTCCTAACCAATCAGATGGCTAGTTGTTTTACTTGGTCTGATCCTATTTGCAAGAGGAGCATGGCACAGTTTCGGTTGTAATCAGTGGACTTCAGCTCACACAGAATGCCACAGTCATTTTACCTCAATGGCAGGTCAGCAGCCTAGAAGCCAGATTTTGCAATGTCTACACAGTACACAAACGCATGACTAGTCTTTTCCAAAGGCTTTTTCTTTTTAATTGCTCATATGTTATTTTCCGAGTACCCAATCATACCAGTTACTTAATTCCATCAAAACTCAACTCTTACCACACATGGTCTCCTATCTGAACACAGCCTCCTTTTAACCTGTAAACCTTTCTCCCTCATCTGTAAACATCTCTACTCACCTGTGGGTGAATTTTCAGAAATGCTTGCAAGTCCAGCAGCGTTAGCTGGTTCTGAAATAATGGCACAATTAACAATCAAAACAGTTCTATGCAAAGGGAAAAAAATTAACTCACGATGCAGTACAGCGCACACTATAGAGATCATCATTGTCCGAGTATAAAACAACTTATCAAGGCTAAAAAACAACTCTATCAATGATAGAGTTGAAGCAAAAGTAACTGATACAAGACAAATTTGAGCACAATCATTATATTTTGCATCCTGCTTTTGATGCAGATCAACTATTGCAAGCAGACCAACTTCAATACATAAGGGTTCCAATTTGTACTCCACTTGCTAAAAATTTTAAAATTAGCTGTTTATATTTAGCAGCAAGTACAAAAAAAACTCAGGTGAGTGCAATTGAAAAGGGTGTCCAGTGACACAACCTAGTACCCCTTTTTGCTGATAATCACTGCATCACGCAAGATCTGGTATCCACAAATTTTCTTTGGAAAGCAGGTTGGCCAATAAGTACGTGGTTCATTGGGGAAAGACTGTCTATTAGCCTCTTCTCATATCTGGCATTGAAGTTACACATCTGAGACCTGCACACCACCCAATAAATGCAGTCGAATTCTTCCGGCAGTTTTCCAAAAGCAAATTATGCCAAAATTATGCCAAATTATCATGCAAGTGAGCAACACCACGTTTACCGAGTCATTGCTTATGTGTCCATAATTTCCACTTTATTCATGACAGTACTTAAAAGAGGACAACCAAGGAATGCATTTGCTTCATGTGCCGCCTTCTGCAAAACGATCAATACTTGCACACTCAATGACAGTGGCAAAAAATGGTAGTGCTGAGCCCTGTTGACTCACAGCCAGCTCGTCTGCCTCAACCTTGACCACATCCAGAGTGCCCTCGCAGTTGTTGAGGGGTTGCTCCGAGCGCAAACTCCACACTGAACCATCACAGGGCCAGCGTTCTGCCTGCACAAAGGCGGAAAATTGAAGATAAGTTATTTCCCGGAAATGCAAAGTGATATTTGACACTACACTGTTCACAAGTCGTTAGCCACCCATAGCGATGCACACTTTATACTTATAGATAAAAAGCATCAAACGAATACAAGCCAGCATATTAACAGCAGCATTTGACCAGTTAGCTAAAGTTACCTTTGGCAAACCACGGCACAACACAGCACACTCGCAAACAGGAAGTGCCGCGATAAAAAATTCCACAGGTTCATAAGTTTGTACTGCAGGCCGTGAACTCAGAAAAGGAATACATACAACTTCTTAATTAACGAGCCTGAAATGACTTCACACTTATCAGATGACACGCCCCCAAAGGATGGCACTGAACATTTTATCTCACGCATATTTTACGCGGCATCTTTATGAACGCTCGTCAACTACAAGAAAAACGCAGCCGTCATATTTCTTAAGTTCATGTCTTCACTGTATTAAAATTCAGTTTCACGTCAACATGCGAAAGACAAATGCACAGTGTGCACGTCAGAAAGAAGAATCTACTCGCCTCGGTAATGTGCGAACTGTCAGTCTGGACGCCGCGCGTATCTGCGGGAACCATAGCGCCGTATTTCATTCAGATCAGAAGTTCTTACTAGGTGGCCATGTGAAAGTTTAAAGGCACCATTCAAATTATCACGGGCTTCACAATCACTTTTCTGAACAGCTGCTGATTAAAAGCATGTATATGTGGACGCATGGAGCGTACACGACGCCGGTTGCGCATAGCTACAAGTTTTGTCCAACGCACACTGCCCATAATGACAGCATATGGCACTTGCTCATGGCACATGCATCACATCAAGAACACAATGAGTAGGGCTGAATTTGCACGCCACGGCCGGGGACCCGATGACCCGACCCCGGCAAACTACATACACTAAACCACGCACAAGAACATGCACAACACGCATCGATCGTAATACGGATCGTGTCGGCCTCGTCTAGGCTCTGGCGGCGACTGATACGGCGATGGTATCTGCTGTGGCGCAATCACCTCCGTGGATTGCGTTTTCGTGATAACATTTACATTTTAACACCGAAAACAAATTACTAAGTGCAGCTCAAAGAAAGTCTGCACACTTAACGCAATTCACAAATGTGCCAAACATATTTGCCTTTGGTCAATTAGACCGGAAGCTTTTTGATCTAGTGCGCGTTTTATTTTGTAATTTTTGTCTTTCTGAGCGTCGCGGTTCGAAATGATTATTCACGGGCACAAAAAGCGCTCGGCATTACCGAGTTTAACATTTCATTTAAACGCTGCAGAAGCAGCCCTTTTTCTTATGCAGTAGTTTTTCCGAAAACCTTCAGGCAAGCATTCAAATCGAACAAATTTAAAGCGTTAATTCTTTTATGCACTCTTTTTTTCGCTCACTTCACTCGTTCCAATGCATACTGCTGAAAAATATATACATTTTTCTTTATAATAATTTAAAACTTGTTTTTCTATCATAAGCAATCGCTCAAATATCAAAAATGGCCAGTGACCGCGTACAACCCAATGGACCCCCGGTGTCGAAGAAGGACGTCCGACGCAGAGTTTGGTCCTCAGTACGAGCTGCGGACATTCCAAGGACCGTCCCATGCAACAACAACAAAAAAAAGTGGCGGAATGTAAGTTTCCGAATACGTGCGTGGAACGTCCTAAACCGCATCTGACGTACGTGCGTATGACATCCGCTAGCCAGCCCAGTTCGGATGCTCAGAGCTCCGTCGAAGATCCCAATTTATATACCCTGTCATCTCCCGGACGTCCGGAAACGGACATTTCTTGTACCATTTTGTGGTAGCTGTTAACACATAAATAAGGTAGAAAGTAGTAATTCCTTGGAATTATCTAAACACCCAAAGAACAATTAATATGCATACTATACTTAAAAACGCTGGTGCAATCCTGCAGGCAGGTAATCCCAGAAATCTTGACAGCACGACACTCGGAGGGAAGTCCTTGTGAGTCCCGCTGACGTCCTAATTCGGCCTTCCATTTCCGGACGTATTTCGTTCTTCCCATGGACGTACGTCCACCATATGGCCTGCCTCATGCTTATATACCCCTCAAGATGGGTCTCCCACAGGTGTTAGTGGGGAATGGTTAATAAACAAAGCTCTCTCATTAAATTTTGACACTATTTATTCAATTTTTAGCGCTCACAGTTGAATAGATTCAGCTGCAAAATTCTGTTAGCTGAAGGATATTGCTACCATGCAAACAAAGGAAAAAGGCCTCCGAAAAGAACAGCAAAAAGTCCTGATGCTGGAATTAGTGAAACCAACAGTAAACCAGTAAGCACCATGCTGGAACCAGTACAACCAGCAGTAAACCAGCAAGCACCCTGCTGGAACCAGTACAACCAGCAGAAAACCATTACAAACACCCTGCTGGAACCAGTACAACCAGCAGGAAACCTGCTGGTTCCAACCGAACCAGTACAAACCAGTAGGTTCCCATCAACAAATTTTCACCTGGGCGGATTCGGTACGGAAGTAGAGATCTCAGTCGGGCGTCTGTTGGACATCGCTGGCCGTCAAAAATTCGGTCAAAATTTATTAAAAATCACTTAGCGTGGTGGCAGTGAAACGGTATACACTGGCCGATCAATGGGACGAGATGGTAAGGGTCAGAGAGAGAGGAGGAACGTACGTCAACTGGAAACTGATGATGCCAACAGCAACAGAAGTATGTTTCTAGTATTATATCCCAGATTTTTTTCTCTGTTAGTACAGTAATAATGATCTTCAACAGAATTTTGCATATGAACCTCTTAAATTGCGCCTGCCTTGGCTTGCATACATGGCGCAAAAATTTCATTAAAAAACAACTTATTCACCACCGACCACTATCACATAATGGACACCCTTCACACATGGGCCTTAGAAGGATGAGCCCATGACTTCGAAGGTTAGGGTGAGGTGCATTCTTGTGCTCTACTGTTGCCCTCTTTGTGCCTTACAGAGTTCTTATCAGATTAATTAGAGCTGTTCACTAATAATTAAGATTATCCTGCTGTCAAGGTTTCCAGGATTGGCTGCCTGTAGGATTGCATGATCGTCTTTGAGAAAGTTGTATGCATGTTAATTGTTCCTTGGGTGTTCTGATAACGCCCAGGAATTACTTTAACCTTATGTTTTAGCAGCTGCCACAAATGGTCGAAGAAATGTCCTTTTCCGGACGTCCGGGGATGACAATTAAGGGAGAAATTCGGTTGTTCAACAGAGGTCTGAGCATCCAAACTATGGTGACTAACGGGTATGTCATATGTCAAATGAGGTTTGGGACGTTTCGTGGAAGTCTCTGTAAACTTATATCCTAAGTCTGGTGTCCGAACGACGTTGGTGTGTCTGGCATAGATGTATGTGGGACGTTCATTAGGCTGCATTTTCAGGGATGTCTGCAGTTCCTATTCAGGATCAAACTCGATGTTCATAGGACATCTGAATATCTAATAGCGGATGTCCTTCGTACATTTTTTGGACACTGCTGGTCCTGATCAGTGACGTTGCCTGACTTATGGATCCGAACTCGAGCGCGAGATACTGCGACGGAGTGATGGCCTGCGCAAGATACTAGATATTTTTAGGATAGCGCGTCCCGCTACTGCTTACCGCGTACCATGCACGCCACTAGGAACGTGCTGATTGGTCACGGCAAGCAAGGCGCGCGCACTGTTGACGGGAACGTAGCGCCATCTGGAGCCACCGCCCGGTGATCCTCCACAAGGTGACAATGTGCACTGGTGAATGTGAAACGAATGGCTTTCTTCTTTGCGTCCTTCCTTGGGACTGAAACGAACGCTTGTAGAGTGCAGTGGCTCGATCGGATCGATTCCGCAGTCGTTCCCAGATACATAGAGAGTAGCCATAAATGCTCTGTGCTAGGTCGTAAGATGTGTACAGAGAGGTGCAAAGTCCTTCGAAGCAAAAATATGGCCACAGCCTCTGGTCGTGTACTTTTTTTTGCTTGCTTTACAGTGCTTTTATCTAAGGCAAACAAGTTGGTTTTGTTGATGTAATATAAAACACAAAAACTTGACACTACATATCTATATTTATTAACGCAATTTGCAGTATATTTACTGTTTGTCCAATCATCAAGCCCCCGTCCAGTGATGTGATATCCACTGCTAAAAACCGCCACTGTACGGTGACACCATCAGCGCCATGAATTTGTTTTTGCGAACTAATTAAAATATTGTAAACCGGAGCATACTTGGTACGACCGATGCTGATAGCATCACTATTACTCATTCTATGCAACCAACAGGCAAAACAATGCACTGAATATGTGTTTCGGGGCCCCTTTAAGTCACGATGACGATAATGCCTGCAGTCAAATTTTACCTGAATATAAACTTTACCTGAATGAGCACAATATCTCAGGTATGTTATTGAAATGTAATGTAAAAATTTTGTGGAAAACGCTTCTTGCTTAAGTCTAAGTAACCATAGATTCACGTGCGAGCACGTAAGCCAAGAGCATCTGCCAGAAGTGCCATTAAAAATGGCACCCTTCACATTGAAAACGGAGCCAGGTGCCTCATCTGACTGAATAATAATAAAGGGGAATGAAAGGAAGAAGGCAGGGATGCTAACCACAATGGTGTCCCGGTTGGCTACCCTGTACTGGGGAGGAGGGATGAGGGGCTTGAAAAGAGAAATGGAGAAAAGGTGAGGAGCGCAGTCAAAGTTTGTCATTCAAGCCAGTTGCTCTCACGAATGGTGTAGTAGGCCTTGAGAGCAGTAGACTGCTGCAGCCACGGTCCGAGGATCTAATCCTCTGTTAATGGGCGATGATCCAGGCTGTCCAGAACACAGTGGGTCTCTCTATTGCAAAAGGCTGTCAGCAACCCCAGTCGTTCATGTGGAGTTTAGCGGCTGCTGAACTCAATTGCGGCCCGGAGGGCTGCAGTTCAGCTGATCCACAAGAACTGGATGGTACTGGATATGAAGTTTACCAAAAAAATTGCATGCTTTTCTGCATATGCAAAGCGGCAGGGAGTGCGCATTGCCCGGGAGCATGAGTTGTGGCGAACGCAGTAGGCTGCGAATGACAGTAAGGCTAATGCCATTAAAAATCACGAGAACAGTATATGTGCACATCTAGTGCACAAATGTCAAGTTTTTATATGTTAGAAGCATTATGCATTTTTAGCTGCAATGATCCAATGGATCATTCCCAACACCATGCACTCCTGGTCGACAAATGCCAGTCATGTTGTGTATTCAGCTGAAGACTAAATACTTGCTTTATGCTTCTAAAAGACTGTCATGATGAAGCTGAGCAATGTATACCATGCTGTAGTCTTCTACAAGTCATGCCTATTGGCTCCTCTACTTTATACATCTAAGAAGCCCTTAACCAATTTATTTTTCATCAATTTGCCATTACGAAGCAAGGAATTCACCTGGCATTTCTTTTAAAGTGTACAGTCTTTGAACCAGGGGCAAATTAAAAGGGGTGGGGAAGCCATTGCATCTCCTCGCAAGAAACTTTACGTGGGAAGATCACACTGGCCGTTTTTGATAAAGTGGAAGAGGGAAGGCAAGGATGCTAACCAAAAGGGTATTCGGGTTGGCTACCCTGCATTGCCTTCTTTTAGAACCTTCGGCGGCGTGAACAACATCGTCGCGCCTTTTCAGCAGCCTCTCTGCGCGTGGAATGGTTTCACGCCATTTGTTTCAGTACCGTCTGTTCCGTCCTCAAGAAAGTTCAGGAAATGCATTGTGCAAATAGGACTGCCCCCACCACCCTAACCAGTCCCACCAAGAGTTGCCAATAAATCTAGCCCCACTATTAACTTTGGTTGTGTGGCTCCAAGTAGTTTCAGAAGCCAAGGTTTTGCTCAGAGTAGAGTGATCCAAATATCTTTCAAATTCCCCAATTTCTACAGGTTTTTGTGTGTTCTGATATCCCAGCTATTACAAGAGAAAAAAGCTGCCCTCTCCATTTATTTTTGGCAGGTGCTGCAAAGTGGCCAGGAAATGCTGTGTTCTCATGAGCATGCCATGTGACCGGATTAGGTGCTATCAGAAAGCAAACATTAGAAAAGAACAAAGAAAACAAAGTGCATGCAGCATCAAACTGGTGGTGTACAAACTCCAACAGACAGCAAATGAGAAAATACAATGAGGGATCATGCTTCCTGTCACTACGTAACCACATCCCTTTCATGAGCCAGTTTTTGCAGTTTAGGCTAATCCGAATAATTTGAAGACATTTACTCACAATATTCAGTTTTCCATGCTAGTAGACTTAGTGAGCTTAGGTTCTCACTACGTTTTGTAGTAGCAGTTGTACAAGTGTACTTCTCTCGATTTTCTTCAGACGAATATTCAAAGTAACCTGATCTTGCAGGTGGAGTTCTCTATTCTTGCTTTACGTCACCCAAGTTGTTTTTCTTGCAGGTATGTAAATCACCAAGGAAAAGTTCCACCTGTGCACTTGCTTCAAATAATGGCCCAGCCTGTTTGTGAATGCACGCCTAGTTTGTGAGCACTTGCGATTGGCGGGAGACATGCTGCAGCACCGAGGTGTGCGATCACCAACCTGCTTGCCTCAGCAACAGCAGCTAGCATTTCTTAAGTGCTAGCAACACACAATATGTGGTACAGTGTATTGACACACATCCGCTAATGATTTGGAGATGTACAACTGATGACTGAAGGTGACCCAATGTCTTCTCACTTAATATTTTACACCGAGAGTCCCACTTCTTGGACGCCACTAAAGCCTTACATATTGGGCCTCTGGTTTCACTAGAACTCAGATTGGCGCTACTGGTGCACACACACTACTCCTACCATAAACCTGCATATATATATATGCATAATTTGTGCATATATAAAGCTGGCAGACTGGCAAGCAAAATATTCCCCAAATCCACACAGTGCTATGGCCACAACATGCAAACGGGATTGCTGGCCCTTAACATAAACATTTAAAAAAATTGAATGTTCTAGAAACCATGTGGCACCACAATGTCAAACAAATTCTATAACTGAAAAGGTATCAGTGTCCTTCAGAGTATGAAACGAAAGTTGTGAAGCATTCTTTATTTCACATTTTTTCATGCCCTGTTAAATATTTAGCGGTAGAAGTTTGCCACTCGAAAATGCACTTTGCATCATGCTAGCGATTCTGCTTTGGAACTTCTGCACAAATATCCTTGCATGTGGTGTCAGGAACTCAAACATAAAAGATGCCTGAACAACAAGACAAAGTTACTGAAAATAAACAGATAACACACACTTAACAAGACTTGTTGCACCAACACAAATGCCTACTGAACTTGTGTGCTATGCTTGCAAATGCTTGTTTGTTGGCTAGGTGCCCGGTTACTTCTGCTGATAACCACTATATTATGCCAACGATAAATGCAGTGAATTCACCAATGTTGCATCCAGTAACTTGACAGCAACCACACAGCTTACAACCAATTTAGGAGTGAATGCATAAAAATGAAATTCTTAGTTAATATGTCTGTTCTGCTCCAGCAGGTTCTAATCCTTGCTTGGAACTTAAAGCACTTAAATCCCAATGCACCTTGTATCACATTTCGTCATAAAGCACTTGAGTATATGGGCAAGAGTAAGCTGGCACTAACATGCCATCTTAAATGCAAGCTGACAACCTGCTGCTTAGTAGTAAAGGGCGCGCTAATTGCACTGCACACATTAACGCGAACAATATGGAACAGCTATCACAGGCTACATGGGACGCAAGGAGTTTAGGAATGATATTCTAATGACACTCCTAACACGACTTTTGTCCACGACTACCAGTGTGCACCTTGTTCCAGAAATGTCTTCAGCAAATTGACAGATATTTACCTCCTAGAACTTTCGCTGCTTGCATCCCTAAAGCCATTATTGCTAAAGCAGGCCACTAGGGTTTTTATGAATAGGCATGCAAGCATTTTTGTCCTCAACAAAAGAACACCCATGGCCCAAATGCAAAGACGTTCTTCAGTCTTGGCTTTTCTTTTTTGTTTACGGTTATTTTCACCCTGAAGCAGTAAACTTTATGTATAATGCATTCAGCAAGTGAGCTGCACATTCAAAATTTGGCACCATTTGCATTGCGGCTTTGGCAGGAATCTTCCTCCCTCAAGCCCCTTGCAACTAACATGCCTCATTTGAAGTGAAACTTAGACAACATAAAGAGAAAAAAAAAGACAACTAAACAGCTAGTTCCCAGTGGACTCTAACAGGGTCTCTTTATTTCACTGACTATTTCAGAAGTGCTTTGACATGGAGGGGTACAACGTTGGCCATGACACTCTCACCGGGTCTGAACAAGGTGGCGTCCAGCTGCAGATACTGAACAGTCCACGCAACATGGTTGACAGCCAGGCTGCCCTTCTTGGCATCATAACAGTGCAAGAGTTCACACACTTTCTGATTATTATCAAGCCTGCATCAGCCAACTGACATTACTTCACACAGTGACAACTATAAATAACATGTCCCACAAGACAGAAAAGGGTGGAGGTGGTTGTCTTGTCAGATCACGCCCACCTAGAAGAGGAACAGAAGAGGAAAAGAAAAGGAAAAAGAGACAGGTGGCCATGACAGGCTGTATGCCATCACCAGCTGCGCGTGCCAGCCGTCAGACCCCGGGAGCCGTCGCCAGTGCGCTTCATGCGCCCTTCCACCACACTCGTAGGCACCTCCTTGCGGTCGTACACCTGGCCAAGCCATGCAAAGAAGTCGATGAACCATGTGGTCGTGTTGATGCGGCAGCCCAGCTCGCTGGTGCGGTAGTCGTAGGGAAACGTGTGGTGGTAGTTGTGAAAACCTTCGCCGTGTGCCCCAACAATCGTCACCAGGTTTTGCCGCGGGCTAATGTGCCGATCATAGGGTCGGTTGCCCCAGATGTGTGCCGCGCTGTTCACCAGCCAGGTCATGTTGAGTGTAAAGCAGTAGCGTGTCAGGGAGCAGACCACAAATGAGTTCCACAGTGTCTCCCCCCACAGCCACCAGGGCAGCAGTGCAGGAACAATGAAGCAAATGGTCACCATCAGAGGCAGGTAATACCTGTGGAAAAAGATGTGTACAACAGGGCTTTCAGTTGCAGCACATTTCAAGTGCCTAGCAAGGCTGGGAAGATAAATTCTCTTTAAATACTATTTATGGCACTGTTTTAATATTCCACATCTAAAATCTTAAACAGCACCTGACCCCCCCACCTTTCCGGTCAAACATTTATTACTTTCGCTACCTCAAGAAAAGCTGATGTGTTAAGACCACGCGGAGAAAACAGGCTGATGGTTATTAGAAGAGAAGAAATAAGAGAAAAGTCATAAAGAAGTTTTTACACACTGCCTCCACACTGTTTTCTCAACATCTTCTTACGTGAACTAGCCTACTTCAGAACTACGTTAAGAAAAAAGAAAATTATTAATGAATCACACTTAAGGAACCTTCAGGAAACATGCATTTGTGTGTGCCAATTTCAAATATGCAATTTAATTCATGTAAAACAAGTCCTTGTGTGGTTTTTAAACGCTACAAGAACCAGCTTGAACGTGAATTATTTGAGGCGTATGCCATTCATCAGCGAGGGGAGAAGTGCATCAGCACTCCTTCAGTTAGCTTGAAAAGAAAAGCAATCAGATTGCTCGATGGCTGATTGCAAAGAATCTTGTCGCCTAGTTTTAAGGTTTCATATTTGTATCATATGTAAAAAATTCTGGTTTTCCGGATGCGGTTCTCCGTAGTGTTGGCAACAAGATCTTGAAATTCGACTTCCGGCCAACGGCCACAACGATGCAGGAGCACGAGGGAATAGAAAAAACTGTTGTAATCCCGTACGTGCACGGTGTGAGTCATCCACTGAAAAAAGCCTTAGGGCGGTCCGATGTCAAGTTGGTTTTCTCTGCGCCAAACAAACTGGAAATACTTTGCAAGTTGGTCAACCGAGCAGATACGTTGAAAAAACAGTGCGGAAAGAAACACGAAAAAGCTTTCGTTGATTGCACAATGCGCCAAACAAACTGGAAATACTTTGCAAGTTGGTCAACCAAGCAGATACGTTGAAAAAACAGTGCGGAAAGAAACACGAAAAAGCTTTCGTTGATTGCACAAAGAAAGTGGTCTATGATATTCCATTATCATGTGGATCATCATACATAGGACAAACTGGGCGCTGTTTAAATGATAGGCTGAGAGAGCATAATAGAGATATAAAAGACGGCGCAAGAAAGAACTTGCCTGAACATGTGACCACATGCCAGTGCACTGCCACTTTGGACAGGACCAAGGTTCTTAAACGCTACAAGAACCAGCTTTAACGTGAATTATTTGAGGCGTATGCCATTCATCAACGAGGGAAGAAGTGTGTCAGTACTCCTTCTGTTAACTTGAAAAGAAAAGAAATCAGATTTCTCCATGGCTGATTGCGAAGAATCTTGTCACCTAGTTTCAAGGTTTCATGTTTTTATCATATGTGTGGGTTTTATATATTAGCGTTGTTGCAATAAAATTTTTCTTCTCATTTCTGAAGTGAGAATGTCAAAACTAACTCCTATAATTATTGTGATAGTCATAAAGGAGAGAATGAAGATGACTGAGGCAGGTAAGGACTAGGCTTAAAAGTAGTTAGTCAAACCTCGTTACCGCGAACAGTAAAAAACTGTAAAATAGTTTGATTTAGCCAAAATACATAGATCAAATTTGGTCAAAAACGCAAGCAAGAGCAGCACAATTTAGTCACTGAAGGAATAGCAACTAAGGTCATCCTTACTAGAGAAACGGCGAGAACTGTTACAACATTTTCACGGCACTTCGAAAGTACTCGCGGCGATTATGGAGGACACAAAAAACCGAGCGCCAGTTAAGTTGGCTTGCCCTCACAGCACCACCACACGCAACAGCGGCAGGCCACGCGCCAGCTAGGCTGGTGGCTTCTCCGCACTACAGCTGTGTCGAATGAAAAACAGGCACAGTCAGGCCGGAATGAAATGCGAACAGAGCTTGTGAACAAAATAATTTTACCTCTGTTCTGAGGAAAGTAAGGAATATGTGTGTGTTCGAGTTTCATTCTTGCCTGTGTTGTTTTCACCACCTCCGTAGCAGCTGATATGAGCGCAGAAAATTTATTGTAAGGCTACAGTTGTCCATGCCACTACTTCTGGGACACTGTTGACGTGTGAGAGGTGTGAATGCAAGCTAACCGCCTGGCTACCAACCCTCAATGCTGCTGTATCTTGCGTGGCACTGCTGGTGAGTGCGAGATAAAGATGCAAATACTTGCTGCACCACCATCAGTCACTTGTATAGTGCGGCGATGCCTGCCATCCGAGCTTGGAGCTGGGGAGTTCGATATATCCATTTTATGAGCGATCGTGTTTGATACATAAAGTCAAAATTGCGTGCGTTGACAAAAATATTAAGAAAGAGTTTGATATCCATGTTTGTTACATTGAGGTTTGACTTGTCAGTTTCCTGGGGGTAGAAGCTTTATCAGATTCCACATTTTTCATAATTAGGGGTTGGACCTTTCGGTTTTTATTTTTCTAAAATTTGGCGGACTTTTTCTGGTGAATATTATTTTCGACAAATGAAATACTTCTTTTGGAGATTTAATGTAGCAATTCTGTATACATATAGTCAAAAGCCACTTAAAGTCTACCTGTGTGTTTTTGTCATTCCAAACAATTTACTTACCAGTAATTAAAAGTGCAAATGGTAGTACTTGGAGCTGTGTTTGTAGCATAAATTGCTATCATCATTAAAAGAGTAACGCAAGGTAAATAAGCCGGCAAACAAAAACTGAAGTGGAACTTTACTTCGAAGAACTAGGTTGACATTTTACCGTTGGATTGTCACGCTGGGTTGAGGCGAGGATGAGGCATCACGCGGTCTGCGTGTTGACTGGAACGATGTAACTCCTGCTCAACTGTCGCGGTAGCCAGAAAGCAGTTCATTGTGACGCCCATGTGCGGTTTTGCGCCAGGAATCGACTAACTGCTAGAAGCAAATGATGATATATAGCGAATAAATAGTGCTTAAAGAAGGCGGCATGTAAGACCGCAGAGCAATACCTCAAATAGGAGAACTGCTCTGCTTATCCAACAATACCATCGTCGCGTCGTGCCCTTGGCTTCCCTACTAGTTCATTTTCAACTTTTACCAAGTGTAACTCACATTCGACAGCCAGCTAGCTATGCCTTGCATTCCAAGAATAGTGACCTTTTTCAGTTAAAACTGAATTTTGAAAACTGAATTCGGCGTACTTTCATCGGTTCATTTCTGTTTCAATTGAAAAGTCCAACCCCTATTCATAATCAATAAAGAAAACATGGCATGGAAATGATATGGACACAAATGACCCATACACTGAACAGTACAAATAAATGGCGCATACACTGAACAGTACAAATAAATGGTGCAACTGAGCCAAACCTTATCGCGGCTTTTGTTGTCACCTGGGTGTCACATATAAAGTTATTAATGTCATTTTGTCGCACGCCACCCCCTTTCTTTTCAGCAGAATGGCTGGCTAGCAAAGCAATGCCTCATAGCAGAGTGAAGTGGCAAACTTGACACATGCAGATTACAACACTATAAAGCGAATGCAAGCATTGCAAAAATACCTAGTTAATCTGTGGGGTTGTACGTTTTTTATTCAGAACTTCAAAAATGTGCTTGCCTTTATTTTCAGAAGTTAAAAATTTGCATGAATTCACTGAGTCGCTACCACTTGCACATGACTGCTTTTGTATGGAAGCTTTTTTTTTACCTCAGCTTGCACAAGCAAAAGGCATCTGATTAAATTCATTAGTTCCTGCCCAGTTGCGCATGTCCTTTCATCCTGTCTTATTGCAGCACATTGCTTTAATTAGTATTACATTATGTAGTAGTAAATATAACAGTGTACAGTAAAAGCTTATTAATTTGAACTCAACGGTGACCGGAAAATTGTTCGATAAGCGAAGTTCGATTTATCGAATGGGTGCTACAATGAGCGGTCATAGCGCCCTGCCGCGAGGGCAGAACCCGAAGCAGTCGCGTCTAGACTCGTTATCGCAAGCCTGCCGCTACTACCACATTTGTGGCAGGCATATTCTGAGAATTTACTTCAGCCGGTCCTAATAGCAAATGAAATAAATTGATCGGCCAGCTATGCGCCAGAAACAAGTACTGCAATGCATTTGCGCAAGGAGCGGGCTTTAGTGCTGGAATATACGACGCTATTTATGCTCCAAAACATGTTTATTTACGGAGAAGGGTTACCAAAATGAAAAGTAATCGGCGAAGTGCATTTGCTTGCGTTTCTTCTGTCGAGACTCCATCAGCATCATCTGAAGCTTGCCCAAAGCTCCCGCGCAACGCCAAAGTTCTCATTGACAGAGAAGTGGCGTGCTGCAACATCGAGCGCCGATGCTACTTCACATGCACTTGGCGGTGGCATTGTCTCATCGCTGCCGTCGGACTCATCACTGTCCGCTGGGAGCATGCAGTCTAAACTATATCGGCGTCACTCAAGGGCACCGTCTCCACGCTGCTGTCCGCACAGCTCGCGCTCGCGGCACCAACTGAAGCCGTCATCGCCTGAACCGCCATACGACGTTGTTTACACCACGTGATCGCGACCCAACGAAAACCTGGAACGGCTCACCCGAAGCATCAGCAGCACGGGCGAGTGCTTCGGCAGTGAAAAGCTGCTACGGCATGCACCGGAATGCGGCGCCGTGAGCCTCGTGCACTCGGCTTTTTTTTCTTTTCCATTGTTTTACATCTCTAGTAAATCTGAAGCGCGTTTTACTCGCTATGGGTCAACTTCTATCTACGAGGAGCAGTGACAGCCAGTTGTTCCTCGTTCGAATTAACCGTAGCGGATGCCGACTTGTTCGAATTGTCGGGAGTTTCCCCCCACTTAAATACACAGGGCTGTGCCGGGACCCGGGCATCAGTTCAAATTAACCGAGTTTGAATTAACGAGCTTTTACTCTATCTGTATCCGAAAAATTTTGCTACTATACCTTATAACTATCTAAGGCACATTTTTCAGTTGTGCTGTGTATCTGTATCTGAAATACAATTTTCAAGTGAAGGTACCTTGCTTAGTGATGGTGCCAAGGCCACAATTATATCTTAGCAGCATTAAACTCCTGAATGTGCAAGCTGAATATGCAAGCTGATTCTTCAAATAAGCACTGGCAGATGCAGGCAAGATCCTGAAGCTACGTGATCACCAGTAGCCTCTCAAACATACAGTGTCCCATGCCACTATTGGCCATTGCAAGGAATCTGCCATAAAAGACTGCCAGATCACATTCAAATCAAATTTTCTTACCACACACTGAGTATTTTAAATGCTACGCACCTTCTCTGGAAGCGGACAACTGGGTCAGCAAGAACATCACTCAGGTCGATCGATTTGCCCTTGTTACGCACATCCGGGTGCTTGCGCACGAGAAGCCAGCCCACGTGCGAGAAGAAAAAGCCCCGTGTCGCGTCATGTGGATCTGCAGTTGTCTCCGAGAACTTGTGGTGCATCCTATGATCTCTTGCCCAGTCATAGATGTCATTCTGAAAGAAACCATGAAACACCATCACCTCAAACACATTTTCTGCAGACAGTCTAGGCATAGCAATCCAATCAGTTTCCTTGCTGCTTACTGCACATAACAAGCTACCGAGTCCTGCTCATTGCAAGGAGTTGCTCAAGGTACACTTTATTAGGAAATTGCTTGTGCTCAAGCAATTGCACTAAACCACACCATGCAGTTTATCATTTTTGATTGAGTACGCAAAATGCTACTGGCAAAATGATTTTTTTTTCTTTTCCCCTCCTCTTTGCTTTAATAGTAAAGGGACAGTCCACTCAGGTTTACAAACTATATTCTTTTTTTTTTTTTGCGGAAATCTAAAGCTACTTGCCTAAATAAACAAATACCCGGCTGTGGCAACGAGAAACAAAGCAAAACAATTTAAAACCTAATTTTTTTTCCCATAAGGTAGTGTCATTTTCTCATGGTAGACTGTGTCTGCGAACCCTGACATTGGGGATACAAAATAAAGTCATTACAGTGATTCTATAAAAATATATGGACATGACTCGCACGTCACCTAGGTGCAGTGCAAAGGTAATAATTAGCGTGACATTAACAGAGATGCATAGGTCTTAATAAAACCATAGTTGAGTGCTAAGGTGGTTTTAAAAATACTATCAACAAAATACTACAGGTGGTATCTATCACAGATGCCAGCAACTTCTTTTGCTGGCAATGCCACTGCAAGCATAATGGCGACATAGATTGTGCATGTTATTTTTCAAAATAAAATTTAAGAATGATCATGCAAGTAAGTTTATCAATAAAATTAGCTGTAACTTATAGAAAGAGCAATAGTTACACTGTCCTAAGTTGATATGAACAAAACTTACTGTCTGTATGACACTGGGGCATAGTCATGAAATGCAGTGTATTCATCCAGGCATCTGCCATGTTAAGCGCTATGAGAGAACAAAACGTGGTGCTACCATCTGCTCAGACCGGACTTTCTTTGGCAATTTAGTACATAAATTTCTGTCTAAACCACTTTTTCTGGCCTTTTTATTGTCACCATGTGGTGAGATTTAACAGAAATATTTTTATACTAGTCTCCAACAGCAGACTGTTCCTTTAAGCTCCTAACTGCTATTTTTTTTTTTTTAAATGGCACGAAAATGGTCATTTAGTAACCATGCTGCCATCTGTCAGCATACTAAAAAAAATGCTTTGCACAAGCCCTACCCGCCTTAAGCCGGACAGTGCCAGAAAGCACGAAAGCTAGACTTGTCACGAACTAGAAATGACAGTCAGCCTACGACGAGCTTGGCTTGTCCTAACACGCAAGGTGGTTAAAAGCAGGGAGGAATACAGAGTACATGGTTATTTCTTTTAAAAGATTCCTGTAAGCTCTCCCTAGGAAGTGCCTTTTTGGGCTATAAAAGAATTGATCTTTAAATTAAACACTCCGGTTACGACACAGTCGCAAGCTTCAGTCTTTGTGCAAATATGACACATGGGCCTGTTGTCCCAATCACAGTTACTATGATGGAATTTCATTTTCCCAGGAATTAAATTCTCATTAATTTTCATCTGTTGCCAGAGTGAAGGCATGAAAAGCTATCTGAAGTAGTTTTTGGAACATGAAAATAGAAAAGCTGAATTCCCCCTGAAACAAGCAGCCCATAATCAAGTGGTACACTTGGCATTTGTATATGCAACATGAGCATTGCACCTCTTGCTCCAGGCCGCACATCCAAACCACAAGAAAATCTGCCATTCTTTTGGCTCCCATGTTGCAAACCTGTACATGAAGCACTGCTCACTAGCACTGCTATGTGCCAGTGTAGTAAGCACAGAAAACAAAATGTGTTAGGATTTCTTTTCATGGTTTTGTTTGCAAACGGAAAAAATTAGGTCCAGTGCATCCTTCTTCCACAAGCACAAAAACATTACTCAACACCAAGGACCAGCAAGCTTCCTCACAAGAAGCTGCCAGCATAAAATGCGATTGAGTGTCTTGACCTGCAAGTCCTGCAATTTATGCCCAGAAACTAGTTATTTCCAACCATAGTGAAAAAATCAACAGACTGCATACAAGAACTCATCTGGTTTAAGTTGAAAACGTGCACTATATGTCTTTTCATAGACAGTTGACAAATTTTTGTTCTTGCTGAAAACTGTATTACGGACTTCAGCATGCCAAAAGTGCTTTATGTCAAAATATGACCGTACTACATTTCAACCAGTGACACCTCAATCTGCGTGTTGACAGGTAAAGACAAGAATGTGTATCAAATGCCACAGGAATGAGAATTTTTTTTTCATGTTACAGCGCAATTTTACTTGGAAGCAAGTTTTGCTTTGGCAGCCTTGAACCTTCTTTGATGTAAAGGTTCCAGCACACTATCTATACGCTGTTTCTCTATCTTGAGGCTTGCAAGAGTCTTTTACTCACTTGGAATGCCATGGTCTGGAAAATCATCAGCATGATACGATAAGGCAATTTAGCCTTGTACGACCGGTGAGACCACAGGCGGTGAGAGCCAGCTGTCACTCCAATGCCGGAAATTGTGTAGAAAATGTATGCTGGAAAAGAGGCATGTCAGTACATTAAACTCCACCTGCCTTTTCAATGTATGTATTTTGCACAGAACTGCTGATAAAAGAAAGGAGCATGCTGGGAATTGTGCCATTTAATAAACATCACTGAATGATTTTATGACACTCTTATCTAGGATATGAAACCTGAAGGCATACAATGGTGGCAGTAGTATAACTTGTGCCAATTTTTTACAGACTTTCCCAAGGTCTGCTTCTGTTTTGCATACCTTCTACTATATGTAGTGACATGCAAAATATTTAAACACATGACAGCTCATACTCTGTTTCAGTACAGTTTAGTACGGAGTTAAAATACAAAGTTCCAAGAAGTAAGATGACTGAACAGTCCGCTGCATATATGCACTGGATAGATGCACATATACCATGAATGGATGAACAAAGTTTACCTATCTCCTGTGAATTTTTTTTGGCCCCACATTACTACTGCTTTTCGGAGCAGAGGCCTATCATTCTCAATACAAGCTAAAGCCACTGTGGTGGCTCACTAGTTATGGTGCTCGGCTGCTGACCCAAATGAAGTGGGTTCAATGCCCACTGCAGCAGTCACATTTTGATGGAGGGGAAGTGCTAGAGGCCTGTGTGCTGTGCGATGTCAGTGCATGTTAAAGAACCCCAGGAGGTCGAAATTTCCAGAGCCCTTCACTACGGTGCACATCATGGCCAGAGTCACTTTGGGACATCGCGCCCACACAAACCAAACCATCAGTACAAGCTAACTTAAGTCATGAGAGATAAATCTGTTATGCCCAATAGAAAATGCATAGGTGCAAAGTCAAAACAGTGCACTCTTTGTCATGTGTGACTGAAAGAAAAGAAACGGACATGAAACAGCACCTGAAGGCACAATATACAAAAATATTCAAGGCACCACACATTGCTATTCAGTTCTCAGTTTTAAGATAATATAATAAGAAAATATTACATCACAATTTCCTGATTTTTGGTTCCCATGTGAACAAAGACAGAATAACACCTTTCATGTTAGCAGGCTAAGCCAAGTACAGAAGAAGGAAGTGGTTGAATTGAATAACTGTGGGCAATGGCACCAATGATGCAGAGAAAGCCTCAAATACATTCTGTGCCACTTGAAGGCCACACTGGGGGACTTCCTGTGCATGCATGGTTTAAGGTGAAAGGTGTGCAGATTGGCAAGCTACTTGCATGCCTGCACACATACGGATATTTCCTGTGGTGCAGCAAGTGCCAAAAACCATGCACCTGCATTTCAGTCATTACTTGATAGCACAAAGTCAAAACAAGCACTTTCAAAAATAACGTGTAGTGTATCAAAGACCTGCCCTCACAGAAATTTAACAATTATTGCGTAAAACTCTTGTGTCACGAGCCATGTTAAAGACAGGCACTCATGCCTGACAGAACTCCTCTACATCAGAAGAGCAGTATTTCATTTGATATATGCTTGCCATGACCATAATTTCAACCCATGACTTCATGCTCAGCAACTGAATGCCTTTGCCTCTGCATCTTAACTACTATCATAAAAAGGATCACCTGATTTCTAGTCACTCAAAATAAAACTAGGGTGAGATCTTTTCTGGATTTTGGCAACCAGTGTATCTTGCCGTGATGCCACCAAAGCAATGCAGTGCATGCAGCTGCAGCTGCCCTTTGATTCTGCTTACACAGCCCTTGTCTGAACCAATACCACACAGAGTTTGAAGCAAATGGAAAGAAAGATCCAGTTAAATACTTCTATCTCTCACTGAATGCTCTGCAAACTATTGATAGGCTGGATACCGGGAGCTAAGTCAGGAAGCAGCTATCCAAGCCCAAGCCTCGATTTCTGGTCATATTACTTGACATCATTTGCGTACGACAGTCCTAACAAATATGAACACATTTTTAAATCTTTTTTCGTCCTACCATACCATGCAAATGAACCACTTCTTGCAGTCCTCACAATGCAAGCTTAAATTTCAAACGCATCCACTGTCGAAAATTCTACCAGCACCGTCGAAAACTCTTCATCAACAGGCGGAATCATTAAAACCCATTTTTTTTTTTTTGCGCTAGCTTCCACATGAACAGCTCACGTAAATAATCTGACAGAATCATGACTGCTTCTGCAGCGCTGAAAGATGCATATCAGTGTTCGCGCATGCAGTGTTTCCGTGATTTACAAGACACAGATTAAAAAAAAAAAAGCAGAAAGACATGATCGATCGCTTCGGTAGCAGTTTTATCTGCTGACCGATATCGGCACCACACTCTGAGGCGGTTGTTCATTACCAAGAACGCTAATTCGGGCAAAACGTCAAAGATTCATTCTGTCGGTCAAGACGTTTACCACTTTTTTTTTTTTTTCTGTAGCTTGCATATCCTGCTTACCATATTAAAAAGAGCTATCAGACAAGCACACACATTGTGAACCATACCACCTTAAAGCAGATAGCAACCTTCAGAAGAAAACTCCGACAGACTTCTTCGAACTAGAAACAAAAAAAAAATGCGACCAGGCTGGCCCGTGATGCTGCGCAGCCAGCGATGCGCTGCAGCACGCGCGAGCTTGCGGCGGCGAATGAATGAGCAGTACTACGTCAATCATCGGGCGCCATTCTCACCGGCAAGCACGGTCTTCCACTGCGCAGCGAAAAATATCAGGTAGAAGCCGTAGATGGAGATAAGGTGCAGGCTTCCCATGAGAATCACATTGCGCCACACTATCTCCATCTTGTGCGGCTTGGAGGCCGGCCGCTCCTCCGTCACAGTCTCCGTCACGGTCGACATGGCTCGCCTCTGCGAATATTCGAAGGGAACTTGTTAGTGAAATAATGGCACCATTGATGGGGAACTTAGTAAGACAGGGATCCCTACTCTGCTTACGCAAGGCATATCGGGGCTACGGGGAGCTCACAAGCTCAACTCAGCCAGTCAGCCCATCACAGATACTGCACCTGGCTGAGGAAACCGCGCCCGTGAACACTGGCGGGTGCACCTACCCTTCACAACCAGCTTGCGCTGCCTTGCACAACCTAAACGTCTTGCGGGAAAGCCCACACAAACGCTCACAGTTATGAACATTGCACGCAACACTGTACGCTTCAGGCGATCCCCTGCGGGGTAAACGGCCGTGTGACATTGCAGTAACTTTAAAAAGGACGTATCCGGTGCACACTTCAGGCACTGTCCCGAACGTATATAATATCGGCGTAAGTGGGAAATCGTTGGTAAGCATACCTCCCCCTTCCACCGCCACAGATGATCATGCTTGAAAAATTCTGAATCTCCGCTGTCTCGCATTGGAGCTAAAGGCCCGAAAAACGCGAATGCCGGTGCCGGGCAACCATGCGAGCGGGCACCATCTGCAATTTCTGAAGCTACAAGTACTTGCAAACGATAATGGTATCATACGCGAGTCGAAATATCGAAATGAAAAAATGTGATCCCCGGTTAGGCTAAGTAACTGCCCCGGCGCATCGATTTAAACTCGTTGGGCTTAATTGCTAATGCACCGCTAAGCCCAGTGGGCCACACTGACTTGAAATGGCATTCCAGCCGAATGCCAACGACGAACGAAATACTTGCCTGAGGTTATTTTAGGCGGCGGGCAGTATCCAATGTGACAGTTTCCAAAGCGCTGCCGCAGCAGTATTCGAGAGACGTGCGAAGGCCGGCGCCGGCGATTGAGAAAGAATGGATAAAGATTACGCGTCCATAGACCGACCGGCAACACCGGAGAGAGGAAGCCAGGTGTCACGTGAGAAAGCCTCTCGGCCTTCCGATTGGATGAGCGATGCCGGAAGCGACGTGGTCCGCCCCCGCCATAATCTGGTGAGTGAGCAGGCCAGAACGACCGGCAGGCCGTGGAGCAGACGACGTTGCCGTGCGTCCCGTGTTCGATGCCCGCAGTACTATAAATCTTTCTCGTTACAAACGTCTCAGCGACGTAAGTCTTCTGAAGGCTCAGAAAATTTTTCTATCGCTAAGAAAAAAGCTCCCCCGTTCTCGTGCAGTCGCGTCCGGCTGCTGTGTTGGACGCCGGTTGGCGGCAAAGGGTGGCGTGATGCCAGTGGCGTGAGCTGATCAGATGATGCGCCTTCTCTCCACGCAGCCGTCTCCGCGCTTCGCGTCGCATAGCATGAGAGAGGGGCATAGGAGGAGGAGGCAAGGAGCGCCTCTTTTGAAAAAGGAAAACCCAACAACACGTAGCTGACGCACGCTTGGTGTCAGTTGATACGCGGTTTACACAGCCGGCGTCTTAACTCAGACGTGTCTTATGTTCGCGAGCTTTTTCAGCAAGCGATGGCTTCCAGTTTGCTCGAATGCCTTCGAGAATTTTAAGGTGCCTTTCCGTTCGCTTTTTAAACGCGGTTAGTTTAAAAAGACGGTGTTTCTGCATGTAGAACAGTAAGTTCAGCATGCATAATGAATGGAAAGCATTATAGAAAAGTATAGGTTCGTACTTGCGCCACTTCCGCTAGTCACTTCACAGGAGGACGATACGCGGCGAAATGTAAACGGTTGAAACGAATAAAAAACAATCCCAGCTGCGTTTGTAAAGCTGTCTCATAACTTCAGAGGAGGCTACAGCTTGCGGCAGCCAATCGGAGCCGGAATCTTTGAAGCTATTCGCGCGTTTTATAGAACGGTGATGCCCCCGTTCTATATAGTGGTTTATGTCCAGCACTATCTCCTAGTGTACCCATGTTTTCGTGATGAGCGTGAGGCACAGCTGGCAGCTGCGCAACCCGAGGAGAGGATATGTGCCGTTGGTTAAGCGTCGTTCGCGTAATGTTCTCTGAAGATCCACGAACTGAGAGGCGGGCGTGGTCAACGCTAGATCCAAAGGAGCACAAAACAAAGAGGAACGAAGAAAATACATGACATGGGCTAGATGACATCGCCGCCCGGTGACGTCGTACGTGTTCTTTGTTCTTCCACGTGTTGCGCCGCAATCAAGGCTGTAGAGCCGGTGGTGGTGTCCGGAGAAGTGATAGGAGGTAATGCACTTCTTTTTGGCTGTGAGACACAGGCGGAGATAGAATTCTAACGTGGTTAATGAGTATGCACCCCAACATCACCACCATCGGCTGCCGAAGAGATGGATACGAGCCAGTCAGGAACCATTCTTAGGTGCGAGATGCTAGCAGAATTCGGCCCCTCTTTTCCTGTCACAGCTAGCTCGCACTTCAATGCAACAGCGGCGGCGTCACGACGGAACCTACGTTTTATAACAGAGTCGATGCCCAGCGATTCTAGCGACGCGGTGATGGCCCGAAAAACCAAGAGGTAGTGGGGGATATCTCAGCGTGACCAGTGAGCGTCAGGGAGGAGTAATGTTGATGGCGCGTCGCCTGTTCTTACGTTGGCAGCCTGTTCGTTATGTGGGGCTGTTAAGGCGCATCTGTTTAACAGCCTAAATTTAGGGCGACGACAGCAAGAGGAAAGCCGCGCGCTGTACCGAGCTCTTCCCAAAAAGTTAATGTGTGCTAACGAAGGCTGGAATAGATAACAGAAGCAGATTTTGGGGCAAATATTTTTTTGAAAAGCAGATTTTTGCTTTACGTGTACGTTTTTCCCATTATGAGCTGCAGTGTCGCCTTTATTCCGCGAATTCATACAGCTTAAGCACATACATAGAAAAAAAAATTGTTATGACTGTGTGACCGCTATGGCCGCGCGGTTACATAGTTGGCGAACGTTTTTGAACCGGAATATCTCCTTTGAATGCATAAGCGAGCCTAATAGCACTGATTTTAAACCACAGGTCAGTTCACACAACAGCTCATAGTGGGACAAACGTGCACGGAAGGCAAAAATCTGCTTTTCAAAGAACATTTGCCCCAAAATATGCTTCTTCTGTATATATATATATATATATATATATATATATATATATATATATATATATATATATATATATATATATATATATATATATATATATATATATATATATATATATATATATATATATATATATATATATATATAGGCAGGCAGGCAGGCAGGCGGGCAGGCAGGCAAAGCAGGCAGAGGCAAGCAGGCAGGCAGGCAGAGGCAGGCAGAGGAAACTTTAATGATCAAAATCAGGGGAATGTTTCTTGAGGCTTGTGGGCGGGGTCCTCATTCCGGGGCTACACTGGCTTGAGCTGTCAGACGGACCTGTTTTGTGAGTGCTCTTTAGTCCTTGATTCGATCGCTGGTCAGCATCGCCTCCCACCGCTCAAATGACGTGTTATTTCTCAGTCTTAGCTGTGTTGTCATTTCCTGCATGCGGCAGTATGAAAGAGCGCGTCACAGCGTTTGTGTGCAGCAAAGCTCAGCAAATCAGAAATGCGGTGTCAGAAATATGCACTCCGACGGGTTTGCTTCTGTGCTCTGAGGTGCAGCCAGTAGACGTCTTTAGCATACCGGAGACGTACTAGCGTAGACGTGTACTGGTTTACCGGACCCCCTCTTGCTCATGCGCAGTGGCGTTGTTGGGGTGAGGGGGAGCCACTGCGCGTGCTCAAGAGGGGTCCGGTAAACCGGTACACGTCTACGCTAGTACGTCTCCGGTATGCTAAAAAACGTCTAATTTTGTTTCGTCGGCGTCCCAGGCGTCTCAGCCAGTGTGGGGAACACTCGTCCTCTGCACTCTGAAGCTTTGGACTTGAGGAGGCGCTATAGAGAGCCTCACTTCGCGGCTTAGAAGCAAGCCTCAGAGGCTGTATATTTTTGATAAAGGCCAAATGTCCAAGGCATAAAATGACACCTGCTCGATATCTTCGACAAGTGCCGCTTGTAAGTTAACGCAGCGGGTGTATAATCGACGTTGCTATTATACCGCGAGCCGGACATTTTTGCACATTCAATAATTTTTCTCGTTAATTGTACGTCGCGACGTAGAGCAAAAATGACACAACTTACTTGTCGAATTACTTGCCAGGCTGCAGTCAGAAAACATTCGTTCTGAGATATGCCCCAATGTATTTCTCTGCGTACTTTTCACACCAAACCTGAAAAGGCACCTCGTTTCCAAACTGGCTTCAGAATAATAATTGTTTTTTGGGGAAAGGAAAGGGCGCAGTATCTGTCTCATATATCGTTGGACACCTGAACCGCGCCGTAATGAAAGGGATAAAGGAGGGAGTGAAAGAAGAAAGGAAGAAGAGGTGCCGTAGTGGAGGGCTCCGGAATAATTTCGACCACCTGGGGATCTTTAACGTGCACTGACATCGCACAGCACACGGGCGCCTTAGCGTTTTGCCTCCATAAAAACGCAGCCGCCGCGGTCGGGTTCGAACCCGGGAACTCCGGATCAGTAGTCGAGAACCCTAACCACTGAGCCACCGCGGCGGGTTGGCTTCAGAATACATTTTTCTTTTCAGGATGTTTTAAGCTCGGCAAGAAATGTTTAGCACACCTTTCTTGATATGCCACAACAGAATGTACAATGTGATCGAGCGTATTCTTGAACCGTTATCAGTCAAATATATGTCGCATGAATATATAGCACGAACTCTTAGTATATATTCGCGGGCTATTCACGTACAAAAAGAGCTGCTTCTCTTAGATTTGCGTTTAATGTATTGCAAGTATCCACGACCTTCGCCGCCGTGGTGGCTCAGTGGTTATGGCGCTCGGCTACTGACCCGAAAGACGCGAGTTCGAGCCCGGCCACGGCGGTCGAATTTCGATGGAGGCGAAATGCTAGAGGCCTGTGTACTGTGCGATGTCCCTGCACCTTAAATAACTCCAGCCTGAGTTGCTCTGCGACGTTACCAACCGACCGACCAACCAACCAACCAAACCTTTTTGAGCGGTATTGCAGGAGCTGAGGATATATCTTTTGAGGTACATGCAGAGCTGTCATACTGCTTGTTGTTTGGCGTTACTGTTCTACTGATAAGTGTCCTGGACTGTATGTAGTCTTCCAATGAGAAGTTCAATGTGCTGATATGCTACGCCGAATGTGCTAGCTTTTGTTTTCGAACTGCGTCAATAATTTCTTTCAGGCTTTAAGCCTACGTAGGCTTTAATGTCAATGCATCACACGAACGGCATTATCTGGACGGGAAATAAGTGCCTGTAGTACATCCTTGTGATACCATCTGGACAAGCCTGGATATCTAGGAGGTGTCTATCATGTCTGAAATGAAGTGCTGCCGTAGGATTGTACTTAGGGCCCTTCGTTTTCGGGTTTTATTTGTTTCTGAATTTGGTAGGTAAAAATTGGGCGGTATTTCCTGAACTTAATGTCGGACAGAAATCGCGTTATTCACCAAAATTTTTAACAATTTGGGTATTTGTTTCTCTTTTTCTTGGGCGGGGGGGGGGGGGGGGGGAGGGGGGACAAAATATGGGAGCAAATTCCACCTCCTTTTGCTCATTACCTTAATACAAAATCTAAAAAATGGCAGCTCACACCAAGAAACTGCGCACCAAGCCAGATGAGTATTTTTTTTTTTGCATTTATTGCAACGATTTAATCGCGTACATCGCCATCCCTGTGTGCAGCGTCTGTGTTAGACCTGTTCGCTTTTGTACACCGCGACAACACTCAGTGTCACCGCGGCCATTCGAAACGGCAAACCAGCTTGAAGCAGGACGTCATTAGAATGAGTAACGCTTTTTAAACTTGATGCCACTGAAACATTGCGTCAGCACTTCCATTGCAGCATGTCGTTCCTGAAATCTACTTTTCGAATTTACTAACAGATTAGGCTAAACGTTAAAAGGGGTTTCAAATCAATAACAGTTAGCTGGAAACATCTTTGTTAAGGACAAGACATCCGCTGGTTTCCGGGCCGTGCCTCCAGCTTTGTACACGGTAAACTCCATTGCCCTGGCGGTGCATTTCTGGGTATAAATCGCGTTCAACCTGATATTTATTAAGTCTGCTCGGGGTGCAAGAGTAAGGTGACGTGTTTTATCCGAAAACGAAGGACTCTAATAATACCGTGCAGTGATTCCGGTGTACACTGAGGCCCACTTATCGAGGAACATTTATTTCGAGCGTGTAATCCGGCCAAACTTCACTTCACCGGTCTTACAATTTCCGATGACTTCCTGCTTCCTTGGTTAGCCGCTCAATATAATCTGAAAGAAATTACGGGGCAAAAGACTCCGCTTTCTACCTCAATGCGCGCGTCCTGAGAGCGGCGTTATCATCCAAATAAAAGAATATTTACCCATACCGTCCTACTTAGATTACGGTTACAAAGTAAAGCTCATACAGCTTTATAGGTCTTCGTATAGTTGACGAAAAATTGGTCCTGGATCGGGGCCCGAACATGGAACCTTTCCAGCACAGTCGCTAATGAGAATCATTTCAATGTTTGAACTGTACTTCCCCTAGAACACTCTGCGGACTAATGGCATTAATATCATTCGGTCCGCTATGATTTCCAGGGCGAAAAATCCACGACGCGGCTCACTGTGCGTGATCTTCGGAAGCGAGTCTAATAGGCAGGTCGATATCCCGCCTCAAGCGCTGGGCCGAATCTTCTTCTTCTCCCTCTTTTACTTCAACCCGTTTTCCGGCCCGTCGGTGCTGGCCAATGGCCTTTGTCCTTGGAGCCGCTGACACGTAGGAACGCTCTGCGTCGATCGGCCCTTGACCCCACCCGGAGCAGCTCTCGACGACCAATGCGGTGACCCCTCTCGCCGGCGACATTTGCTCTGGAAAAAGGCTGCACGACTGGCGCGGCGTAATCGAGGCGACGAATATGGTGCCCTGCCCGGCGTCGGTCGAGGCATTACAATACCAGGGTGCCCTCCTTTCCAGTGCGACCATTGGTCAAGCATTGTTCTTGCGGTGGAGCTTACAAGAACCGAAATCATGGCAGCTTGTCTTTGGAGGCGATGATATCTTGTGGCGCTTTAACTATTGAACTAGCTGAGACTGAGGGCCCCACAGGTGAGGCTATCTGCAGCCCCATTATCCGAAACGCTTGCAAGGAGCCACTACAAATCAGTGCTGAACCGAAGAGCGCGCACTTGACCGAGCAGATGAACGCTGGAAGCACTTGTAAAGAGGAAACCCCCCACCTCTGTGGCTATACATAGAGCGATGACTTAGTGTCTGAAATATTCACGAAATGGGCCGATTCAATGCCAGCGTCTTGAAACACCGTCAAGGGAGCAACACAGTCGAACAGTGCAGTATAAGATATGCTCAGAGATTGGATAACAAACGCCGCAGCACTAGTGTTGCTTTGCTTATCTACAGAGGCGTGCGTAAAGACATGGAGAGGATTTGCATAACTCCAGCCTTCCAAGTGCCCTATAGAATCAAGGACTTCGCTTCCGCCGAGGGTGCACAGTTATGTGTGAATGCGAGGGATATTGACTGAACTCCGACCACCCGCACTACCGTGACGGCTCCGCTCGCAGTTTACTGTCTGGGTTGCGATGACTCGCCGCGGTGGCTCAGTGGTTAGTGCGCTCGGCTACTGAGCCGGAGTACCCGGGTTCGAACCCGACTGCGGCGGGCGCCTTTGGCGTTTCGATAGAGGCGAAACGCCAAAGGCGTCCGTTCGCTGTGCGGTGCCAGCTAGTGCATGTTAAAGATTCCCAGGTGGTTGAAATGATTACGGAGTTTTCACTACGCAACTTTTTCTCTCTAACTACTTTCACTTCCAGCTTTCTCCCTTGCATCACGGCACGGTTGAGGTGTCCACCGAAAACTGAGACACTTACTGCGCCTTTTCATTCCCTCCAAAGCCACTAATTTTTGCGATGAACAGCACGAACTGGACGGGACACTTGGAAGCACACGGACTGGCGCTGGGTGGACAACACGTACTGGCCGTGGGCTCATCAATTCTTTCTTCCTGTTCGTGCTTTTCCTAACAATGCCGTGCTAACTTGCCCAAGCCTCTCTTCTATTGCTTTGGTATTGAATTCCTCAGAAGCGAAGCGTACTGCGCGCTATGAGCGCCGGTGGCTCGGATAATCCTCGGACGTGTCTAAGGAAAGCTTGCCCAGTGTCTACCTCTCCTAAATGACGAACTGCATGAGCAGTCTCTGGGATGCATGGAAGCGGAGAAAAGTAGCTCGTCAGTTAGCGCTGCCTGTGGAGCGCTGAGGTCTATTCTGAAATCATTACGGCGCAGTTACTCCTGGTGATATTTATACACATGGTAAAATCAGAAGCAATTGATGAAGCTCATCTTTCACCATCAGCGCTGTGTCAAGCATGATCACAGAGGAATGCTGTTCTCTCTGCAGTGTGACTCGGCGCTTCTCTGGGTCATGTTCAGACATCGTACCATTGCTGACACAACTGAGTACACAAGTCGTCGGTAGTGCATCCTGGAGTTGAAAGAAAGGCGGGTGGTGAGCTTGATTAACAGGATTAGTGTCCAGGGAGTAGGCCGAACCGGGATTTTCCTGCTGGTCTAACTAAACTCACTGACGCCAGGTACACCGAAAGTCCTGCACCACCTGCTTTTGCCGCCTGGACACTGCTGTACGCGCTAGTTGATAACCAGAGTTTTGGGACAGTGCGGTTCGTGATCCGCTGTCGTGATCCGTTACAGCGAAGCGTCATCTGTGCATGCATGCTTCCGAGAGGCACCAATTGCGCATGAGCAGATAGCCCTGAGAGGCCACGTGCAAGGGTGCAAGCGCATACTTTCCTCTTCTTGCCTCTCGCCATTTTAGCGCGACAACGAAGGTTAGATAAACTTGATCATCACACCGATATTGACAACTCAAACGGATATATGAAACTATAGCCATGCAGCTAGGTCATTTGCCATTCCCTACATCAAGGTGTGCGAAGCGGCATAGCGTGCAACCTGGCTCAAGCATTCGGAATACTCATTTCCAGAGGTGAGCAAATGCCCCCATTTTTACTTTTCCTCCCTCACCCTCACTTTTGAATCCGTGGCCCTCCCTCACCCTCATCCTCATTTCGAAAATTTTGCTGGCCCTCGACTGCTACTGATCCGGAGTTCCCGGGTTCGAACCCGACCGCAGCGGCTGCGTTTTTATGGAGGAAAAACGCTAAGGCGCCCGTGTGCTGTGCGATGTCAGTGCACGTTAAAGGTCCCCAGGTGGTCGAAATTATTCCGTAGCCCTCCACTACGGCACCTCTTCCTTCCTTTCTTCTTTCACTCCCTCCTTTATCCCTTCCCTTACGGCGCGGTTCAGGTGTCCAACGATATATGAGACAGATACTGCGCCATTTCCTTTCCCCCAAAACCAATTATTATTATTATTGCTGGCCCTCCCTCACCCTCACTAACAGTCGTTTTAAGACTCGAGTCGGCAACTTCTGGCGATATTACTGAGTAATACGCATATAAGACAAGCCCTCAAGGCACTATTGGACGAGAGGCTATATGCTTATATTGCTGCGTGTGTGCTTGTATGTGTGTGTGTGTGTTGTTTGATTGAGCTGATACATGAGACAAAACTGTCACAGTTACGAGTTGAGCCCCCAAATATCAGTCTGCCTTTACTTCTGGCACGCACTGCATGCATGCATGAGCCCTGCACTTATAACATTTCATTGTTATCTATATGCACTGCTAAAATAATTCCGCGCGTTGTTGTGTCTCCGTACAAAAACTAACAAACGCCAAGAATATTTAGAAAACAATGAAATAGTGCTTACCGCGACAATTACAAAAGTGCTATAGGCACAGAATAGACTCAGAAAGAGGAAAGTTTGAAGGTCGCTTAAATACCATTACCCGATGACATTGCGATAGCACTGCGTCTTCTGAATTGCACTGCTTCTAATCTCCCGCCATTTCGTGCGGTTTTCTGCGTGCTCGATCATATGACGATTCCACGCGCACGGCTGGAAGATGATGAAGACCACGCTCTCAAACTACAGCGTGAAAGACTGGCAGTTTAACACGCGTGAACGCGGGTACGCGACGAAGACGATGACATTGCAAGCACAGCTCGAGAGCTTGGCAGTTTGTACAGGCAAAATGTAAATATTCTCCCACTGATTGTTCATCTGAGGGAAGTGTATGAACCGATCGACTTTAAACCGGAGTGGCACACCCTCTTGGTGATGTCCTCAGCATTACCTCGCGTCTAGTGCTCTGTTGTTCTGTCTTTTCAGGATTTTAGGATTTTATCTTTTTTTTCTTTACCATTGAGGTACGAGGAGAGGCTGTAACTAAAGGAATTTGAGTGCCTGACGGAGGTACCCGCCCCTCGTGTATAGAATCTACAGCAAACACAGAAAACGACAGAATGATTGCAATTAAAGTTAAACAACAAATTGTACAAAAAATTCACTGAGGTAGCACTCTCACATAATAATAATTGGTTTTTTTTGGGGGAAAGGAAATGGCGCAGTATCTGTCTCGTATATCTTTGGACACCTGAACCGCGCCGTAAGGGAAGGGATAAAGGAGGGAGTGAAAGAAGAAAGGAAGAGAGAGGTGCCGTAGTGGAGGGCTCCGGAATAATTTCGACCACCTGGGGATCTTTAACGTGCACTGACATCGCACAGCACACGGGCGCCTTAGCGTTTTTCCTCCATAAAAATAGTGAGTAATCGTTTGTACAATACAGAATTCAAATACATAATAATAATACTAATAATTGGTTTTTGTGGAAAGGAAATGGCGCCGTATCTGTCTCATATATCGTTGGACACCTGAACCGCGCCGTAAGGGAAGGGATAAAGGAGGGAGTGAAAGAATAAAGGAAGAGAGAGGTGCCGTAGTGGAGGGCTCCGGAATAATTTCGACCACCTGGGGATCTTTAACGTGCACTGACATCGCACAGCACACGGGCGCCTTTAGCGTTTCGCCTCCATAAAAACGCAGCCGCCGCGGTCGGGTTCGAACCCGGGAACTCCGTATCAGTACGTACCCGACCTCGGCGGCTAATACAGAATAAACGATGTTTTCATGGTGTTTCTTAAAAGCTTCGTAAATAATTTAGTTAATGTAAATAAAGTATATTTTCAATGTAATAAATACCATGCCCCCCAAAAAGCTGTGGCGATGGCGTAGCGATCTGAAGCAGCGGCCTGCGGAACTGATTTTTTAGCGCCGCAGCGGGTTCGAATCCCGCTACCTCAGCCCGACCGCGGCGGCCGCGTTTCGATGGAGGCAAAACGCAAAAGGCGCCCATGTGCTTTGCGATGTCAGTGCACGTTAAAGATCCCCACGTGGTCGAAATTATTCCAGAAACCTCCACTACGGCACCTCTTTCTCTCTTTCTTTCACTCCCATCTTCCCCCCTTTCCTTACGGGCGCGGTTACGGTGTCCACTGGCATATTTGAGACAATTACTGCCCCATTTCCTTTTTTCAAAAACCAATACCGCTCACTCAGCTATATGTCCCCTCACCTCTTTCATTTCATTTCTCCATTCTGCCTGCTATCCTTTATTTCCGCTGCCCCAGCTCAGGTGCTTCGGTATCGATGGCAGATGCCGGGGCTAGAAAAATTCTTTTCCTTCCTTTTTACTATTATCTTAATAAAAAAACCACTACCACCACCACCACTCAGCTATGAAGTTCCTTTGTTTCCTTAGTGCCTTCACACAGTGCGCTGCCGACTTTCCGCTGCAGTGAGGCTCTTATGTTGTCGCTTAAGATAAAACATTATTCAGGCCACTTAAAAATCAAACGGACCGCTAAAATGCAGCATTTGGGCTGAATAATAGTAATCACAAATTCCCCGAGTCTGGACTGAACGATTCCTGTGGTTCCCGTTTTAGTGCCCCAGTGCTTCCACTCCGCCGAAGAGCGGTTGTCTGTCTGTCTGTCTGTCTGTCTGTCTGTCTGTCTGTCTGTCTGTCTGTCTGTCTGTCCGAACCTTGCTTCTAGCACGTCACGTCACATGGTCACGTGACGTTGTGACGTCATCACAAACTGCCCACCGGATTGTGAACAAACTGCCCACCGTGGCAGTTCAATTAATGATTAGCCACGAGAGATTTCTCATGACCAACAACATGGGTCTCACAAGCCCCACCGATGGCAGCACCTGCAGTCACGAGAGATTTCTCATGACCAACAACATGGGTCTCACAAACCCCACCGATGGCAGCACCTGCAGCCATCGCAGGGTAGCGACACGTGGCTTAGCCGCTGTACCTCTGCGCCTGGAGCGGAATCAGGACTCCCAGGGATCTGTGAATGTAGAGAAGGACCAATTCTACCGCAGTATCAGTCTGAAATGATACGATATATAAAGCAAAGTAAGCAAGTTCAGGTAAAGCAAAAACATATAAAGTCAAGATAAACCATGCAAAACCAGGACTAATGGTGCTAGCACACGATAATTCGTGGTTAACCCCAAACAGCCCGTGATTTTTTTTTGCTTGCACGTCTGCGCATTACCCAAACGCTGAATGTCAATTCTCTGCCATGCCTGCAAGAAATTTTGGTGCGATTACGCACGATTACGTGGTCACACCAGAAATAAACCTATAGAGATGTTCCTGTTATTTGGAGAGGAGCAAAACGTTTTCTTTTTTAGCACATTGTACAATGAGATGATTCAGAACAAGCTTGTTAAGTTGCTGCTTTATTTCCATGGTAAGGCTACAGTTGTTGGACCCGCCGCGATGGCTCAGTGGTTAGGGCGCTCGACTACTGATCCGGAGTTCCCGGGTTCGGACCCGACCGCGGCGGCTGCGTTTTTGTGGAGGAAAAACGGTAAGGCGCCCGTGTGCTGTGCGATGTCAGTGCACGTTAAAGATCCCCAGGTGGTGGAAATTATTCCGGAGCCCTCCACTACGGCACCTCATTCTTCCTTTCTTCTGTCACTCCCTCCTTTATCCCTTCCCTTACGGCGAGGTTCAGGTGTCCAACGATGTATGAGATAGATACTGCGCTGTTTCATTTCCCCCAAAAACCAATTATTATTATTATTACAGTTGTTGGCTTTGCCCAGCACATTGCGGAACCGCCTTCCTATACCGCAGTTAGCAAATATATAAAATATAAAGAAGATACGACTGTACTGAGCTACTCACAGTGTGAATGAAAAAAATCCACGCCAACGCCAACAGGCTTTGATTTCACAGTTGAATTTTGTAGAAGCATCTTTTGCGCTGCAGCCAGTTCTTTGAAACCTCACTGAGCTGAAATATGACTTCGTTCCGGGAAACAAGGCCTAGAACTTGGGAATTCATCAGCCTTACTAGGAATAATTTCTACATGTTTTACTGTACACTCTGATCATCTGACAGACTCGCCGCTTATAACGAAAATGTTGACTGCGGTACCACGGTTCCCGCTGGACCGGCAGCCACCAGCATGGCCCGACCAGTGCCCTCTTGTTAGCGTACTATACAGGGTGTTTCACCTGAGACTTTACACAATTTTTAAAATAGGGTTTTTGAGTTAGAAGAGTGGTTTTTTTGGCATACCATTGTCAGCGGATAAGGCGTGCGGCTTCCCGCCTTTTGTGTTCGCCTTGTGTACCTCCAAAGTGCAGAAACTATCTTTCCCGGGAGCCTTCACCCTGACAACTAGCGCTTCAAAAAGGAAAATTCGTAACGGACTGCACAGACAAAAAAACGTTAGGAGTACGGTTCGGGTTCCCACCCTCGCCCTCAGAGAGTGCATCTTGCCCTCCCTCACCTTCACCTCTTCATATCTTCCTTCCCTCACCCTCACCTCATCACGTCTTCCCTCCCTCGCCCTCACCCCACCAGGTCTTTCCTATGTCAACCTCGTCCTCACGAATTTTCATGCGCCCATCCTCCCTCATCCTCACCTCACCAAGTGCAATCCTCATGAGGTGAAGGTGAGGACCCCCTCATGAGGGCTCTTCCTCGTGAGGATGCCCGCCTCTGCTCATTTCACAATCGTCTCACGCCCAGAGCGTAGTTTTCCCTGACTCGTTAATATAATAGTTAGCCGAAAGCATATACCCCAAATTAGCAAATGGACACATGCGTTGAAAACTTCATGCGCTCTTGGAAAATGCCAGAAGCTGGCAACGCCACACAACAGAGCGTTCACATAGAAAGCACCAAGATAACATCTCCGAAGTATCACGTTTCTTTAATGAAGTTGAGAAAAAAAATGTTGGACGGATTCTTAAGTTCCACCTCTCGAATGACGCGACAGCGGTTCCTCTTGCCCACGCAGACATGGACCACAGTTTCTTCTATCACAATCAAAATCTTTATGTGAAAGACCACGCGACATACATATAAAGCCCGGATTTAACCAAGCCGCACGAAAGATCCTGCGTGGCCTAGCGGTAACATGTTTGACTCGCAACCCGAGGGTCAGAGATTTCCAATGCGCCGCAGTACGCCACTGGTGTGGCTTGTGCCATCTATGGGAGCCTCTTGTAACAGCCGCCCTTTCAACCAGTCTGGATATTTCCGTCACGCCGACACCTCCTTTTCTGCGACAAGGGCCTTTACGCTTTCGTGCAAAAATTAAGAGCAGCCTCAATATGTATGTTAGGTGATAAGGCGCTATGATCCAGAATTCTCCGAAATTATGTGGGATGTTTTGTTTTTTCGTATTCTATGTGTCTACAGTCCGTGTGATTGATTGATTGATGTGGACGTTTCCTGTACTACTCATATGATATTCTATGCACGGGTTTCTGAACCCATTCAAGCTGCACAGACAGCTTTTATGCGAAGCATATTAACGTAGGTTTCGGGCCTTCGCGCGACGCCCGGCGGTGGCCACCATTGACCCTGAAGTGGGGTCACGTGACATGCGTCACGTGATGACGTCACACAGGCTGCAGATGGGGCCTCATATCGCGCCGTCGGTCGCCTCCCGGCGGTGGCCACCATTGACCTTCAAGTGACCTTCAAGTAGGTCACGTGACATGACGTCACGTGATGACGTCACACCGGCTGCAGATGGGGCCTCATATCGCGCCGTCGGTCGCCTCCCGGCGGTGGCCACCATTGACCCTGAAGTGAGATCACATGATGTGACGGCACGTGATGACGTCACACCGGCTGCAGATGGGGCCTCATATCGCGCCGTCGGACGTCGCCCGGCGGAGGCCTCCACGCTTCGGTTCGCGCCGTCGCGCGCGACGCGGCGGCGGCGCCACCATCGCTGCATCACGTGATATGTGACGTCACGCCAGGGATGAAGCGGCGCGCGCCCGCCGTCGCGTCAGTCTCTGTGCCCGCAACCGCGCCAGCGTCTTTGCGCCGGGCGTGTATGCGGTCAAGATGCCTCCAAAGTGACGTGCAAACCAACAGTCATGCATTTACGGACCATAAGAGTGTGCTTGTCGGGCTGCAAAGAATCAAGTACGACGATTAACCTAAAACCACGTCTCCGTTACTTAGCCCCATCCACACTGAGGCAGCTGCTTAACATGCTTCGCATCCACTGGGCTTAACCTTGATAAGCCTCCAATTTTTAGCCAGGAAACCCTCCAGTTGTATCTAGAAAATCAACCTATTGATTGATTGATTGAAAAAAATGTATATGCTTATAAAGATGACTGACACGATTAAAAAATTGGCTTGCGGTTTAGCATTGCTAAGCACGAAATGCTGCTTAAAAGAGTTTTTTGGAGGGGGACACCACCGCCACATACCTGAAAGCGCGATTGAGGTGTCCACAGGCCCAGAAGCCAGTTATGCGCGTCAAGTTTTTTTATCCTCAATGCCAATTTACCCGATGTGCTCAGGCTCCGGAATAATTTCGACCACCTGGGGATCTTTAACGTGCACTGACATCGCACAGCACACGGGCGCCTTAGCGTTTTTCCTCCATTAAAACGCAGCCGCCGCGGTCGGGCCCGGGTTCGAACCCGACCGCGGCGGCTGCGTTTTTATGGAGGAAAAACGCTAAGGCGCCCGTGTGCTGTGCGATGTCCGTGCACGTTAAAGATCCCCAGGTGGTCGAAATTGTTCTGGAGCCCTCCACTACGGCACCCCTTTCTTCCTTTCTTCTTTCACTCCCTCCCTTGTCCCCTCCCTTACGGCGCGGTTCAGGTGTCCAACGATATATGAGACAGATACTGCGCCATTTCCTTTCCCCTAAAACCAATTATTAATTATTATTATGTGCGCCGGTGGCATATATGCTCCAGTGCCGCGTTTCTGCAGCAATGTTGTCAACGCCAACGCGTAATGCTGGTGGTGGTGGTGGTGGTAGTGGTTTTATTAAAAAATAATAGTAAAAAGGAAGGAAAAGATTTTTGCTAGCCCCGGCATCTGCCATCGATACTGAAGCACCTGAGCTGGGGCAGCGGAAATAAAGGACAGCAGGCAGAATGGAGACATGAAATGAACGAGGTGAGGGGACAGGAATAGAGGACAGGGGGAGAAGTAATATGTACAAACTATTTACACAATAAGTAATGTGTCCAGGTTGTGCGCGTGATTAGTTCATTTAGAGGAATTAAATCACACACGCGCACAGCGCTGTGTAGGTTACAACTGGAGTGGGGCGTCCAGTTATTAATCGTTCAAGGTAGAACTCGCGGAGCGTTCGGTCACTGCGTGTAACTACCTGACGGAGAACAGACGGGACGTCAAGCCCGTGTGTTCGAGGAATGCACAGAGGCTCACCAAAGTTCGCTCACGAGTGCGCGCACTGCCCTGCGGCCACAATAGCGTCTTGATGGAGTCTGGTAGAATGCCCTGCGCCCTATAGGCCGCGAGCATGTCGCGACGAGCATCGGCGAACGCGGAGCAGCGAAGGAGCAGATGTTCTAGTGTTTCCACTGCACCGCATCCGTCACACACATCACTCGTCGCGATTCCGTGACGCACCCGTCGTTCCCCGGGCCACACGCAGCCAATGCGCGCGCGGAGGATCATTGCACGTTGCGCCCGTGTAAGTGCGCGACAGCCGGTGACACTGTCGATGCGCTCACCTCCCGCGATGCGTGGGTCGGGGTGCTGCTTTCGGAGATGGTCGTGAATGGCCGCACGCACGTCCTCCAGCGCAAGGGGCAAATCGCTGGCAGGTAGTTGGTGTGCAGCGGTCGCGAGGTCGTCAGCTTCTTCGTTGCCGGCGATGCCGCAGTGACCGGGCACCCACTGTGCACGCACGGCACAACCTCTCTGCGCGAGGCACTCGATGCGCGAGCGAGTTTCCCGCACTAGTGGGGTACCGCGGCCGTTAGATTGCAGGCGGCTGAGGGCGGCGCGGGAGTCGCACAGCAGAGCACTCCTGGGCGGCGGAGGGCCGAGGGTGAGCAGCAGGTCCAGCCCGAGCCGGATCCCCATCAACTCCGCCGTGGTGGAGGAGCCCAGGAAGGTTGCGTGTTGCTGGCTGTGCAGTCGCAGGGCGGGGAAGCTCTAGTGCCGTTTTTCTGACACAGCGTTGTCCACGTCAACGCATGCAGCGCACAACTCTGTCACTTCCGCCACATAGATCAAAGCGCGAATATTTGTTTTATAGTAGTATTAGTTGGTGAACAACACTATGTGCAATGAAAAGCGCGAGAGTGCGTTGCAGTTACCACGATCTTGATGGGCTTAGCGACAGCCTAGTGCTCTCGTGCAGTGGCCAGCGGAGCTGATCTGTTCGCGCCGCCGCTGGTTTGAATCCCAGTCGCGGCAGTATTTATTTTATTTGTATATTTATTTATTTGATTATTTATGGTTTGCCCATGGTCACCCTCAAGCATCACACAAATCGGTGAGTCGGTTTTACCTCGTGAAATAGTGCTTTCGCACTAAAACATAACATAAGTGCGTATGTCTATATATGGAGGCATCTCGTAATGAAAGCGAATGGCCGATAATGTCGGTATGAACATGGCAGCGCTATCGCTCTCGAGCTCAACGGCGGACATAGGCGTTGATGCCTGGACACACAAAACGGGAAGTTAAGCCACCCTCTTTAACACCAAGGTGGCTTGAGTCGTGTAGCTTGTCAAAGACTAGAGGGGGGGAAATCCGACTGTGCGGCCTGCCCGTGGCCCCCCCTGCCACCGGATACGGGCCGGTGTAGTTTCGGCTACTAGGCTTTGTTCCGGTGCAACGCCAGCGGTGGGGATGGGTTGTCCGGGGCCCATCCTCTTGGGAGCTGCAGCGACTCCCACGGCTGTGAGGGCCAGCCGAATCGTGAGGTCCGTTGTCTGTGCGGAGGCAGGCCTGGAGGCAGACCAGGTTGGACCCACGAAATCCGGTAGAAAGGAATGTCAAAAGTCAAAAACCTCCGCTCACGGGAACGTGCACGGCTACTAATGCTCGGTTTCTGGCTACGAAGAGGTCAGGTCCGCGCGGTAGCGTGCCGACGCACTGTTTCTGGCTACATAGAGGCCAGGTCCGCGCGGGGGTTCCGACAGCCCGAGCTCCTCGGAATCGATGTCCTCGGGGAAGCAGTCTCATTGCGGATCGCTTATGATGGGTGGCATATTGCGGACGCCGAGGCTGACCCGGTCTTGGGGACCACTGGGGACGCCGAGGTAGAGGGTGTGCAGTAGGACCAGTGCGACAACCGTCGATGTGTGGAGTACCGGTGGAGTAGGCCCGGCTTATCTCACCCTATGCCCGATTCTTGGTTCGTGGCCCGGGCGCCCGGCCTCGAATACTCTCTCCTCAGTAGGTGTGGAGCAAGCAAGGGGAGGAAATAAGTGCATGGTGGTTGGAAGGTAGCACAGGTGGGTCCCCCAGGGTTACCGGGTTATGGTGCCGAGGGCCAAGCGCCGATAGGCTGACGACCTGGGCCTCTGTTGGCCGGACCACACCACACACACTTCCGGAGTCTGAAAAACCGCGAAACACAGTCGACGGCTATTAACCGGCCGGTCCGATCCAACCCTTAAAATCGTGGAGGAGCAGGGTGGCTGCGGACCCCAAGTTAGGAATTTTTTTTTCTTTCTTTCCTGTCTCCGACGGTCGGAGCCAGTGGGTGGTCGTGCATTCCGTGGGGGAGCCGCACCATTGGAAAAGCTCGATGCCCTACCTGTCCTGGCCAGGCAGGCCAGAAATGGAGTCGATGTCAAACGAAGGATCAGAGCAAAATCTCGCTGTCCCCATTCCCACCCCAATTCCAATAACCCTTTCCCAATTCAATTTCCCATACCCTATATCCCACCCCCTCCGCTACGTCCTAGGGGAGATCAGGGAAGTCTCCCGGGCCCGTTCCCCCGGCGATGGGTCGCTTGTAGCATTTCCCCCCCTTTCTTTTATCTTTCCACCTACGGGTGGCAAAACGATGGATTGCCTTCGGGCCTTTTCATTTATTTTACGATTGGGTCAAGCCTGTTATACGTCAGTGGTGCAGGCAGGGGCTTATTGGTTTACATTCTTTTTATGGCAGCTCCACCATACTATATGTCAAAAGACTAGACGACTGTGCAAGGACGGCACAAACGGACGTGCACTGCCTATTCACATGCTGCATATACGATCGTACCGGAGTCCGGAGGAGAATGGCATGTCGCACCTCAGAAAACGGCAGAGATGTGGACCCCGCACGCAGGTCACGTCTCCACACGCGCCGCCTTCCTTCCGGGTCCTTCGACTTGGTTGAAGAAACTTGAGGTTGTACAGCTCCGACTTGTGCTGCGTTATCAGGTGCAGACAGGCCAGTCAGCCTACGTTTCCCTTCCGTCCTTCTTGCTACATGCGCATGCCAAGTAATTTGCATCTGCTTGTTGATCGTTTAGTTACACGCTAGTTCCACGCGCCTAAAGGTTAAGGTTAACGAAATTTCCAAGTCTTATGCGCTCTTGCACAATGATGGACCCTTCGCCTTGCAAGTTTAGATAGCTGAGAGGTAAAGCCCGGGAACTGTACTACGGTGTTTCTTTTTACCCGCCGCGCTCGTACTTCTAACTAGGTACGACAGCATTAAGCCAGGATTCTTTTGTTCACTTATGCCTTCCTTATACGTATTTATAGACATTCAACAAATGCACAAGTAAAGATATGGTCAGAAGTTATTTCCTCAGCTGTACTGAACTTTTACACAGCCTATTGTCCGCCCGCACTACTGTCGCGTTTCTGGGGCTCGGGCTATAGCACTGGTTAAGGCACTAGGTTGGTAGCGCCGGGCCTTGGCCGCGTTGTTAAAACATTTTTCGGTTCCGGGCCAGACCAGTAATGCGCCTTTCCTTTCCTCCAAATAAACGGAGTATAATCCTACCGCTGGTTTTGAAAAAAGGAAAGGCGCTTAATTGCCTCAGTTTTTATGCATCTCGGGCGCCTGGCAGTTCCGACCTTTCAATGGTGATGATCAGGAGCTCGTTCAAGTGGAGAAGGCGTCTTCTTTCTGACGACTATATCTGGTTAAGGGCTGAAAACGGGCGCTCGACTGTGGCTGTGGTGATCGGTAGCAACAAAAGATGACCGACATCTTTCAACTTCTGAAACATAGCGGCGCAGTGGGAAACAACGAGAAGCGAGGATAGAAATGCTGTGGATGTCAAATCCTTTTTCAGTCTTGGGAAGATATTCCACCCTGCATCTAAATTCTTCCCGTGTCCTTTGTCGTACGGCAAGGCGACTGCTATGACGGCTTATCACCATTTTACTTTCTCTTGCTTTTGCGACAGGCTCACATAGAATAATCGCAGAGTTTTGGTGGGGTCGACAAGTCACTGCCGAATGTTTTCGAGGATTAGGTCTTTGCACTTGCTTAAATGACGCGTCAGATTGCTCTTGTTCTCGTCTGTTAATACTTCAATGAAAGTGCCATTCTCAAGAAGCTTCTCTGCTGACGTTCGTATTTCTTCGACCACTGCTTCCACAGAAAGCTCCGCAGTTGCCTCCGTGGTTGCCTCGATCACTGGATAAAGATCCACAGCTGTCATTGTAGTTGCTTGGATGACATTGTTCAGAGACGTCAATGGCCGCAGAAAACGATCCGCTAGTGTAATAACAACAGTCGTTTTTTTTTTCTGAATGCAGCTGTAACAGTCCTTCACTGTTCATGTTTGCACCATCTTCGCAAAATGCATTACAACGCGAATATCAGTGGCTCCAGAACATTCAAGATCACAGCCAACGATCGCTTATGAGAAAGCCACCGAGTTTTGCCTGCCTGGACCAGCTTAAGCTTCAGTTCGAGAGCATCTTCAATTATTTCGAGGGCACTCATTCGTTTAGGGCTCTTATTGAAGACAGAGTAGAGTGGCGAAAAGAGATTAATAGTCCTTTTGATTTCCTTCGACGACTCTGCAGCACGCACTAGGGCAAGCTGTAGTAAGTGGCCTGAGCAGTGGCTGTAACAGAGATGTACCCCTCCATGCCGACGAGAGAAGTTCGCATCCCGAACAAGTGAACAAGAAGCCATCTTGGTTGAGCCGAGTCCAGATGTGCTCAACTCGGTCAGGATTGAACCGCAGCGGTGGCCTAGTCGTTTGAGCATCCGCCTCGCATGCGGGAGATGCGGGGCTCAATCCCCAGTGCCGCCGGGTACCCATCGGTCATATGATTGATGCAATTAGCTTTCCCCAGCTTGGTGCTCGGCTTCTTTAGGGTGAAATGCTTGGGCAATACGTCTTTGACCCCACCTTTAGTAGAAGAAAATGTCTTATGCCATGGCGCTGATGCCCCTGCGCCATAAAAATTCATCAACTTGTTCAGGATATGCGTGGTTACAGAAGAAACTGATGCGTCACAAATAACTTCGATGTCCACGAACATTGTCCTTCGGTTGCCCACGCCGGAAACCTCCGGGCTGTACTCACAAACCACCAAATCACCATTCATTACAAAAACAGCCACTTCACCCTCCCACCACCTCACCATACACTATATTCAAATACAATATGGTTTTGGGGCAACTGCAGACAAAATGCTACATTTCACCTTATCCTTCACCTTTACCACCATATCTTGACCCCCCCCCCCCCCCCCCCCACTTTGCTCAACGTGTGAGGCGGCCAAGGCCATCTTCATGCACTACCTCTGGGAATGCCCCCAACTCATGGCAGTTCCCCCCACACCTAACCCATCCCCTTCTTGATGGGAGGCCGCTCTGCGAGCTGCTCAACCAGCTGGCCAAACATGGCTAGTGGACAGAGCTCTCCGTGGTGGTGGTGGTGGTAGTGGTTTTATTAAAAAGAATAGCAAAAAGGAAGGAAAAGATTTTTGCTAGCCCCGGCATCTGCCATCGATACTGAAGCACCTGAGCTGGGGCAGCGGAAATAAAGGATAGCAGGCAGAATGGAGAAATGAAATGAAAGAGGTGAAGGGACAGGAAGAGAGGATAGGGGGAGAAGTAATATGTACAAACTATTTACACAATAAGAAATGTGTCCAGGTTGTGCGCGTGATTAGTTCATTTTAGAGGAATTAAATCACATGCGCACAGCACTGTGTTGGTTACAACTGGAGTGGGGCATCCAGTTATTAATCGTTCAAGGTAGAACTCGCAGAGCGTTCGGTCACTGCGTGTAACTACCCGACGGAGAACAGACGGGACGTCAAGCCCGTGTGTTCGAGGAATGCACAGAGGCTCACCAAAGTTCGCTCACGAGTGCGCGCACTGCCCTGCGGCCACAATAGCGTCTTGATGGAGTCTAGTAGTATTCCCTGCTCCCTACAGGCCGCGAGCATATCGCGACGAGCATCGGCCCGAGCCTGTGAAGCCTGCACAAGTAGGAGCCCACCCTTAAGGACGTTTTGTTCTTTTCTTAAAATAAAGTTGTTCCTCCTCCTCCTCCGTCGTTTGCCAACTCACATCGAGACAGCGTATGCAACTCGCCGGTCATGCAGGAAAAAATTATTAGTGATTTTGGAGGAAAGGAAATAGCGCAGTAACGTTCTTGCATCTCGGTGGACATCTCAACCACGCCGTGAAGAAAGAGAGGAAAGTGAGACTGAGAGAAGAAAGAGAAATAGGCACCATAGTGGAGGGCTCCGGAATAATTTCGACCAACTGGGGATGTTTACGTGCACTGACATTGCTCAGCACACGGTCGCCTTTTGCGCTTCGCCTCCATCGAAACGTGGCCGCCGCGGTCGGGTTCGAACCCGGGTACTCCGGCCCAGTAGCCGAGAGTCCTAACCATTGAACCACCGCGGCGGTCAGGAAAGATTCTTGAGCGTGGAAGTAGAGGTTTTCACATTTTTCAAGGACCCGCCGCGGTGGCTCAGTGGCTAGGGCGCTCGACTACTGATCCGTAGTTCCCGGGTTCGAAACCGACCGCGGCGGCTGCGTTTTTATGGAGGAAAAACGCTAAGGCGCCCGTGTGCTGTGCGATGTCAGTGCACGTTAAAGATCCCCAGGTGGTCGAAATTATTCCGGAGCCCTCCACAACGGCACCTCCTTCTTCCTTTCCTTTCTCACTCCCTCCCTTATCCCTTCCCTTACAGCGCGGTTGAGGTGTTTAGCGATATATGAGACAGACACTGCGCCATTTCCTTTCCCCAAAAAACCAATTAATATTATTATTCACATTTTCAAGAGTTAATATCATTATCTCCCCACACGCTTCCAGCCAGTCCATGGAATTTTTCGGGTCTTCCTCTGAACCACTGCTCGATTCCAGGATTGACAGTGGAAAACGTTCTCAGCAAGGATCTCCATTTTGTAGTGGGGGCTACTACCTCCTCGAAAAGAAAGTACGATACCAAAGCCATGTTTTTTCTCGTGACCTTAGCTTGATCGGCAGCACTTTTTGCACCCTCATTTATCATCTCTCAAATTCTCTGGGACTGGCTTAAAATGTTTTCAGCGTGCTTATGCATTCCTGAGGCGTCGTGCTTTGCGGCCTTTTCACCAAGCTTTGATGCATTGGATTTGCTGACCGGCTTGGTGACCCATGCACCACCCGTTTCTCCGTCAACAAGAAGCTTCCGTTCATTACATCCCCATTTTGCAAGTTTTTAACCGGTAACTTTCGTTGGTAACGCAATGAGGGAAAATATCGTGACTGATGAACACCGGGATTGTACTTTCCACTGAGTGCACGCTTCTGGGGTTGGTTGCGTGTCTTCCGGAGGGAAACTATATGACTCTCAGATGCAGTAGCGGAAGCACCCAGCGGTTTTGCACTCTAACCCTGCGTTGACGTTTCCAAAGGAAGGAACAAGTTCTGGATAGGTGTTTGCCTCTCAAGTTCCAGCGTAATCTACGACAATAAAAAAATTGTAAACCTTATTTCGAATTAGCATGTGTGTTTGTTACTATTCACTGTAAGATTTCTCGTAGCGAGTCTACTTCACGGGATAACCCATCTCACGCACACTTTTTATGCATTATATATTTTTGTTTTTCACTTGGCACCGAAAGATTCCTGCGATTACAATCAATAGTGCACGTTTTCTGCCAATAGTTTTTGTTATTGGACTAAAAAAATGACAAACGTTTATCATTGCTTATTGTGCGGTTCATAAAAAAGCGAGCAAGCTTTTACGAAGAAATAATTTCACGAAAAGAGAAATAGTAAATTTGTGAATGCGAAATGTCACCACTCTCCGGGCGCGAAAGTTAGCATAAGGAAGTGCTGCGTGCCTTCCGACGTGGAGACGCACGCACAGACGTGCCGAAGGACTTCGATGCGAGATTCCCCGTTGTTTGCAGCACCCCCCCCCCCCCCATCACTTTCCAGGCCGGCGGCTTGTTCGCTTATCGGAGCGAGCTCTTGATTGAGACCACAGGGAGTATGTGCTGGCTAACACATCTGTGTGTTGCATCTGGGCTTATTTTGCATTTTCCGAACACGTGTTTCAAGCTTTTAGTGCACACCGCGCGAAAGACGGCTTTCATGACAAACTTTTGGCACTCTGCATGCCGAGACCACTTTGCTGGTTTACACTTTGTTACGTCAGCGCTTCATAAAATAACAAAAGCACGATTATTACGTTTTCGTTGCGCGCACAGGCGCACTTGGTTAGGCTCGTCACAAGCACTCCCTTCATGCGAAGTACATTGAAATTTACAGCGCTTCCGCTGGTCTCGGAAGTGCGGCTGTTTTGAGAAAGAGCAGAATTTCATCCATGGAGGACACTTTGCGTAAGTATTTGAGCATTCAAAGATGCAGCGGTTCGTGCAAGATATCGTGAAACCTTTACGATTGCAAGCGCTCTGCTCTTTGCTGCCACCAGACAGCACGCCGCAGGCTTCCATTGGGTTTTAGAATTAGGGTTAGAGTTAATGTATAGTATTTTGGCTACATAGTGCCAACATACATGCGCTATTATTACTAACGGCCGGCAACAAATCTCTAATTTCAGTCAAGGTGCCTACCAGTAATAGTCAAAAAGTTAACTATTAGAACTTAATTCATTACCTTAATAGTTAACATTATTCGCCTGTTTTTTTTTTTTTGACGTCCGCCAACACTGGTATTACTATGCCGCAAGAAGCTTCTCTTTACGTCAAAAATCCTATTTTTAAAAATTAATGATCACCTTCCCTGAAACACCTGGTATCTTTTGTGTCAGCAGACATCGAGCAGGGCTTGGCCTGCCCCACAAATGCTATGCCGCACTTTGAAACTACGGTAGACTCTGCGCTGTCGTACGCAATGCAGACGTTGCGTGCCATCGAGCACACGCCCTTCGACGTCAGTAAGGTCTGTTCATGTTTGCCTCACAACGACAAGTTTGATGGAAACCATCAGAAACTGACTGAAGTGTTGAAAGTCGGAACGGAAACGGAAGCGGAATGAACCCGAAACGGAACAGAACCCATGTTTTCTTTTAGTGCAGTAGCCCTACTAGGCGCGTTTGGCGATTTTGGGCCTGCATTGTAGCAGGCAGCCCACCTACCCACCGGGTTGTGGGCAACCTGCCAAGTATCAACCTGCCAAGTGTGTACACCTGGCAAGCCTTCACCTCGGTGAAGGCCTAGGTGAAAGGTGCACATGGGTGAATGCTTTCAAGGTAAATGCCTTCAGGGTAAATGCCTTTAGGTAAAATGCAGTTAGGGTAAAGGCCTTATGGTAAAGACCTTTAGGTCAAACGCCTTTAGCACTACTGCTACCTTGTGCTACTGCACGGTATTCCGGGCTTAACAATGGTAGACAGTCTGCTATTTTTTTTTCTCCATCCTAGAACTGAAGCCGAATCGGAACGAATTGGAGGAATCTTTCCGAACCGTTCTGAGACACGGTTTAGACCAACTTCTTTGCTACAAGACATATATTTTTTTTTTCATACGAAATAACAGGTTCTGCAGCTCAAATACGGCCACCGATATCTGTGCTAGGCAGCGCGAAAACGGCACTTAACCCACAATACAACAAAAATTAGAGTAGTGGCGTCTAGGAAACAAACTTCGCCCTTCCACAGGGCCCATTCGCCAATTTTCGATTCTAAAACGCTGTACACCAGCGCGACTGAAAGCTTGAATTTATAGGAGTACACCTCCTTCACCTGTTGATCCTACCGCGTTATGCAGCGTTCACCTTCGAAGGCATTCGTTGCCTCGGCCAGTGTTACAAAATGTAAATTACACGAATAGGAACAATTTTTTTCTTCAGAATTTGAATAGGTGCCGTAGCAGGCGGCGAAAATAAGCACAAAAAGGCAGAATTGCGGACTTGCGGCAGTAGTGGAGGAAGAAAAAAATTAAGCAGTGGCTTAGCTCTGGTTAAGCCTGGATATACAAGCGAAAAGATTCAGTTATGCTTGGTTTGACGTCATGGTTATGCTTTCTAGCTTAGCTGGGATTGTATACATTGTTTATCTATAGGCGTAGACTTCGTTACTCAATGGCATATGTTTGCGAGTTAGACGCAGAAGCGACAGTATTAAACTTCTTTATTTATTATTGTTGGACACATTGTCTTGCAATTTCTCTACAGCCATAAAAACAGCCCGGTGACCCGAGTAGTAGCAAGCGGCTGTCTCTATGGTTGTTACAGAGTATGTAGAATGCACAGTTTGTCTTTGGTATACAAGGTCTATGGTGGTCCCCCATTGAGTTGTCTGTTCAGTGGGAGAACTGACCAAGTCCAAGTTAAATGAATCTTTGAGTGGCACGTCAAGGGAGCTTGAGGTACGGTTAAAGTCACCCGCGACTACACAAAGTTCACCATTCACTTGGCTCGGTGTCGCAGTAGCCACCACACGCACAACGTCGTTCACCGTATTGTCAGGCGACACCTACACCGCCTGCACAACTATGCCACTTTCTTTCAGTCAGTCGAACAGCACACGATTCACCGCTCGTTGCAGCGACGGTCGGCAGTTGGGTGGCCTCAATCCCGTTCTTCACATAGGTACACACGCCGGAACTTTTGGTAGGGTTAACACGACTGGCGTAAGCAACCATGCTAAAGTTGGGGATTGAGACAGTTTGTGATCCCGTCGCAACACCAACCTCTGTAAAGAGGACAACATCGGCACTTGTCAGGAGTCGGTCACTACAAACGTCAGCCATTTCGAGTGCGCACGCCTATTCTCTGGCAAGCGCGTTATATAGCCTCCTTGCGCATGCACATGACGCACATGTGCAGTAGCGCGCGGCTGCGCCGAAAGGTCAGGCGACGGAGTCGGCGGCGGCGACGGCAGCGGCGAGGAGCGCTCCGCCTGCGCGGTGCGTGACGCCACTCGTTTTCTCACATGCGCATAACTCACCAGCTCAGCTCACGCGAAGCTCGGCTCTGACCCGCGTAGTGAAGCTTTTCGCTTCAAAAGAATCGACAGACGCTCACATGGTCTGATGCGATAAACTCCGCGAGCAAATGCGCTTTAAAGATGATGCGTTTCCCTTTTGCCGCATCCCAATGCTTGAAAATTGG